>NC_090932.1:191166446-191791446 GCF_040938575.1 Ambystoma mexicanum
AGTACTTGAGGTAGGAGCAAAAAGGCATAGGTCAATAAAAGGAATATTACCGTTACTCTTAGTCAGTGCAAATAGTTTGAGTTCACCAGAGAAGCCAATTCAATGCAATAGGGTAGGCCAAAGCCAATGGGCTAAAGTCACGGATAGGATAAAGCAGTTCTGGTAGATAAACGGAAAAGTCTCTGCCAAAGTTCTCAGAAATAGTTTGTAAAACGAAGAATCATGTTGGGTCACAAGCTGATTAGGCCTGCGAGTTGGGAAAGTTTCAAGCACTTTCACCGCGAGAGGCAAGTACTCTTGCGGTTTGACAGTACCTTTACAAATGAAGAAAAAGATGCAGCTGGTGACCTCTGTTCCTGGCAGTTCCTGCAGATCTCGCTGTTCCTGGGCCTCAGTCGTGGTGACAAGAGGGAGGGTGTCGGGGTGACTCCTGCACTGCACTGGGGCTGGTCAAAAAGCTGGCAAATCTTCAATTCCGGTAGCTGTAGTCAAGCACACAAGCTGTGTCCCTCTCCCTGGTTATTCGGTTTCCTGCAGCACTTTGAGGAAAATACAACCAGCTCCAAGAATGGTATCCAGGTGGCTTAGTTTTGAGTTGATTGGTCCCACCAACTCAAAGGGAGAAGTTGTCCTTGCAGGGCTTCTGTCGAGATGAACTTAGCGATTTGGACCTGCAGCAGGGCTTCTCCGGGCAAACCAACAGTCCAGGAGTAGCAGCAGCCATCCTCTTCAAGCTAGTCTTCGGTTCTTTCGTTCCAGTGGTCGACTCTGCCTTCCAAGCCAAGAGGCTCGCTTTTTAGTCAGTTCTCTCCCATTCATTCCAGCCTAGGTGTCAATCACCCAGCAGGGTGGCTGTTGCCGGACAGTCAGCCAGGCAATCACCACAGATAGGAGACTAAGCACAGGGAGTTTCAGCACCTCCCTCACTTCCTGCCCACCCCAGACACTCAGGCGCCAGAGGCAGTCTTCACTTCTGAAGCCCGCCAAAGGTAAATGAACAAAGGAACCAAACCTGGTTTGGTGCGCAGAGCAAAGCTCTAGAAGGACCTTTCCACAAAAGAAATGGCGAAAAAAGACCGGGACCCATTTTTACAGAGGGGGCTCAGACGTCATCTTGAAAAACATGGCTCCCGTGTTTTAACGCTACCAGTGTTCACTGTCGGGAAAAATCATGGTAGTTAATTGTAAAACCACTGCCACCAGCCATTTCAAGAGGAAAGGCTAGCATTTGACTTCTACATGAGTATCTAGACACAGGGGATATTAAGTAACCCCTCCAGCACTCGATTGTAAGATAGGGTGTGCTGGGTCTAGGAATTAAAAAAGGCTAGTAAAGTCAATTTCACTTCATTTACTCTGGGAAACAGTATTTTATCCCAGAGAAGGTATTTAAACCTTGGGAAAGCCTGAAAAGGTTTCCCTGTGTCACTGCACTGAGGGTGCTGTGTAACACACGAAAAGATGATGCCTATGGAGTGGTCTAAAGCTCTATAACCAAAGAAAATAAACACAGAAACAAACAGAATTAAAAAGTTCAAAGTCCCTAAGACAGCAAAAGAGCTGGAGGGCTCTAAGGTGGGAGGAATTGCCACATTTTGAGAATTCTCCCTAAGACCCCTTCAAGCGGTTTTCCCTTGACTACCACTGCAGAGAAAACACGAAGGCTGGCAAGACAACTACCAGATCTTCCCATTGTACGCTGGCCTGACACCAATGGCTGTTGAGCCACTCTTGCATGAACGCATGCGCAGACACGCGTGAGGAACTAAGTAAATGCAGGACGCCATCACTCCTAGTAGTCGCATAGCATTGCGTACAGTCACTTCTGGACTGGCTACATATTGAGGGATCTGAAACAGCATGTTCGGAACCTTCTGAGGGGAAGACGAGGCTGTCTTCTGTCTGAATTAGAGCCCCTAGAAACTGTTTGACTTGACTGGGGTCTAGACTGAATTTCTTCGATGGAGACTCCCAGGCTGAATAAGAGGTCGATTGTCTTGAGTGTTCAACAGACATGTTCCGTAGGACTCTTGTTACGAGCCAGTCGTCGAGGTAAGGGTAAACCGGGACAGATTCTCTGCACAGGTGCGCTGCTGCCACTGCCAATACCTTCGTAATCCCCCTAGGCACTGAGCCAATGCCGAAGGGGAGTACTTTGAACTGATATTGCTTGTTCTTTATTGTGAACCTTAGGTATATTCTGTGTGCCGGCAACATTGAAATATGAAAGTATGCATCTTTCATATCCAATGTAGCCATGTAATCTCCCGTTTCAGCAGCAGTATTAATTTCTGTAATGTGAAAATATGAAACTTTTGAGGTTTGACAAATTTGCTCGCTGGGCGCAAGTCTAGAACAAGGCGCATGGTGAGATCCTTTTTGGGTACAAGGAAGTATACTGAATAAATACCCTTGTTTACCTGTAGAATAGGAACAACTTCTATGGCGCCCTTTTCTTGAAAGATCCGACCTCTTGCAGTAGGATGCATAGGTGTTCCGGTGTCGGGTGTCTTGATCTTGGCGGTCTGAATGAGGTGGTCGGCAAAATTCTGTGCAGTACCCGTGGGTGACGGTCTTGAGTATCCACCGGTCTGTTATCCCCTCCCATGCATGAAGGAATGATGTTAGACGTCCCTTCCACCCCTCCCGACAGGTGTGGCATGGGAGGGGACCCAGATCTGAAGGTCATTTCTGACCTGAAGCCGGGAAGCCTGTGGGGGTGGAACCCCAGCCTCTACACTTTCCACACCGCTGTCCTCTAGGTGGATATGTGGTGGTAGTGTTCAATCCATGTCCTGAATTCCAGTGGTTTCCTGAGCCATATTGGTTCTGAGGGGAGAGAGATTGCCCACGAAAGGACCGACGAGAGACGCCCCCTCTGTTGTGAAGGCTTCTGGGTAATCTGTTGCAGGGGCGCGAGCCTCATGTTCTTTCTTGGCTGTCTCAAGTGCTTCGGCCATTGCCTTACCAACCAAGTTGGTTTCCTCAACTGGATTGTTTATTAAGGCTGCCTAGGTCTCCGGCTTAAACCTCAGCCAGGCATGCCGTTTGAGCAAGGTACCCTGTGCCAACGTTCTTCCTGCTGTTTCAGCAGCGTCTAAAGTGTTCTTAAGCACATTCCGATTCACTTGCTTGCCTTCCGATACAATTGCGAGCAACTTAGCCTGCATAGGTTCAGGTTCTTCTTGAAGGCCTTCTTGTAGCAGGTTCCACTGGATGTCTGCATAGGTAGCCAACAGAATGGTATTGGCTATAAGGGTGGAGAATGCAGCAGCAGTTGTGACCCTCTTCCCCAGTGTTGGGCAACGTTTGAATGCAGTACCCTCTTGGAGCACTACAAACTAGGACTACAGGTGTAGGCAACCCAACCTTTGGTATAAGCTTGTACTACACAGTTTTGTTAGCGTGTTGAGCAGCCAGGCTTATCTCAAGAGGGGAAATGTGAGCTGTAGTGGAGTTACATAAAGATTCACAGTTACAGGTATTCAAATAAACACTTACACAAGGTTTCTTGCATAAACAATGTATTAGTTATAAAGCATTCTTCAGAAGGGAAAAATAGAATAGTAACAAATATACTTCAATACTGTAGACTGAGTTTCTGGATCAGACAAGGCCCTTTTGGGATGGCCCACAGACAACCTACACCTAGAGGTGACTTCAGTGACAAGGGTGCTGGGGACATTAATACCCAACTGTAGGCATACAGAATACTCTGAAGAAAATAAAAGGCAAAACTTATTAGAACACAAGAAATACAAATAGTCATAAGCAGGACAAATACTTTCAGATAGCTCAGAGAAGTCATCCAATTCAATAGGCAAAGCCAAAGTCAATAGGCCAATGTTTTTGTATAGGATGCAGCACTTCAGGTAAGTAAATGGAACAGTCTTGCACACGTTCTTAGGAGTCTTTCAGAACAAGAAGTATCAAATGAGGGCCACAAGCTGATTAGGCTTGTGAGTTGCAGAAGTTCCAAGCACTTCCACATCAACAAGTTCTCTTAGGCTAGTTTACAGTACCTTAGTAAAGAAGAAAAAGACGCAGCTGAAGACTCCTGTTCTTGTACAGCTCTGCAGAGCTCACCGTTTTTGGGCCTCAGTAGTGGGGACAAGAGGGAGGATGTCAAGGGACTCCTGCACTGCACTGGCGTATCAAAAACTGCCAACTGGCAACTTCATTTTCAGTGGCAGTTTCGCGTTTCAGCTCCTTGTGGTACCGCAAATAGCAATAAGTGCAGTTCCTGGCTGTCAAAGTGGATTTTCCTCATATCTGAGGTCCCGCACTCGACAGTGCTGGGGGAATGGGGGGGGGGGGGGGATGTCAGGCTTGGTCAGTCCTGCTTCGAAGGAGTCCGGAGGATCTTCCAAAAGCTTTAGGCCAGTTTACAAGTAACACACAATCTGGTATCCCTCTCCCTGGCTCTACAGTTTCCTGCAGCAACTCAACCAGCTCCGAGATGGGTGTCCAGGTGGCTTACTTGGGAGTTGATTGGTCCTACCAACTCAAAAAATGGAGGAGGAGTCCTTTGCAGGGCTCGTCGATGCAAACTTGGCGATTCGGACCCGCAGCAGGGCTTCACCAGGCAAACCAACGGTCTAGGAGTTGCAGCAGTCGTCCTCTTCAAGCTCCTCTTCAGTTCCTTCGTCCAGTGGTCGACTGCCTTCCAAACCAAGAGACTCCTTTTATTCAGTTCTCTCCAATTCATTCCAGCGTAAATGCCACTCACCCAGCAGGGTGGCTTGGCCTTGCCAGAAAATCAGTCAGCCAATCACCACAGAGGGCATTTGGGTCTCCAAGGAGACCAAGCACAGGGAGTCGGGCACCTCCCTCACTTTCTGCCTACCCCAGACACCCTGGAGCCAAAGGCAAAGCGAACAATGGGACCAAACCTGGTTTGGCACACAGTAAATCTCAAGGACCTTTCCTTGAAAGAAATGGCAAAAAAACACGACTGGGGCCATTTTGACAAAAATGGCACCCTTGGGTGCTTTATTGCAGCTGCGAGCGCAGCACGCTGAAAATGCACACCGTGGTAGTTAAAATGAAACCACTACCACCAGCCATTCAGTGAGAAAATGGTAAGATACAAAATATTACATGAGAAGCTAGACAAAGGGGATACTAGGTAACCCCTCCAGAACCCTATCGTAAAGTTAAACGTAAGTAAAGTCAGTTTCACTTTACTCCTCTGGAAACAGTTTATCCCAGAGAAGGTATTTAAACCTGTGGGGAAATCTGAAAGACTTCCATGTGCCACTGCACTGAAGGTGCTGTGGGACAAGATGATGCCTATGGAGTTTGTCGGACTCCACAACCAATCAAGTCCTCAAAATCCAGCAAAATTGCAGGGTGTCTCTAAGGTGGAGGGAATTAGCACATTTTAGAATTCTCCCCAACAATCTTTTTTTTAAAAAAAAATGTAATGGTTTTTTTTTGGATAATTTATTTACAATACCAATAAGAATACACCAATGCATAATACACTAACATTATATACAAAGTCACAGAAAACAGTAAATAAACAACAAAATGCAGGATCCAAACCCGCCCAACCCCCTGTTCACATCTCGTTACCTACAAGATCAGTTCAACACAGTTCCTAAAATGTTCCCCAAATCTTAAACCCATTTTGCCTTGTTTTCTATACAGTCGTTCCTCCATAGCTGCCAAATTCCCCATTTCAGTCAGCCACAGCTCTTTGTCTAATGTAGCAATCGACTTCCAATTTCTGAGAATAATCTTTTTACCCATTGCAGCTCCTCTGAAGAACCATTTTTTCCTGGCACTGAGTGAGATCTTCCAAAATGGAATCATTCCCCAGAATTAACGTCTCAAAATTAAAATCAATTGTCACATCCAAGATTTTCTCGCAAATACCACCGATATCATTCCAAAACCCACGGACCTTCACACAATCCCACATCTGTTCCATAGTACCATCCTCCTGAACACATGCCCAACATTCCGGACCATCCTTCAAACCTCTCCTCCACAATTTTTCCGGGGTCCAATACACCCTATTCAAGATCTTAATTTGTCTTGCCCGTTGAGTCAGTCCCAAGGAACACAATTTGACATTCTCACACATCCTTTTCCAACTTTCCTCAGTAATGTCCGCTCCAATTCTCCAACCCCATTCAATTCTCAGGCTATCATTGCTTTTATAATTATGAACAATCTGCCTATACACCTGGCTCGCCAAACCGCCCTCATTCACCAATGATTTCCTCGTAAGAAATTCCAGGTTTAGACCATTCTGAAAATCAATTATACCAACTGCTAACTTCAATTTCCTGTAATCCGATAATCTGAATCCGTCAATACTGAACTCTTTGCAATTCTCTCGCACTTTTCCACACACCATCATTGAAGAGATCTCCAATCCATTTGATACCACCCAAAAATCACAGGCCAGAAAAAAGATTTGCCATTCAATTTAACAGACGGATTCAGCCAAACAGACGCATTCGGATCCCTGTATGCGTTCACACCCAATAAGACATTCAAATTCTTCCAGGAATCTGTGATGTAGTCAATTTATCCTTTACTCCCTTCGATAGAGGTTAACAATGCCCTAGGAGATAATGGACCATTTGCACTTGCCTCCGCCGTATCCCATACACTAGGACTCGTTTCCATGTAATCCACCAAAAAAAAGCACAACTGAAGGCCAGATGATGGGCCCTGAAGTTTGGTACACCTAAACCACCTTTCTCTAAAGGCAATTGTAGCTTCCACAAACTCAATCTTGCTGGTTTATTGTCCCACAAGAAAACTTGTATAAACCTGTCCAATTCTTTCCAATAATATGCATCAACATTCAATGGGACCATACTTAAGATATAGTTAATTTTAGGGGCTGACATTTTTAATGCGTTCACCTTCCCCCAAAGCGAAAGCTTCAGTAACCCCCCCACCCCCATCGTTCTAAATCAGATTTAAAAGCCACAGCAATCACATTCATGTTCACTCTTACCAAGTCACAAATCTTCGGAGTGATCCAAATCCCCAGATACAACATCCTATCTGGACACCAACGAAACCCTAGATCAGTGACATATTTTCTGTTACATCCAGGAACCAGCGACAACACTTCAGATTTGTCCCAATTCACTCTATAACCAGAAATCTCCTGAAATGAGGTTAAGACCCCCATCAATGTCGGTAATGAAAGACGCAAGTCCCGCAGGACCAAAAGTATGTCATCTGCAAACAGCCATATTTTTTGACAACCACCCCAACATGAAACACCAACTATATCCAGTTGATCACATATGGCAGCCGCCAAAGGTTCAATCGCCAGAACAAATAATAGAGGTGAAAGCGGGCAGCCTGGTCTCGTCCCCCTCTCTAGTCTAAATGGATCAGATCGAATCCCATTAGTGTTAACATCTGCTGTCGGTTCCGTATACAAGAGCCTAATCCATGATCTAAAATTCACTCCAAAACCCAACTTCTCAAGCACTAAGAACAAGTAGTTCCACTCCAGCCTATCGAAAGCCTTCTCCGCGTCCAATGAAAACGCGGCCATCTCTTCAGTCTCATTCGATGCCTTATTAAGCGTGTGAAATAAACGCCCGATATTGCTGGAGGTTTTCCTCCCTTTTACAAAACCCGACTGATTTTCATTGATTAACCTCGGTAGCAGACCTTCCAATCTATTAGCCATGATCTTAGCCAAGATTTTGTTGTCTGTGTTAATCAGACTAATCGGTCGATAACTACCAGGAAGCGTCTCATCCTTGCCCTTCTTCGGAAAGACAGATTTCATAGCGTGTCTAGTCGAAGCCGGCAGTATACCCTCAGCCAAAGACGACACATACATATCAAGAAGATTCAGGGCCGAATCTGGCAATATCTTGTAGAATTCTACCGGAAAGCCATCAGGCCCCGGCGATTTCCCCACATTTAGTTTGCCGATAGCCATCTTAATCTCATCTAATGTCAGATCCTCCTCCAATAACTGTCACAATCCGAAACACTAGCAAGATTCACACTCTCCAGAAAGTCAATAGTCCCGACAGCCACAACAATTTCACTCTTATATAAATGCATGTAATAATCCCGAAAAACATTGGTAATTTCTTTCGGCATAAAAGTGATTTGGCCATCCTCATCTTGAATAGATGCAATTGATCTTTCAGCCTCCCTCATTTTCAATCTATACGCCAACCATTTATCACACTTCTCACCCTTCTCAAAATATTCACTTCTGTCTATTTGCAGTTTTCTTTCTCAATCCGCACGTCAAATTAACCAGATAACCCCTCAGTGCATTTTAAAGCTTCCCATACAACTTCCGGCCGCACATCACCAGTATGATTTATTGAAACAAAAAAATCAATTTCTGCCTTCAATTTATCCACCTCCTTTTCCATCTTTAAATACGCATTATCCATTCTCAACGTATACGTTCTCCGAACAGTATTTCCCAAGTCAATGTTCATCCTCACGTGAGCATGATCAGTCAATAAGATCGGGCCAATCTCACTTGACATAAAATTCTTGGTCATCAGACCAGCTGACAACAACATGTCTAATCTGGAGTAAACCGAATGAGCACCTGAGTAAAAACTGTACTCTCTAGCATGCGGATGTGGCAACCTCCAACAATCTCGTAAAGCATGTTCCTCTAACAAGTTTTTAAGAGAAACATAGTGACAATCACTGTCTAAAAATTCCTGGCACACTCCTATCCAAATCCTTATTCAAAACAGTATTAAAGTCACCACCAAGAATGATGTTATCTGAACCCAAGTCTTGAAGCGTCTGCGCCACCTGCCTAAAGAATGAACCATCATCTACCGACGGGGCATAAATATTACATAACGTCACCAAACAACCTTGAATATTAACTAGCAAAGCCACCATCCTGCCCTCACTATCCGACATTTCCCGTACGATCCTCAAAGGACAATTCCTCCTGATTAAAATTGCCACTCCTCTTGATCGAGATGAAAAACTTGAGCCATATATCCTTCCAACCCAACCTTTTCTAAGGCTACCAATTTCTTCTTTAAGTAAATGAGTCTCTTGAACAAAACAAACATCGCACTTCAATTCTCTCATGTGATTCATAATCGTGAGACTTTTCTTTGTATTGTTTAATCCATTTACATTCCACGTAAGCACATGTAATTCATTAGCCATTTTCTCTGATCTATCAATTACGAGCGCATCAACTACAGTATCCTCTACTAAATGAGATAATCTACATAGGATACCACAAGATGTGAACAAAACAACCCCCCCCCTCTGAAATAGAAGCAAGTCAGCAACAAACAAAAACTATATACTTGATATAACATTCTAAAAGTCCAGTGTCCCGGACAATCTGCTAGGAAGCACCAACTTACTGAAGAGATTGTTATCCACGCTTTGGTCAAGGTTGTTGCCATCAAAGCCCTCCTCGCGGCAGTACTTCAGGTTTCGGTATTGACAGACATACTGGGGAAACACCTTATTTAACATCCGCTTCACCTGCCATAAAAAATAAAATATAAACATTGTTTACCGTGGCCAAGGATTAACATCTATAATCAATAGCACGCTCAATTTCACCAGGGTGCACTTCAATGTTATCCAATGAACGAGTCTTTCAGTGTGACCATTTGCTGCACCCCTGTCCTTGCAGATTGCTCCACTCTCCTAACTCTTGGTTAGTAGCTTCACTTATCAGGGTAATGCTCAATACTGCAGGTTTATCTAGTTCCTTGGCAATGTCTCCAACTATTGACATTTTTACAACTTCTAGCAAGACCAGTTACTGATCATCATTGCTTTAAAACTGGAGATTCAAGTGCCTTGCTTTCAGATGGAGGTCATTTTTAGTGATGCAACAAGGCAGTGCATGCTTCTGACAAGTTGGAAATGTCAGTAGTTGACAATAGGAAAAAATGGCCAGACAAAGAAACAAGCTCCAATTTCAGCTCATCCCCAAATATTTCTCCCTTGTGTTTTCCACTGCTGACGTCATACCTGTTCGGTCGTGATATTCAGGCCCAGTGTAAGTAAAATCTTCTCCACATCACGCCGTTGAATGTAGCCGCAGAAATTCTGATCAAAGTATAGAAAGCCCAAGAGTGTCTCCAAGGGAAGGACTGCTGACAGCGTTGATTCTTTCTCCTGTCATTGTCAAATAACACAAACGTATGAACTAATTTTGATCATTTTCATGTGAGAAGCAGTGATCTAAAGAAATTAAAACGCAGAAATATCAAAACGATTGTTTATATGGAAAACATTACTCACCAGTAATCTTTTTGAATATTCCGTTTTAGTCGCATGCTATGCAGAGCGTGCCATCTAGTGGTTGGCTCGGATGTTGGGGATTAAGGCAGGGACTCAACCAAGGTTGTGTGGTTTAAGGGGCTTTCCATTTACCACTGGACCACACAAGTCCCTGGCAAGTAAAGGGCTCTTTGCCGTATAGTTATTCTAACAATACAGCAAACTATCCTGTGAAAGGAACTAGACCACACAAGTCCCTTTGAAATGTATTTTAAAAATTGCACCAAGTATCTTACAATGCGGTGACTTTGGAACAAGTTACTTACCTGTAACTGTTATCCAGCATGGATTTACATGCTCATGAATATTCCCAGTCAGACTGGAAATCCTCGGTAACAGAAAAAAAAACAGTTTCATTTCTGAACTGTATTTCCTTACAACCAATCACTGAGCTCCGGGTCATACTGCCCCTAGCCAATGACTCCCTCACTTCCTGCCCACCCCAGACAAAGGCGATGAAACAAAGGGACCAAACCTGGTTTGACGCGCAGAGACAAACTCTAGAAGGATCTTTCCAAAAAGAAATGGCTAAAAAAAGACTGGGTCCGGTTTAAACAAAGGGGGCTCAGACGCCATCTTGAAAAACATGGCTCCTGCGATTTAGCGCTACTGGTGTTCGCGGTCAGGAAAAATCATGGTAGTTCATTGTAAAACCACTGCCACCAGCCATTTTGAGAGGAAAGCGTTGCATTTGACTGCTAAATGAGTTTCTAGACAGAGGATACTAGGTAACCCCTCCAGCACTCTATGGTAAGATTGTGTGTGCTGGATCTAGGAATTTGGAAAGACTAGTAAAGTCAATTTCACTTTACTTTCTCTGGGGAACAGTTGTTTATCCCAGAGAAGGTATTTAAACCTTGGGACAGCCCAAAAAGGCTTCCCTGTGTCACTGCACTGAGGGTGCTGTTTGACACATGAAACGATGCCACCTATGGAGTTGTCTAAAGCTCCACAATCAAAGCACACAAGAGTAAAACACACATCAAAATACATGAGTGGGAAAAAAGGCACTCTCCAGGTAAATAAAAATCAAGTTCTCAAAATCCAGCAAAGTTGCTGGGGGTCTCTAAAGTGAAGGGAATTAGCACATTTATGAGAATTCGCCCCAACATGGAGATATCCGTGACCTGGAGGACCTCCCCTCCCTTCCCCTCCCCTTTCTTTGTGTATAGAGGGGACGTTTTTGGGGAGAAGACTGGCATCTTCTACGGGGTCTTCTCAATGCGTTGGAATGAAGATTCCCTCCGGGGAGGGAGGAACACTCTTGCCTTTGGAAGTGCGCCCTCCGAGTCCGCCTCTGCAGCCATCGAAAGGGATGCCACCACCAACTTGATGGAAGGCAGAGCCTTTGTCGGGTGTACCTGGGCCTTCACGGTCAGGACCGGTCCCTTGTCCTGCTTGGCCTTCATGGTAGTCCCGGATGCTTTGTCCTGCTTGGCCTTCTCCCTAGGGGGTGGGGTCGGAGCCTCGGTCCCCTCTGGCCTTCTCTCTCAAGGGCAGGCTGGCTTGGACTTCTCCTTGGCCGTCTCCAGGGCCACCTTGAGTTTACCCAGATGGTCCGACTTCCTCTTGGATGAAGATCATGAGCGTTGACTGGTGACTGAAGTCGCGGGAGACTAACACACCCTGGTCGCAGAGGAGCCCGCCGCAACAGCGCTCCCGGTGGCCGTGGACTTGTGGTGCTTGGCCTTTTGTTGGACACCTGCGGGAGGGGCGCCCTCAAAGGACTTCGAAGCCGGCTCAGCATTCCCAGACCCAGGAGATGAATGCTCCTGGGACCCACCCAGTACAGAGGCCTTGGTCTGTAGCCACTCCAGCCGCCTACGCAGATCCTTCATCATGCAAGTCGAGAGTTCACGGCAAAATGCACAATCTTCCACCTTGTGCGTCGGGTAAGGCAGTAAAGGCACTGGGTAATGTTTATGATCCAAATAAACATTCCACAGACCGCAGTCGGTACAAAGCTTTAAAAGGAGGGAATACTTCTCGTATGCCATGATCCACGCGGTGAGCCTCCACGAAGAAACTAATTCGCCCTTGAGGGGCGATCAAGAATCCAAAAAACGGGTAGCCGTTAATCAGAAGGTTGATCGATGGAGCACAGGTGCTCGATTGACCGGAAAATAGAGTAAAACTCTTCCAAAAAGTGAAAAATGCAGTAAAAGCTCGAGGACCACCAACACTTGCAAGTGCAGTAAAAATCTGAAGATGGCTGCCAGAGGAGGGGCTTAGTTAGAGGGCAGTCAATGGCTAGGGGCAGTATGACCCAGTGCCCAGTGATTGGTGGTTAGGAAATCAGTTCAGAAATTAAACATTTTTTTTCTGTTACCAAGGATTCCCAGCGTGACGGGGAATATTCATGAGCATGTGAATCCATGCCAGACCCCATATGGGAGGATGTACGATACATTATTCACCATAATCATATTTGATGAGTGGATCTGCTTAGATTCACATACTGCGCATATAGTCCAACATCTACTGGTAATCGCAGGGTATGGCATCTTTTTTCTGAAGATCAAAAAAGGGACGTAGACATGGGCGTGACCAACACAATGCCCAACAAGATGTTTAGTGTACCCAAAATCCTTCATGCGCTGAGGTCCCACCGGTTGTTTTTATGTCGTGAGGGAGCCTTACAGAATGCTTGAGTACAGAAGAAAGGTTTAAGATGTTTGTGTTCCTTCTACTCAAGAGGGGAGGAAGGGTGGGCACATGTGAATCAAAGCAGATACAATCATCAGAAATACGATTACGGTGAGTAAGGTAGGTCTTCTGATGCTTGTGAATCTGCTTAGAATCAATTCATGTGCATAGACTAGCGAGCAGTACCAGGAGATGGTGGGATGTGTGAAGGAACAGTAGCAAAGAGTTGTCTCAGCACAGCTTGTCCCACTTGAGAATCAGACTGTAAACAGTATTGTTGGGTGAAAGTAGGGACAAGTTATTTACCTGCAACTTGGTCTCCAGCATGGGTCTGGCATGGATTCACATGCTCATGAATATTCCCTGTTAGGCTGGGAATCCTCGGTAAAGAAGAAAATCAGTTTAATTTCTGAACTGTCCTAACAACCAATCACTGGTCTCTGGGTCATACTGCCCCAAGCCAATGACTGCCCTCTACCTAAGCCGCTCCTCTGGCAGCCATCTTCAGATTTGGTAGCACATAAAGTGGCAGTAGGACCAAGAGAAGAGACGCAGAGGGGTAGGAGGGCGGGTTTGCATGCAAATCCATGCCAGACCCATGCTGGAGAACAGTTACAAGTAACTAACTTGTTCCTTCTGCAGCATGGGGTCTGGCATGGATTCACATGCTCATGAATAAAGAATAAATAGCAGTACACACATGCACACCCACGGGAGGTGGCAAAGATCAATATTAAGCATCTCTTACCTCCTCACCAGGCTCACCTTCAAGCAAACGGGTTGCGCAGCACTGCTTGGAAGACTCTGGACTCCTCCCTGGAATCCCTGTCGACACAGTAGAATCTTGTGAAGAGGTGAGTTAACCTCCACGTAGCAGCCCTGCAGATGTCCAGCAGGGGCACACCAGACAGGAATGCCGTAGTTGCAGCGATCGCTCTGGTCGAATGGGCTCGGAAGGCCAGGCAACCGTCGGTTCACCAACCAGTGAAAATGGGCGATGCAGCCGGAGAGCCACTGGGAAATTGAAGCCTTGGAGAGGGCCTTCCCATGGTTCACAGGGCCAAAGTTCACAAAAAGTTGCGACCTCTTCCGGAAACTGGGTGGTCCACATAGAACTTGAGCGCTCTAGCCGCATCAAGCCAGTACAAAGTCCTCTCAGCCGGCGACAAAGGCTTCAGGAAGAATACAGGTAACACCAAGGGCTTGTTTATCTGAAAGTTCGACGGCACCTTGGGCATGAAGTAGGGGGGCGTCCGTAGCACTAACCTCATCTCGTGGAATGTCAAGGTGGTTTACAAGAGCGTGCCTAGATCTCTCCCACTCATGGTGCTGAGGTGATGGCCACAAGAAAAGGCATTTTCCACGACAAAGATTTCAGTGGCGCCGAATGCATAGGCTCGAACGGAGGATCCATGAGCCTAGTCAGCACCACATTGGGCTCCCACGCCGGGGCAGGAATGAACGGAACAGTCCATAGCAAACTCCTTAACGAGACGGTGTGACCATAACGACGACCGTACCGGAGATCTGGTGTACGGTGAAATAGCCACCAGATGAACTTTGATGGCGGCATGGGTCAGTCCAGCCTTGGCCGACAGCAAATACGGCAGTACCTGCAGAGCCGTGACTCGCAGAGGATCGATCTGTGCACGGCACCAAACTGCAAACCTCTTCCATTTATGTCCATAGCATTTGAGTAGCCAATGCTCTGGCCTTGGCAATAACCGCTTTGCAGTCCGCTGGGAGATTGTAGCCCCCGAATTCTATCGCTGCAGGAGCCAGGCCTTCAGGTTCAGCGATCCTGGGTTGTGGTGCAGAATTGCACCTCCTTCCCTGGCGAGAAGATCTGCGACCACTGGAAGCTTTACTGGAGGGGACGCTGACATGCCAAGAAGGTCCGGGTACCATATTTGCCTCGGCCACGCCGGTACGACGAGGAACATCCTGCACCGGGACCGCTTGAGTTGATTGATGAGTCGAACATGCAACAGCAACGGAGGGAACGCATACATAAACAGGCCGCCCCAGTGTAATGAGAATGTGTCCCCCATGCTCCCCGGCTGGGGAAACCTGCTGGCGAACCTCTGGCACTTGGTGTTCGTTACCGTCGCAAACAAATCAATCTGGGGATTGCCCCATCTGTGTAACAGGTGAGCCACTTGTTCCTGCCAAAGTGCACACTCGTAGCAAGAGCACAGCTCCCTGCTGAGAGTCGGCGATAATGTTCTTCACTCCTGTCAGATGAAACTGGATGAGTAACATGCCCTGGGCTACGGCCCAGTGCCATAGGTCCTGCGCCTCTGGAAAACACCAGGGATCTGGTGCCCCCTGCTTCCTGATGTAAAACACTGGTGCTATTGTCCGTGAAGACATGCACCACCTTGCCCTTGAGGGGCGGAAGGACTTGAGGGCCCAAAACAGTGCTCGCAGCTCTAGAACTTTGATGTGCAACGTCTTCGCCTCCGGCAGCCACAGGCCTCTTTCTTGAAGACTTCCGGTGTGAGCACCCCAACCTTCCAGAGAAGCGTCCGTCGAGAGTCTCCTGGTGCAGTGGGATCTGAAAATCCACGCGTCTGGATAGATGTGAGCGGACCTCATACCAGCCTATCACTCGACGGAAGCCCTTGTCGAGCTTGATCTTGTCCTGGAAGCTTCCCGACGCTTGTATCCAACGGTCTTCAAGGAACTTGTGTAGTGGACACATCCGCAGCCTGCCTAGCCAGATGAGGTAGATGCATGACAACGTCATCCCGAGCAGAAACTTGATGAATGTCACTTTGGCGACCTTCAGTGCGAACAGTCGTTGCACCTTGCCGAAGATGGCCACTATCCTTTCCTCCGACAGACACCAGGCACGACACTGGTGATTCGGGATCCCAGAAACAGCACATCCTGCGATGGAGTCAGGCAGGACTTTGCATAGTTCACAGAGAACCTCAGATGTGCCAGGAGTCGGACGGCCCTCGCTGTGTGGTCGACTGCGAGGTCCTTTGAGTTTGCCTGGATGAGCCAGTCTTCCAGGTAAGGGTATATGTGGATCCTCGTAGACACAGCTGCACCGGCGCCAGGCACTTGGTGAAAACACTTGCCACTGACTTCAATCCGAAGGGAAGGGCCTTGAATTGGTAATGTTGCCCTTGAAACACGAAGCGCAGAAACTTGGTGTCCCTTGTGGATGGGGGATGTGGAAGTAGGCATCCTCCAAATCCAGCAACTATAGGAAGTCCCCCTTTTCTAGCTGTCCGAGTACGTGCTGAAGAGTCACCATCCGCAACTTTGGGAACTTGATGTACTTGTTTAGACGACGGGTCTAGGATGGGCATCCATCCGCCGGTCTTTTTGGCGAGGAAGGAACGAGAGTACACTCCAAAGCCCCAGAGCCTCTTTGGGACAAGCTCTATCGTGCCCTTTTTTAGCATGGGCCACGCCTCCAGCAGCAGCTGAGGGACGTGGTTTTCGTGCCGGGCCACTGGTGCCATTTGGGGACACTTCCATTGAAATTCAAGCGTGTGTCCGTGGGCGAGAGCATACAGCACCCAACGGTTTGCAGAGCTGGTCTTCCACACGCCAACTAAGTTCGCCAGCCGGCCTCCCACCGGTGTGCACGGGTGGTGGCCCGACGCCATGGCAGGTTCAATCCCGTTTTGACGTTGAAGCGCCGCCCTGGGGACCCTGGCGATAACGTCCTCCAGATTTGGCACGGCCCCTGTAGGTCTCCTTGGCCGAAGAGCGGGAGGGCTGATGGTAGGACGAAGCACCTCCACTGAATACTTTGGAAGAACCTTTGGAATTTCTGCCTGAAGTCCGAAAGGACGGCCGTCGCTGTTGAAGCGTTCCCAAGCACGAGACATCCCCGTGTCCGCCTTGATGGCTTGAAAAGACCCATCCACCTTCTTCCAGAACAAATTGTCCCCGAAGGGCATGTCAAACACGACTGAACACCCTGGCGAAAATGTGTTGCACTCCAGGGCGACAAGGAGGTGGAGGGTGAACTTTCCTCTTCTTGGCTGGTGGTTCCCCTGATGGTACCAGGGCCGAGGGAGGAGCCGTCGATGCAAGAGGCATCCGCGTCTGGATCTCTGAGCACAGAGCATGCAAAGCAGCGAGAATGTCCGAGATGTCTCCAGGTGGCTGCCGAGTTGGCTGTGGTGACAGAGGAGACAGAGTTTGCAGCCTAGGCTGGTCCCCCCAAGCCCTCAACGCCCTGCTGCTCCTCGGTCTCCGTCACCTTTGTCATCGCCCTCGTCGGGATCCTTGCCGTAGGGCCTGCTCGACGCCTCGTTCCTCCTGGAAGGGCTGGAGGTTGGCAAGCTCCTCCTCTGAGGAAGAGGAGCTATCCGTGCCCTGGAAGGCTACTGTGCCCCCCCCCCCCTTCTCTGCAACCAGGGTGTGGGGGGACGGTTTTGGTGAGATGGGCATCTTCTCCAGCATCTTTTCTATGAGCTGAAAAGAGGACGCCCTCCTTGCAGGCAGGGATACACTCTTGCCTTCGGGGCCGTGCCCTGCGGATCTGCCACGGCGGCCTTCATGAGGAACACCACCACTCCTTCCCTGGAAGGTTGGGCCTTCGTCCGATGTACTTGGACCTTGACGGTCTTGGCCGAACCCGCGGCCTTCCCCTTAGGGGGAAGGTCTGAGCCCCTCTACCCCGGGGGGCCTGTCCGGGTCTTCTCCAAGAGTTTGCCTGGATGGTCCAACTTCCTCTTCGTCGAAGATTGAGTGTTGGCTGGTGATCGAAGCTGCTGGAGACTCTGTACTCGCTCTGGCCGCCGAGGAGCTCCCGGTGATAGTGGACTTGCAGTGTTTAGCCTTTTGTTGGACCCCCGCGAGAGGGGCATCTTCAAAGGTTATAGAAGACTACTCAGCTTTCTTCTGGGCAGGGGAGGCATGCTGCTGGGACTCGCCCAGAGCAGGGGCTTTGGCCTGCAGCCACTCCTTGAGCTGCCTCTGCCGATCCTTCAGTGTGCGGGGCACCATCTCCTGACAAAACGCATAGTCTTCCTCCACATGCGTCAGAGTGCAGGCAGTAACACAGGGAATGTGAGTCGCCCGCAAAGACATTCCGCAAGCTGCAGCCGGAACAAATCTTGAAAAGGGGCACAGAGTTCTCCTCATCTGCCATGTACAAGTGGTGTAGGCCTCATAGAATGTAATGGAATCCTCCGCAAAAAAAAAATCTTTACGAAATTCGCCCTTGAGGGGCGCTGAAGAATCAAAAAATGGGTCCCCGTTAATCGGTAGATCGATAGAGCGTGAGGCTCAATTGACTGCAAAAATGGAGTAAAACTATTAGAAAAAGCGCAAAACAGTAAGAGCTCGAGAGCTAAGCACGAGGACTCCCAACACTTGAACGTGCAGTACAAATCGGATTCCAGAGGAGGGGCTTAGGCAGAGGGCAGTCATTGGCTAGGGGCAGTATGATGCAGAGACCAGTCATTGGTTGTTAGGAGAAAGACAGTTCAGAAGTGAAACTGATTATTTTTTTTTACTGAGGATTCCCAGCCTGACGGGGAATATTCATGACCATGTGAATCCATGCCAGACCCCATGCTGGAGAAAGGATGATCTCTTCAGGAGAGCAGCCAATGGGGTGGCCGTTCTTAGCATTGCACAAGATAAAGTGTTTTCACTTATTGGAGAAACAATGTTTGGTTTTTGTGCTTCCCATAGTATGTCCATACATCGTTAATGAAGTTGAAGGTGTCCAAACTCTTACTTCACAGGAGCCAGGCTGCCAAGTTCAGTGTTTGGGGGCACGGATGCAGTGTTTTCCCCCAGTCCTGCAACAGCGTGTTGTACGGGTATGGCAGTTTCCTGGGAGGGGAGACTGACATTCCAATTATATGGGATACATTACTCATCGTAATCGTATTTCTGATGCTTGTATCTGCTTAGATTCACATGCTGTGCATAGGCCGACATCTAGTGGAAGCTGCGGAGTATTACAGTTTGTTTTTCGAAACTCGAAAATGGGCGTCGACACAGGGCGTGCCAGTAATACTATTCCTAGTGTGACGTCCACTGTACCCAAGATCCCTCACGCGTCTAGGATCCTCAGATTGTATTTTTTCTGACATGAGGTAGCATGAGGAGTAGCGCGAGTACAGATAATCCAAGCAGATAGAAAGGTAAGACTACAAGCAACCATGCGCCTTCTCTCAGAGGGGAGGAAGGGTGGGTCGCATGTGAATCTAAGCAGATACAAGCATCAGAAATACGATTACGGTGAGTAATGTATCCCTTCTGAGGCTTGTGGAATCTGCTTAGATCACATGCTGTGCATAGATTAGCGAGCAGTACCTGAAGGAGGTGGGATGTGAGAAGGGTCATGAGCAAATAAGTGTCTTAGAACCGCTTGTCCCACTTGTGTATCTGCCTTGGAATGGGTGTCAATGCAGTAATGCTGAGTAAAAGTGTGAATAGAGCTCCAAGTAGCTGCTTTGCAAATGGTGTCAAGGGGTACATTTGCAATGAAAGCCAGAGTGACCCCAATGCCTCTAGTAGAGTGGGCTCTTGGCGTGAAAGGCAGAGTTCTTTCAGAGAGTGAGTAACACAGCTGGATACAGTTAATAATCCACTTCGAGATGGCACCTTTAGAGACGCGATCCCGCTCTCTGCCTGTTGCTACGGAGACAAACAGTTGATCTGTTTTTCTTAGCGGTCTGGTTTCATTTACATAGTAGAGGACCACCCTACGCACATCTAGGGTGTGTAGTTTCACCTCAGCCGAGTTTGAGGGTCCTGGAAGAAAGCCGGAAGCTCGATGGACTGGTTTACATGGAATTTTGATATAAACTTAGGTGAGAACCTAGGGTGTGTTCGTAAAACCAGTTTGTCTTTATGGACAGTAAAGAAGGGATCCTGCACTGACAGAGCCTGAATTTCACCGACCCTTCTTATAGAAGTAATAGCTACTAAGAAGGCCGTTTTATAAGTCAGGTGTTTGAGACTGCTTTTATGCATGGGCTCGAAAGGGGGTCCCATGAGCTTGGCTAGCACCACATTAAGGTCCCACCCTGGTGGGGGGTTTGAAATAGGAGGGTGAAGTCTCTTTACTCCTTCCATGAAGGCTTTAACTACTGGTACTTTCCACCACGAGACCTTGCTATGGGAAGTGGTGTATGCCGACAGGGCTGCCATGTGTACTTTCAGTGAGTTAAAAAACAATCCTGCATCTAGCAGGTGGAGCATGTATATAACAATAGTGGAAGGAGTGCAATCAACAGGGTTGATTTGTCTACTCTGGCACCAGATAACAAACCTCTTCCACTTGTCAAAGTAACAGTGCCTTGTGTTTGATTTCCTAGATTCCTTTAGGATGTCCATACACCTCCGTGGTAAATTGAGATGTCCAAACTCTATGACCTCAGGAGCCATGCTGCCAGGTTCATTGAGTTGGGTTGCTGGTGCACTGTTTGACCTTGGTGCTGGGACAGTAGGTTGTACCAGGCTGGAAGTTTGATGGGCTCGCACACCGCCATCCTGCGTAGGTGTGGGAACCACGGTTGTCTTGCCCACATGGGAGCAACTAGGACGAGCGTCATCGACTCTGTTCATCTTGTTCACCACTTTCCTGGAGAGGAGTTGGTGGAAAAGCGTACGCAAACATCCCTGACCAGTTCATCCACAGGGCGTTCTCCCCTGGGAGTCTGGTTGGGGGAACCTGGATGCAAATCCTGGGCATTGTCTGTTTTCGCTTGTGGCGAATAAGTCTATAGTGGGGAAACCCCACTGAGAGAAGATATCTTCTAAGACCTCTCTGTGTAGAACCCATTCGTGTTCCTCTGGGAGGGAGTCTCTGCTCAGAGCATCCGCTAGGGAATTGAGCTCCCCTGGAACATGTTGTGATGACAGGAAGATGTTCCGTCTGAGTGCCCATATCCAGATTTTCTGGGCAAGCTTGGACAGATTTGGCGAACGAGTCCCTCCTTGCTTGTTCAGGTAGAACATGGCTGTTGTGCTGTCCGAAAGGATTTGCACACTCAGGTTTAGTAGGTGGGGCTCGAACGCTTGAAGCGCTCTGAAAACTGCCAGAAGCTCTGGCCACTGAGGGAGACCAGAGACCCTGAGCTGTGTGGTGGAGATAGTGAGCTCCCCACCCCGTCAGACATGCATCGGTAGTGACTACTGCCTGTACTTCGGGATCGTAAAAGGGTTTCCCCTGTGCGAGATTCTCTTGTCAACCAGTGAAGGCTCTGTACTACTGTTGGCGAAACGACCACTAGCTCGTCCCACTGACCACTTGCCTGAGACCACTGTTTCGCCAACCATTCCTGCATGGGACGCAGGCGCGCGTGGGGGACCAGGTAAATACATGACGCCATCATGCCCAGTAAACGCATTGCTTTGCGTACCGTTATTTGGCGACCAGACTGATAATGCGGAATTTGCAGTAGTATAGTCCGAATTCTTTCCTCTGAAGGAAAGGCCAACCCCTCTTGAGTATCTAGGATTGCTCCTAGGAACTGTTTGGAGGTGCTTGGCACCAGGCTTGACTTTTTCTCGTTGATTGAGAATCCGAACTCGTGGAGAAGGTCGATAGTCCTTTGAATGTTTGTCCTGCAAATTACTGGGGTTTCCCCTGTTATGAGCCAGTCGCCCAGATAAGGGTACACCGGGATTGCCTCCCTGCGTAGGTGTGCAGCCGCCACCGCCAGTACCTTGGTGAATACCCTTGGTGCTGAAGCTATCCCGAAGGGCAGCACCTTGAATTGGTAGTGTCGACTGTCCACCTTGAAGCGCAAGTACCTTCTGTGCGCTGGGAACATGGAAATATGAAAATAAGCATCTTTCATATCCAAGGTTGCCATGTAATCCCTTTTTTAGGAGGGGGATTACCTCTTGTAGCGTAGTCATACGAAACTTTTGGGGCTTGACATACTTGTTGGCAGGCCGTAAGTCCAATACTGGGCGCATTGTCAACTCTTTCTTTGGCACAAGGAAGTAAGTTGAATAAATACCCTTGCTAAGCCTATACCGTAAAACGATGCTAAAGACTCCGACACCCCAATTCCAAATCATGCATAGACCAGACAGTGCGAAAGAGTATACAATACTCGCAAAGTGGAATCAGCTTTGTCAAGACCTGCTAGGCGAGTATGATATTACCTCTGCCTTGCTAGTGGAAAACCCAGATGCAGCAAAGATGAAGATTTGGCGGTTAGATTGGATCAAGACCTGTGAGCAAAGAACAAAATGTAAGCTAATGCAGGAAGTCCCAGGTGAGGCGAAAGCCTTCAATCAACGCCACTCTTATCTAACCCATCTGCCAAATCAGCATGCCAGAGCCTTGTACATGAGATTCAGATTAAACGCTCTAAATGCAAAAGAGCGATTAGGCTCCTGGCCTAAGTATGCAAATATTGATCGAAGGTGTCGTTTCTGTAATTTTGATATGGAATCTCTAAAGCACTTGATTATGTCATGCCCGAGCCTTGGGAAAGAACGAGGACGGCTTTTTTTACCGATTATTCATAATATTAGTCCAAGGAGTCTGGAAAACTGGTGGGAAATGTTCTTTGAAGCCTCCAACCGAACTGTACTGCTCAATTTGATAACCTTCCTCCAGGTCATAAAAACAAGATTGGATTTGAAGGAACCAACTGAAGTGCCTAGAGTCGAATGAGCCCTTGTAGTCAAAACGTCAAGACTCAGGCCACTTGTTTTACTGTGTACAGAACGGTGGCGAGAGAAATGGATTTTAAAAGGATATGTGGTTGATTGGACGTGATTTGTCGGTCAAAAATTTTTTAAAGGTTGAATAAACCGTATAAAAATAAAATAAAAAATGAATAAATACCCTTGTTTACCTGGTGTCCCGGGACGAGTTCTATCGCGTCCTTTTCTAGCAGAATGGCGATCTCCTCGAGGAGAACCTTCTGATGTTCTAAAGAGTGTACTCTTTGTCGTGGAGGATGGTTCCGGGGACGCTGCAGTAGTTCTATACAGTACCCTGTGGATACTGTCGACAGCACCCATCTGTGTGATGTGATCCCTTCCCAAGCCTGGGTGAAGTTGGAAATGCGTCCCCCTAATGGGGTTGCGTGAGAAGGGACCCTGAACTGAGCGTCACTGCTTTGGTGGAGGCGTGCCGCCTCCCTTGCTGGGGCTGCCTCTGCCTTTACCACAACCTCTCCTATTACCCCTGCCGTAACCCTGGGTAGACTGTTGGCTGTTCCACTGTGTACCCTGCCCCTGGGAATAGTTAGATCCTCTCTGGGAATTTTGGCCGCGTGGGCGACGAAAATTACTATTCCCTCTCTGGTTAGGGGGTTTATTGGTTAACTGGCCAAGGGACTTGAGTGTCTCGTATTCGTCCTTGGCATTCTTCAGTGCGTCTTCGACCGCCTTACCGAACAGATCAGTTTCCACCAGTTTGTCCAACAATGATGCCTGGGTTTCTGCATTAAAACCAGACTGCCGTAACCACGCATGTCTCTTGATAACAGTGCCTTCTGCTATCAATCTGCCTGCGTTGTCCGCGGCGTCAAAGGTTGCTTTCAAAATGCAACCAGACACGGCTCTACCCTCTGCGGAAATCCGAGCTCACTGGCCCTTTAAAGGTTCAGGAGCAGAGGCTATGAGTGCCGCGACTTCTTCCCACTGATGGCAGTTGTAGCTGGCCAACAGGGTGGTGGAGTTTGCAATCCTTGCTTGATAGGCGGACGTTGAGGCCACTTTCCTGCCGAAACCATATAATTTTTTGCTCTCCTTGTCGGGAGGAGCTTCAGACGATGACAAGGGTGTTCCAGCCCTCTTACGAGTGTTAGTGACAACTAGGGAGTCTGGCTTCAGATGTCCTCTTATATAGAGAGGGTCAGACTGGGCTGCCCTGAAAAGTTTTTCAACCCTGGGATTGACTGCTCTGGTGAGGTTCGGGTTCACCAGGGACGGGTCCATTCTTCGCTGAATGGACTTAAGGATAGGGATGGTCTGGGCAACAGGCCTCCTTTCTCCCACTAACTCCTCTGCGAAGTCCCTCTCCTCCTGGACACCGTGGGTGTCAATATGGAAATGTTCTGCTGCATGTGCGAGAACCTCGTTTAGGAGGGGTTGGTTATCGACAGGCGAGTCGGTAACCGGGGCTTCGTTTTCTACCAGGGAATCTACTCTGTAGGTTTCAGGGTCTTCCTCTTCTTGGTCCTCATCTTCATAGTAGCCCATCCCGGTTTGCTCTTCTACCATGCCAAATTCTTGGTCCTCACCAAAGGAAGCCTCTCCTTGATACAGTGAGTATGGTCTTGAGTATGGTTGTACCTCGAAGGGGTCTGTAGACCTAATCGGTGTTTCAAACCGGGGCTTCTTACTCGGGGGGATAGGATCATTAGGGCCTGAGGGTGTCACCCCTTGTGGATCATACGAAAGGAAATGGTCTGGATTTTTAACGTAAAAATCAGCCAAAGAAGACATCCTTGACATGACCCTATCTATGTCTTCACTGGACCATTTTTTGGAACTGGGAATGACTCAGCAAGTCTCGGGGAATTATCTTGAGTAGATTTGATGGTTTTTGACATATCAGCAGACCTGGTCTTGTCTGTCTGTTTAGGGGGAGTGGTGTGTTTCACAGGTGTGGAAGAGTGCAAAGGCTGCTTCTGCTGTTTTCCCCCCTCCCCGTGAGTGGAAAAATGTTTTCCCTGTCCTTTTGTGGCTCCGGAGGTTTTCGACGCCTGGCTTCGAGGATCGGGGGTAGTGTCCCTGTCCTTCGAGCGTGGGGCCTCGCTGATTTTGTCTGCGGGCTCTGACTCCTGGAGCGCGGCCTGGGGGTGGAAGTCATCTTCGTCCTCCGACGATCGAACTTCTGTTAGCCTAGGGAGCGAGGCACTCTTGGCAAGAGTGGATGATTGCCTGGAGTCATGCGGCGATCTCGATCGAGAACGCCCAGAGGACACCGAATCGGACTGTTCTGTTTGTGCCTCTTTCCAAGAACTCGCCGTCGTCGAGTTTCGGTTGGACTTCGTGTGTTTAGTTTGTGTGGTGTGTGAAGCGCTTGTGTCGCCGGGGGTCTTCCCCATAGCCGCCCTGCCGGACGACCTTCCGAGGTCGGGGACTTGCGCTCGGCTGTCTTTCGACGCGGTAATGCCCTCGCCGTCCGAAAGTACGGCGTCGCTGAAGGCGCCCTCCGCTGCCATGGCCGCCTGCCTGGCGTGGTGGGCCCAATGCTTCGTCGAACGGTCCTTAAGTGTCTTAGGTTTAAACCTACTACACGCTCTGCTTCGGGGTGGTCCCTCGGCAAGCAGAGATTGCACGTGGCGTGCCCGACGACCCTTCATACGCACCTTGAGGCAGCGGGCTGTTAAGTGTAGGAAATGTATAAGGTGTACCTATATACCAGGAGTGTAGAGTATGTACAACCCCCCACTCTCCCTACTTGCAGGGCCGAGGCCAGAGGCCTTCCGAGGCCCAAATCCATCGTGCAGCAGCCGACGGTCGATTTCTTCTCCAGCCGGCGTAGAGTGTCGAAGTTCGACGTTGGGATGGGGAAGGATGTAAATAAATTAATAATTTAGCAAAAGTATGGCTAAGGCCAGGGGACTCCGCAAAATGCTTCCGACCAGTATGGCGGAAAAAAACAATCTGAGGATCCTAGATGCGTGAGGGATCTTGGGTACAGTGGACGTCACACTAGGGATAGTATTACTGGCACGCCCTGTGTCGACGCCCATTTTCGAGTTTCGAAAAACAAACTAATACTCCGCAGCTTCCACTAGATGTCGGCCTATGCACAGCATGTGAGCTAAGCAGATTCCACAAGCCTCAGAAATTTTATTTATATTGCGCTCGTACGACAATGCATTACTTACCGTAAAAGCATTTGATGGTTGTATCTGCTTAGATTCACATGCTGTGCATAGTCCAACATCCAGTGGTCACTGCGGAGTATTGCATTTTGTTTTTCATAGTCGAAAAGGGGACGTCGACAAGGCGTGTCTGAAACACAATCCCTATAGTGACGTGCAGTGTACCCACAACCCCTCACCAATCGAGGTCCCTCTGTTTGTATTTTTTCTGCCCTGAGGGAGCCTTCTATACGCGAGTGAGTACAGAAAAGAGAGATGTAGAAATAGGTCTATGTTCCTTCCATCCGAGCGGGGAGGAAGGGTGGGCGCATGTGAATCTAAACAGATACAACCATCAGAAATGCTTTTACGGTAAGTAATGCATTGTCTTCTGATGTTTGTTAATCTGCTTAGAATCACATGCTGTGCATAGACTAGCAAGCAGTACCCGGAGGTTGGTTGTGAGAAGGAACAGTAGAGAAAAGATGTCTTAATACTGCTTGTCCCACTTGGCAATCAGATCTAGAGTTAGCATCTAGACAGTAGTGTTTTGTAAAGGTGTGTACAGAACTCCAGGTTGCCGCTTAGCAAATGGACTCAAGGGGAACGTTTGCAATGAATGCTATGGATGCCCCACTGCCTCGAGTAGAGTGCTCTTGGCTTGAAGGGTAGTTCTCTCTTAGCAAGAGAGAAACAGAGAGCGATGCATTGAACAATCCATCTAGATATAGTGGACTTTGAGACTGCATCTCCTCCTCTTCCTGCTGCCACCAAGACACAGAATTGATTAGTCTCTCAGTGGCCTAGTTCTTTCCATATAAAACATGACGGCTCTGCGCACATCGAGTGTATGCAGGCTTTTTTCTCCCAAATTGGAAGGGTTTTGAAACAACGTTGGTAGTTCTATTGACTGGTTGACATGGAATTTCGATATGAATTTCGGTGCAAACCTTGGGTGTGTGCGTAGAACCACCTTATCTTTGTGAACTGTTACGAAGGGGTCTAGAATAGAAAGCCTGTAGTTCACTTACTCTCCTAATGGAGGTGATAGCTATTAGGAAAGCAGTCTTAAGGGTGAGGTCCTTAAGAGTTGCCTTGTGCATGGGTTCAAAGGGTGAGCCCATGAGCCTGGTAAGTACCACATTAATGTCCTAGCCGGGAGCTGGGTTTGCTATCGGAGGGTGTATTCTCTTTACCCCCTCCATGAAGGCTTTGATAACTGGGACTTTCCACCATGACACCTTAAGTTGAGAGGTGGTGTATGCAGAAAGTGCCGCTAGATGGACTTAAATAGAATTGAACACTAGACCCGAGTCCAGTAAATGGGTCAGGTAAAGGACAATTTGTGTGGGAGAGCAGTGGACTGGGTTGATGCTCTTACCTCTACACCAGATGACAAATCTCTTCCACTTGCTAGAATTGCAGTGGCGAGTGTTGGGTTTTCTAGCTTCTTTGAGAATGTCCATGCATCTCTGAGGGAGATGTAAATGGCCAAATTCTATGACCTCAGGAGCCAGGCTGCTAAGTTCATGTTCTGTGGGCATGGGTGTAGTGTCTTGCCCTTGTCCTGGTACAGCAAGTTGTACGGGCAGGGCAGTTTCACTGGTGGGGACAGGGACATCTCCATCAGGTGCGCAAACCATGGCTGGCGGGCCCACATCGGGGCCATCAGTATCATTGTGACTGGTTCCTGGTGCATCTTGTGCACCATCTTGTTCAGCAGAGGGGTCGGGGGAAAAGCGTAAACAAATTTCCCTGGCCATGGTATCCAGAGACCGATGTGGGTATCTGGAGGCGTAATCTAGGCATTGTGAGTTCTCCAGAGTTGCAAACAGGTCTATTTCTGGGGAGCCCCATTGTGTGAAGATGTCGAAGACGATGTCTTCGTGTAACCGCCATTCGTACTCTGAGGGCAGAGGTAAGTCTCTGCTGAGTTTGTCTGCTAGCAGATGGAGTTCCCCTGGTACATGTTATGACAATAGGAACATGTGTCTGAGAGCCCACTTCCAGATGTTCTGGGACAGCTTTGACAGTCCTGGAGAGTGAGTGCCCCCTTGCTTGTTGAGGTAGTACACGGCTGTGGTGCTGTCCGTGAGGACCATCACTGTCTTCCCTTGTAGGTGTGTCTGGAAGGCTTTTAGTGCCTTGAACAACGCAAGTAGCTCTAATAAGTTTATGTGCTTGGAAGCTACGCTCGGAGTCCAGACTCCGTGAGCAGTCTGATGGGATAGGTGAGCCCCCCCCCCATCCTGTGAGGGATGAGTCTGGTTAGAGTGGCTTCCACTGCGGGGGTGGCGAATGGTTTCCCTATTACCAGGTTTTCCTTCGACCACCACTATAGCGAGAGAACCAAGGCCTGCGAGACCACCACTAGATCGTCCCATTGTCCGCTGGCCTGACACCACTGGCTGTTGAGCCACTCTTGCATTGGGCGCAGGCACGCGTGAGGTACCAAATACATACACGACGCCATCATTCCTAGCAAGCGCATTGCTTTGCGTACCGTCACCTCTCGACCGGCCCCATATTGAGGGATCTGAAACAGCATATTTTGGACCCTCTCGTCGGAGGGGAAGACAAAGCCGTCCTTTGTTCGAATTAGAGCCCCTAGGAATTGTTTGATTTGGCTGGGGTCTAAGCTGGACTTCTTCTCGTTGATGGAGAAGCCCAGTTGGAAAAAAAGGTCTATTGTCTTCTGGGTGTTTGAGAAGCATGTCTCGTAGGACTCCCCTGTTATGAGCCAATCGTCAAGGTAAGGGTATACCAGTATGGACAACCTGCGCAGGTGGGCCGCTGCCACTGCTAGTACCTTCGTGAATACCCTCGGTGCAGACGCTATGCCGAAGGGTAGCACTCTGAACTGGTAGCGTTTGCCCTCTATCATGAACCTGAGGTTTTTTCTGTGCGCTGGCAACATCAAAATATGAAAGTATGCATCTTTCATGTCTAGTGTTGTCATGTAGTCCCCCTGAGATAGCAGGGGAATTACCTCCTGTAATGTTACCATACGAAATTTGTGGTTTTACAAATTTGTTCGCTGGGCGCAGATCTAGTACAGGGCGCATGGTTAGGTCTTTTTTGGGTACAAGGAAGTACACTGAATACATACCTTCCCTTACCTGAGATAGGGGCACGACCTCTATTGCTCCTTTCTGTAGCAGCTGTTCTACTTCTTGCAGGAGGATGACGAGGTGTTCTGGAGACAAGCGTCGTCCCTTTGGAGGTCTGTAGGTGGGGGACCGACTGAACTCTATACAGTACCCGTGGGCTACGGTTGACAATACCCACCGGTCTGATGTTATTCCCTCCCATGCTGAAAGGAACAAAGTTATTCGGCCACCAACCAGAGACGGAGGGGACCCCGAACCTTCGGGTCATTTGGTGTTACTTGCCGGGGTGCCTCTGGGGCTGGAGCCCCGGCCTCTGCCCTTGCCACAGCGTTGTCCTCTTTGGTTATACTGGTTACTGGTACCCTGATTAGAGGGCCAGTTGCCAGCAGTGTAGTGCTGTTGCTGGCGTTGGCCAGGAAAAAGCGCGTGTTCCCAAATCCCCGCCTGTTTGGAGGCTTTGAAATTTGGTCTAAGGTCTTTATGGTGTCGAATTCTTTCTTTGCATTTTCCAGTGCATCGTCCACTGCTTTCCAAAGAGATTTGACTCTTCTATTGGTTTATTAATGAGTGACGCCTGCGTTTCCACCTTGAAACCGGAATTGCGAAGCCAGACGTGACGCTACAGCAGAATTCCCTGCACCAAAGAACGGCCAGCAGTTTCTGCCGCATCAAGAGTGTTCTTAATGATGCTCTGGTTGACCAGAGCTCCTTCTGTTACTGTAGCCAATAAGCGAGTTCTTAGAGGTTCAGGTGCTTCTTCGATGTCCTGCTTAAGCTTTCCCCATTGAGCATCAGCATAGCTTGCCAACAATGTATTATTGGCAATTCTAATTGAAAACGCTGCAGAGGCGGAAATTCTTTTGCCCAAGGCATAAAGCTTTTTCCCTTCTTTATCTGGGGGTGCCTCGCTGGTTGACAGTGGAACCCCAGCCCTCTTCCTTGTGTTAGTCACCACTAAGGATTCCGGGACTGAGTGACCCCTGATATATAATGGGTCTGACAGAGGGTGAGAACAATTTCTCGATTCTTGGATTGACCCCCCCTTACCAGCGCGGGGGTGTAAAAGCGATGGGGTGAGTCGTCTCTTAACCGAGGCGAGGATAGGAATAGTTTGACTAGTGGGCGGTTTTTCTTTAATAATCCTCTCGACGAAATCAGTATCTGGGGTGACCTCCCCAGTTTCAACTTCAAAATGCGCTGCCGCCTTCCTCAGTAGCGCATTAAAGGGCTGATCGTCTACTGGAGAAGGGTTCCTGACCGGTGTGGTCTGAGGAGAAGAAATGTCTAATGTCGGAGTCTGTAGACCCTGATGGCGACTGCCAGGGCTGTAAGCCACCTTCACCTGGGTCCTCCTCGTAGCCATCCTCACCTATGTTAGTGTCATCATGAAAACCTCGTCCCTTTTGTTGGTCTTCATTATTCACAAACTCATCCTCTTCCTGGAAGTGATAAAGAGCTTCGGGTATTTAGCACATGACCCCTCCTGGAATACCTCCCTTGGCCTCTTGGGTGTCCTATTTTCTGGGATGGCCATGAACCGGTCTAGCTTGTCCATACATGACTGGAACCTCTCTGCAGTCCAGTAAGGTAGGCCAGAGAGTGAAAAGGGAGTTCCCTCTCCCTGTAGTTGCTTAGTTCTGTCCCATAGCGTCAAAGATAGAGTCCCTTCGCCTTCTGAGAAACCTTCTCGCTGGCTAGGGTCTTCTGTCGACGGTGGGAGCTTTCCCAGCCTACCCTCCGGCGTCCTCGGCGTTTCTTTGGCCTTGTGAGCGGTTTTCGATGTGTTACCCGTCGTCCGTCTTTAGAAGCTATAGGTGCGAGGCTTTCGGCGATCAGCTTCTCCGTCGAGGGATCGCTCGCCGTCACGCTAGGCGGTGCCGAGTCTTTACTGGCAACGTACGTACTCTTGCGAGGCGCGTCACTTGAGGATTTGGGGTTAGCGCCCTTATTTACAGAGAGCCCAGTTGCGGAAGCGGTGGCGGGAAGGGCTTGCGACCCTTACGGTCGGCGGAAGACGCCAGTGGGCCCAACGCCTCCATTGACGCTATGGCTGCCTTCGTCTTCGAAGGCGTGCCGTGGGGGATGTGCTTATGTGTTTTTCTGTGTTCGTCCTTGTCGCCGGGGTGTTCAACCCCATAAGCGGGGCGTGAGCCGGGCTTGTCGGGGCCGGGGACGGACGAGGAGCGGGAACGCTCCTTCGAGAGGTCTACAACCTCCATTGCGGAGGCCGTGTAATCACTGTCCTCGTCACATTCGGCGGCAGCTGGTGAGGAGTCAGACCTAGACATTGCATAGGCTGCCCACCTTTTGACCCTGCGGTCCTTTAAAGTTTTGGGTTTAAGTAACTAACAGGCCGCAAAGCCGTCCTCTTTGTGATCGAGGGGAAAGCAACGGTTACACTGTTTGTGCTTGTCCTTCCAGGTAAACTTGCCCTTGCAACGCGGGCAAAACCTAAAGGGCGTCCCCCTCCATAGCTGAGGGCATGAAATGTGATTAAGACCTCGAAAGGGAGGGGAAAGAAAGGCATTTTCAGAGTGTTAAAGAAATGACCACCAACCCCACTCTCCCTACTGTGTAAGGCCGGCGAGGCCCGGCCACGTGTTCGGCAGCACCGAAGGATCTCCTGCGCTCGTCCCTCCGTCGAAGATCTTGCTCGGCGGAGAACAGCTTGGCAGCTACGTCGAGGGAGGGATCTATGTGATAGTTAATAATAAACGACCAAGGGTCGAGGAAATGAATTTGCAATGTCTCTCAAGGAGCTCCGCATAAAGGCGACCAATAACTGGGCGGGAAAAAACAATGAGGGACCTCGACGCGTGAGGGGTTGTGGGTACACTGCACGTCACTATAGGGATAGTGTTTCAGACACGCCTTGTCGACGACCCCTTTTCGAATACAAAAAACAAAATGCAATACTCCGCAGTGACCACTGGATGTCAGACTATGCACAGCATGTGATTCTAAGCAGATTTACAAATATCATAAACAGGTGTTTCAGAGCACGACCAGGCGAAGGGAGGGGAACAGGGGAGAACAAAACAACGATCTTACTAGGCCCAGTGACATCGAAAAGGGGGAAGTACATGGAAAGATGGGGGTTGGGGGGAATTGAATAGTGCGGAACATAGGCCAGAGCAAAATAAATAAGTCAAATAAAAATAAAGGTGATACACAGTAGTAGTGCAGCTGGAAAGTGGCAAAGTGCTAGGTAAGTCAGATAAGTGCAGAAAAAAGCGTGGGTGGGGGACTGTATGGGTACAGACACAGGCCCCAGTGCAAGGGGTGGCCCGGAAGCAGTGCATTGGGGTGGCAGGGTAAGCAGATACCTGGATCCAAAGGAAAGAGGGTGGCCAGGTGCACAGTGCCGAGAGATAAAGCAAGTCAGCAAGGGAGAAGAGGAGCCAAGGCAGAAGCAAAGAGTAAGGTCTTGAGGTGCTTCCGGAACACTAGATGGTTCTCAAGTTTCAAGGTGGCAGGGAGGCTGTTCCAGAGGGAGGCCCCGGCCAAAGAGATCTACGCCCAGCTAGTTTCTTTGAAAAACAACTGACCCCAAGGGAGTTAGAAGTAGAGGAGCAAAAGGCTCGAGAGGGGAGGTATTTACAGAGGGATAGTTGAAGGTATTTTGGGCCCAGGCCCCAGAAAGCCTTGTGGACAATGCAGAGGGTTTTAGATTTAATCCTTGTGTCAACTGGGAGCCAATTAAGGGATTTCAGAGCTGCAGAGATACGATCCCAGGGCTTGAGGACAAGGACAAGTCTTACAGTTCTGTTCTGGATTAGTTTTAAATGGCAGAGAGTGCAGGCATGTAGATTTAGAAAGAGGCTGTTACAGTAGTCCAACCTAGAGAGAATCAGAGCTTGAGAGACAGTGAGCGTCTGAGGGAAGGAGAGGAAAGGCAGAGTACTTCTAAGGGGGTGCCTTAAGCAGTTTGACTTTTTAGTGACGTCAGATGTGTACGGAGAAGGAAAGTGAGGAGTCAAAGATGACCCCAAGGTTCTTACCCTCGCAGGTAGGAGGAGGGCCAAGAGAGGATGGCGAGAGAGTGAGGGGGAAAAGGATGGTGAAGGTGTACCAATGAGGAGGATCTCAGTCTTGTTGGCATTTAAACAAAGATCATTGGCGACACACCAATTTTGAATGGCAATTAGGTAGTCAGAGATGAGGGAAGGAGAGGATGTGGCTGAAGGAAGCCAGAAAATAAGTTGGGCGTCATCAACATAGCACTGGAAATGAGAGCAGAAAAAGGAAATGCAGTAGGCGAGAGTTGCCTGGTATTGGTTGAAATGCCAGGGCAAGAGGTTAGACCCCTGTGGGACACCGCATGTAGACAGAAGATAGGAAAGACCCTAGTTGTAATCGGGAGCATCGATCAGAGAGGAAAGGGGTTGGCCAGAGCATGATCGATGATACCCAGGTTGTCACAGACGATTGAGCAGGATGGTATGGTAGACCGTGTCGAAAGCAGAGGAGAGATCGATAAGGACAGAGGGAACATTAAAGTCACGGCTTGAGAGCAGGTCTTCACGGATATTCAGGAAAGCAGTTTCCGTGCTTCTGGCAGCTCTGAAGCCAGATTGGTGGTCATGGAGGGAGCCAACAGAATCAGAGCGAAGGTTAAGCTGAGAGATGGCAAGCTTTGAGGAACTTACCTAAAAAAGGGAGCAATGGCAATTGGGCGATAGTTAGCCGGACAAGAAGGATCAGCTGTGGGTTTCTTGAGGAGAGGATGCAAAAGGGAGTGCTTCAGAGGGGAGGGGAAGATCCAGAGGCAAAGGAGAGGTTGCAGAAATCGGCAAGGGCCGGGACGAGGGTATCGATGCAGTCTTTAATGGTTTTAGAGGAACAGGTATGGACCTGTTTTGTTGAGGTTTTCATAGATCGGACCCGTCTAACGGCCTCATTGGGGGAGGAAAGGAGAAGTGGGGGGGTGGGGGTTTGCTGAAGGTGGGTCAGCAAGAACAGAAGGAGGGGGAGTGGAAGAGGGTGGACACGATGTCCTGTGTTTTAGAGAAAGTGAGAGGCACGAGATGTTGATATTTGATCTGCGCAGCGTCGCCAATAGAATTGGTCCCCAGGCGATCTGGCAGATCTACAAACAATGGAGGAGGGGTGGGGTGTTAGTAGGGTAAAGTGGGAGTAGGAAATCGAGAGCAGTGGTGTCCTGATGGCAGCTTCTGTTAGTTTCTCACTGTGTGCTGAGCTTGGGTGTGATTATCAGATCTTATGGGTCCTTATGTGCTGTTGGTGCGGGTTATGCGTTTGTGGATGCGGTGAAGTACGTGAGGGTTACTGTGCAGAGAAGTGATTGTGTGGGTTTCTGTGTTAGATGTAAGCGGAAAGGTGAGCTTTTGAGTTAGTGGGTTGTTAGGCAAGATTTGGTGCAGGACCCTTTGGGTGCACTACAACTTATTTGCATTGACCTCCTGGCAATAGGAACCCAACTGTGGTATAGGTCTGTACTACACAGGTTGGTAGTGTGGGTGAGCAGCCAGGCTTATCTCAAGAGGGGTCAATGTGAGCTGTAGGGGAGTTAGAGATTCACAGTGACCAGTATCCAAATAAACACTTACACTCAAGGTTTCTTGATTTAACAATTAATTTGATTAAACAATTAATTTAACAGTCAGTTTGAATAAGCCGCCTTCGAAATGGGCAATATAATAGTAACACAAACACTCCAATATACACACTCTTAGTTTCTCTAAATCAGCAAGTACCCATTTGGGATGGCACACAGCCACTTCCTGCACGCTCGAGTGACTTAATAGCTAGGACACTGACATTAATATATCACAGGTACATTTAGAGCAATACTGAGAAGAGTGTCAAAGAAAAGGGTTATTAGAATAAAACAAGAGATCATACAAATATTCTGAAGCAGGCAAGTACTTTTTGAACCCACCAATGCCAAGTAAGTTAACTGTTGAGGAGAATTCTCATAAATGTGCTTATTCCCTTCACCTTAAAGACCCCCAGCAACTCTGCTGGATTTTGAGGACTTTATTTTCTTACCTGGAGAGAGAGTGAGCCTTTTCCTCCACTCTCTCGTGTATTTTTATATGCGGTTTACTTGTGTTTCTTTGGTTATGGAGTCTAAACAACTACCAAAGAATGCCTGAAAGACCACTAAAAAAACTACAATGCATTCAAAATGCGGCAGCCAGACTACTTCTGAAACGACCCCAAAGAGAACACAAAGCACCAGCGCTGATAACACTACATTGGCTACCAATAAAACAAATAAAATTAAAACCAATGTGCATTACGCACAGCAGTACACAATGAAGGCGCAGAGTTCCTAAGAGATAAACTGCACCTACATCAACCAACACTCAAGACTAAGCATGGCCATCCGCCTGGAACCGAAGCCCTACAACAAGAGAAAACAGAGGATCCCCCTCCTCTCACCAAGCCCCGAAAACCTGGAACGAACTTCCAAAGTACCTACGTAACACAAGAAACCACCTATTATTCAGGAAATTACTCAAAACCTGGCTCTTCACATCATAACAAGAAAGACTGGCCACAGGGGCACTGACCTAACTAAAAACATCAATGAACGTAGAGCGACAGCGATACACACCGATCAATGGGAAAAGCAGAGTTAAATAACCCACGACATACTAAAGAACCAACCGGGAGACAGTCGCAATACGACCAAAGACAGTAAACATAGCAAACTAAGACAGAAAGACTACAACGAACCATCAAGAGGACCCTTGACCTTAACTATTACCATCGCCAACAGCCCCAAGGACAAAACATGGAGGGAAAGGAAGTAATGCACGACGGGCCCCAATGCAATGGTTGAGAAACCGTTTCATCACTACACACTGTCCACCAATACAAAACAGGAAGCACAATGCCCCACCACACAAACTACAACTAAAAAGTCCCAAGGATGTTCACCCCATGGAAACCAAAGAACCAGTCAGGACAGAAGGATACAAACATCTGAATACACAGGCTCACCAAGACCGATCCACTAGGACAACACATCAACACGACCCGAACCATCCAAAGCCTTTACCGACCAGGGTCACACTAGTTCACCTGAGAATAGATATCACCCACCCAGTCCCACACCTGAAGATTAGGTTCAGACGCACCCACCAATCCAAACCATAATCAATAGGCTACAGCTGGATCAGCGCAACATTACCAAAGTGAATCGGCCCACGAGGAACCAGCAACATCCCAACCTGCAGGTATACAACTCTAACGGAACCATAAGTACCTTAATCAAGATACAGACCCCATTAACCCAACCCTCAACCTTCTACATACTTAAACCCACACAACCATCTCTCCCCCAGCAATCTGCATGCACTTTACCACACCAACAACACAAACTTTACCCACAGCAGTCGAGGCCTTTGCCCGATCCGATACTAGCACCAAAGCCCAGCACTCTGTATACCGAGCTGAAGCTGCCAACAGCACACCACTCCTCCCACTCTCCTTCTCCCCTCTTCCCGACTAACCCTACCCACCCTTCCGGTTTACAGACCTGCCAGAGCGCCTGGGGACCAATTCCGTTGGCGACGGTGCGCTATACAAGTACCGCTAACATAACATCTTTTCATTTGTGTCACACAGCAGCCTCAGTACACTGGCAAAGGGAGACCTTTTCAGGCTTTCCCAAGGTTCAAATACCTTCTCTGGGATAAACTACTGTTTCCCAGGGTAAGTAAAGTGAAAATGACTTTACTAGTCTTTCAAATTCCTAGACCCAGCACACCCCATCTTACAATAGAGTTCAGGAGGGGTTACTACTTCTCCCCTGTGTCTGGATACTCGTGTAGCAGTCAAATGCTACCATTTCCTCTCAAAATGGCTGGTGGCAGTGGTTTTACAACAAATTACCATGATTTTTCCCGACCGCGAACACCGTAGCGTTAAATCATGGGAGCCAAGATGGCGTCTGAGCCCCCTCTGTAAAAACAGGTCCCAGTCTTTTTTGGAGATTTATGTGCAAAGGTCCTTCTAGAGTTTTGCTCTGCGCGCCAAACCAGGTTTGGCTTCTTTGTTCATTTGCCTTTGGTGGGCTTCAGGAGTGAAGACCGCCTTAGGTGCCCGAGTGTCTGGGGTCGGCAGGAAGTGAGGGAGGTGCCCGGTGGATGAGAGTAAAGCACACAAGCTGGTGTCCCTCGCTATACGGTTTCCTGCAGCACTCGGAGGAAGATGCAACCAGCTCTGAGATGGGTACCCAGGTGGCTTACTGTTGAGTTGATTGGTCCCACCAACTCAAAGGGAGAAGTCGTCCTTGCAGGCTTCTGTCGATGTGAACTTGGCGATTCGGACCTGCAGCAGGGCTTCACTGGGCAAACCAATAATCCAGGCGTTGCAGCAGGCGTCTCTTTCAAGTTCTTCAGATTCCTTCGTCCAGTTGTCGACTCTGCCTTCCAAGTCAAAAAGCCTAGCCTTTTATGCAGGTTTCTCCCATTCATTCCAGCCTAGCTGTCAATTTGTATTCGTTTATTTGTAGTATGCACCTTGCCCGTGGGTATCTGGGCGCATGTTTAGAAGGCAGTTACAGGTTACGACAAAACATAACAGCAAACACAGCAATAGACAACATTTACATATAGTTACTGGCATTGCATAGATAGGAGACGTAGAGGGCCTAGATAAAAAGTACAACAGTCTATAGAGAGCAGGTGAGAATGTAGGAGCTATGAAGATTAAATTGAGGTGCCAAGACATCCCGTTCATGTAACCAGAGTTTGGTTTTAGTTACTCATGGGATCTACCCTTTCCCTCCCCCGTACTTGACCTTTTTCTATACCTGTCTTGAATGTGTCCTAGTGCAAATAAGCTCAAGAAGAGGAAATTACCTCGAAACACGTCAGCCAAGCATATTGAATTTACGGATGCCTTTCCTTTCTCCTTTTTTTTGCATTTAATGCCGATATACTTATTATCAATTGTAGTAAGAAAAACATGTTTGTTTTGTTTTCCTTAATTAAATGCTTCTACTTTTAATAAACAGACCATTATTGACTATAATGGAACGTGTTCTATATGTGAAGTTTTATTTTGAACTATTGAATGTCTTTTTTACAATATTACAGTGTGCAGGGGACGGGAGGGCTCCCAATCTGGATCCTCTTACTCTTCCTACTTTTTGCAACACTGGTCTTGTGCCAAGACCATTTTCTCTCCCCCGCACCTTAAAATTCTAAAAACCTTAAAAACCAAAGATGGTAAATTGATCCTAAATGATTAGTGTGCACCAACAGTCTAGGTAGATACCCAGTCTTTTGGTGACGTTGGAGACTATATTATTGTTCCCGTCAATGATAAATGATTTGTATTTGGGGTCACGTTTAGTGAGTTTGGAATGCGAGCCGAGAAAAAGTAACTTTTTTCATCATTAAGGCATAGCCCATGATGTGCCACCCAGGCCTGGATGACAGATAGTATTGAGTGCTTTGTCGTCGGTCACATAATCGCCAGTGATCGGGATGCGTATCTGGGTGTCGTCCGCATAATTTCTGTATGCGACACCCAGATAGTCAAGTATATCAAAGAGCGGCTTAGTAAACACATTGTAAAGTGTGGGAGATACACACAATCCTTGTGGGATTCCGCATGGGACCTGTGCTGGGTCGGCTGTGGCTAAGGCAGAGAAGACCCTTGTGAATCTGTTTGCCAGGAAGGAGCTGATCCAAGATGAGGCTGCGTCAGAGAAGTGAGCAGCAATCTTGAGGTGGTGGCAGAGGATTTGGTGATCAACCAAATCAAAGGCTGCTGAGAGGTCAAGGAGGAGCAAGAACGCCTGCTTGCCCTGGTCTTTCAGGTCCTCGATTTGGGTTTTCAAATCAATTAAGGCCGTCTCCGTGCCGTGTCTGGGGCGGAAACCAGACTGTCTAAGCCCAAGTAGATTGTTGGTTTCAAGGTACTCCTGTATTTGGAGATAGGCCGCTCAGTCCAGGATTTTAAGAAAGTGAGGTACCGTGGTGATGGGCCTATAGTTGGAGGGGTTACTGGGATCGAGATTAGGTTTTTTACTAGGGTAATGACCCATGCATCCTTGAGGTTGTCGGGTACATTGCCAGATTTGAAGGAAGCATTAATGAATGGAGTAATGAATGGAGTAATGAATGGAGCAAGGTCGTGTGCGGCTTCCTTTATGATCGGCGCAGGGCAAGCGTCACCTTGTCACTTGGAAGGCTTGTATTTTGAGATAATATTTTCGACTTCCTTAATGGTCAAGGCTTTAAAGCTAAACGGTTTGAAGGAGTGTTTAGGTGGGCGGAGGGTTTTGTAGGACGGAGGGTTACCGGAGTCCGAAATGTGGCATTTTTTGGTATCGATTTTGGCTTGGAGCGTGGCAATTTTGTCTAGCAAGGCCTTTTAAATGTTGGAGCATCACTCGGTGTCAGGGCTGCATGTAACAAGCGGTACAACTGGAGACTCGTTCAAGGATCTTGAACAGTTCCTTAGTATTGGATTGGGCTTGAGAGATCCTATTATTGTACACTTCCTTTTTTGCAGCTAGGATGGCTTCTTGTATGTGCGGGAAGTCGTGGTAAGGTTATTTTTGTTAACTAGGGAAGGTAGGCTTTTACAAAAGGGCCTCAGCTTTTCTTTTTTCTTTACGCAGGTTGCGTAGGTGAGGGGTGAACCAAGAATTAGGGTGAAGGCAAGGTTTTTGCTCGCGCAATGGTGTTGAGAGCTTTTAACATATTATTGTAGGAGTCAACTAGTACTGTGGGGTCTGAGCAGGAGGAAGATACAGTGTTCAATAGAGGGAGGATAAGAGGGAGAAGTTTCTCAGCCGTGATATCCTTGTTACGTGTTTACATGGCAGGGGCAAGGCCAGGTTTATTTGACGGTGGACTAGAGTTCATGGAGAATAGTATTTTATGATGATCAGAACACCCGCAAGGTGACAGAGGTTACGTTAAGCGCACAGTTCATGTCTGCGACCCAGTCCAGAGTGCGATCCTTAATATGGGTAGACTCAGTGATCTGTTGAGTAAGACCAAAGTTGGCCATAACTCCCGTGCACATAGGTCCTTGCTAAGTCAGTGGCTTTGGGGTCATGTGTGTCCTGGTAACCTAAATTAAGGTCGCCCAGTATAATGATTTGCGAATCGGGCTTGGTGCTAGTGGCTAGGATAGATGAGATGTCCTCCACAAATGAGGTGGGGTACTGTGGCAGTGTGCTTAGGTGAAATCGGCAGTTTGATAGAGAGTAGTCCCGCTGATGGAAGCAGCAGGCTGTTGGCAGCTCTGAGATTGAGCAAGCTCTTAAATATAAAGGCTAATCCCCCCCCCCACCCCCGGTTTGATTGGTGTCCCCGTCACACCTGATAATGGAGTAGTTGTCAGGGATGGCCAAGGTCAGGGCAGGGCAGGGCCAGAGGCCGCATGCAGCTAGGTTTCCATGATTGCGAGAAAGTCAAGGTTTTCTACAATGATGAAATCCGCAATATCTAGAGCATGCGCGGGGACAGAGCGTGCGTTGATGAGCGCACCTTTGAGTTTGGGAGCAGTGATGGTATTGTGGACGGGAATGATAAGAGTCGGTTTTAGAAGCTGAGAGGGCAGTGGATATATTGACAGAGTTGGGGATTTTGTCGAGGGTGGAATTGTTAATGCGGTAGGACCAGTGATGACATCTGGAGGCTAATCTTTGGTTTCTGACTGAGCTAGTACATGGTTGACTAGGTAGGTTGGGTGAGGTCAGTGTGGTGCGGTGCGGTAGTGGGGGACTAAAGGCAGCGGTGTGAGCCCGAGATCGAGAGTAATGATAACTCACAACAGGATTCACTATGCCGAAGATGGGTACAGAGTGAGGTTTGACAGGCGTAGCGATGTTCTTGAGTGTAGTAAATTGGCAGGGCGGTGGGTGGTGCAGGCGCGAGCCGAACCTAACATTTCTAGCCTGAAAGGGGCATGGTTGATTAGGAGTGGATTTGGTGGCGAAATGGAGTAGCCAGAGGGCCAGCACGTTTAGATAAGGATTGGGTCCTGTCATGGGGAGAACATAAGGTGGTTCGTGAGGTAGTGCAATACAGGTTATGGGAAAGTATGAGACGTGGTGCAGGGTGGTGATGGGGAAGAGCGGTGACCAAGTTGGGGCCTGAGGTGTGAGCAATAAGAATGTGGCGAGGTGTAGAATAGACAGGTGTGCAAACTTTGAAGTGCTACTAGATGAGGGAAAAGTAGTGTAAGCAGGTATCAAGTGTGCAAAGCATTTTAGAGGCTGAATCGGTCGTAGATTGTTAGGTAATAAGACTATCAAATGGGAGCAGTCAAATGGTCAAAAAGCGACTATCAAATGGGAGCAGTCAAATGGTGGGCTGCACATAGGTTAAAAGTAACAATCACATGCTAACCGTCAAATGGTGGGCTGCACATAGGTTAAAAGCAACAATCAGATGCTAACCGTCAAATGGTGGGCTGCACATAGGTTAAAAGCAACAATGCAGTGGTCAGATGCCTCATTCAGTACAGACTGATGTTAATACAGGTAGATATGTATGCAACAAGGTTCACAGTAGGCTATTGAGACAAGGGCTTTGAGGATATAGTCAAAGGCGTTGCGATGCTCCCAACGGTAAGGTGATGTGCCGCACGTAACAAAGCAGGAAGTGGGAGAGCCATGAATGGAGTTGACTAAGAATTCCACAAGTGGTCAATCCTCTATGAGGACATTGGCCCAGCCAGTGAAAATGGACTGTTTGGCGGGGAAAGATTTGCAAAGGGTTCCAGGATGGTAGAAAAGGTCAAGTGGCGCTAGTGGGCAGCTTACCATGATGCTTGATGATAGATGAACTGCGACGGGCAGGGGTTCTGGCGACACAAGAAAGGCCATGTGCCTTAAAGGGTGCCTTGAGGAGGGAGCCGGCTCGTGCCTTCCGGCGCAACCAGCCTGCAGAAATGTAAAAGTAGACCAATCCGATTCGAAGGTGCGTTGCTAGGTGATGGTGTAAGCAATCAGGCGGCAGCAATCACACAGTATAGTGGCTGTCCTTGTCGGACAGCCAGCCAATCACCTTTGGGTGCAATTACTGTAACCAAGGGAATTAAGCACAGGGAGTTTCGGGCACCTCCCTCACTTCCTGCCCCTGCCAGACACTCTTGAGCCAGAGGCGGGCTTCACTTGTGAAGCCTGCTAAAGACAAAAACGAACAAAAAGAACAAAACTGGTTTGGCGCGCAGAGTAAATCTCAAGGACCTTTCCACAAAGAAATGGCGAAAAAAGGACCATTTTGACGAAAATGGCACCCAAGGGTGCTCAACTGCAGCTGCGAACACAGCCCGCAGTAAAAACACACCACTGTAGTTAAGTTAACCACTGCCACCAGCCATTAATTGTAGAAAGGGTAACACAAATGTTACATGAGAAACTAGACCAAGGGGGTACCAAGTACCCCTCCAGCACCCCCATTGTAAGATAGTGTGTGCTGGGTCTAGAAAGTTACAAATGTAAGTAAAGTCAATTTCACGTCACTGGTCTTGGAAACAGTAGTTTATCCAAGAGAAGGTATTTCAACCTTTGGGAAAACTAAAAGTCTTCCCTGTGCCACTGCACTGAAGGTGCAGTGTGTCACAATGTAAAAGATGATGCCTATGGAGTTTGTCAGACTCCATAAACAAAAGAAAGAGTGCAAATCACAGAATAAATACACAAGAGTGGGAAAAAGGGTCTCACTTTCTCCAGGTAAAAAATGAAAGTCCTCAAAATCCAGCAATGGTGCTGGGGGTCTCCAAGGTAGCGAGGAATTCACACATTTCTGAGAATTCTCCCTAACAGTGGGTTACCCAATACCAAGAGGACAAGGGTTGTGTAGCCTGCCACAGGGTGCTAAATCAATTCTTGCCTAACATTGACTTTGGCTGTCCTGGCGTCCATAAACCCATCCTGGCCACTTAATCGCCTCTTCATGACAACACCAATAAGCAAATTGCACATAAACCTAATCTAGCTGTCCCTAACCGACTCACTCCGAGCCATGCCATAGCCAAAATTGAGATACCCTTCCTTAAAGGAGCACTCATAAATGCCAGATCTTTGGTTGCCCACGCAATGGACATCTGACCTAATACTAGAAAGTAATTTGGATTTCCTTGCTATAACGGAATCCTGGCTACATGACGCGGCAGGACCTGCGCTTATGCTAGCTATCCCAGATGGATATACAATGTCCAGACAAGACATGATACTCGAGGAGGAGGCATCGCCATCATATCTAGATCTAGCGTATCCGAGACTCACCCCCCTACAAACAACCCAATCTTGCAAAGTCCTCACTGCTAAACTCCCCCCCCCCCCCGCACCCCCCACTTAATTCCAAATCACTCACTAACCACTTAATTTATAGGCCATCTGGTCCATTTGGGACATTTGAGGATATTTACAGCCTACTATCTAATAATCTTAAAACAACTACCCAAGTGCTACTACTAGGTGATTTCAATTTAGGATTTAACGATCCAGCGGACAAACATGCCCTCAAATTAGCCAACATCCTCTCAGAATTAGGCATGTCACAAAAAATCAACAAACCTACCCACAACAAAGTGAGAACTTTAGACTGGGTAGCCAACTACAATTGTACTGCCATCATCACACCGCAACTGTGGACAGACCACTCCCTTGTGTCTTTCACACCATCGATCATTGGACCACCTCCGATGGCCCTACCTACTGCCCCACAAGGAATAAAAAGAATATTACAGTGGACAAAGTGATCCCTGCCATTCTCCCTACCTTAAATTCACTAACTGATAACGTAGATCCCGGTACTCTGGTCCAAGAATATAATAAAATTATGCTCACCGCACTAGACAAAATTGCTCCACTCAAACTTAGACCTAGTAAACCTAAATCTCATCTAAACAAGTGGTTCACCACCAAGCTAAAGGACCTGCGTCTAAGAAGGAAATGTGACACCACCTGGAGACTACTCCCTTCTAATAACAAAGCTAAGTTAACCAAAATATCCTCGCCATACAAAAATGAAAGCTGTATGGCAAAACGAAACTCATACAACGAACACATTGCCAAAGCAAACTAGTATGAAGGAATTATTCACCATACTAAAGAATTAGATTCTCCAATACCTACACCTGACATCTGCATCAAAAGTAATACATGGTGTTCAGATATTCAACATGCTCTAATAAAAGGACTACTCTTCAAAACCAAATTGCCCAAAAAAGCACCAAAAAAAAAATAAATTAAATAAAATGACCCTATCCAGATTACATGTGGTGTACCCCAGGGCTCCTGTGTCTCCCCTACATTATACAATATATTCACCAAGCCCCGTTCGATGATCTGGACCTTCTGGGTATCACCTACACTAACTATGCAGATGATACTCAGATTCTCCTCCCACTTCCTGGGGATTATGACACGGATTTGGCATTGGTGAATAGAGCATATCATCCAGGCATGGATGGCCACCCACGATCTATACCTGAATGATAAGACAGCTCATCATCCTGGGCACCCACTTCAACCTGAAGAAATTAGGCCAGGAATATTCATAATTCGCCATCGATGTAAATCATTAGGGTAGCCAAAGAGGTGAAAACTCTTGGCTTTTACCTTGACTCTACCATGTCCTTTGACAAACAGGTGAAAGCACTGGCCTCTACGACCGCTTACACCTGCAAGCTTATTAGAGCAGGCAGAACATTCCTTTCAAATGACAATTGTATGATATTGGCCAGAGCACTAATACTCTCTAGGCTAGATTACTGTAATGCGCTGTACAGTGGTGTCAATAAGGTCATTATTCAGAGGTTACAAATACTTCAAAATAATGCCTTAAGAGCCGCATTAGGCGTGGATAAAAACATCTCTGCAACTAGACGCCAATACAAGTGGCTCTCTACCCATAACAGAAACCTTCTAAAAGCGGTCTCCCTCACCCACAAAGTTTTAAACAATGCAGCCCCCAGTTACCTTGTAGACAGATTACACAGAACAACATCTCTCAGACCCACGAGAGTTAGCAACGCAAACTGCCTCACTGTACCTAGATTCAGACTTACTAAGAGTGGCGGCAATAGCTTTCCTGTGAAAGCATCCAAACTTTGGAATTCCCCCCACACCAGCTCAGTATTTACAATTTAGAAGTAGCTACATTAACATGCTCAACCTTACTGACCACTAGCCTTTACCGCTGCACCAGCCCCATATAGGCTGCCTTAGCATCCTTCCATCAGACTGTGATTTTGATTATGTGCCTATGTATTCTTCCTGTTCATAAACTGTTTAAATTGTAGATGAACAAGTTACTTTCTTACCTGGTAACGTTCTTTCGATGGGACGGTCCGATGACGTATTCCATATCTATGACAGGTAATGTCCACAGCTGTGCTGCTTCGGAAAATCTTTGGCGTCTGCGTCCTGCGTCGATGACATCGATGCGCCGTCCCAGAGGACCTCCTCCGACGGCCGACGTCAACCGATGTGATAAGTAGGACGCACGACGCCCATAGCCTCAGTTATAGTTTTTTCCCCAGAACGTGTGCCACCAGTCAGACACACAAGGCCTTGCGGAACGCAAGCTGCAATCGCAAAAGAAATTCTGCAGCGGGGAAGGCAGGGAGGGAGCGATATGGAATACGTCGGACCATCCCATCGAAAGAACGTTACCAGGTAAGAAGGTAACTTGTTCATCGAGGGGATTGGGTCCTCCGACGCATTTCATATCTATGACAGACTCCCAAAGCAGTACCAAGCAAGGAGGTGGGAAAGAATTTAGAATACAAATTTTGCATGCCCCATCAAATTGCAGAATGGAGAACTGCCTTGCCAAAGGCCAGATCTTGCCCTCGGATGGAATCGAGGGCGTAGTGACGTGCAAAAGTATGTACTGAAGCCCAGGTGGTTGCATCACAGATGTGACGAATAGGAACTCCCCTCTGCAGGGCAGTAGACGCAGCCACTCCCCTGGTAGAATGGGCCCGCAAGCCAGCCGGAGGATCCTTACCTGCCAAGCGGTAACACTCGGAGATAGCTAAAATAATCCAACGAGACAGTCTGTTTCGTCACAGCTTGTCCCAAACGCTTTCCAGCATAACCAATGAAAAGTTGATCGTCCACTCTGACCCGGGACATGCGCGAAATATAAAAACTCAACGCTCTCCTAGGATCAAGCCCATGGAGCCTCTCCTCTTCCTTACCAGGATGTGGAGGAGGATAGAATGCAGGAAGAACAACCTTCTGGCTCAAATGAAATTTCCAAAACCACCTTTGGAAGAAAAGGACAAACTCGAAGGACAACCCTGTCCTTATGAAACAGTGAAGGGTGGCTTAACTGAAAGTGCCTGTAACTCACTCTGCGAACGGAAGTAACCGCAACCAAAAACACAGTTTTCAGAGTTAACAGCCTCAAAGGGCAAGAATGTAAAGGCTCAACCGGAGCACCCATAACAAACTTAAGAACAAGGTTCAAATCCCAACCTGGCACGAGAAAAGGTGACGGAGGGAACACATTAGTGAGTTCTTTCAAAAACTGCAAAATTAAAGGAATCTTAAAATAGGAACACTCTTTAGACGAGCGCTTAAATATGGACAGCGCCGCCAGGTAACCTTTAATGGTCCCCCACTTGCAAGCCCCTGTGGGCCAAAGAAAGCAAAAAAGACAGAACCATGGGAATGTCACATTCAAAAGGATCCACATTCTGAACTCTGCACCAGTCGCAGAACTTTCGCCAACGGTACAGAGACTTAGTTGCCGGCTGCCTGGCCGAGAGCAACACCTCCCATCACGTCTTCAGGGAAGTCCCAATCCTTATACCTCAACCTTTCAGAAGCCAAGCGTGAATATTGAGGGATCTGACCTCTGGATGGAGAACCTGACCCTCCCCCCCTCCCGTGAGAGCAGATCGTCTCGGTAGGGAAGACGACGTGGAGGGCAGATGGACAAGTCTAGAAGGTCCGGGTACCACGTCCTCCGGGCCCACGCCGGAGCAATGAGGATCATCCAGGAAGCAAACCTCTGCAGCACTTGCAGGATGACGGGGACTGGAGGAAACGCGTACAGCAGTGGGAATGACCACTCCACCACGAACGGGTCCTCCTAAGGCTCCTTTTGGAGGAAATTCCTGCGAGCAAAACCTTTCGCACTTCCGGTTGACACTGGAGGCGAAGAAATCCACTTGAGGGGTCCCCCAAAGGGCGAAGATCTCCAGGAGAAACTCCTGAGCCAGCTCCTACTCGTGAGAGATCGTGCTCTGCCTGCTCAGAGCGTCCGCCGTCTCGTTGTCGTCTCCGGCCAGATGAACCGCCGAGATCGAAACTTCCTGCTGGATGGCCCAGAACTCAAGCTGCATCGCCTCCCTGCACAGCAGAAGTAACCCTGCCCCCACACCCCCCCCCTTTTGTTGAGGTAGTGCATGGCCACCGTGTTGTCTGTTAGAATCAGGACACTCTTTCCACGCAGTCGGCAGAAAAGCCTTCAGGGCTAGCCTGACAGCCCTCAGCTCCAACAGATTGATATGGAGTCTGGACGGAGACCAACGACCGCTGACTGTCAACTCGTTGGCATGAGCTCCCCAACCCGTGAGGGATGTGTCCGTCACGATCGCCACCTCCGGCCAGGGCAGCCAAAATGGGGTCCCCTTCATCAGATTGCCCTCGACGGCCCACCACAGAAGGTCCCGGGCTACCAAGGGCGGCACCTGAACAGGGTCCGACAGCCTGCTGGAGGACTGAGACCACTGGAGCTTGAGTGCCCACTGCAAACATCTCATCCGCAGACGAGCCTCTGGCACCAGAAGAATGTAGGGTGCCATGTGGCCGAGCAGTCTCAAGAACTCGGACACTGGGAGATCCTGGGCAAATTGAAACTTGTTCACCATCTGCTGAATGTGAAGAGTCCTCACCTGAGGAGGAAAACACTGCCCCAGGGACGTGTCGAGCACTGCTCTGATGTAGTGGAGCCGCTGCGTTGGTGTCAAATGGGACTACTTTAAATTGAGGGAGAAGCCCAGCCTGTGAAGGGAGTGGCAGGTGACGGACAGATGATCCAGGACTTGCTTGGGAGAGCTCCCCCTGATCAACCAATCGTCCAGGTACAGGTAGACGTGAATCCCCCGTTTCCTGAGATGCGCTGCCACCACCACCATGAGCTTGGTGAAAACCCTCGGGGCGGAGGTCAATCCGAACGGCAGGACCCGAAACTGAAAGTGCGAGTCGCCAACCGCGAACCTCAGGTACTTCTTGTGCTTGGGATGGATCGGCACATGGAAGAAAGCATCCTTGAGATCGAGAGACACCAACCAGTCCTGAAGTTGAAGGGCTTGGAGGACTTGAGAAAGAGTCACCATCTTGAACTTGTCCTTCCTGAGGAGTTTGTTCAAAAGGCGCAAGTCCATGATGGGTCTCAATCCCCAGTCTTTCTTCGAAATCAAAATATAAGGGGAATACCATCCCTTGTTCATCTCCGCTACAGGCACCAGTTCTATGGCGCCTTTCTCCAGCAGGGCTTGAATTTCCTGCGCAAGGAGCGGATCCGGACACTTCAAAGAGAGGTTCCCTGGTGGATTGTCGTGAGGCCTCTGCCGAAAAGGAAGACAGTAGCCGTGGGTTATGATCTCCAGAACCCACACATCCGAAGTAATGGCTTGCCACTCTACAAGATGCTGCGCCAGCCTTCCCCCAACCGGCGAACCATGGGACCTGGCCTCATGACTGAGTGGTAGCGGCTGCGGCGTTGCCTGAGGGCAAAGAGGCAACTGCCCGAGCGGCCTTGGCACCTCGAGTACCTTGTTTCCACCTCTGGCACCCTTACGATGGCCTGACTGCTAGCTCCCCTCGCTTTACTGAAGGACGAGTAATAGCGAAAGGAACCTCCCCTCCATTGCTGTCCCCTAGGACGAAAAGGCGGAGGTTGGCGAACTGCAACCTCTCAAGGCTCTCGTCAGCCTTGCTGCCAAAAAGGTGTTCACCGTCAAAGGGCATGTTGAGGAGCAGGGACTGCACATCAGGAGCGAAACCAGACTTGCGCAACCACGCAAACCTGCGCATTACGGTGCTCGCCGCCATGGACCGGCTGACACAATCTGCCAAGTCCAAACCCGACTGAACGGCCTCACCCATGGCATCCCTGCCATCCTGAACCATAGCAAGGAAACCATCCCGTTCGTCCCCTTTGGGAATATGTTCAGCCGCTAATGCAACACAGTTCCACAGAGTGTGTGTGAAACGAGACAAAGCACATATGGAGTTGGCCGCCTGAAGCGCCATACCCCCCCGAAGAAAACACTTTCTTCGCCCAGCCGTCAAAATGTTTGTCGTCCCTATCCGGAGGGATGGTAGGATACGACGCCTGCTTTGCCGGGGCCGTAGCCGCCTGCACCACCAAACTCTCCGGAGTGGGGTGCCTGGACAAGTAGCAGGGGTCGCTACGGGCTGGACGGTATTTTCGCGACAGACTTGCCCACTGCCGGGAGACTCTCCGGAGCAGTCCAAGCCGCCACCACCCTTCTCTGCAGAGCCACATGAAACGGCAAAACCGGGTCAGTGGGAGGGACCGAGATCAAGGATGTCTGTGAGATCATCCTGATCGAACTCCCCTGGGAGAGCTGACCAACCCAAATACTCGGCGACCCGAGACATAAGGCGCCGATATGAAGAATCGGCATGAGTGCCAGGCTCCGGCCTACAAAACTCCACCTCCGGAGAGGTGTCCAGTCCACTGGCATCATGCAGTGACTGCCTCAGGTCATCAAACTGGCTATGGCCCGAGATAAGCTCATCTGGAACCGGAACCAAGCAGTCAGAGCCTTCATCACCCTCTGAAATGTACTCCAGGCGGGGAGAGGAAGACCTCTGGGGACCAAAGCAGTGCCTGACCTTAGCCAGAGCCTTTCTAGGGGCAAACCCCGTGCCACCGGGCGCCTCCGACACCACTGCCTCGAAAGGCGTCGAGGGCGCCGAACGAGTCGGCGTCGACAGAAAAGGCGTCGACGTCGAGCGAATCGACGTCAGCTGCAGCGACACAGGCCCCGAAGCCAGAGCTCCGAGCAGGTCTCTCGACGATCTAGGCGCCAACGGTGTTGACGACCCCCTCGGAGGCAGAGCCTCGAGAGAAATCGTCGTCAACCTCAGCGCCACAGCCGTCGATGTCTTCTTCGAAGACGGCACAGGATCACGCAGTCTCGAGCACGTCGAGGACCGGGACCTGGAACGGGCATGGCAAGAACGGTTACCCTTGTCTGAGCGGGACCTCTCCCGCGAGCCGTGCCGACCACCCGAGCCCGAAGGCGTACGAGCGGTGTGACGACCGACCCCACTCAGAGGCGCGGACGGATCGGTGCCCTGTGATTCAAGAATCGCTAGCATCTGCTTCCCGAAGGAAGCCCATTCCTCCGGTGTCGCTTGCATGGAGGGATAAGCGACCCGCCGACGGGCGGAGTCCTCGGAAGAGGACTGGGAAGGCGACCTATGCCGGCGCTTACGGGAATGCCTTTAAGAGGCGGAGGAGTGGCGAGACCGACTCCTGGAAGGAGACCCACTAGACTTCCGACGATGACGCAGAGAGTCGCCCCTCGAGTCATCCGTCGAAAGTCCCGCAGACCTCGACTTCTGGGGCTTAGACACCCGGCCTACCGACAGCTTCTTCTTGCGTTCCCGCAAGGCCTTTGCCGTGAGCGACTGGCAGTCGACAGTCATCCGAATCGTGGGCCTCCCCGAGGCACCAGAGGCAGGCGTTGTGCGAGTCTGTGACCGACATCTTGGACCCACAGTCCCCGCATTTCTTGAAGCCCGGACGCGGGATTGAAGACGAAGTAGACATCGCCACGAACAGGTCTTCACAAAAAACCGAACAGGTTCAACAAACCGAGAATCGAAAACCGCAAACTCCGAGTCGAGGCGTAGCGAGATTCACGAAGCGAACATGTTCGCGGAAAAAACGGAACTGAGGCTATGGGCGTCGTGCGTCCTACTCATCACATCGGGTGACGTCAGCTGTCGAGGAGGTCCTCGGGGACGGCGCATCGACGTCATCGACGCAGGAGCCAAAGATTTTTCGAAGCAGCACAGCTGTGGACATTACCTGTCATAGATATGGAATACGTCGGAGGACCCAATCCCCTCGAATTGTATATTTGTCTTGTGTACATACCTGTAACTTTATATGCCTTTTTGCTACCATAATTGTAACCTTGTAAGCTTTGCATTTTCTTTCCGCTGCGCCACGTTACCCCTGGGTCTGCTGCGCATTAAATAAACAAACTTCTGAGCCCTATTGGCGTTGGCAGTGCTCGTTAGCTTACAGGTTTTAATTGTTTGACACGATTACTGCTGGGAACCTACATCCCTCTGGGACAAACTAACTATCGAACCAGTTGAAAGGGTGTTCTACTTTAATCATTTTCCCTCCTCAACTCAATTTTGTAATGGTGAACAAAAATAAATGCCAATACTGACCTTGATTGAGGTCCCTCTGTGTGCTGGAACAGGTTTAGCATATACAGAAATTACTCACCTGCATTATTAGTTCTTGTTTAAATGAATTCCATCTTCCATTGAATGTTACCATTAGTTGCAACTTTTAAAATGCTTAATTTACCTTGTGTATATGAATAAATATAACAAAGTATTTATTTGGTGCCTTGTGTTGACCGATTTCATTGCGCTACTCTACAGCTCACAATACCCCTCAGATAAGCCTGGCTGCTCAGTCACTACCACACCAGTTGGACTTTACATTTCTTACCCTACTAACCCCAAAAGGGGGAGCAAGCCAAGAGAAGGGGGTTCCATAAAATGAGACTGCAGAACCTCGAAAATGAACTTATGCCCCCAATACTATGCAACACCATAAAGAAATACGATTCCTGAAAAAAAACACCAACGTTGAACAGGTCCACATCTGTAAAATGTACAGAACATTTGGGAAATGTAGATGCAACTCCTACGCCAATACAATTTGTTTCAACAGGATAAATTGCAAGCTCCTTGATTATGTTACCGCTCAAAAACTGACCAGATCGTGGTGCGAGACATCCATGTCCGAGTGAACCGAAGCGTTGGATCTCGCGTCTGAATCCTCCACTTTGGTTCCTGAAAGAGAATGCATCCATAGTTAACTGGGTGATCAATAATGACCGCCTTAGGAGAAAAATGTATAGAATACCCTAAACTAAAAGGAATATTACAACTGCCAGGAGAGAAGAAAAAGGTACGACTGCTATAGTGAGAAGTACAAAAATAGTTAAGTCAGAATGTGCTCACCCACCCGGCCCTATCCATAGTTCACAATGCACTAAGGGAAGTTGAAGACAGCAATGGTCTCTGGCATCTGTTCCACGCCCATCCAGAGAAAAAAGGAACAAGTTACTTACCTGTTAAATGTTAAAGAACATTTGTACCGCGCACTATCACCACCGGAGTGGTGCCCTGGCGGCTCTGAAAGAGGAGGGGAAGTTGAGTTAGTGGGAGGAAGCAGGAAAAGTGCAAGAGAGCAGTGATGTGCTGTTGGCGGCCTCAGCCTGGTGGGTCAGTTGGCTGGGCCTGGGGCGAATGCGGCTGGTTGTCGTCGTGTACTGTTGTGCGAGTGTGTTTTTGTTTTGTTGTGCTGTGCTGTAGGTTTTGGTTATGTTTGGTTTGGAGTTTGAGAGGTGTATGCAGAAGGGGAAATGGTTAGTGGGTTGGTTAGTTTGCATCTCTGTCCTGAATTAAGGCGCTCAGGTTGCATAGTCTCCCCTGATGTGCCTCTGCCCTGATCTGGGTCCTTCTGGCATGACAATGCATTACTTACCGTAAAAGCATTTGATGGTTGTATCTGCTTAGATTCACATGCTGTGCATAGGTCCGACATCCAGTGGTCACTGCGGAGTATTGCATTTTGTTTTTCCTAGTCGAAAAGGGACGTCGACAAGGCGTGTCTGAAATACTATCCCTATAGTGACGTGCGTTGTACCCACAATCCCTCACGCATCGAGGTCCCTCTGTTTGTATTTTTCTGCCCTGAGGGAGCCTTCTAGACGTGAGTACAGAAAAGAGATATAGAAGGAAGTCTATGTTCCTTCCATCCGAGCGGGGAGGAAGGGTGGGCGCATGTGAATCTAAGCAGATACAACCATCAGAAATGCTTTTACGGTAAGTAATGCATTGTCTTCTGATGTTTGTTAATCTGCTTAGAATCACATGCTGTGCATAGACTAGCGAGCAGTACCCGGAGTTGGCGGTGGGTTATGAGAAGGAAAAGTAGAGAAAAGATGTCTTAATACTGCCTGTCCCACCTGGGAGTCAGATCTCGAGTGTACATCTAGACAGTAGTGTTTTGTAAAGGTGTGCACAGAACTCCAGGTAGCCGCTTTGCAGATGGACTCAAGGGGAACATTTGCAATGAATGCTATGGATGCCCCCGTGCCTCGAGTAGAGAGTGCTCTTGGCTTAAAGGGCAGTTCTCTCTTAGCAAGAGTATAGCAGAGAGTAATGCATTGAACAATCCATCTAGAAATAGTGGACTTTGAAACTGCATCCCCTTCTCTTCCTGCTGCCACCGAGACGAAGAACTGATTAGTCTTCCTCAGTGGTCTGGTTCTTTCCATGTAGAACATGACCGCTCTGCGCACATCTAGTGTGTGTGCAGAGTTTTTTCCTCCCAAGTTGGAAGGATTTTAAAAGAACGTTGGCAGTTCTATAGACTGGTTTACGTGGAATTTCGAGATGAATTTCGGAGCAAACCTTGGGTGCGTGCGTAGAACCACCTTATCTCTGAACTGTAACGAAGGGGTCTAGAACAGAAAGAGCCTGTAGTTCACTTACTCTCCTGATTGAGGTGATAGCTATTAGAAAAGCAGTCTTAAGAGTGAGGTGTTTAAGAGATGCTTTGTGCATGGGTTCGAATGGTGAGCCCATGAGTCTAGTAAGTACCACGTTAAGGTCCCATCCGGGAGTTGGGTCAGCTATCGGGGGGTGTATTCTCTTTACTCCCTCCATGAAGGCCTTTATAACAGGGATCTTCCACCACGACACTGAGTTGGGAAGTGGTGTATGCAGAAAGTGCCGCTAGGTGGACTTTAATGGAATTGAACACTAGACCTGAATCCAATAAGTGGGTCAGGTATAGAACAATATGTGTGGGAGAGCAGTCAATCGGGTTGATGCTTTTTCCTCTGCACCAGATGACAAATCTCTTCCACTTGCTAGAATAGCAGTGGCGAGTGTTAGGTTTTCTGGCTTCCCTGAGGATGTCCATGCATCTCTGCGGGAGCTGTAGATGTCCGAATTCTATGATCTAAGGAGCCAAGCTGCTAAGTTCATGTTCTGGGGGCATGGATGCAGAGTCCTGCCCTTGTCTTGTGACAGCATGTTGTAAGGGCAGGGGAGTTTCATTGGGGGGGATAGAGACATCTCCATCAAGTGAGCGAACCATGGCTGTCGGGCCCACATTGGGGCCACCAGTATCATGGTCACTTGTTCCTGGTGCATCTTGTGCACCACCTTGTTGAGAAGGGGAGTCGGGGGGGGGGGGGAAGCGTAAACAAATTTCCCTGACCATTGCATCGACAGACCGTTCCCCTTGGATTGGTTCTGGGGGTACCTGGAGGCGTAACTTTGGCATTGTGAGTTCTCCAGGGTTGCGAACAGGTCTATTTCTGGGAATCCCCATTGTGTGAAGACGTCGAAGACGATGTCTTCGTGCAGTCGCCATTCGTACTCTACGGGCAGGGGGAAATCTCTGCTGAGTTTGTCTGCCAGCAGATTGAGTTCCCCTGGTACATGTGACAATAGGAACATGTTTTGTTTGAGAGCCCACTTCCATATATTTTGGGCCAGTTTGGACAGTCCTGGAGAGAGGGTGCCCCCCAGCTTGTTGATGTAGTACATGGCTGTGGTGCTGTCTGTAAGGACCAACACAGTCTTGCCTTGTAGGTGTTCCTGGAAGGCTTTAGCGCCTTGAACACAGCTAGCAGCTCCAGTAGATTTATGTGTTTGGATGCTACGTTCGGAGTCCACACTCCGTGAGCAGTCTGATGGGATAGGTGAGCCCCCCATCCTGTGAGGGATGCGTCTGTGGTTAGAGTGGCTTCCGCCGCGGGTGTGGCAAAGGGTTTCCCTCTTTCCAGGTTTTCCTTTGTCCACCACCGTAGCGAGAGAACCAAGGCCTGCGAGACCACCACTAGATCGTCCCATAGTCCGCTGGCCTGACACCACTGGCTGTTGAGCCACTCTTGCATAGGGCGCAGGCGCGCGTGAGGTACCAAATAAATACACGACGCCATCATGCCTAGCAAGCGCATTGCTTTGCGTACCGTCACCTCTCGACCGGTCACATATTGAGGGATCTGAAACAGCATGTTTTGGACCCTCTCGTTGGAGGGGAAGACGAGGCCGTCCTTTGTTTGAATTAGAGCCCCTAGGAATTGTTTGATTTGGCTGGGGTCTAGGCTTGACTTCTTTTCGTTGATGGAGAAGCCCAACTGGAACAAAAGGTCTACAGTCTTTTGGGTATTGGAGAAGCATGTTTCGTAAGAATCCCCTGTTATGAGCCAGTCGTCGAGGTAAGGGTAAACTGGGATGGACAACATGCGCAGGTGGGCCACTGCCACTACCTTCGTGAATACCATTGGTGCCGATGCTATGCCAAAGGGTAGCACTCTGAACTGGTAGTGTTTGCCCTCTATCATGAACCTGAGGTATCTTCTGTGCGCTGGCAAAATTAAAATATGAAAGTATGCATCTTTCATGTCCAATGTTGTCATGTAATCTCCCTGTGATAGCAGTAGGATCACTTCCTGTAAGGTCACCATACGAAACTTCTGGGGTTTGATAAACTTGTTCGCTGGGCGCAGATCTAATACAGGGCGCATGGTTAGATCCTTTTTGGGTACAAGGAAGTACACTGAATAAATACCTTCCGTTACCTGAGATAGAGGCACGACCTCTATAGCTCCTTTTTCCAGCAGTTGTTGTACTTCTTGGAGAAGGATGGCAAGGTGTTCCGGTGTCATGCGTCGTCCCCTCGGGGGTCTGTATGTTGGGGAACCGTTGAATTCGATGCAATATCCGTGGGCTACGGTGGAAAGTACCCAGCGGTCTGACGTTATTCCCTCCCATGCTGGAAGAAAGGATGTTATCCGGCCCCCGACTGGTGTTGCATGGGAGGGGACGCGAATCTTCGCGTCACTTGGTGTTATTGGGGGCTTGGGAGCCTCTGGGGGTGGACCCCTGACCTCTCCCTTTGCCACGGCGCTGGCCTCTTTGGCTGTACTGCCCACTATTGGTCTGATAATTGGTGGCAGGGTAGTGTTGCTGCTGATTCTGCTGTTGGCGTTGGCCACGAAAAAAGCGTTTGTTGCCATAGCCGCGTCTGGTAGTGGGCTTAGAGATCTGGTCAAGAGTTTTGATAGTATCTAACTCTTTTTTAGCCATCTCCAGAGCCTCATCCACCGCTTTCCCGAAGAGGTTTGAGTCTTCAACAGGTTTATTTATTAAAGACGCCTGTGTCTCCGGTTTGAACCCTGAGTTGCGCAGCCATACATGGCGTTTTAGGAGTATTCCCTGAACCAGGGAACGTCGCGCTGTCTCTGCAGCATCCAGAGAGTTCTTTACAATACTCTGGTTGACCTGGGTTCCTTCGCCAATAGTTGATAGCAGGCGTGTACGTAGAGGTTCCGGCGCTTCTTCGGCGTCTTTGCGCAGTTTGGCCCACTGCGCGTCTGCGTAGCTAGCTAGCAAAGAATTGTTGTTCGCAATTCTTGCCGAAAAGGCAGCCGAGGATGTGACTCTCTTTGCAAGGGCATATAACCTCTTGCCCTCCTTGTCAGGTGGTGCCTCGCTGGTGGACAGCTCTTCCTTGTATTAGTTACTACAAGGGAATCCGGAATGGAATGTCCCCTGATGTACAGCGGGTCTGAGGGTGAAGGAGTGAAAAGTTTTTCAATTCTTGGATTAACTCCTCTGATTAGTGCGGGTGTGGATAGCGAAGGGATGATTCTTCTCTTCACTGAAGCGAGGAGGGGAATGGTCTGGCTGACCGGGGGTTTCTCCTTAATTACTCTTTCCACAAAGTCTATTTCAGGAGAGATCTCCCCAGTGTCCAGTTCGAAATGTGCTGCTGCTCTGCGCAACAGGGCATTGAATGTGGGCTGATCGTCAATGGGAGACGTGTTTCTAACAGGTGAATTGTCAGGAGGATTAAGGTTCAGGACATCAGTGTCCGAATATACTGATGGGGATTGCCAGGGATGAGAAGGTCCTTCTTCTGGATTTTCTCCGAAGCCTTCTCCGACCATGTCTGGGCTGTCTTCCAGACCTTCCTCCTGGTTCTGTCCCTCTTCATCGTCCACAAATTCATCCTCCTCCTCCAAGTATTGTTCCTCACCAGTGAGGTCATACACATTATGGAAATCTGAGGCTGTGTCCTGCTGGGGATTGAATAGTCTCGGGAATTTGGCCCTGGGGTCCTCCTGAGGCCCTTCTCTTGTTCTCTTGGGAGTAGGAGGGTTCTGGGTCTTCATAAACCTCTCCATTCTCTCCATGCAGAGATGGAGCCTTTCCATGGTTTCATGGGGTACCCCCTGAACGGTCTAGCGGGGGAAAATTAGTGTCATCTAGCTGAAAACGGCTCGACCTCTCCCATAATGTCGATGAAAGTGTCCCGTCGCCTTCCGAAAAGCCTTCCGGTGTGCTGGGGGTCCCCCCGACTGAAGGGGGTAGTCCCTGTCTTTCTTCGGGCTTTTTCGGCGTGTCTTTCGACCTTTGCGTAGCGCTCAACGTGTCTTTCGGCGTACGCTTCTGGGCGTCAGCTACAACGATCCTCGCCAAGCTCTCTGCGACTCGTTTGTCAGCTTTGGGCTGTGGTTTCGACGTTACGGGTGTCGATCGTTCTACGGCGGCGTGCGCTCTCTGCTGGTGCGCTCCGGCCGATGGTTTGGGGGCGGCACCCTTATTTGCCGAAAGCCCAGTCGCTGGTCGCGGCTGCGAGAGGGGCTTCGAATCTGAACGGTCCGAGGAGGCCGCCGGTGGAACCTGCGTCTCCTTGGGCGCTGATGCTTTCTTCGTCTTCGACGAAGAAGAGCCATGGGTTGTGTGCTTATGTGTGGTACCGTGTGCGTCAGTGTCGCCGGGGTGTTCATCCCCATAAGCAGGGCGTGAGCCGAGCCCGTCGGGGCCGGGAACAGACGACGAAGAGCGCGAGCGCTCTTTAGAGGGGTCTACGACTTCCGTAGCGGAGGTCGTGTTATCACGTTCCTCGTCACTGTCGGTGGTAGCAGCGGCGGATGAAGAATCGGCCTTCGACATAGCGTAGGCCGCCCACCTCTTGACCCTACGGTCTTTTAGAGTCTTTGGCTTAAGAAGCCGACAAGCCGTGCAACCCTCTTTGTGATCGAGGGGCAAGCAGCGGTTACACCGTGAATGCTTGTCCTTCCAAGTAAACTTGCCCTTGCAAAGCGGGCAAAACCTAAAGGGTGTCCTCTCCATAGCCGAGGCAATAAATCGTGATAACGACCAAGGGAAAGGAAGGGGAAAAGGAAAGGCATTCTCAGAAAAGAACCAGAGATGTCCCACGACCCCACTCTCCCTACTGTATTTGGCCTGCGAGGCCAGGCCACGTGTTCGGCAACGCCGAAGGATCTCCTCCGCTCGCCCCCCTCCGTCGAAGATCTTGCTCGGCGGAGACAGCTTCACAACTGCGTCGAGGGAGGGATCGATGTGTTATATATTAAGTAGGAAAACGACCAAAGGTCGAGGAGAAGAAATCTGCAATGTCTCTCGAGGAGCTCCGCGTAAAGGCGACCAGTAGCTGGGCGGAAAAAAACAATCTGAGGGACCTCGACGCGTGAGGGATTGTGGGTACAACGCACGTCACTATAGGGATAGTATTTCAGACACGCCTTGTCGACGTCCCTTTGACTACGAAAAACAAAATGCAATACTCCGCAGTGACCACTGGATGTCGGACCTATGCACAGCATGTGATTCTAAGCAGATTAACAAACATCAGAAACAAGGTTCCTTACTCCTCTGGCCCCCACCTCTATCATGCTCCATCATAGCCCCCCCCTGTCCTCCCTTCATACTCCTGTGGCCAGTGCACCTGCCAATGTCAACATCTTAGGTAGTGTGGTGATTGCCAGTATCTCGACAATTCCACAACACTGTGGTACCTGGCGGTAACTAAGGGGCGGGCGAAAGGGTTGGTGGGGTTGGCTGGGGTAGTTGACTCCATCTCCATGCCTATGTTCCAGTCTATCCGGTGTCACCCGCCCAGGTGCCGTGGGAGCTTCCCTGTCGGTTCCGGGTTGTCCGTGTCCTTTCCAGTTTAGTCATCCTTTTTCCTGTTTCGGTTTTCAGTTTTTAGTCTGGTGTTGAAGAGCCAGGTTTTTAGTGATTTGCTGAATTTTAGGTGATCTTCGGTGTTTTATTTCTTTTGGGATGATGTTCCAGGTTTTTGCGGCTAAGTGGTAGAAGGCGGTGCCTCCAAGTTTTTTCTTAAGGTATGGTTTGAGTTCCAGGCGGATTTCGTTGCTTGATCGGAGGGGGTCTCGTTGGTTTGTAGACTTATTTTCTTTTGTAGGAATTCTGCTCCTTGTCTGCTGATTGCCCTGTGCTTTATGCACATTGTTTTGAAGTTGATGCAATGTTTTACTGGGAGCCAGTGTAGTGTTTTTAGGGCTGGAGTGATGTGGTCTCTTCTGGATAGTTTGAGTAGTCTTGCTGCTGCATTTTGGATCTGTTGCAGTTTCTTCAGGAGGTATTCTGGTATTCCGAGGTAGAGGCGATTTGCATAGTCGATTTTTGACATGATTAGTTAATGTTAAAGGACGTTTGTACCGCGCACCATCACCACCGAAGTGGTTCCCCTGGTGGCTCTGAAAAAGGGGAGGAGGTGGGTTAGTGGGAGTAAGCTGGAAAAGTGCAAGAGAGCAATGATGTGCTGTTGGCAGCCTCAGCCCGGTGGGTCCGTTGGCTGTGCTTGGGGGTGTTTTACGGTCCGTAGTCGTTGTGTGCTGTTGTGCAAGTCTATGTGTGGTTTGTTTTGTTGCATTGTTGTGAAGTTTGTGCAGATTGCTGCGTTTTAGGCTTGTGGTTGTGTTTAGTTAGCGTTTGAGGTGTATGCAGAGGGATGGAATTATTTGGTTGGTTAGTTGGCATTGCTGTCCTTGCAATTATGGGATTCCATCTAGGTGCAGTACATGCTGACATTCACAGTTCTATCTAGATGCGATACAGGCTAAAGTTAATTCCATACGGGTGTGGCACATTCTAACCATTATATTTGCATCTAGATGCGACGCAAGCTAAAGTTCAGAATCCTGAGTGAGGCACATGCTAACAATCACATTTCTATCTAGATGCGATGCAAGCTAAAGCTCAGTTCCCTACATGTGTGGCACTAGCATATGCATCACAATGCAACATTTACAATCCATTTACAGTGGTCACAAGTCTTCCTAAGTATGTATTGTTTAAGTCTATGGGGATAAGCAAGTGTGAGCACAAGGGTTTCCTCAATTTTTTTAAGGGGGCTGTGGTATGTGAGGAGAGATACAGCAGAAAGAAAATGTACATATACCACTAGCTACCCACCTCTAACACACCGAAAGGTGGCTACTTGTCAGAAATGTACCTCACAGTAGGAATTTCATAGGATTATATCTCCCACCATAGACAAAGAAATGTGTTTAGCATATTTTAGTTATATCAAACAGCATGGTAAAACAACATAAAAAAACCTATTTCCAGCGTTCGTTATTTGTAGAAACACAAATGGGCGGAAGAAGCAGACGCCAAAACATTTGCAATGTACAATTTGCGCGATGTTAGTAATGGTGTATTTTGATTGCATTTTCAATTATACAACATGGTATAATAGCGTCAACATTTGAATATGTTTCTAGGGAGAAGGACAACACTGTTGCAGTTTAAAGCTCGTCAGTAAAGTCCAACGCCCCGTCTTCAGGACGCGATAGGTTAAAGAAACACGCTACACTGGCAACATGGCGCCTATGTGTCAGTGTGGTGACCTAAAGCGATAGATAAAAATTGTTTTACTCAAACATGATAAAAACAGTGATGGTGGTGTTTGTGTGCATACAAAACAAGTAGCCAGGTTGCTAACCTTAAAAGTGATTTCTTTTGGTGCGATGGGCAAAGCAATTGCATGAATCAATTTAATTGAGGCGGCAGACCAGTCCGTCTTAAGAATTCAAGCTGTAAATCAATACGTAAATTTATTTAGATTTTTGTTGAAACAAGTAACATATTGAACCAACAATAGTTATATTTTGATATATGAATCAATCATATTTACCACTTTATGTGTAAGGCAGGGATTTTTGTTTCAAGTACTGCAGAGAAATTTCAGTGGTGTACCGAGTTTCTATGGTATTCCGGATACTACATGTCCCATAATGCATCATGGAATCTAAAAAAATGCGAAAAGCCTTTCAATTTCACAGGTTTCACCTGATTTACGTTTCTTTCGAGCATTTAAGTGGCAGGGAGTAACACTTACTTGGCCATAATGATCCCCAAGGCTGTCTTGCATTGTTATATATTGGGTTAGATATTTTAAACCGCTCGCGTGTCAGTGAATGGCTCTGTGTGGGAGACAAAGGCACCAGAGAGTACAATTAGACTCTCTACGTTTTTGAGCAACAATCAAGTGTGGCATGGATTTTAAAGCAGGCTTACCTGTCGTGTGTGCATTCGCCTTCACAGAATCGCTTTACCCTGTGGCTTTCTCCTTGGTTGAATACTGGTGTAAGCCAAATGTCATTCGTTGACATCGAAAGAGGACTGCCAAGTCCAGTCCATTCGTGTGTGTAGTAGAGGAAGGACTTTCCTCAGTATTAGAAAGGGGTCGGCCATTTTTGAGTGTGTATATGGATCCTATGAAGGTATACTTAACATTGCAGTAAATAATGATCTGCTTGCTAGTTCTCAGTAAGGGGGTGTGTATAGTGTGTCAAATACATTTTTTCTTAGAGAAAATTTGTGCAAACAATGGTTATGCATTATATGACAATTTTAGACAAGGCATCACCCTCCAGCAGACATGAGACATAAATGGCAATGAGATCATATTTCATTAACCCCCCACTGATTGTCTGAGCTATTAGTGGATAAACAGACTCCACTCTATGGCAATATTTAGACCGGACTGGACTGTATTGAGATTATAAATCCATTTTTGCTCCATTTTTTTAAGGAACAGATCCCTATCCCCTCCCCGTGGGTGAGCTTTAGATGTCTCAATAACAAACCAAAATATATCTTCGCATGTGTGTTTCGCTTGTAAATAATGGGCCACCAATGGTTTATCCGGAGTACCATTCCGTATGGCTGAGCGATGTTCACCAATTCGTAATTTCACTGACCTGATCGTTTTGCCTTTATAGATTAACCCACAAGGGCATTTTATCCCATAGATCACCCATTTAGTCAGGCAATTTGAGAAGGATTGGTATTTCCATAGCCTGTCATACAGATCAATCTGTTTCAAATTCTTGGTCAAATGGCAGACTGAACAATGTCCGCATGCATAATGACCACTGACTGGTGGCAGTCCCCATAATGTAGATTGAATGGGTGTCTCAATGTTGTTAATAGGGTAAGTGTGTACTAATTTATCCCGCAGATTCGGCATCTGCTTGAAGGCAAATCTAGGACAACTTGGTTGAAAATCATTGGTATGAATGATTTTCCAATTTTTTTTTTATCACCCTTCTTAGGTCATTACTCAGGGGCGAAAAAGATGACATGTAATTCTATCATCTTGTGGTTTTGTGTGTTTCTGAAGGATCACTTTGTGATTTGCGTTAGGTGCTCTCTTCATAGATCTCTTGATTATTTTCCGAGGATATTGTCTATGTTTTTCGCTCAAGAACTGGCTATTGATTTTAAAGTCATCCAATTCACTACAGTTCCGTCGTATTCTAAGAAATTGTCCGTAGGGTACATTTTCCCGTAGACTAGACGGATGGAAGCTACTGAACAATAAAAGCGTGTTCTTGTCTGTGGGTTTTTGAATAATGTAGTACCCAGTTGATTATCCTTTTTGAAGATTTTCAGATCAAGAAAGGTTATATTGTCAGTGCTTGATGACATGGTGAATTTGATGGTTAGAGTTTGGCTGTTAAGCCATATTAAAAAGATCTAGTTGGTCCTGGCTTCCGTGCCAAAGCATGAACACATCGTCTATGTAACGATGCCATGAACTCATGTGTTCATGGAAGGGATTAGTCGCCGTGTAGATGAAATTAGATTCGTAGTGATCCATGTATAAATTTGCTAAGTCTGGTGCAAATGTAGCACCCATTGAGGTCCCTTGCCTTTGTTGGTAAAAGGTTTGATTACACAAGAAAAAGTTGTCAGTGCCAGCCTCACGCATTCGATGATAAAATTGGATGGCACTGTACGGTCAGCTCTCGTCTCTAGGTATTGATGTAATACTTCAATGCAGTGGTCCTGGGGGATGTTAGTGTATAACGACTCTACATCCAGGGTGACCAAGATGTCATCGGCCCCTGGGTGTAGACTGGCAACGATGTGATCATAGCTGTAGTGTCTTGCACATATGATTTCATTTTAGCCACAAATTGTCTCAGGAAGGAGTCTGCATAGATGGACAAGGGTTCCAACAATGAGCCTATAGCTGAGACAATCGGGCGACCAGGTGGATTAATCGCATTCTTATGTATTTTGGGTAATAAGTAAAAGGCAGGAGTTGTCGGATTGGGTCTAGTTAAGAACATCAGCTCATCCTTACAGATCCACTTTTGATCGTGTGCATGTTTCATAAGGCTCAGAATTTCTTCAGTGAATCCCGTAGTTGGGTTGCCCACAAGTTTCCGATAACAGAGTTGGTTATCGGACTTTTTTTTAATTTCCAGATTGTATGCATTCACATCCCACAGTACGATACCCCTCCCCCCCCCTTGTCAGCGGGTTTCACTACAAATGAGGTATTGCCTTCGAGATTTTTTAGAGCTCTTCGCTCTGCTTGTGTTAGATTATCTTTTTGTTGGTTTTTGTTTTTAAAAAGATAAATTTAATTCTCTTATTATTTTGTTTTCGAAAGTGAGAATTTCTGGAGAGATCATGGCTGGTGTTGGTGTAAAAGACGAAGGACATTTAAGTCCTGATATATTATCGTCTGGAGTCAGCCCCTCTTTCGGATTGCGGAAAAAATACTTGAGCCTTATCAGTCTGAAGAAATTTCTCATCTGTGCCTCAGTGGTAAATTTATCGGCAGCTTTGGTTGGAACAAAGGATAGTCCCTTACTTAAGACACTGGTTTCTGGTTTGAATTCTTAAGACGGACTGGTCTGCCGCCTCAATTAAATTGATTCATGCAATCGCTTTGCCCATCACACCAAAAGAAATCACTTTTAAGGTTAGCAACCTGGCTACTTGTTTTGTATGCACACAAACACCACCATCACTGTTTTTATCATGTTTGAGTAAAACAATTTTTATCTCTTTAGGTCACCACACTGACACATAGGCGCCATGTTGCCAGTGTAACGTGTTTCTTTAACCTATCGCGTCCTGAAGACAGGGCGTTGGACTTTACTGACGAGCTTTAAACTAAAACAGTGTTGTCCTTCTCCCTAGAAACATTCAAATGTTGACGCTATTATACCATGTTGTTGTATAATTGAAAATGCAATCAAAATACACCATTACTAACATCACGCAAATTGTACATTGCAAATGTTTTGGTGTCTGCTTCTTCCGCCCATTTGTGTTTCTACAAATAACGAACGCTGGAAATAGGTTTTTTATGTTTTACCATGCTGTTTGATATAATTAAAATATGCTAAACACATTTGTCTATGGTGGGAGATATAATCCTATGAAATTCCTACTGTGAGGTACATGTCTGACAAGTAGCCACCTTTCGGTGTGTTAGAGGTGGGTAGCTAGAGGTATATGTACGTTTTTTTTCTGTTTAAGTCTATGGCAGTCTACGCTATGGAAGGTAAGGTAGAGTGACAGTGGCTTTCTGGAGTAGAGGGATTGCTCTACACCCCACCCATGCCACACTCAGTTTTGTTGGTGTCTGCTGCCTTCCTTGGCGTCCCCTGCAGACACATCTTGGGGCCGTCCTTTGCCTCGGGGTCCTTCGCCGCAGGGCTGCCGGGCAGAGGGCTGCTCTAGGGTGTCCTTGATGTGGGGTATGTGGACCAGTCCAGATGGAGTGGGCGTGTTGGGAGGCGGTCAGGGGGAAACCAGGAAGGGGTGGGCAGGTGGCGAGGGACCAAGCGCCGAGTGCGCTATGGTGCTTTTAAGCAACTTTACAAAAAAGTATTGCTTTTTTGGGGGAGGTGGGAGTCAGGAGACTCCTTACCTGGGCCTGGCCTCAATGGAAATGGCGGGGTCTGCCTATAGCAGACCCTCGCCACGGCCTCGGTTTCCTTTTTTTTTTTTTTTTTAAACGGACCAACCAGGACGAGGGGAGGCGGGCAGAGGGAAACCAGGAAGGGGTGGGCAGGGGGAGAGGGACCAAGCGCCGAGTGCGCTATGGTGCTTTTAAGCAACTTTACAAAAAAGTATTGCTTTTTTGGGGGGCGGTGGGGGTCAGGAGACTCCTTACCTGGGCCTGGCCTTGCTGGAAAATAACAGGCGACGATAGTGTTTTGTGCGTGAAAGGTAGAATTCTTGCCGTGTGGAGGAGGAAAAAGCATTTCTTCACTGTTGCATTTATTTGTGGTTCCAGGGTTAGGGTGTTGTCCATTAGGACTCCCAGATTTTTTTACTGCCTTCAATGGTGTTGGTGCGTTTCCCATTTCTGTTGGCCACGGGATGGTGGTTTCATTCTCTTGGTCTTTGGATACAATCATGATTTCTGTCTTTCCTGGGTTGATTTTCAGGTTGTTGGCATCCATCCAGTTGAAGACTTCTTTTAGACAGTCTATTAGGGTTGAATGGTCGGCATCAGTGTCTCTGATTTTGTAGATGATTTGAGTGTCATCTGCGTAGTTGTAACATGTAATGTATTTTTTGAAGATTCTGATAGATATTGAAATATAGTGGAGATAGTGAGGATCCTTATGGCACTCCACAGTCGTTAACTCGTGGAGTGGATTTGAAAGGTTTGATCCATACGGTTTCTGTTCTGTCTGCTAGGAATGATTTGGTGCAGCGTAGTGCTGTGTCCGTTATGCCTATGTCTTCTAGTCTTTTGGTCAGGGTGTCGTGGCTAACTGTCCAAGGCTGCGGTGAGGTCGAGCAGAATAAGGGCTGAGGTAGTGTTTGTCTGCGTTAGTTTTGAGGTTGTTCCAGATGGATAGTAGTGCTGTTTCCGTTCCTCTTGCAGGTCTGAAACCGTCTTGAGCTTGGTCCAGCAGGTGGTGTTTTTCTACGTGTTGTTGGAGAGATTATATGTATATATATATATATATATATATATATATACACACACATATATATATATATATATATATATATAACAATGCATTACTTACCGTAAAAGCATTTGATGGTTGTATCTGCTTAGATTCACATGCTGTGCATAGGTCCGACATCCAGTGGTCACTGCGGAGTATTGCATTTTGTTTTTCGTAGTCGAAAAGGGGACGTCGACAAGGCGTGTCTGTAACACTATCCCTATAGTGACGTGCGTTGTACCCACAATCCCTCACGCGTCGAGGTCCCTCTGTTTGTATTTTTCTGCCCTGAGGGAGCCTTCTAGACGTGAGTACAGAAAAGAGAGAAATATAGAAAAGGATGTCTATGTTCCTTCCATCCGAGCTGGGAGGAAGGGTGGGCGCATGTGAATTTAAGCAGATACAACCATCAGAAATGCTTTTACGGTAAGTAATGCATTGTCTTCTGATGTTTGTTAATCTGCTTAGAATCACATGCTGTGCATAGACTAGCGAGCAGTACCCGGAGTTGGCGGTGGGTTATGAGAAGGAACAGTAGAGAAAAGATGTCTTAATACTGCCTGTCCCACCTGGGAGTCGGATCTAGAGTGTGCATCTAGACAGTAGTGTTTTGTAAAGGTGTGCACAGAACTCCAGGTAGCCGCTTTGCAGATGGACTCAAGGGGAACATTTGCAATGAACGCTATGGAAGCCCCAGTGCCTCGAGTGGAATGTGCTCTTGGCTTGAAGGGTAGTTCTCTCTTAGCAAGAGTGTAACAGAGAGTGATGCATTGAACAATCCATCTAGATATAGTGGACTTTGAAACTGCATCTCCTTCTCTTCCTGCTGCCACAGAGACAAAGAACTGATTAGTCTTTCTCAGTGGTCTGGTTCTTTCCATGTAGAACATGACAGCTCTGCGTACATCTAGTGTATGCAGACTTTTTTCTCCCAAGCTGGAAGGGTTTTGAAAGAACGTTGGTAGTTCTATTGACTGGTTTACATGAAATTGAGATGAATTTTGGTGCAAACCTTGGGTGTGTGCGTAGAACCACCTTATCCTTGTGAACTGTTACGAAGGGGTCTAGTACAGAAAGAGCCTGTAGTTCACTTACTCTCCTAATGGAGGTGATAGCTATTAGGAAAGCAGTCTTAAGAGTGAGGTCTTTAAGAGTTGCCTTGTGCATGGGTTTGAAAGGAGGGCCCATGAGTCTAGAAAGTACCACATTTAAGTCCCATCCGGGAGCTGGGTTAGCTATCGGAGGGTGTATTCTCTTTACCCCCTCCATGAAGGCCTTGATAACTGGTATCTTCCACCACGACACTAAGTTGGGAAGTGGTGTATGCAGAAAGTGCCGCTAGGTGGACTTTAATGGAATTGAAGACTAGACCTGAATCCAGTAAATGGGTCAAGTACAGAACAATGTTAGTGGGAGAGCAGTCAACCGGGTTGATGCTCTTACCTCTACACCAGATGACAAATCTTTTCCACTTGCTAGAATAGCAGTGGCGAGTATTAGGTTTTCTGGCTTCCCTGAGGATGTCCATACATCTCTGCGGGAGTTGTAAATGTCCAAATTCTATGATCTCAGGAGCCAGGCTGCTAAATTCATGGTCTGAGGGCATGGATGCAGTGTCCTGCCCTTGTCCTGTGACAGCATGTTGTACGGGCAGGGACGTTTCACTGGGGGAGATAGGGACATCTCCATCAAGTGAGCGAACCATGGCTGCCGGGCCCACATTGGGGCCACTAGTATCATGGTAACCTGCTCCTGGTGCATCTTGTGTACCACTTTGTTGAGAAGGGGAGTCGGGGGGAAAGGCGTAAACACATTTCCCTGACCATTGAATCAACAGACCGTTCCCCTTGGACTGGTTCTGGGGGTACCTGGAGGCGTAACTTTGGCATTGTGAGTTCTCCAGAGTTGCGAACAGGTCTATTTCCGGGAACCCCCATTGCGTGAAGACGTCTAAGACTATGTCTTCGTGCAATTGCCATTCGTACTCTTCGGGTAGGGGGAAGTCTCTGCTGAGTTTGTCTGCTAGCAGATTGAGTTCCCCTGGTACATGTTGTGATAGTAGAAACATGTTGTGTTTGAGAGCCCACTTCCATATATTCTGGGACAGCTTGGACAGTCCTGGAGAGTGAGTGCCCCCTTGCTTGTTGAGGTAGTACATGGCTGTGGTGCTGTCTGTGAGGACCATCACTGTCTTTCCTTGTAGGTGTTCCTGAAAGGCTTTCAGTGCTTTGAACACCGCTAGTAGTTCCAGCAGGTTTATATGCTTGGATGCTAGGCTCGGAGTCCACGCTCCGTGAGCAGTCTGATGGGATAGGTGAGCCCCCCCATCCTGTAAGGGATGCGTCTGTGGTTAGAGTGGCTTCCACTGCGGGTGTGGCAAAAGTTTTCCCTAATAACAGGTTTTCTTTTGTCCACCACCGTAGCGAGAGAACCAAGGCCTGCGAGACCACCACTAGATCGTCCCATTGTCCGCTGGCCTGACACCACTGGCTGTAGAGCCACTCTTGCATTGGGCGCAGGCGCGCGTGAGGTACCAAATAAATACATGACGCCATCATCCCTAGCAAGCGCATTGCTTTGCGTACCGTCACCTCTCGACCTGCCACATAATGGGGGGATCTGAAACAGCATGTTTTGGACCCTCTCGTTGGAGGGGAAGACGAGGCCGTCCTTTGTTCGAATTAGAGCCCCTAGGAATTGTTTGATTTGGCTGGGTTCTAAGCTGGACTTCTTTTCGTTGATGGAGAAGCCCAGTTGGGACAAAAGGTCTACTGTCTTTTGGGTATTGGAGAAGCATGTTTCGTAAGAATCCCCTGTTATGAGCCAGTCGTCGAGGTAAGGGTATACCGGGATGGATAACCTGCGTAGGTGGGCCGCTGCCACTGCCAGTACTTTCGTGAATACCCTTGGTGCAGATGCTATCCCGAAGGGTAGTACTCTGAACTGGTAGTGCTTGTTCTCTATCTTGAACCTGAGGTATTTTCTGTGCGCTGGCAACATTAAAATATGAAAGTATGCATCTTTCATGTCTAGTGTTGTCATGTAATCCCCTTGTGATAACAGTGGGATTACTTCCTGCAAGGTCACCATACGAAACTTTTGGTGTTGGACAAACTTGTTCGCTGGGCGCAGATCTAATACAGAGCGCATGGTTAAGTCTTTTGGGTACAAGGAAGTACACTGAATAAATACCTTCTGTTACCTGAGATAGGGGGACAGCCTCTATAGCTTCTTTTTTCAGTAGCTCTTCTACTTCTTGAAGAAGAATGGTGAGGTGTTCCGGTGTCATGCGTCGGTTCCGTGGGGGTCTGTACTTCGGGGAACCGTTGAATTCGATGCAGTATCCGTGGGCTATGGTGGATAAAACCCAGCGGTCTGACGATATTCCCTCCCATGCTGATAGGAACGATGTTAGCCGGCCCCCGACCGGTGATGCATGGGAGGGGACCCGAATCTTCGGGTCATTTGTTGGTATTGGGCATGGAACCTTTGGGGCTGGAGCCGCGACCTCTTCCTTTGCCACGGCGTTGGCCTCTTTGACTGAACTGGTTGTTACCCTGGTTAGAGGGCCAGTTGGTAGCAGAGTAAAATTGCTGTTGGTTTTGCTGGCGTTGTCCACGAAAGGAGCGTCTATTGCCATAGCCGCGTCTGTTAGGGGGCCTAGAAATTTGGTCAAGAGTCTTGATGGTATCAAACTCCTTCTTCGCATGTTATAGGGCCTCATCAACTGCTTTCCCAAACAGATGTGTTTGTTCTATGGGCTTATTTATCAGGGAAGCCTGGGTTTCCGGCTTATATCCCGAATTGCGCAGCCAGACATGGCGTTTGAGAAGTATTCCCTGAACCAGGGAACGGCCAGCCGTCTCTGCGGCATCTAAGGAGTTCTTTACGATGCCCTGGTTTACAAGAGTTCCCTCTGAGATGATAGCTAACAGGCGTGAACGCAGGGGTTCTGGTGCGTCCTCTGCTTCGCTGCGCAGCTTGCTCCACTGTGCATCTGCGTAGCTAGCTAGTAGGGAATTGTTATTTGCAATCCTAGTTGAGAAGGCTGCGGAGGTCGTGATTCTCTTCCCAAGTGCATAGAGCTTCTTGCCCTCCTTGTCAGGTGGTGCCTCACTAGTGGATAGTGGTACCCCCGCTCTTTTCCTTGTATTAGTAACTACAAGGGAGTCCGGAATAGAATGTCCTCTGATGTACAAGGGGTCAGAGGACTAAGGGCTGAAGCTTTTCTATCCGAGGGTTGACCCCTCTGACTAATGCAGGATTGGAAAGGGAAGGAGTTATTCTTCTCTTTATAGAAGCCAGGAGCGGAATAGACTGACTAACAGGGGCTTTTTCTTTAATAACTTTTTCTACAAAGTCTATGTCAGAAGAGTTTCCCCTGTGTCTATTTCAAAATGCGCTGCTGCCTTGCGCAATAGTGCATTAAGTGAAGGTTGGTCATCTATGGGAGAGGTGTTTCCAATAGGTGAATCCTTGGGAGGAGAAGGGTGAAAGGCATCAGGGTCAGTGCACTGATGGGGATTGCCAAGGCTGCACTGATGGGGATTGCCAGGGCTGCGAGGTAGCTGTATCTTCTTCAAAAACTCCTGCACTAGTGTAAGGATCTTCTTCAAACCCCTCTTCCTCATGTTCTTCCTCTCCACCCAAACCCTCCTCATCTTCCTGGAGGTATTGTTCCTCTTCAGTGAGGTCATATACGTCTGTAGAAAGGGGAAACAGCCTAGGGATCTTGACCCTAGGGTCATCCTGGGGCCATTCTCTTGGTCTTGTGTGTGGGTGAGTTTTGGCTTCCCAAAAACCTTTCCATTTTCTCCATACAAGAATGGAGTCTTTCAAGGGTCTCATGGGGGACCCCTGAATAGTCTAGAGGGGGGAAATCAGTGTTTTCACCTTCCAAACGCTTAGAACGCTCCCACAACGTCGAAGAAAGGTTTCCGTCGCCCTCAGAAAAGCCCTCCGGTAGTTCAGAGGTGCCCTTAGATGAAGGGGGCAGTTCCTGGCTACTCTTGTGCTTTTTCTGCGTTTCTATAGCTTTTTGTGCGGTATTCGACGTCTGTTTAGTCGTCCGCTTACGTTTGTCTTCGGAAACAATTCTCGCCAGGCTCTCGACAACGAGTTAGTCAGTAGAGGGCTCTGGTGTCGACGTTGCCTGCGTTACGCGTTGTTTCTCGACGGCCGCTCTATGGAGCGTTACGTCGGATGATTTTGAGGTAGCGCCCGTGTTTGATGAAAGCCCAATCGCTGGTCGCGGCTGCGTTTGCGGGTGGGGCTTGAGACCCTTACGGTCTGAGGTAGACGCCGGAGTGCCCTGCGTCCCCTTCGGCGCTGATGGATCTTTCGTCTTCGACGAAGAAGAGCCGTGGGTTGTGTGCTTATGCCTGTGGGGTCTATGTGCGTCCTTGTCGCCGGGGTGTTCATCCCCATAAGCAGGGCGTGAGCCGAGCCCGTCGGGGACGGACGTCGAGGAGCGCTCCTTCTGGGGCTTAATGACTTCCGTAACGGACGTCGAGTTATCACCCTCCTCGTCACTTTCTGTAACAGCGGCAGCGGGTGAGGAAACTGACTTTGACATAGCGTAGTCCGCCCACCTCTTAACTTTCCGTTCTTTAAGAGTTCTTGGTTTCAAGCGCTTACAGGCCGCGCAGCTGTCCTCCTTATGATCGAGGGGCAAGCAACGATTACAGAGCTTGTGTTTATCCTTCCAAGTGTATTTGCCCCTACAGCGTGGGCAAAACTTAAAAGGTGTCCTCTCCATAGCTGAGGCAATAATAACTGGTGATAACAGCCCCAAGGGAAAGATAGGGGAGAAAGAAAGACATTCTCAAAGAGAAGATAAAAGTGCGAACCCCCACTCTCCCTACTGTATGTTGGCCGGCGAGGCCAGGCCACGTGTTCAGCAGCGCCGAAGGATCCCCTCCGTCGAAAACTTGCTCGGCGGAGAAACAGCTTCACAGCTAACGTCGAGTGGAGGGATCTTTAACAATATAATAAGTATAATTAAGGACCGAGGTCCGTAGTAAGTATTTTGCAATGTCTCTCTAGGAGCTCCGCATAAGGCGACCAGAAGCTGGGCAGAAAAAAACAATCTGAGGGACCTCGACGCGTGAGGGATTGTGGGTACAACGCACGTCACTATAGGGATAGTGTTACAGACACGCCTTGTCAACGTCCCCTTTTGGACTACGAAAAACAAAATGCAATACTCCGCAGTGACCACTGGATGTCGGACCTATGCACAGCATGTGATTCTAAGCAGATTAACAAACATCAGAAATATATATGAGAATGCATTACTTACCGTAAAAGCATTTCTGATGATTGTATCTGCTTAGATTCACATGCTGTGCATAGGTCCGACATCCAGTGGTCACTGCGGAGTATTGCATTTTGTTTTTCGTAGTCGAAAAGGGGACGTCGACAAGGCGTGTCTGAAACACTATCCCTATAGTGACGTGCGTTGTACCCACAATCCCTCACGCGTCAAGGACCCTCTGTTTGTATTTTTCTGCCCTGAGGGAGCCTTCTAGACGTGAGTGAGTACAGAAAAGAGAGAGATATATAAAGGAAGTCTATGTTCCTTCCATCCGAGCGGGAGGAAGGGCGGGCGCATGTGAATCTAAGCAGATACAATCATCAGAAATGCTTTTACGGTAAGTAATGCATTCTCTTCTGATGTTTGTTAATCTGCTTAGAATCACATGCTGTGCATAGACTAGCGAGCAGTACCCGGAGTTGGCGGTGGGTTATGAGAAGGAACAGTAGAGAAAAGGTGTCGTAATACTGCCTGTCCCACCTGGGAGTCAGATCTAGAGTGTGTATCTAGACAGTAGTGTTTTGTAAAGGTGTGCACAGAACTCCAGGTAGCTGCTTTGCAGATGGACTCAAGGGGAACATTTGCAATGAATGCTATGGATGCCCCCGTGCCTCGAGTAGAGTGTGCTCTTGGCCTAAAGGGCAGTTCTCTCTTAGCAAGAGTATAGCAGAGAGTGATGCATTGAACAATCCATCTAGAAATAGTGGATTTTGAAACTGCATCTCCTTCTCTTCCTGCTGCCACCGAGACGAAGAACTGATTAGTCTTCCTCAGTGGTCTGGTTCTTTCCATGTAGAACATGACCGCTCTGCGTACATCTAGTGTGTGCAGAGTCCTTTCTCCCAAATTGGAAGGATTTTGAAAGAACGTTGGTAGTTCTATAGATTGGTTTACGTGGAATTTAGAAATAAATTTCGGAGCAAACCTAGGGTGAGTGCGTAGAACCACTTTATCTTTGTGAACTGTAACGAAGGGGTCTAGAATAGAAAGAGCCTGAAGTTCACTTACTCTCCTGATGGAGGTGATAGCTATTAAAAAAGCAGTCTTAAGCGTGAGGCGTTTAAGAGATGCTTTGTGCATGGGTTCGAATGGAGAGCCCATGAGTCTGGTAAGTACCACATTAAGGTCCCATCCGGGAGCTGGGTCAGCTATCGGGGGGTGTATTCTCTTTACTCCCTCCATGAAGGCCTTTATAACAGGGATCCTCCACCACGACACTTTGAGTTGGGAAGTGGTGTATGCAGAAAGTGCAGCTAGGTGGACTTTAATGGAGTTAAACACTAGACCTGAATCCAATAGGTGGGTCAGGTATAGGACCACATGTGTGGGAGAGCAGTCAATATGGTTGATGCTTTTACTCCTGCACCAGATGACAAATCTTTTCCACTTGCTAGAATAGCAGTGGCGAGTGTTCGGTTTCCGGGCTTCCCTGAGGATGTCCATGCATCTTTGCCGGAGTTGTAGATGTCCGAACTCTATGATCTCAGGAGCCAAGCTGCTAAGTTCATGTTCTGGGGGCATGGATGCAGAGTCCTGCCTTTGTCCTGAGACAGCATGTTGTACGGGCAGGGGAGTTTTACTGGGGGGGATAGAGACATCTCCATCAAGTGAGCGAACCATGGTTGTCGTGCCCACATTGGGGCCACTAGTATCATGGTCACTTGTTCCTGGTGCATCTTGTGCACCACTTTGTTGAGAAGGGGAGTCGGGGGAAAAGCGTAAACAAATTTCCCTGACCATTGCATCGACAGACCGTTCCCCTTGGATTGGTTCTGGGGGTACCTGGAGGCGTAACTTAGGCATTGTGAGTTTTCCAGGGTTGCGAACAGGTCTATTTCTGGGAATCCCCATTGTGTGAAGACGTCGAAGACGATGTCTTCGTGCAGGCGCCATTCGTACTCTTTGGGCAGGGGGAAATCTCTGCTGAGACTGTCTGCTAGCAGATTGAGTTCCCCGGGTACATGTAGTGATAGTAGGAACATGTCCTGTTTGAGAGCCCACTTCCATATATTCTGGGCCAGCTTGGACAGGCCTGGAGAGTGGGTGCCCCCTTGCTTGTTGATGTAGTACATGGCTGTGGTGCTGTCTGTAAGGACCATTACTGTTTTGCCTTGTAGGTGTTCCTGGAAGGCTCTTAGCGCCTTGAACACAGCTAGTAGCTCCAGTAGATTTATGTGTTTGGATGCTACGTTCGGAGTCCACACTCCGTGAGCAGTCTGATGGGATAGGTGCGCCCCCCATCCTGTGAGGGATGAGTCTGTGGTTAGAGTGGCTTCCGCCGCGGGTGTGGCAAAGGGTTTCCCTTTTTCCATGTTTTCCTTTGTCCACCACCGTAGCGAGAGAACTAAGGCCTGCGAGACCACAACTAGATCCTCCCATAGTCCGCTGGCCTGACACCACTGGCTGTTGAGCCACTCTTGCATTGGGCGCATGCGCAGGCGCGCGTGAGGTACCAAATAAATACACGACGCCATCATTCCTAGCAAGCGCATTGCTTTGCGTACCGTCACCTCTCGACCGGTTACATATTGAGGGATCTGAAACAGCATGTTTTGGACCCTCTCTCTGGAGGGGAAGACGAGGCCGTCCTTTGTTTGAATTAGAGCCCCTAGGAATTGCTTGATTTGACTGGGGTCTAAACTGGACTTCTTTTCGTTGATGGAGAAGCCCAACTGAAACAAAAGGTCTACTGTCTTTTGGGTATTGGAGAAGCATGTTTCGTAAGAATCCCCTGTTATGAGCCAGTCGTCGAGGTAAGGGTAAACTGGGATGGACAACCTGCGCAGGTGGGCCGCTGCCACTGCCAGCACCTTCGTGAATACCCTTGGTGCTGATGCTATGCCGAAGGGTAGCACTTTGAACTGGTAGTGTTTGCCCTCTATCATGAACCTGAGGTATTTTCTGTGCGCTGGCAACATTGAAATATGAAAGTATGCATCTTTCATGTCCAATGTTGTCATGTAATCTCCCTGAGAAAGCAGTGGGATTACTTCCTGTAAGGTTACCATACGAAACTTTTGGGGTTTGATAAACTTGTTCGCTGGGCGCAGATCTAATACAGGGCGCATGGTTAGATCCTTTTTGGGTACAAGGAAGTACACTGAATAAATACCTTCCGTTACCTGAGATAGAGGCACGACCTCTATGGCTCCTTTTTCCAGCAGTTGTAGTACTTCTTGGAGAAGGATGGCAAGATGTTCCGGTGTCATGCGACGTCCCCTCGGGGGTCTGTAGGATGGGGAACTGTTGAATTCGATACAGTATCCGTGGGCTACGGTGGAAAGAACCCAACGGTCTGAAGTTATCTCCTCCCATGCAGGAAGAAAGGATGTTATCCGGCCCCCGACCGGTGTTGCATGGGAGGGGACGCGAATCTTCGCGTCACTTGGAGTTGTTGGGGGCTTGTGAGCCTCTGGGGGTGGATCCCCGACCCCTCCCTTTGCCCCGGCGTTGGCCTCTTTGGCTGTACTGCCCACTATTGGTTTGGTAATTGGTGGCAGGGTATTGCTGATGTTGATTTTGTTGTTGGTGTTGGCGTTGGCCACGAAAAAAGCGTTTGTTGCCATAGCCGCGCCTGGTAGTGGGCTTAGAGATTTGGTCAAGAGTCTTGATAGTGTCGAACTCTTTTTTAGCCATCTCTAGGGCTTCATCTACCGCTTTTCCGAAGAGGTTAGCGTCCTCGACAGGTTTATTTATCAAAGACGCCTGTGTCTCTGGTTTAAAGCCTGAGTTGCGCAGCCATACATGGCGCTTTAGGAGTATTCCTTGTACCAAGGAACGTCCTGCTGTTTCTGCCGCGTCCAGAGAGTTTTTAACAATGCTCTGGTTCACTTGGGTTCCTTCGCCAATAGTTGACAGTAGGCGCGTACGTAAAGGCTCCGGTGCTTCCTCTGCGTCTTTTCGCAGTTTGGCCCACTGCGCGTCTGCGTAGCTTGCAAGCAAGGAATTGTTGTTGGCAATTCTTGCTGAGAAGGCAGCCGAGGAAGTAACTCTTTTTGCAAGGGCATATAGCCTCTTGCCCTCCTTGTCAGGGGGTGCCTCACTGGTGGAAAGTGGTACCCCTGCCCTCTTTCTAGTATTAGATACCACTAGGGAATCCGGAATGGAATGTCCCCTAATGTAGAGGGGGTCTGAGGGTGAAGGAGTGAAAAGTTTTTCAATCCGTGGATTGACCCCTCTGATCATTGCGGGAGTGGACAGCGAAGGTATGATCCTTCTCTTCACTGAAGCGAGGAGTGGAATGGTCTGGCTGACCGGGGTTTTTTCTTTAATCACTTTTTCTACAAAGTCCAATTCTGGAGAGAGTTCCCCGGTGTCGAGTTCGAAATGCGCTGCTGCTCTGCGCAACAGTGCATTGAACGTGGGCTGATCGTCAATTGGAGACGTGTTCCTAACTGGAGAATTGTCCGGAGGAGTTAGGTTTAGGACATCAGTGTCGGAATACACTGATGGTGATTGCCAGGGGTGTGAAGGTCCCTCTTCTGGGTTAACCCCGAAGCCTTCTTCTTCTTCTATGTCTGTTCTGTCTTGCAGACATTCCTCCTGGTTCTGTTCTTTATTGTCCATGAAATCATCATCTTCCTCGAAGTATTGTTCCTCCCCAGTGAGGTCATATACATCTTGGAAGTCTGAGGCTGTGTCCTGCTGGGGATCGACTAGCCTCGGATTTTTGGCCCTGGGGTCCTCCTGAGGCCCTTCTCTGGTCCTCTTGTGAGTTTGAGAGGCCTGGGTGCTCATGAACCTTTCCATCCTCTCCATACAGAGGTGGAGTCTTTCCATTGTTTCATGGGGTACCCCAGAGCGGTCTGGCGGGGGAAACATAGGGTTATCTAACTCGAAATGGCTCGACCTTCTCCCAAAGCGTCGAGGAAAGTGTCCCGTCGCCCTCCGAAAAACCTTCAGGTGTGTCGGGAGACTCCCTGACTGAAGGGGGTAGTCCCTGCTTCCCTTCGGGCTTTTTCGGCGTATCCTTTAACTTATGCGTAACGCTCGACGTAATCTTCGGCGTACGCTTTTGGGCGTCGGCTACAGCGATCCTTGCTAAGCTATCGGCGACTCGCTTGTCGGCGACTCGTTTGTCGGCGGAAGCTTGAGTTTTCGACGCTATGGGTATCGAACACTCTACGGCGGTGTGCGCTTTCTGTTGATGCGCACCGGCCGATGGTTTGGTGGCAGCGCCCTTGTTTGCCGAAAGCCCAGTCGCAGGTCGCGGCTGCGAGAGGGGCTTCGAACCCGAACGGTCCGAGGAGGCCGCCGGTGGAACCTGCGTCTCCTTGGGCGCCGAAGGTCTTTTCGACTTTGTCGAAGAAGAGCCGTGGGTTGTGTGTTTATGTGGATCTTTGTGTGAGTCTGTGTCGCCGGGGTGTTCATCCCCATAAGCAGGGCGTGAGCCGAGCCCGTCGGGGCCGGGGACAGACGACGAAGCGCGTAAGCGCTCCTTAGAGGGGGTTTCGACTTCCGTAGCGGAGGTCGTGTTATCGCGTTCCTCGTCACTGTCGGTGGTAGCAGCGGCGGGTGAACCTTCGGCCTTCGACATCGCGTAGGCCGCCCACCTTTTAACCCTTCGGTCTTTTAGAGTTTTTGGAAAGGTCATCTACGTCACCACTTGTGTTTTTCAAGAGTGGATTGATGTATGCTGATTTGAAGATCCTCGGTACAGTCCCTGTTGCTAGTGATAGATTTAGAAGGTTTGTGTAGTGTTCTGCTGGCGCTCCTTGCGCGAGGATTGATTTGTAGATGTCTGGGGAACAGGGGTCCATGAGTGATCCCGCTTTCTTGCTTCGTTTTACCAGCATTGCGAATGCCTCTGCTGATATTTCAGGAAAGCATTTGAGTTTGTGCTGTGGTTCCATGTTAGGTTTGTTGGGTTGTATGTTGTGGTTGGTTCCTTTTGTATGGTTTGTCGGATGTCATTGATTTTTTTATGTTGTGGTTGGTTCGTTTTGTATGGTTTGTCGGATGTCATTGATTTTTTTTAAAGTTAAGTGGTCTGCCATGTTGTTGCATAGTTTTTCTGAGGGGGTTGGGGCGTTATCGCAGCCTGGTGGGTTTCTCATTTCTTCAATGAGGCTAAACATTTCTTTTTGTGTGTTGGTGGCATTGTTGATTCTGTCATCGTAATGTCTTCTCTGCCTTTTTCCTTTTTGTATGCGCAGTTATGGTTAAGTTGCGCCACCAAAAACCCATGAAATTCTCCAGCATGGGTCTGGCATGGATTCACATGCTCATGAATATTCCCAGTCGTCAGGCTGGGAATCCCCCAGTAAATAAAAAAATCTGTTTCACTTGTGAACTGTCTTTCTCCTAAAAACCAATCACTGGTCTCTGGGTCATACTGCCCCCAGCCAATGACTGCCCTCTGCTGGAGAAAAGCCATTACTTGTAATCCGGGTTCATATAGTTAATTCAATTGTATTAGTCTTTTATATAGCGCCTTTCCCCATGTGTTTGACCTCAATGCGCTTTGTGGTTGAAACGCCCTTGTTCACTGCCGTCCATGTGCAGGAGGTATCAAGTTTAAATTCAAGATGCTTGTGTGCAGTTATTGCCAGGTTAGGACTTAAGTGGGCTGGCTAGGTGTTGACGCTGATTTTCTATACTCTGACCTGAGGGACAGATGCACAGAAGGCCAACCTATACAATGACAACTCTGGGAGCTGTAGCCAAACCAGTCCAAGGTAGCATTGACAAGTGGTCGAGGCCAAGTCACAAGAGATTGTGAGATTGTGAAGGGTCAAAATGAGTACACACAAAGGCAGTCACAAATGACACTTGGACAATGTTAAATAAAATACTGTTTTATTTATGGCCAAACCCCACTATGAAAAATGACCACAATCAGGTAGAAGTATCACAGAACTAAATAGAATACATATCTACAGTCACTAGAGTAGGGCATAATGAAGATCAAACCCCTGTAAAGGAAAGTACAGATTACTACAGGTGCACTACAGGTCCACAGATAATCAGCCCTAGCTTCAAAAGTCCTTCCATGTTTTCTGGGGCCTTATGCCCAAAAGTTCAGGAAGAAAGCCATGTGCATTACTCACCGAGCCGTCCAGAACTCCGGACCGGATTTCCTCCGAGACACAATCGTGTCCTACCAGCCCTCAAGGAATCTCGCACAGCATTCCGCCTAGTGGTCCCAACTCAACTCCGAGGCTGGGCAGATTCTCCCCCCCCACCCCCCTCCTCCGTCCAAGCGCCAATTGTCTGCAACTCCCTACCCCTACACATTCACAACACTGAAAAGCATCTGAAATTCAGATAGGCCCCAAAATCCGGGCTCTTCCCATAATATCTCCCATTGAATGCCTGCGCCCCCCACAACCCCTCAAAACCACACCGCTGATCCCAATCAGGCCTGCTAATCAGGACAGGACACCCTTACACCAACACAAAGGCCAGCAGCATTCGAAGCGGCTCACCGGACACTGTCCCTCCCTTACACAATAACATTCATTACCTAACCAATACACCAGGGAAGCCAGTAGCCTTCGCTGGGGCACACAGCAATAAACTCACCCACCTCAAACACTCATGCCCTTGATCCCAACAGACCTTCTCTGACAGACCGCCAAACATCTGGAACTCCATAACCCTACACATTTACAACACTGAATCATCTGAAACTCAGAAAGGCCCTAAAAATCCCGGCTCCTCCCAATATCCCCCTGCACACTCTTTCTTGAAACTACACAGCCGAACCAAACATCCCCTTACACCAATTATACCACAGTGGCCGTCAGCTTTCACAGCGGCTCACCCGACACCTTCACCCCATTCACAACAACATTCCTACCTGACAAATACACCAGTGAAGCCAGCCGCGAGTGGCACACTGCAATAAACCAGACCGTTCTGGCGCTCACTGCCACCACAGACCCTCGCAGACCAGGAATAATGAGACAAACGGACCAGGGAAACCAGCAGCCCTAGCTAGGCACACTGCAACAATCTCACCCACACTCACTGCCTGCCTGCTCAGACCCTCACATTAGAGAGACCATCAACGAGACCACGCCATCCACACTGGACAAAGATCGCTCCAGCCGAACAACTCCAAAGACCACGGTATGTATAACCTTGAAGACTACGGTACTTATACCTTGCACCACATCTGTGGCCACAGGCCGCAGGCACGCCCAACCATCTATGCACCGTAGAATGCAGCAATGGCTATGCTTTCCGGTCTAGCAGCACACAGCCGTCCACACTGAAACACTTGCCATAGCTCAACACCTCTGCCACGAGCATACAACTTGCAACGAAAGAAATTCGGTATAGCTGGTCACACATCTACTCTCCCAACAATAGCACTGTATCGTAATGTTGGGCAAGATTGTATGCAGTAACCCTGTGGGAGACTACACAAGCCTTGCCCTCTTGGCAATAGATACCCAACTATTGGTAAAGGTCTGTACTACACAAGTTGGAAGTGTGACTGAGCAGCCAGACTTATATCAAGAGGGGTAATTGTGAGCTGTAGAGATGAAACAATCGATATGACAAGTACTCCAATAACACTCAAGTTTTTCGAGTAAAATAATTATTAGTTTAACCGTCAGTTTTAAAATAAGCCTTCTTTAGAAAGGGCAACATGCAACAATAAAATGCACTTAAAAAATACACTTTCAGTTTCAGTTAAGTAGATTCCATTTTGGGATGTCACCCACTTCCTACATCCCGAGGATTTCAATTGCTAGGACACTGTACATTGATATATCACGTTAACACTTAATGCAATACTAAGGAAGTGGGAAAAGGTTAGGTAAGGAAACAAACGTTAACAAGTTTCTCTGAACATGTAAGTACTTTTCAATCCGCCAATGAAGTATAGATTAACCCTTTCCCAGCAAAACAAGTAACTTATGTATGACCAATGAGGGACATATGAACACAAAGGCAAAAGAGTCTGCAGGGAGCCAGGACAGCCAATGTCAATTGCACAAAGTCTAGGGGGAGCTGAGGCACTTCTTGTAGATACAAACCTCTTGCACAATGTTAGAGTTTGTAGAAAAGAATCACTGTTGGGCCACAAGCTGGGAGGCTTGTGAAAAGCAAAGATGCAAGCAACTCCGCAAAGGCAGGCAATGAGAACAAGCAACAATAGGTAGTACCCCTAGTTAAACAGTACCTTAGGTCTGAAGTAAAGGATCCAGCTGGCTTCTGTTCATGTTGCAGTCCTGCAGTTCCCCCCGTTCCTGGGTGTCAGTCGTGGGAACAAGATGGAGGATGTCTGTAGGACTCCTGCACTGCAGTTCGAAGGTCGGCAGCGGTAGCAATGGGCTTACTTCAGATCAGCGGCACTTTGCAGATTCAGCTACCAGCAAATAGCACGACTGCAGTTGACACCTTGTGGGTCCCCCCCCTTGCTTCTGGAGTTTAGCACTCCAGTGAGGTGGTTCAGACTTGGGTCACCCTGCTTCGGGAGGGTCCTCAAGATCTTCCTGGAGCTCCGGTCCGGCTTAAAGACTATGCACTTGTTCCTGGTGTTCCTGTCCCCCGACACTCGATTCCAGCAACAGCGAAGGAGTACAGCCAGCATGGAGAGGCGGGCTTCCAGTCAAGTTCGTCTAGGGCCAAGTTGGTCCCACCAACCCAAGGGAAGAAGTTGTCCATATCGGGCTTCTAGTCTATACGAAATGTGGAGCTGCAGCACTGCAACAGGGCTTCACCGGCCAAGACACCGGTCCAGGAGGATGCAGCAAGCTTCTCTTCCAGTCTTTCTTCGGTGCCTTCGTCCAGAGGTCAACTCCACCTTCTCTACAAGAGACCTCGCCTTTTATTCAGGTTTCTTCCATTCATTCACAGCCTAGCAGTCACTCACACAGGACAGCCAGCCAGCCAATCACCTTTGGGTGCTTTTCTGTAACCAATGAGACTAAGCACAGGGAGTTTCGGCAACCTCACTTCCTGCCTTGCCAGATGCGGGTTTCAGCACTGAAGCCCGCCAAAGAAAACAAAGACTCTTTTACTCTTTATGGGTGTCATTTTTTTGACTCTCCATAGTGTCTTTTTAAAGTTAGCCTCTTTGAACAACTTTTTGGCAATACATGTCTGTTGCTGGGTTGCCCTAGGGGCTCCCCTTTCAACTTTCTCTGGAAAACCTTGATAACTACAGTTACCAAGGGTAGAAAGGATCTTTGGATCCTCTTTACATTTTATTTTGTGAAACTAGCACACCCCATCTTATGAGGAGTGCTAGGGAGATACAATGTATCCCCTTGCACACTAAAACTGTAACCATTATGTTATAGGGACAAGCTTATCTTCAATGGCTGGTGGCAGTGATGCCTTGTATTAATTTGGTGCACCATTACCGAGGGCTGTGGTCACAGCGGCAGTACAGTCACCCAAGGGTGCTCAATTTAACAAAATGGCCCATCTGTTTTTGCCATTTTAGTGTTTGTCTTGTTCCTTCCACCGACATCCATGGTGGGAAATCCCTTTGTGTGATTATCTACAGTCTGAAGCCAGGATGCGAGGGAGAAGTCTCAAACTCCACAGCCCTTTGCCTTCCTCCTTGCCTGAATGGGGACAAATCCCAGTGGGGCAGCTGGCTATCCTGATTGGACAACATGACCGCCCCTTGTAAAATCCAGGGAGAGAAGGTAGCAGTTGTGTTGCAATTCCTGTTAAATACTACAAACCTGGAAGCTGAAGACAAGTCGACCACTGGAACCGAAACCGAAGAGTATGAAGGAAAAGCGGCTAAAACGATTTCCAGCTACCAGAGAGCCTGCTGTGAAACTGGAGAAAGGCTGTAGCCCTTCCAATTTACCTGGGGAATCTAAAACCGATGACCCAGAGCCTGGCGAGACCCACTAGACTCTAGAAACCATGCTTTTTGAGACATCCCATGCGTGGCTGCGACCTTGCAGGGCTGCAATATCCTGGGACCTCAAGCCATCGTGCGGTGCACAGTCATCTGAATTATGAATCTTGCTGAAACTTCATGGGCATCCTGGTGCATCTCCAGAAACACAAATAGAGTCCGAAAAGCCCCCTCAGCAGAGTGCTGGGCTTTTGTAACAACGAGAATTCAACCACGATTTTCTGTCTTCTGTGCTCCTTGAAAAGGCGCCAAATCTGCAGAACCACATTCGGCCGCGAGGAAAACCTTGCCTAGAGCCTTCTTCGTTGATCCCTGCTGCAAAGTTCCTCCTGAGGTCTTGTTTTCAGTCACCACAACAAGGAATCCAATGACCAGGTATTTGGTTGCAGATCCCAATGTCCTCCTGCTGCAAAAATCTTCTTCAATGCTGTGTTAAGCAGAATTGCAGGCAGTACCCCCTGGGACCATTACACACAATTAGGACTACTGGGGTTAGCCAAACCAACCTCTGGTACAAGTCTGTACCACACTGTTCTTTGGTAGCGAGCTGCACAGCCAGGCTTATCTCAAGAGTGAATGTGAGCAGTACAAGTAGTTACACAGAGGACTTTCAATCACAGTAGTTCAAGTAAACACTTATACTCATGGTTTCTTGGTAAAAACACTTAGTGATTTATTACACAATTTAGAAAACATTTCACTAGAAGAAGGCAACTTATTATTATGAACCGATACACTTCAATACAAAATTCTAAGGTTTTGAGACAGTTTGAGCTCCCCTGAAATAGGAGCCAAATGGCAGTTCAGTTAGGAGCAAAAGGCACAAGGTAAGTAAAATGGATCATATATACTTTTTAGACCGTGCAAATAGTTCAGTTCACCAGAAGAGTTCATGTGAATCCATGCCAGTCCCCATGCTGGAGAAAGAGCAGTTCTGGTATCAAACAGTAAAGTGCAAAAGTTCTTAGTAGTAGTTTAGGCGAAAAGGAATCATGTTGGGTCACAAGCTGATTAGGCCTGCAAGTTGGGAAAGTTCCATGAACTTTCACCGCGAGAGTGGTGTTCTCTCAATCGGGTTGGCACAGTACCGTAGTATGAAGAACAAAATGCAGCTGAAGACATTGGTTCCTGGCAGGTCTTGCAGATCTCACTGTTCCGGAGCCTCAGTCGTGGGGACAAGAGGGAGGACGTCGGGGGACTCCTGCACTGCACAGGATCGTCGAAAAAGCAAAGATGGAGTCACTTCAGTAGCTGTAGATTAAAGCGCACAAGCTGGTATCCCTCTCCCTGGTTGATCCTAACCAGCCTTGAGAATGGTATCCAGGTGGCTTACGAGTTGATTGGTCCCACCAACTCAAAGTAAGAGGTCGTCCTTGAATGGGCTCCTCTCTCGAGATGAACTTGGCAATTCAGACCTGCAGCAGGGCTTCACTGGGGAAACCAACGGTCCAGGAGTTACAGCAGTCGTCCTCTTCAAGCTCTTCGGTTCTTTCGTTCCAGTGGTCGACTGCTTTCCAGTCCAAGAGACTTGCCTTAACAGTTTTCTCCCTTTCATTCCAGCCTAGATGTCACTCACCCAGCAGGGTGGCTGTCATTGCTGAACAGTCAGCCAGCCAATCACGCCAGAGTGCATTTGGGTATCCTAGGAGACTAAGCACAGGGAGTTTCGGGCACCTCCCTCACTTCCTGGCCACCCCAGACACTCAGAAGCCAGAGGCGGTCTTAGTCCTGAAGCCCGACAAAGGCATAGAAACAAAGTGACCAAACCTAGTTTGGTGCGCAGAGAAACACTAGAAGGACCTTTCCAAAAAATGGTGAAAAAAGACGGGGACCTGTTTAAACAAAGGTGGTTAAGGCACCATCTTGAAAAACATGGCTCCCGTGATTTTTAGCTACCGGTGTTCGCGGTTGGCAAAAATCATGGTAGTTTGTTGTAAAACCACTGTCACCAGCCATTTCGATAGAAAAGGGTAGCATCTGACTGCTACGTGAGTTTCTAGACACAGGGGAATACTAGGTAACCCCTCCAGCACTCTATAGGAAGATAGTGTGTGCTGGGTCTAGGAATTTAAAAAGACCAGTAAAGTCAATTTAACCTTCCATTCTCCGGGAAACAGTTTTTCCCAGAGAAAGTATTTAAACTTTTTGCAAGTCTAAAAAGACATCCCCGTGTCACTGCACGGAGGGTGCTGTGTAATACACATAACACAGCCTCGAAGCGAAAGTACCGGCATTTATAAATACAAAGTCTTTATAAATGCTGTGGTTTTAAGTTTGACGTTTGCTTCATTATTGCTGGAGAGCAGAGAATGCAGGATGGAAGGCTGCTGCAGTAAGTGCTCATTTTCTTTTTCTATGAAAACTGCAATTATAAAAACAACGTATTTATGATTTCCGTGATTTTCCAACCACGGCAATCAAATACGTTGCATTTATAAAAGCACTTACCGGAGCAACCTTCCGGCCTGCATTCTCTGTGCTCCGGCAATAATGAAGCAACAGCTGCTGTAATAAAAATCTACCAGCAGGTGGCTTTTGCTTCATTACTGCCGCGAGGGCAGAGTAACAAGCACAGGAGGCTCACCAATTTACCAAAATGGATGCCTCCTAGTGCTTGAAATTAAAGGGTTTTAAACATTATTTGTTGTAAATTTTACATAGGAACTTTCTTTAAAAAGATGTTTAATATAGGTTGATTATTCCTGCCCATCTTTTAAGACAACATTTTTGAGCGCACTATCCCTTTAAAGGTAAAGGGTCGCAATGGCAGAGAAACTCCTAGAGAAGTGCCTCTGGCCATTAAATCGAAGTTTGATCCAAAAACAGCAAAATGTTTTGTGGTCCTAGAAAGTGTCCCTAGAATTCCACAAAACAGGAATTTTGTCTAGTTTTTGGATGAGGCATCAGATTACCAGTGTTTGCCAACGTTCCTACAGATGCGTATTTCCGATACTACCCAACCTCTAAGCTACCTGCTGCACCCCCTCCAAACCCTTGTAATCGTGGCTTCACATGACTGGTACTTTATGACTGCCATACACAGGCAGTGATTCTCTCACTAGACTGGCTGGTTTTATACGTCTGGAATAGGTATTTTACAGATGATCTGACCAAACTTGCATACCAAAACCATCCTGTTCCTCTTCCAACAGCAGCATGTCTTCATCAACGTGCAGTGAGAGCTCATCAGCGGACTGCTTGCCATTGCCTTTTTCGTCTGTATGGTCAGCATCAGTCATAGATTTTGTGAGGGTCTTCTCTGCAGACTCTTCATGGTGCCCAACTTCTGGCTGTGGAGAGAGAAGTAATCCATTAAAGTTACCACGAGGACTCCTCCATTACTGGAAAGCCAGAATGGCAAGGGTAGATTTGCAATACTACTAACTCAAGATGCCATATACCAACAATGTAACGCCTACTGAGGCAACGCTTTGCCAGATGTGGACATATGGAACAAGTTACCTGTAACTGTTCTCCAGCATGGAACTGGTATGGATTCACATGCTCATGAATATTCCCCGTCAGGCTGGGAATCCTCGGTAAAGAAAAATCAGTTTCACTTCTGAACTGTCTTTCTCCTAACAACCAATTAATGGTCTCTGGGTCATACTGCCCTCTACCTAAACCCCTCATCTGGCAGCTATCTTCAGATTTGGTAGCACGTAAAGTGGCAGTAGGACCAAGGACCAAGAGAAGAGCCGCAGAGGGGTAGGCAGGAGGGTTTGCATGTGAATCCATGCCAGACCACGCTGGAGAACAACAGTTACAGGTAAGCAACTTGTTCCTTCTCCAGCATGGGGTCTGGCATGGATTCACATGCTCATGAATAAAGAATACGGAACAAGTTACTTACCTGTAACTGTTGTTCTCCAGCGTGGGTCTGGCATGGATTCACATGCTCATGAATATTCCCTGTCGCCAGGCTGGGAATCCTCGGTAAAGAAAAAAACAGTTTCACTTGTGCCCGGTCTTTCTCCCAACAACCAATCACTGGTCTCTGGTTCATGCTGCCCCCAGCCATTGACTGCCCTCTACCTAAGCCCCGCCTCTGGCAGCCATCTTCAGATTTGGTAGCACGTGAAGTGGCAGTATGACCAAGTGAAGAGCCGCAGAGGGGTAGGCGGGAGGGTTCGCATGTGAATCCATGCCAGACCCACGCTGGAGAACAACAGTTACAGGTAAGTAACTTGTTCCTTCTCCAGCATGGGGTCTGGCATGGATTCACATGCTCATGAATAAAGAATACATAGCAGTACACACATGCACAACCACGGGAGGTGGCAAAGGCTCAACATTCAGCATTACATCAAACTCAACATTAAGCAATTCTTACCTCCTCACCCGGCTCACCTTAGGCGAACAGATTGCGCAGCACTGCTTGGCCGACCCTGGACTCCTCCCTGGAATCCCGATCGACGCAGTAGAATTTCATGAAGGTGTGCGTCGACCTCCACGTAGCAGCCCTGCAGATGTCCAGCAAGGGCACACCAGATAGGAACGCCGTGGTAGCTGCGATCGCTCTGGTGGAATGGGCTCTCGGAGGGCCAGGCAACGGTCGGTTTGCCAACCGATGACCGTACAGGATACAGCCGGAGAGCCATCTGGAAATGGAGGCCTTTGAGAGAGCCTTGCCCCTGATTGACAGGTCCAAAGTTCACAAAAAGTTGTGACGTCTTCCGAAAACACTTCGTGTGGTCCACGTAAAACTTCAGCGCTCTAGCCACATCCAGCGAGTGCAAAGTCCTTTCGGCCGGCGACAAAAGCGACGGGAAGAAAACAGGCAACACCAAGGGTTCGTTGAGGTGGAAGTCCGACGGCACCTTGGGCATGAAGGAGGGGTGCGTCCTGAGCACTACCCTCGTGTCGTGAAAAGTCGAGTACGGGGGCTTGCAGGAAAGGGCCTGGATCTCTCCCACTCTTCGTGCGGAGGTGATGGCCACAAGAAACGTTTTCCACGACAAGAACTTCAACCGAGCCGAGTGCAGAGGCTCGAACGGAGGTCCCATGAGCTTGGTCAGCACCACGTTGAGCTCCCACGCCGGGGCCGGAGTCTTCACCGGCGGGAACGATCTGAACAGTCCCTTCATGAATTCTTTCACCAGACGATGAGACCACAAAGACGTCCGCCCCGTGGTTCTGGTGTATCGGGAGATTGCAGCAAGATGAATCTTGATTGACGCGTGCGCCAGTCCAGCCTTGGCCAGCGTCAGAAGGTATGGCAGTACCTGGGGAGCCGTAATCCGTAGAGGGTTAATGTTCTGTGCGTGGCACCAGACAGAGAACCTCTTCCATTCGTGTCCATAGCATTTAAGAGTTGAGGACGCCCTAGCCTTTGCAAGAACCTCTCTGCAGTCGGCCTGTATGTCGTATCCTCCAAACTAACGCTGCAGGAGCCAGGCCTGCGAGAATTCATCGCCCATGCTCCTCGGCTCGGGAAACCTGCTGGCGAACCTCCGGCACTTTGAGTTTGTCGCCGTCGCAAACAGATCGATCTGGGGTGTGCCCCACCGTCGGAAGAGGCGGTCCACTAGATCCTGTCGTAGTTCCCACTCGTGGCGATGGTGTTTTTTATCCCTGCCAGATGAAACGGCACCAGAAACATCCCTTGGGCGACGGCCCAATGCCACAGATCCTGCGCCTCCTTGGACAGGGCTGGGGATCTGGTACCGCCCTGCTTCCTGATGTAGAACATGGTGGTGGTGTTGTCGGTGAAGATCCTCACCACCTTGCCCTTGAGGGACGGAAGAAAGGACCTGAGGGCCCAAAACACTGCACGGAGCTCCAGGACGTTGATATGGAGGGACTTCTCCGTCGGAAGCCAAAGGCCTCTCGCGTGCAGATTTTCAGTGTGCGCTCCCCACCCTTCCAGGGAGGCATCCGTGGTCACTGTCTCCTGGTGGCCGGGGGTCTGGAAGTCCATGCCCGCCGTCAGATGCGCGCGGGTGCCCCACCACCGGATCGCTCGTCGGAAACTCTTGTCGAGTGTGATCCTCTCCTCGAAGCTGCCCGTCGTCTGGATCCAATGCGTGTCCAGGAACTCCTGCAACGGGTGCCTGCACAGGCGGATGAGAAATGCAAGAAAACATTCCGAGGAGGGACTTGATGGACCTCACCCTGGCCGCGTCCGCAGCCAGCATCCGCTGCACCTTGCCCAAGATGGCCCTCGTCCTTTCCTCCGACGGAGAGAACAGAAGCGACACTGTCGAGCTTCGCTCCCAGAAACAGTGCGTCTTGCGCGGGCTCCAGGTGGGACTTGGCGTAGTTTATGGAGAATCCCAGGTCTGTCAGTAGTTGGACTGTCCTTGCCGTGTGCTCCACGGCGAGCTCCTTCGTCTTTGCTCGGATGAGCCAGTCGTCCAGTAAGGGGTAGACGTGGATTCCCTCACGGCGCAGCTGCGTCGCCACCGGTGCGAGGCACTTGGTGAACACCCTGGGTGCCGACCTCAATCAGAAGGGAAGGGCTTTGAACTGGTAGTGACCCCCTTGGACCACGAACCTGAGAAACTTTCGGTGTCCCTTTAGGATGGGAATAATAAAGTAGGCATCCTCCAAATCCAACGACGACAGGAAATCGCCCTCCTCCAGTTGACCCAGGACGTGTTGGAGGGTGACCATCCGGAACTTCTGTGCCCTGATGAATTTGTTCAGTCGTCGTAGGTCCAGGATGGGACGCCATCCTCCTGTCTTCTTCACGAGGAAGTATCTTGAGTAAACTCCGGAGCACCGAAGCCTCTTTAGGACGAGCTTGATGGCGCCCTTCTTGAGCATCGCCTTTACCTCCAAGAGAAGTTGAGGGACGTGATTTTCTTTCCTGGCCACAGGGGGGGACGCGCGAGCACCTCTTTAGAAACTCGAGCGCTTGACCCTGAGCCAGGGCGTCCAGCACCCAACGGTCGGTGGAGATGGACTCCCACGCGCTGACGAAGCTCGCCAGCCGGCCTCCCACCGGGGTGCTTCGGTGGGGGCCCGACCCCACGGCCGGTTCAGTCCTGCTTCGACGAGGCTTTGCCGCCTTGTCCTCCTTGGCGACGACGGCGGGGTCCACCTGACTTGCCTCGTCCCCTGTAAGCTTCCTGTGACGACGAACGGGCCGCTTGACGGTAGGTGGAAAATCCGCCGCTGGAACCTTTGGAGGCACCTTGTTTGCCTCCGCCGCTCCGAAAGGGCAGCCACCGCTGCTGGAGAACCCCAAGAGCCTGGGCCGTCTCCGTGTCCGCCTTGATGGCTTGAAGGGAATCGTCCACCGTTTTCCCAAACAGGTTGTTTCCGTCGAACGGCATGTCCAAGACTCTCGTCTGCATGTCCTGACGGAAGTCAGTAGCCTTGAGCCATCCACACCGCCTAAGGCACACGCCGTTGCCCAACTGGCGAAATCCAGTGTCAGCGATGTCCGTCGCAATCGTAATGGCGTGGTCCGACGCCACCTCTCCTTCCTGCAAGATCTCTAGGGCTTCCGCCCTCTTGTCGTCTGGTAGGAAGTCCAGCAGGGGGGCCAGTTTGTACCACAACTCCCTGTCGTAGTGGGCTACGATAGCCAAGGCGTTGGCCGCCTAATCGTCGTCGCTGCCGACGAGATGACTCTGCGTCCCATCGTGTCTAATTTCCTTCCCTTGTCGTCCAGGGGGGAGGTCGATGTAGAGGCCGCGCCCCCCCGCTTTCTTCCTGGCCGCCGCAGAGACGACAGAGTCCGGGGTCGGCTGTGCCTGAAGGCACAAGGGGGCCGCGTCCGGGACCCGGTACTTCTCGTACCGATCCCTTCTAGCCGGCGTCGTGGATGGGTTCGAGGAGGGCGAGGCCCTCATCCCAAATATCGTCTAGTAGAGGTACAGCGAGGACCGTCTTACTCTTGGTCTCGCGCCGTTGATAAAGGAAACCTTCCTTCTCTTCCGGGCAGAGCTGGAAAATCTCGGATGCCCTGGCGATCATGGAGTGAAACGATCCAATCTCGTCGGGCGGGGAAGCCCGGGTGGGAGGTGACGGGAGATCCTCGTCGTAAACCTCGTCGTCTGTACCCGTCGCGGCCGTGTCAGTCCCCGTATCATCCCCACGTGTCGTGGACGGGGAGGAGGGCTGAACAGGGCGCGATGGCTGAAAAGGAGGTGGAGGATGAATCCTCCTCTTAGGGGGAGGGCTCCCAGAAGGGCCTGGCTCCGGGTCCCCCGTCGGGAGCGGTTCCTCCGTTGGTGGTAACGGCAGTCTCGTCCTTATCTCCGAGCATAAGGACTGTATAGCCAACAAAATGGCCGCCAAGTTGTCTTGCGGCACTGGTTGAGGGGAGTCCGACGGGCGGTCAGGAGCCCCGTCGGCACCCTCGACGTTCTCGTTGTCTCCTACGTCGGGGTCCCTCCCGACGGGCTGGTCTTCTTCCACGCCAACGCCGTGGCTTGAGACTTCGATCAGCTCCTCCTCAGAGGTTGAGGCCGAATCCACGACGACCTCCTGCCCCCCCTTTTTCTTCTGCGTCGGAGGTTTCACGGGGGTCCTGTCGATGGGCATGAAAGAGGACTCCCTCCGCGGTGGCAGGGAGACTCTGGGCCCCGAGGTCGCCACCACTGGTGTAGCCTCCACAGGCTGAGCCAGGGCCGCCGCGACTGTCTCGATAGAGGCCTTGGCCGGGTGGATTAAGGCTTTCACAACCTTAGGTGCGCTCACCGCCTTCTCCTTGGGGGGAGGGTCACCGCCTCGCTTCCCCTCCGATGGGGTCTTCGAGCTCGACCGGGGTCTCTGCAGGAGTTTCGCCGGGTGCTCGGCCTTCTTCTTACCCGAGCCAGAGCGTTGGCTCGTGGTTGATGGCGCCGGGGAGGATGCGCCCTGCCTGGCGCCCGTAGAGCCCGACCGTTCGGCGCTCCCGGTGCCAGCGGACTCGCGGTGCTTGGCCTTCTGTTGGACTCCTGTCGCCAGGGCGCCCTCAAAGGTCTTAGAAGACCGCTCGGACTTCTTCTCGCCTGACGGGCTCTTTCCTTCCAGCCAGTTGGCGAGACGTTGATGGCGGTCCTTCATGGTCCGCTCCGACATTGCCGCAAAACGCACAGTCCTCCTCCACGTGCGTCTTGTCCTCATGTAGGCAGTAAAGGCAAAGGGAGTGTTCGTCCTCCTTAAAGACATTCTGAAGCTGGCATCCAGGGCAGACCCTGAACAGCTTTCCGGGCGTCGAGCTTCCCTTCTCCTGGGCCATGTCCGAGATGGGCCTGAGAAACTTCTGGAGTCCTCCAAAAGCGTGGCTCGACGAAATCTTCACCCTTGAGGGGCGTAGACTAATCAGACACGGGTCCCCGTTAATCGGATGAAGAAACGGTGAGCTTGAGGCTCTTTTGACCGAAAAAAAAAGAAATTTTTCTGAGAAAAAACGTGAAAAAAGCACTAACGCTCGAGAGCAATAGCACGAGGATCCCAACACTTGAACGTGCGGTAAAAATCTGAAGATGGCTGCCAGAGGCGGGGCTTAGAGGGCAGTCATTGGCTGTGGTCAGTATGACAGAGATCAGTGATTGGTTACTACTACGAAAGACAGATCAGAAACGAAACTGATACTGATTTTTTCTTTACCGAGGATTCCCAGCCTGACGGGGAATATTCATGAGCATGTGAATCCATGCCAGACCCCATGCTGGAGAAATAGCAGTATACACATACACAACTGAGGTGGCAAGGCTAAACATTAAGCATCTGAACAGAAGGTCCGGCTACCATATCTGCCTCAACAACGCCAGTGTGACAAGGATCATCCTGCACCGGGACCGTCTGAGCTGACTGATTAGTCGCAGAAGCAACGGGGGGGAACCCATAGATGAACAGGCCGTCGCAGGGGAAGGAGAATGCATCCACCATGCTCCCCGGCTGGGGAAACCTGCAGGTGATCCTCCGGCACTTGGTGTTCGTCACCGTCGCAAACAGATCGATCTGGGGATTGCCCCATCGTCGGAATAGAAGATCACTTAGTCCTGCCGAAGCTCCCACTCGTGGCACGAGCGCAGTTCCCTGCTGAGAGTCGGCCATGGTGTTCTTCACTCCTGCCAGATGAAATGGGACGAGGAACAGCTCCTGGGCAACAGCCATCGCCATAGGTCCTGCACCTCTTTGGAGAGCATCGGGGGAAATCTGGTGCCCCCTGCTTCTGGATGTAAAACATTGTGGTGGTGTTGTCTGTGAAAATCCACACCACCTTGCCCTTGAGGGACGGAAGGAAAGGACTTGAGGGCCTAAAACATGGCCCGTAGCTCCAGAAGGTTGATGTGCAACGAGTTCTCCTCCGGTAGCCACAGGCCTCTTGCGTGGAGACTACCGGTGTGTGCACCCCATCCCTCCAGGGATGCGTCTGCCGAGACAGTCTCCTGATGAAGGGGGGGATGGTCTGGAAATTCACGCCCACTGACAGATGGACACCCCACCACCGAATTGCTCGACAGAAACTCTCGTTGAGGGGGATCTTGTCCTCAAAGCTTCCCAATACCTGGACCCAACAGGCGCTGAGGAACTCCGGCAGCGGTTGCATCCGCAGCCTGCGATGGCACCAGGCAGGACTACGCAAAGTTTATCGAGAACCCCAGTTCCGTGAGCAGCCAGACGGTCCCCACTGTGTGCTCGGCGGTGGTCTCCCACGACTTCACTCGGATGAGCAAAGCATCCAGGTAGGGGTAGACATGAATCCCCTGCAGGCGCAACTGCGCCACCACTGGCACCAGACACTTGGTGAAAACCCTTGGTGCCGACTTCAATCCGAAGGGAAGGGCCTTGAATTGGCAATGCTGCCCTTGGACCACGAAGTGTAAAAACTGGCGGTGTCCCTTGTGAATGGGTATGTGGAAATAGGCATCCTCCAGGTCCAGCAACGATAGGCAATCCCCTTCTTCCAATTATCCCAGCATGTGCTGAAGGGTTACCATTCGCAACTTCTTGGACCGGATGTACTTGAGGCGGCTGACGTCTAGTATGGGTCTCCAACTGCCTGTATTCTTTCCGACGAGGAAGTATTGGGAGTACACCCCAGGGCCTTTTTGGGACGAGTTCTATCGTGCCCTTTTTCAGCATGGTCCGTACCGCCAGCATGGTCCGTACCTCCAGCAGAAGTTAACTGACGTGGTTTTCCTACGTGGCCACCGGTGGAATGCGCAGGCACTTCCGTTGAAATTCCAGGGTGTGTCCGTGGGCCAGGGCGTCCAGCACCCAACGGTCGGTGGAGCTGGACTTCCACACGCTGATGAAGTTCACCAGCCGGCCTCCCACGCGGGGGCCAGACGTTGCGGCCGGTTCAATCCTGCTTCGCCGTGGGGGCGTCACCGTAGGGACCTTGACGGCGACCTCCTCCGGACTTGCTGCGGCCCCTTTAGGCTTCCTGAGCCGAAGAGCGGGACGGTTGACGATGGGATGATAAGCCACCACCGAAACCTTTGGAGTATCCATGGGATTTTCCTCCGGAGGTCCGAAAGGACGGGCGTCACTGCTGGTGCGTGCCCAAGGCCCAGGCTGTCTCAGAATCTGCCTTGATGGCCTGAAGACACTTATCCACGGTCTTGCCGAATAAGTTGTCCCTGTCGAAGGGCATGTCCAACACCCTCGACTGCACATCTAGCTAGTGGCCCTCAACCAACCCCACCGACTAAGGCAAACGCTGTTGCCCATCTAACAGAATCCTGTGTCGGCAATGTCCATGGCCACCATGATGGCATGGTCCGATGGACCTCGCCTTCTTGCAGGATCTGGATCTCCAGTGCTTCTGCTCTCATCGTCGGGAAGGTAGTCCAGGAGGGCAGCGATCTTGAATCACAGCTCCCTGTCATAACGGGCCACGATGGCCAAGGCATTGGCCGCCCTGATCGTCGTCTTAGCCGACGAAATGATCCGTCTCCTCATGGCGTCCAGCTTCTTTCCCTCGCCGTCTGAGGGGGGTCTTTAGTAGAGGACGTCGCAGATCCGGAGGACTTCTTTGCCGCCAAGACCACTGAGTCCGGGACAGTTGGGATCTGAGACACTTGGGTGCAGAGTCTGGCACTCTGTTGTACTTCTCGTCCCGATCACTCTTAGCTGGGGCCAAGGCCTGGTTATTCATAAGGGACAACCCCTCTTCCCAAATTAGAGGGATAGAAAGCACGGTCTTCCTCTTGGCCTCCCGGAAGCCTTCCTTCACCTCGGGGGGCTAGTTGAAACATCTCAGAGGTCCTAGCGATCATGGCATGAAAAGAGCCAATCTCGTCGTGCAGCGAGGCACTGGCGACGGGAGGTCCACTCTGTTGTCGTCCGTACCCATGCCTGTCATCGCCGTAGCTGGTTCTTTATCGTCCCTCGGAGGAGGGAATGGTGGCGAAGGATGGCAAGGAGGTGGAGGATGGACTCCTTTGCTTGACAGGAGGTTCCCCAGACGGCCTAGGTGCCGCGGGATCTCCCGCTGGCGACTGGGGTATCCTTGTCCAGATCTGAGCACAAGGTGTGCAGTGCCTGTAGGATGTCCACCGACACGTCCGCTGGTGGTGGTGGTGGTGGTGATGATGATTGCTGTGGTGGCTGCAACGGGAGCGGTGGTGTGATTTCCTCTGACTCCTCACCGCTCTGCTGCTCCTCGGTTTCCTCACCGCTCACGACATCCGCATCGTCGGGGTCCTTCCCATAGAACCTGGCCTCGACAAACTTCTTATCCGATACAGCCTGAAAACCAGAAAGCTCCTCGGAGATGTCCAGCCCTGCTGGACTACCACCGCTGCCCCCCCCGGCCCCTTCTGCTCAACCAGCGGGGACAGACTAGGAGAGATTATCGACATCTTCACCAGTGTCTTCTCAATGGGTAGAAAAGACTATTCCCTCCGAGCAGGAAGGGAAACTAGTCTTTGGGGCTGCCTCCTGCGAGTCTGCAGCCTTCGATAGGGAGACCACCACTCCTTCCAGGGAAGACTGCCTGGTGAACCTGGGCCTTCACGACCTTGGGCGCGATTGAGGCCTTCACCATGGTTTTCTGCGACGGAGTCGGCTGGGACTTCTCCAGAAGTTTACCCGGATGGTCCGACTTCCTCGCTGACCCGGAGCATTGGCTCGTGGTCGAGGGTGCCGGAGATGCTGTTCCCGACCTGGCTGTTCCCGACCTGGCCGCTGAGGAGCCCTGTCCCAACGGCACTCCCGGTACTTTGCCTTATGTTGGGCCCCCAATCGCTGGAGGACCCTCAAAAGGTCTTAGAAGACAGCTCAGATTTCCTCTTGCTGTCCGGGGATATTCGTCTGAAGCCACTTGGACAGCCGCTTGCGACGGTCCGTCATGGTGCGAGGCACCATATCCTTGCAGAACGCACAGGTCTCCACGTGAGTTTGGTCAGAATGTAGGCAGTAAAGGCACAGCGAGTGCCAGTCGTCCAGGAAAAGGTTCTGTAGTCCACATCCAGAGCAGATCCTGACCAGAGGTGTCTAGTCTCCATCTTCAGCCATGTCCATGCAGAGTAGGCCTCAAAGAATCTTCAGAATCCTCCAAGAAGGCAACTCGACGATAAATCGCCCTTGAGGGGCGTAGAAAGTTCCGAAAAACGGGTCCTCATTAGTCGAATGATGGAGCTGGAGGCTCGATTGACCGAAAAAAATAGAGAAAACTCGAAGAAAAAGCGCAAAACGCAGTAAAAAGCCTGAGCGCTAATCACAAGGACTCCCACCACTCTAAACGTTTGGTAAAAATCTGAAGAGGACTGCCAGAGGAGGGGCTTAGGTAGAGGGCAGTCATTGGCTGGGGGCAGTATGACCCAGAGACCAGTGATTGGTTGTTAGGAGAAAGACAGTTCAGAAGTGATACAGATTTTTTCTTTACCGAGGATTCCCAGCCTGACAGGGAATGAGCATATGAATCCATGCCAGACCCCATGCTGGAGAAGGTTTGTACCAATCAACTCTTTAGTATGAATCTCTATAAAACCAACATGCCTTGCAGCACTAGGCATGTCTGAAAGGATAGTCCATGTTAATTTGGCAAAACCGACAAATCAAGGCAGAGTTTACATTTTGCCTAAGAAATAGTGCTCACAATGAACATAAAATGGTTCATACACATTTTTCGATACTCGACCATGCCTGAAAGGGATACTGAATTTTGAAAACTATAGAAATACATTAATACACTCTTGAGGAAGTGGTTAAGACCACCAGCATTTATGGGGAATTTTCAAGGCAGTCATGATAAAGAGCTGAATGTGCCATTCTTGATCAAGGTTTGCAATCATGACGTTCCAGCATTTGATAGTGTGTATATGACAAATATTACCCATTAATCACCTTGGTGGCTTATACCTGCTAAAATTACATGCTATGCATAGTCCACCATCTAGTGGTTGGCATGGAGTATTACATCATTTTAATTAAAATAACTATGCATCAAGAGGGGCGTTCCTCAAACAGTATCCCCATCGTACTTGAACATGAACTCACAAACTTCGCACAAAGTCAGATTGTTTTTCCTGTTCGAAGTAGTTGTGCTGTAAGTTTCATATCCACTGTTCCAATTCTCCCTTCTGAGGAGGTAGGTTGGGCATAGGGATGTAACGGTATAACGGTATACCATTAAAGATACCGTGAACCACTTAATTGAACAATAATAACCGTCACATTGTTTATACCGGTATACCGTTTATACCGTTAAGCGTGCTTTTCAATCTGATTTGGAAAGGCTGCAGTAAGCAAGTGCTGAACAGTCTTGGTCTTGCACTGTTGGATGTGCCGTCTGCCAAGTAGTTTCAGTTGGAACAGTTTTTAATGCCATTCCATAACCCACACATGCCTGACATAAAATCAATATGTTAGCAATAGGAATAAATAAATACAGTGCCAAGAAGGAAAAGGGTTTACTTTGGGATGGCGGCTTTGGGATTTATATATTTATAATGGATATTGTTTGCTAAACATATGACAATGGGGGATTTCCCTGGTTCCATCATTCAATTTACATATAATAAGTCACACTGCGAAATTCACTCAGCTCTGTGGGTATTCCCTGCTGCCATACCAAAGGGTAACATGTCCATGATTACTGAACACCTTTTGGCCTGCAAGTAAACTAAAGGCTGTAAAGTAAAGAGCGTGTGTGCGTATGCGATCAAGCGTATACTACCAGCAGCCTCCATTGATCTGTGGCATGCAGGTTATCAAGATGGCAACATGTTCATCTTCACCAGTAGCCAGTGGGGGAGCTAAAAGCCTAAATGACCACTTAAGAAAAGCTATTCAGTTTGCTTTGCCAGTCGCAGCAGGGCTCCCCCCACAATCCCCTCCTCTTCACACGTGTGTTTGGTGGAAGCAAGGGGTGGCATTTCAGTGGAAAGTAGGTTGAAAAGCCCAATTCTGGCCCTGGGTGCCTGGTTTTGTTTGTGATGATAAATCTGACAATTTATGACCTTTTAGAAAATATTTGTTAAGATTAGTTAACTCCACCTGCTATACCGCGATAACCATGATATACCATCATTTGGCAAGAAGGTTATCGTACCGTCATAAAACTAATACTGTGACACCCCTAGTTGGGCACATGCGATTTTAAGTATATGCAAGCTGCAGAAAGGGGATTACTGGGTAATATTGGTCTTCTGGAGATTGTGAATCTGCTTAAATTCACATACTTTGCATTGATTAGCAAGCAGTCCCAGAAGCAGCTGGTGGGTGAGGAAAAGAAAATGTGTTTAAGAATTGCCTGTCCCACTTGTGAACCCACTCTTGCCAGAGTGTCTACACAATAGCATTGAAATTAATAGTTACTCACCGTAGTGACTAACGTACTCTTCGTCCATAAATCCATAGTCCCCTTTCCTCCATACTGTATAGGCCGTCCCTCGCGAAGGACAGGAGATGGAACCTTTTTCACCAGAAAAATCTTCTTGCCCTTTAAATTTTAGAGGCACGGCCCTGGGAGGAAGCACTCACCTGACTCCGCCCACCGGCGCCACTCAGTCGCCATTGACAATATACAACATACCTAATGACATCAGTATTATTGGGGGTTGGGGGGGATGGTGGGATGTATGGAGGAAAGGGGACTATGGACTACGAGTATGTTAGTCACTAAGGTGAGTAACAATTACTCTTAAATCCAGTCCCCTTTCCTCCATACTGTATGGGCAATTGCAACTCAACGTAGCAAACAGGTTTCTTAGAACCGCCTGACCAAAAGCCATGTCTGACCTAGAGGCGGCATCTAGACAGTAGTGCTTGCAAAAAGCTGAAGGGGTTGCCCAGGTGTCCGCCCTGCTGATTACTTGCCAGGGTACATGCCGCTGGAAGGTGATGGCTGTGGCTCTGAGAATGGGCATGCAAATTGTCCGGCACAGGACTGTGCTGCCCCTTATAGGCCTCCTTGATGGCTGAGACCAGCCACCTAACGATGGAAGCTTTGGAGGCTTGATAACCTGACCTGGCCTTGAACCACCAAAAGTGACAAAGAGGGTGCCTGACTTGCAGAAGTCCTTGGTCCTGTCCAGGTAGTATTTCAGAGCGCGTCCGACATCCAGACGATGCAAAACCCTCCGAGGCTCATCCTTGGGGTCGGCAAAGAAAATAGTTTATACAATCTCCTCGTTCAGATGGAAGGTGGATGGGACCTTGGGCAATAACGCCGGATGCGTCTGGGGGACCACCTTAAACTTGTGAAAGGTGGTGTAAGGCTCTGAAGCCACGAGAGCCTGGATCACACCGACTCTGCAAATGAGGGTGAGGCCGACGAGTAGGGCTGTCTTCAGAGTGACCAGCCTTCTGCCCGCGGATGCCATTGGCTCAAAAGGTTTGTGTGCCAAGGCACAACATTAAGGTCTCACACAGGCTGTGGCTTCTATATGGGCGGGTAGGGTGGAGGCCCGCCAGATGCCGCTTGACCACAGGGTTGGAGGAGGACAAGCAACCCTCTGTATTCCTGTAGGCACCCATGGCTGCCAGCTAAGTGCGGAATGTGTCAACCTGCACACCCGAGTGGGCGAGATGTGCCGAGGTGGAGAGTTTGTCATCCAAGGAGCACTTCAAGGAGAGGGGGGGCAGTGGGGGGGGGGGGGGGGGGAGGGAGGGAGGGTGGTGTGGTCGATCTCCTTAGAGTTGGCCCATTGACAGAATCTAGACCATTTGATCTTATATTGGCTCCTGGTAGCTTTGCTTGTGACGCCCTGGATGATCGAGGTTAGCCTACGATAGGTTCAGGTGTTTCAGAATGACCTGCTCAGGAACCACGCTACGAGGGCTAGTTTGTGAGGCGCAGGGTGGAGAACCCTGCCCCCTTGTTGGGTCAGCAGTCGAGCTGGGCCCAGCGGTAGGTGAATGGGGGGCCTGTCTGCCAGACTCAGCAGCTCGGAGAAACATGGTCTCGCAGGCCACCAGGGAGCCATCAGAATGATGCTAAGGTGACAACATTGTTTTATCCTGCAGATCACCCTGTGAAACGGGTGTGGGCGGGAAGGCATATGCGATGATGTAGTTCCATTTAATCTGGAATGTTCTGTTAAAGGTACTTGTATAGCGCACCGTCACCAATGGAATTGGTCCCCAGGCGCTCTGGCAGATCTGTAAACAGGAGGGCGGGTAGGGTTAGTCGGGAGGAGGGGCGTAGGAGAGTGGGAGAAGTGATGTGCTGTTGGCCGCTTCAGCTCGGTATACACTGTGCTGGGCTTTGGTGCAAGTATCGGATCAGGAGGGGCCTTGTGTGCTGTAGGTGCTGTCTGTTGATGTGGTGTGGTAAAGTGCGTGCGGATTGCTGGGAGACAAATTGTTGTGCAAGTTTTGTGTGGGTTGAGTATGCAGAAAATTGAGGGTTGGGTTAGTGGGGTCTGTATCCTGGTCCAGGTACTTCCGGTTCCGTTTCAGTTGTATCCCTGTGGGTGGGGTTGTTGCTGGTTCTTTATGGGCAGTCTCGCAGTGGTGGTGCTGCGCATATCCAGCTGTATCATAGCGAGTCTTGTATGGGGTAGTAGGTGTGTCAACCATTTCTTCAGGTGCGGAACTGGGTTGGTACCATCTATTCTCTTGTTATCTAATGTGACATTGGTCAGTTAAAGCTTTCAATGCTTCAGGGTCAGAATGCTGTTGATGAGGCATCCTGGTGAGTTTGTCTTGGTCAGCCTGTGTATTCTGTCGTTAGTTTCCTCCTGTCATGACTGTCTTTTAGTTGGTTCTTTGGTTTCCGTGGGGTGACTTCCATAGGGCTATTGTTTAGTTGTAGTTTGTGTCTGACGGCGCATTGTGCTTCCCACTGTATCTTGAGCATTGTGTAAAGTGGATGCTTATTCTGTTCATCACCCTCTGGCTTGAAGCTAATGGTACAGGGTTTACTATTCGCTAGCTGTCTGTTGTGATTAGGTCTGTTGGGAATGGCTATAGTTTAGGGTCAGCATCCTATTGATGAGTTGTCCTGGTGTTTGTCTTCGTCTTGCTATGTATTCCGTCTTTTGGTCCTATTACCGCTGTCTCTTGGTTAGTCGTTAAGTATGTCCTGGGGTTTTTCTGTGGTGTGGATCAGGGTCTATTTGTTAATCAATAATTTAGTTGCGAGTGCCCCTGTGGCCGGCCTTTCTAGTTATGAAGTGAAGAGACAGGTTTTGAGTAATTTCCCAATAGCAAGTGGTTTCTTGTGTTGCGTATGTGCCTTGGAAGGTTGTTCCAGGTTTTTTCGGCGCTTGGTGAGAGAAGTGTCGCCCCAATGAGCCCAGGCCCGGTGTGATGCTGGAAATGCATCGGAGGGACAGGGCCTCCATATCCTGGTCCTTTATTGCTTTATCATGCATGTTCTGTCTTGTTTTCCACACAGGCGTTCATGTGGTACTCCTGGCGGTGCGGCTCCCTCTTTTCGGTTTGGTGAAGAGATCCTTGGGATACCGTTATTGCACCCATGGGTGGGAGTACGACCCTATACTCCTAGTGTATGTTTTTGGGCAGCCTGTGTGTGGCCGGCAGAGCAGGGTATGGGCTGGTGGCAGCTCCATGCTGAATTTGACAGGTGCTCCGAGTATGCTCCATTTTGGGATACCCAGGCCCTGCCATTGGAATCAGTTGATTCCAGATAGAAAGCAAGAGGCCATCTTGTTATCCATCTCCTGTTACTGCGTCTTCCCGAAGTCCCGGGAAGCACCAACTCCGTCTCTTCCCCCTGACTGGCCGTTGGGTGGAAGTTCCATATGTGGTGTTGTGGGGAAGTCTAGGCCAGACTGGCTGGAGCCTTCCAAATGACTGTTGTGGGTACGCCTGTGGGGTGGGACCTGGGTGAATTGAGTGTGACACAGATACGCATTTCATGTTGTGGCTGTCTAGTATCTGGAGTTTGACACTGAGACAGCCCTGCCCGAAACTGGCATGAATGCGGTGTGGAGTGTTGACTGGCACGATACTTGTCCGAATCCACATTCCATGTGTTGAGTGTCTGGATGGAAAACAAATGGCCTGAATGCACTGAGAGCCTGATTGGCTGCCTGAATGGCCTTCTGAGTGATTGGTTCCCTGTGGGTGAACGAGCAGAGTGGGAGATCAAAAGTATATCTGGGGGCCTCTCACTGCTAGAATTCGTTCAGAAGCTGAAGTTGATACTTGATGCTTAAACCTTGAATCCCACTGGAAGAAGAACTGCTTCTGCTGTCCTTTGCTAATCTGAAAGCTGCGTGACTGTCAAAGAACTGATCTAAGAAAGGAACTGGCTAGGAGACCTCTTGCCGAGCTACAAGAGACCATCGTGCACCAACTGATCTTTGCCAAAGCTCCCTGGATGTCAGACCCTCAAAAGGCTGCCGACCGGAGACAGGGAACACCGAGGAATCACGAAGTGAAGCGCCAGGACATTGAAGTCCGTCACTGTCGCCGACTGGAGCCGCGGTGCTCCTTTGCCCAAGAACATTGGAACAAGAACTCCCTTGCTCATCCTCGTCGACCGCTTTCATCCCGCTGGATAAAGTCAAGGCCGCCGACCAAGGAGAATCAGCCGGTGGGTTACCCGCCACCTGAAGACAGACGACCCAACACCCTTGCTGAGCCAAAGTGATTCAGTAACTCTTTGCGGCAACGAACACTTGTCATTGAGGTGCACCGCACGCCTCAGTTTACAGGATGTTTTCAACCAATCGTCAACAAGCACTGCAAGAACCGAAACTGCTGCCCCAACAGTGTTCACCCTTTTTCTTCAACGACTCAGACGACCCGTGGCTCCTGCCTGAAGGGGAGTGCACTCAAGAAGGGCCCTTCGACGACTTATCGAAGAACCCTACGAAACCAGGTACTTTGTGGTCGTGGAACCTTTTAGAAGGACCCAGAAGGACCCAAGACTATATTGAGTCTAACTGGACTGGGCTTGTCAAATACGCTTTGTTTACAGGTTGCCCAGGTGGGGGGATCCTCACACAGAACTGTCTCTAGGTAGACGGGGGACTGTTATGCCATTGCTTGATTTAACCTGCTTTCTTTCCGTGATTCATTTTACAATCTGATTCGTATGTTATTTGGGACTGTTAGCCGTGGTCGCATTTCAAGGGAATCAATAGTAAGAGTGGTACCCCGTAGATCTGTATATTTGCCATTATAGTATTGCCAGAATACAAAGTGTTTTATTGTGATTGTGTATATAACTTTGAACCTTATTTATTTAAAGACTGTTTTCACTAACAGTGTGTGGACATTCCTTTGTGGGTGCTTGGGGACTACACTGTAAGAACCAGCCTGCATCACCTCCTGAGAGCCAAGCCTTGATTGCTTGTCCATTGCTACCAATAGAGAATCTTGGCTGGGGTGCCCTGTGCTTTGACTGCCATATAGAGAGCAGGAGTACAGATAACAACCCCCCCTCCAGTCTTTACACCCTGCCAGGAGACTAACTGCTGCCATTTCTTGTTGTCTTGGGAAGCAAATAGATCCACTTGGGGGTGCCCCCACCGGAGGAAGAATTCCTTCAGTACCAGGTCGTTCAATTGCCATTTGTAATTGCCAGCTCCAAGTCTGCTGAGCCTGTCCGCCTTCAGATTGGATACCCCTGGGAGGTGGACCGCCACGAGGTAGATGTTCCACAGAGCCCATTCCCACATGCTGACTGCGAGGTTGCATAGTGGAGGGGAACTGGCAAACCCCCCCCCCCCACACCCTGCTGTGCTTGTTGACATAGTACATGCTGGTGGAGTTATATCTGGAGCAGCACCGTCTTGCCCTCTGAGAGGGAGGAAGGCCTTCAGGGCCAGCCATATGGCCTTCAACTCTAGCCAGTTGATGCGACTCCTGCCGGGTCCAGACTCCATGGACACACTGGTTGCCCAGAGTGGCCCCCCCAGCCGTCTAGTGTTAGGGAGAATGCTCATAAATGTGCCAATTCCCTTAGCCCTAGCAAGCCCCAGCAACTTTGCTGGATTTTGAGGACTTTCTTTTTTTACCTGGAAAGTGTGTGAGCTTTTTTCCCCCACTCATGTATTTTGATTTGTGTTTTACCATTTGTGTTTTGACTTTGGAGTTTTAAGATAACGCCATAGGCATCTTTTCATGTGTGTTACACAGCACCCTCAGTGCAGTGACACAGGGATGTCTTTTTAGACTTCCCAAAGTTTTAAATACCTTCTGTGGGATAAACTACCGTTTCCCAGAGAATGTAAAGTGAAATTGAAATTACTGGTCTTTCCAGATTTTTAGACCCAGCACACACCATCTTACCATGTAGTGCTGGAGGGGTTACATAGTATCCCCTGTGTCTAAAATACTCATGTAGCAGTCAAATGCTACCCTTTCCTATCAAAAAGGCTTGTGGCAGTGGATTTACAACGAACTACCGTGATGTTTCCCGACCGCGAACACCGTTAGCTAAAAATCACAGGCACCATGTTTTTAAAGATGGCGCCTTAAGTCCCTTTGTTTAAACGGGTCCAGGTCTTTTTTCGCCTTTTTTTGGCAAGGTCCTTCTAGTGTTTGAGTCTGCGCACCAAACCAGGTTCGGTCCCTTTGTGTGCCTTTGGTGGGCTTCAGGCCTGAAGACCAACTCCGGGGTGGGCAGGAAGTGAGGGAGGTGCCCGATTCTCCCTGTGCTTAGTCTCCTAGGAGACCCAAATGCACTCTGGCATGATTGGCTGGCTGTCCTGCAAGGACAGCCACCCTGCTGGGTGAGCGACAGCTAGGCTGGAATGAATGGGAGGAAATTGTTTAAAAGGAGAGTCTAGGACTGGAAAGCAGAGTCGACCACTGGAACGAAAGAACCGAAGACGAGCTGGAAGAGGATGGCTGCTGCAACTCCTGGTCCGTTGGTTTGCCCGGTGAAGCCCTGCTGCAGTTCTGAATTGCCAAACTCCATTCGACATAAGCTCCTTCAAGGACGGCTTCTTATGAGTTGGTGGGACCAATCAACTCATAATCACCTGGATACCATTCTCACGGCTGGTAAGGATTAACCAGGGAGAGGGACACCAGTGTCTGTTCTTGAAACTACAGCAACTGGAACTGAAGGGACTCCATTTTGTTTGCTTTCTTCAACGATCCCGTGCAGGAGTCAGACGTCCTCCCACGACTGAGGCTCAGGAACAGCGAGATCTGCAGGACCTGCCAAGAAACTACTTCAGCAGCATTGGTTTCTTCATACAAAAGGTACTGTGCCAACCCGATTGAGAGAATGCCACTCTTGCGGTGAAAGTTTGTGAAACTTTCACAATTTACAGGCCTAATCAGCTTGTGAACCATCGTATGATCCTTTTTTGCCTAAACTACTTCCTATCCAAAACATTAGCCCATTGACATTGGCCTGGCCTATTGACTTGAAGTCTTCTGGTGAACTGAAACTATTTGCACTACCTAGAAAGAATATATGATCTATTCTACTTACTTTTGTCCTTTTTGCTCACTGCTTAGTAATTGAACTTCCATTTTGCTCCTATTTCAGGGGAGCTCAAACTGCCTCAAAAGCTTACAGTTTCGTATTGGAGTGTATTTGTTTATATTATTTGCCTTCTTCTAGTGAAATGTTTTCTAAATTACTAATTAATAAGTGTTTTTTACCAAGAAACCTTGAATATGACAATGCATTACTTACCGTAAAAGCATTTCTGATTGTATCTGCTTAGATTCACATGCTGTGCATAGGTCCGACATCCAGTGGTCACTGCGGAGTATTGCATTTTGTTTTTCGTAGTCGAAAAGGGACGTCGACAAGGCGTGTCTGAAATACTATCCCTATAGTGAAGTGCGTTGTACCCACAATCCCTCACGCGTCAAGGACCCTCTGTTTGTATTTTTCTGCCCTGAGGGAGCCTTCTAGACGTGAGTGAGTACAGAAAAGAGATATAAAAGAAAGTCTATGTTCCTTCCATCCGAGCGGGGAGGAAGGGTGGGCGCATGTGAATCTAAGCAGATACAACCATCAGAAATGCTTTTACGGTAAGTAATGCATTGTCTTCTGATGTTTGTTAATCTGCTTAGAATCACATGCTGTGCATAGACTAGCGAGCAGTACCCGGAGTTGGCGGTGGGTTATGAGAAGGAACAGTAGAGAAAAGATGTCTTAATACTGCCTGTCCCACCTGGGAGTCAGATCTCGAGTGTGCATCTAGACAGTGTTTTGTAAAGGTGTGCACAGAACTCCAGGTAGCCGCTTTGCAGATGGACTCAAGGGGAACATTTGCAATGAATGCTATGGACACCCCCGTGCCTCGAGTAGAGTGTGCTCTTGGCTTAAAGGGCAGTTCTCTCTTAGCAAGAGTATAGCAGAGAGTGATGGATTGAACAATCCATCTAGAAATAGTGGACTTTGAAACTGCATCCCCTTCTCTTCCTGCTGCCACCGAGACGAAGAACTGATTAGTCTTCCTCAGTGGTCTGGTTCTTTCCATGTAGAACATGACCGCTCTGCGCACATCTAGTGTGTGTGCAGAGTTTTTTCCTCCCAAGTTGGAAGGATTTTAAAAGAACGTTGGCAGTTCTATAGACTGGTTTACGTGGAATTTCGAGATGAATTTCGGAGCAAACCTTGGGTGCGTGCGTAGAACCACCTTATCTCTGTGAACTGTAACGAAGGGGTCTAGAACAGAAAGAGCCTGTAGTTCACTTACTCTCCTGATTGAGGTGATAGCTATTAGAAAAGCAGTCTTAAGAGTGAGGTGTTTAAGAGATGCTTTGTGCATGGGTTCGAATGGTGAGCCCATGAGTCTAGTAAGTACCACGTTAAGTCCCATCCGGGAGTTGGGTCAGCTATCGGGGGGTGTATTCTCTTTACTCCCTCCATGAAGGCCTTTATAACAGGGATCTTCCACCACGACACTGAGTTGGGAAGTGGTGTATGCAGAAAGTGCCGCTAGGTGGACTTTAATGGAATTGAACACTAGACCTGAATCCAATAAGTGGGTCAGGTATAGAATATGTGTGGGAGAGCAGTCAATCGGGTTGATGCTTTTTCCTCTGCACCAGATGACAAATCTCTTCCACTTGCTAGAATAGCAGTGGCGAGTGTTAGGTTTTCTGGCTTCCCTGAGGATGTCCATGCATCTCTGCGGGAGCTGTAGATGTCCGAATTCTATGATCTCAGGAGCCAAGCTGCTAAGTTCATGTTCTGGGGGCATGGATGCAGAGTCCTGCCCTTGTCTTGTGACAGCATGTTGTAAGGGCAGGGAGTTTCATTGGGGGGGATAGAGACATCTCCATCAAGTGAGCAAACCATGGCTGTCGGGCCCACATTGGGGCCACCAGTATTCATGGTCACTTGTTCCTGGTGCATCTTGTGCACCACCTTGTTGAGAAGGGGCGTCGGGGGGGGGGGGGGGGGGGGGGGGGGGAGCGTAAACAAATTTCCCTGACCATTGCATCGACAGACCGTTCTCCTTGGATTGGTTCTGGGGGTACCTGGAGGCGTAACTTTGCATTGTGAGTTCTCCAGGGTTGCGAACAGGTCTATTTCTGGGAATCCCCATTGTGTGAAGACGTCGAAGACGATGTCTTCGTGCAGTCGCCATTCGTACTCTTCGGGCAGGGGGAAATCTCTGCTGAGTTTGTCTGCCAGCAGATGAGTTCCCCTGGTACATGTTGTGACAGTAGGAACATGTTTTGTTTGAGAGCCCACTTCCATATATTTTGGGCCAGTTTGGACAGTCCTGGAGAGTGGGTGCCCCCCTGCTTGTTGATGTAGTACATGGCTGTGGTGCTGTCTGTAAGGACCAACACAGTCTTGCCTTGTAGGTGTTCCTGGAAGGCTTTAGCGCCTTGAACACAGCTAGCAGCTCCAGTAGATTTATGTGTTTGGATGCTACGTTCGGAGTCCACACTCCGTGAGCAGTCTGATGGGATAGGTGCGCCCCCCATCCTGTGAGGGATGAGTCTGTGGTTAGAGTGGCTTCCGCCGCGGGTGTGGCAAAGGGTTTCCCTCTTTCCAGGTTTTCCTTTGTCCACCACCGTAGCAAGAGAACCAAGGCCTGCGAGACCACCACTAGATCGTCCCATAGTCCGCTGGCCTGACACCACTGGCTGTTGAGCCACTCTTGCATAGGGCGCATGCGCAGGCGCGCGTGAGGTACCAAATAAATACACGACGCCATCATGCCTAGCAAGCGCATTGCTTTGCGTACCGTCACCTCTCGACCGGTCACATATTGAGGGATCTGAAACAGCATGTTTTGGACCCTCTCATTGGAGGGGAAGACTAGGCCGTCCTTTGTTTGAATTAGAGCCCCTAGGAATTGTTTGATTTGGCTGGGGTCTAGGCTGGACTTCTTTTCGTTGATGGGAGAAGCCCAACTGGAACAAAAAGGTCTACAGTCTTTTGGGTATTGGAGAAGCAGGTTTCGTAAGAATCCCCTGTTATGAGCCAGTCATCGAGGTAAGGGTAAACTGGGATGGACAACCTGCGCAGGTGGGCCGCTGCCACTGCCAGTACCTTCGTGAATACCCTTGGTGCCGATGCTATGCCGAAGGGTAGCACTCTGAACTGGTAGTGTTTGCCCTCTATCATGAACCTGAGGTATCTTCTGTGCGCTGGCAACATAAAAATATGAAAGTATGCATCTTTCATGTCCAATGTTGTCATGTAATCTCCCTGTGATAGCAGTGGGATCACTTCCTGTAAGGTCACCATACGAAACTTCTGGGGTTTGATAAACTTGTTCGCTGGGCGCAGATCTAATACAGGGCGCATGGTTAGATCCTTTTTGGGTACAAGGAAGTACACTGAATAAATACCTTCCGTTACCTGAGATAGAGGCACGACCTCTATGGCTCCTTTTTCCAGCAGTAGTTGTACTTCTTGGAGAAGGATGGCAAGGTGTTCCGGTGTCATGCGTCGTCCCCTCGGGGGTCTGTATGTTGGGGAACCGTTGAATTCGATGCAGTATCCGTGGGCTACGGTGGAAAGTACCCAGCGGTCCGACGTTATTCCCTCCCATGCTGGAAGAAAGGATGTTATCCGGCCCCCGACCAGTGTTGCATGGGAGGGGACGCGAATCTTCGCGTCACTTGGTGTTATTGGGGGCTTGGGAGCCTCTGGGGGTGGACCCCCGACCTCTCCCTTTGCCACGGCGCTGGCCTCTTTGGCTGTACTGCCCACTATTGGTCTGGTAATTGGTGGCAGGGTACTGTTGCTGCCGATTCTGCTGTTGGCCACGAAAAAAGCGTTTGTTGCCATAGCCGCGTCTGGTAGTGGGCTTAGAGATCTGGTCAAGAGTTTTGATAGTATCTAACTCTTTTTTAGCCATCTCCAGAGCCTCATCCACCGCTTTCCCGAAGAGGTTTGAGTCTTCAACAGGTTTATTTATTAAAGACGCCTGTGTCTCCGGTTTGAACCCTGAGTTGCGCAGCCATACATGGCGTTTTAGGAGTATTCCCTGAACCAGGGAACGTCCCGCTGTCTCTGCAGCACCCAGAGAGTTCTTTACAATACTCTGGTTGACCTGGGTTCCTTCGCCAATAGATGATAGCAGGCATGTACGTAGTGGTTCCGGCGCTTCTTTGGCGTCTTTGCGCAGTTTGGCCCACTGCGCGTCTGCGTAGCTAGCTAGCAAAGAATTGTTGTTCGCAATTCTTGCCGAAAAGGCAGCCGAGGATGTGACTCTTTGCAAGGGCATATAACCTCTTGCCCTCCTTGTCAGGTGGTGCCTCGCTGGTGGACAGTGGCACCCCTGCCCTCTTCCTTGTATTAGTTACTACAAGGGAATCCGGAATGGAATGTCCCCTGATGTACAGCGGGTCTGAGGGTGAAGGAGTGAAAAGTTTTTCAATTCTTGGATTAACTCCTCTGATTAGTGCGGGTGTGGATAGCGAAGGGATGATTCTTCTCTTCACTGAAGCGAGGAGGGGAATGGTCTGGCTGACCAGGGGTTTCTCCTTAATTACTCTTTCCACAAAGTCTATTTCAGGAGAGATCTCCCCAGTGTCCAGTTCAAAATGTGCTGCTGCTCTGCGCAACAGGGCATTGAATGTGGGCTGATCGTCAATGGGAGACGTGTTTCTAACAAGTGAATTGTCAGGAGGATTTAGGTTCAGGACATCAGTGTCCGAATATACTGATGGGGATTGCCAGGGATGAGAAGGTCCTTCTTCTGGATTTTCTCCGAAGCCTTCTCCTACCATGCCTGGGCTGTCTTCGACCTTCCTCCTGGTTCTGTCCCTCTTCATCGTCCACAAATTCATCCTCCTCCTCCAAGTATTGTTCCTCACCAGTGAGGTCATACACATTATGGAAATCTGAGGCTGTGTCCTGCTGGGGATTGAATAGTCTCGGATATTTGGCCCTGGGGTCCTCCTGAGGCCCTTCTCTTGTTCTCTTGGGAGTAGGAGGGTTCTGGGTCTTCATAAACCTCTCCATTCTCTCCATGCGGAGATGGAGCCTTTCCATGGTTTCATGGGGTACCCCTGAGCGGTCTAGCGGGGGAAAATTAGTGTCATCTAGCTGAAAACGGCTCGACCTCTCCCATAACGTCGAGGAAAGTGTCCCGTCGCCTTCTGAAAAGCCTTCCGGTGTGCTGGGGGTAGTCCCTGTCTTTCTTCGGGCTTTTTCGGCGTGTCTTTCGACCTTTGCGTAGCGCTCGACGTGTCTTTCGGCATACGCTTCTGGGAGTCGGCTACAACGATCCTCGCCAAGCTCTTTGCGACTAGTTTGTCAGCGGAGGGCTGTGGTTTCGACGTTACGGGTGTCGATCGTTCTACGGCAGCGTGCGCTCTCTGCTGGTGCGCTCCAGCCGATGGTTTGGGGGCGGCGCCCTTATTCGCCGAAAGCCCGGTCGCTGGTCGCGGCTGAGAGAGGGGCCTCGAACCTGAACGGTCCGAGGAGGCCGCCGGTGGAACCTGCGTCTCCTTGGGCGCTGATGCTTTCTTCGTCTTCGACGAAGAAGAGTCATGGGTTGTGTGCTTATGTGTGGTATCGTGTGAGTCAGTGTCGCCGGGGTGTTCATCCCCATAAGCAGGGCGTGAGCCGAGCCCGTCGGGGCCGGGGACAGACGACGAAGAGCGCGAGCGCTCTTTAGAGGGGTCTACGACTTCCGTAGCGGAGGTCGTGTTATCACGTTCCTCGTCACTGTCGGTGGTAGCAGCGGCGGGTGAAGAATCGGCCTTCGACATAGCTTAGGCCGCCCACCTCTTGACCCTACGGTCTTTTAGAGTCTTTGGCTTAAGAAGCCGACAAGCCGTGCAACCCTCCTCTTTGTGATCGAGGGGCAAGCAGCGGTTACACCGTAAATGCTTGTCCTTCCAAGTAAACTTGCCCTTGCAAAGCGGGCAAAACCTAAAGGGTGTCCTCTCCATAGCCGAGGCAATAAATCGTGATAACGACCCCAAGGGAAAGGAAGGGGAAAAGGAAAGGCATTCTCAGAAAAGAACCAGAGATGTCCCACGACCCCACTCTCCCTACTGTATTTGGCCTGCGAGGCCAGGCCACGTGTTCGGCAATGCCGAAGGATCTCCTCCGCTCGTCCCCTTCGTCGAAGATCTTGCTCGGCGGATACAGCTTCACAACTGCGTCGAGGGAGGGATCGATGTGTTATATATTAAATAGGAAAACGACCAAAGGTCGAGGAGATGAAATCTGCAATGTCTCTCGAGGAGCTCCGCGTAAAGGCGACCAGTAGCTGGGCGGAAAAAAACAATCTGAGGGACCCCGACGCGTGAGGGATTGTGGGTACAACGCACGTCACTATAGGGATAGTATTTCAGACACGCCTTGTCGACGTCCCTTTTCGACTACGAAAAACAAAATGCAATACTCTGCAGTGACCACTGGATGTCGGACCTATGCACAGCATGTGATTCTAAGCAGATTAACAAACATCAGAAAAGTGTTTACTTAAAACACTGATTGAAAGTCCACTGCGTAACTTTTACTGTTCACATTCACTCTTGAGAAGCCTGGCTGCTCAGCTCGCAACCAAAAACTGTGGTACAGACTTATATCAAAGGTTGGTTTGGCTAACATCTGTAGTCCTAATTGTGTGTAGTGGTCACAGACTGTACTGTCTGCAATTCTGCTTAACAGGAGGAGTCTGTCGTGACAGTCACCCAAGGGAGAGGCTGCCAGAATGGCTTGCCCCGCCGTAGGTTGAAGTCAGACCACCAGGTGAGGTCCGAGTGGAGAGAGGGGAATATCCACAGGCACCAACTGTGAGCCCCTCTCCTGATTCCATGAGACTAAGAAGTGCAGCTGCAGTCTCCTTATTCCGAGTCTCATGTGGGGGACGGCCAACAAGACCGCTGCTATAATACCCAGTAAGTGTTGGTACCACCAGGCCGAGGTCACAGTCCTGGAGAGTAAGTAAGTAGCCCTCTTGATGGCTGTGATCTTGTCCTCTGAGGGGGAAAAACCTTCTTGAAGGCGGTGTCCCAGATGAGGCCAAGGAAGGTCAGCATTAGCGTGGGTTGCAACAGAGACTTGAGGTTGATAGAAACCCCAGGTTGTGGAGTGTGTTCATAAGTGCGGAGGTGGTGTGAAGGACTGCCACGGAAGAGAAGGCCCGGACGAGCTAGATATCCAGCTATGGGTAGATGTGGTGGCCCTGGACCCTGTGGAGGGCGGCCACTGCGTTCATCAATCTGGTAAATACCCTGGGGGCTGAATTGAGGCTGAAAGTTAACACCTTGTATTGGAAATGGCAGCCCATGAACCTGAATGCGGCTGCCAGATCGGGACATATAAATAAGCGTCCTTCAGATCCAGGGAGCACATCAAGTCTCCCCTGTTCAGTGTCTCCGCAATGAGAGCTGGCGTAACCATCTTGAATTTTTGTAGTGGGAGGGGGTGGAAGAACAAGTTACTCTTACCTGGTAACGTTCTTTGGATGGGATGGTCTGACGACGTATTCCATATCTATGACAGTAATCAACACAGCTCTGCTGCTTCGGAAAATCTTTCGGCATCTGCGTCCTGCGTCGATACGCCGTCCTCGAGGGCCTCCATCGAGCAGACGTCACTGGATGTTAGAAGTAGGACGCATGACGCCCATAGCCTCAGTTGTAGATTTTTCCCCAGAACGTGTGGCACCAATCTACTGCCAGTATGACCACAGAAAGCCTTGCGGAAACGTGAACTGCAATCGCATAAGAAATTCTGTAGCGGGGTAGGCAGGGAGGGAGCGATATGGAATACGTCGTCGGACCATCCCATCGAAAGAACGTTACCAGGTAAGAGAGTAACTTCTTCGAGGGGATTGGGTCCTCCGACGTATTTCATATCTATGACAGACTCCCAAAGCAGTACCAACGTAAGGAGGTGGGAAAAGAACTTAGAATATACAAATTTAGAATGTCCAATCAAATTGCAGAGTAAAGGACCGCCTTGCCAAAGGCCAGATCCTGCCCATGGGAAGAATCTAGGGAGTAGTGACTTACAAAAGTATGAACCGAAGTCCAAATGGCTGCATCACAGATGTTACGAATAGGAACACCCCTCTGCAGAGCAGTAGAGGCAACCATACCCCTAGTCGAATGGGCCTGTAAGCCTACCGGAGGGTCCTTACCCGCCAGGCGGTAACACTCAGAAATTGCCAAGATAATCCATCTAGACAAAGTCTGCTTAGTCACAGCTTGTCCCCAACGCCTTCCAGCGTAACCAACAAAGAGCTGATCGTCCACTCTGACCCGGGACATGCGTGAAATGTAGAAACCTAACGCTCGCCTAGGATCCAGCCTATGGAGCCTCTCCTCTTCCTTACCAGGATGCGGAGGATGATAAAATGCCAGAACAACCACCTTCTGGCTTAAATCCACGCATGGAGCTAAATGGTGCGGCATCCAGTATCAAACAATCAATTCCGCCCAGTTTTATCAACCCAATTCCCTAACAACTAACACCAACAGCAAACATACATTACCCTGACCACATTCATTGGTTTATGTGTTACAGGCCTCCATATCGTAGGTAACCAGCCCAGGACAACCAGTGAACTCGGGGACAGCGTCATCTACAAGCCATTGTTGTGCAGGTACCACCATTTTTTCCTAATAAATCTGTTCACCCTATTCCTGCATTTCCTGGGTGACAAAATTAACATAAAGCCCCACTTTTGTTCATATAATTGTCGTCATCTAGTTGCAGGGAGACTCCACCGGAAAACCAGAAGCTGAAGATTTTTTTAGTCACCAAGAGGCATACCCTACCAGCTCCTTCTGCATCCTCTACATTTGAACACAAGCCTGGACATCAGACCAGGTAGGGCTCCCCACATGCGACAATGGCGTTCCACCAGGAGATCTCTAATTCGAATTCCCCATCTCTTTTTGTTTACACTTACAGGGCCAAGAGCTTAGACCATAACTAGGGAAGGGACACCGGACACCACGGTTCCTAACTTTTATTACAACGCTGTACAGCAGCAGCCACAAAGGAGGGGAAGGGATGGCCTAGCACTCCGACCACACTCAACCCAAGACTTGGGATCAGTTTATCGGCAGGTAAAGCCACAGCCGATACATCAGAGGTTATAATTCAATGATACAGAGTCCGACACATACCGACTAGTCATGAGAGGGGGGTACTTCAATCTCAGTCTTTTGTATATCCACACAGGGTCTTTAAATAAGGCGCCCTGATGAAGGCAGATGATTGAAAAAGCAGAACGACCGCCGAAACATGAAGAGCTTGGTAGGGATACCGGGCGATAGCCGAGCCCTAAGAAAAGAACTTTCACCAACTCCTGCATTGTTTACCAAATAGAGTAATCACTAGGAAAAATCCAAGGAGTCCAATCAAGACACCTAGAACAGGGTGTTTAAATAAGGGAACTACATTCAAGTTTCCTTCTTGCACAACTCACCTCTAAGAACACATGTTGACTCTAATTTTGTGTGTCATCTTGCTTAAATGTTTTGTTTTTGTATTATGAATCATGAAGATTGTTTTTTCTTTAATTTTGTTATGCTTATTGTAGAATGGAATACAGATTTTAATGTGAATTTCAACTGACTGTTTAAATCTTTCATTATTATCAATATGAATTAAAGAATATACGTAAATACAAGATTGTTTTCTTCTCCCTCCAACTAGTTCAATTCTGCTGTAACATTGATAAATAGAATTAGAGGATTGATACAACTTAGAGCTTACTCAGAAAGCAATTATCAAGTGATTATGCTTAAATACATTTTCTGTTTAGACTCTTTACATTAAGGGTGGGATACATCTTTATTTACGTATTTAAATGAAATTCCGACACCACCTTCGGAAAAAAGAAAGGACGAACTCTGACAACCCTGTCCTTATGAAACACAGTGAAGGGTGGCTTAACTGAAAGTGCCTGTAACTCACTCTGCGAGCGGAAGTGACCGCAACTAAAAATACAGTTTTAAGGGTCAACCGTCTCAAAAGACAAGAATGTAAAGGCTCAAATGGAGCACCCATTAGAAACTTGGAAACAAGGTTCAAATCCCAACCCGGCACCTGGAAAGGTGACAGAGGGAACACAGTGAGCCCTTTCAGAAACTGAGAAATTAAAGGAATTTCAAAATAAGAACACTCCTCAGACAAGCTCTTAAATATGGACAGCGCCGCCAGGTAACCTTTAACGGTACCCACTTGCAAGCACCTGTGGGCTAAAGAAAGCAAAAAAGACAGAACCATAGGAATGTCACATGAAAAAAGGATCCACATTCTGAACCCTGCACTAGTCGCAGAACTTTATCCAACGGCAACAGTACAAGGACTTTGTTGCCGGCCGTCTGGCCGAAATCAACACCTCCATCACGTCTTCAGGGAGGTCCCAATCCTTATACCTCAACCTTTCAGAATCCAAGCATGAAGGTTGAGGGATCCGACCTCTGGATGGAGAACCTGACCCCCCCCCCCCCGTGAGAGCAGATCATCTTGGTAGGGAAGACGACGTGGAGGGCAAATGGACAAGTCGAGAAGGTTCGGGTACCACGTACTCCGGGCCCATTCTGGAGCAATGAGGATCATCCGGGAACCGAACCTCCGCAACCTCCGCAACACTTGCGGGATGACAGGGACTGGAGGAAACGCATACAGCAGTGGGAAGGACCACTCCAATACGAACACGTCTCCTAAGGCTCCTCTTGGGAGGAAATTCCCGCAAGCAGAATCTTTCGCACTTCCGGTTGACACTGGAGGCGAAGAGATCCACTTGAGGGGTCCCCCAAAGGGTGAAGATCTCCAGGAGAATCTCCTGAGCCAACTCCCACTCATGAGAGATCGCGCTCTGCCTGCTCAGAGCTTCCGCTGTCTCGTTTTAGTCTCCGGCCAGATGAACTGCCGAGAGCGAAATTTCCTGCTGGATGGCCCAGAACCCGAGCTGCATCGCCTCCCTGCACAGAGGAAGTGACCCTGCCCCATCCCCCTTTTTGTTGAGGTAGTGCATGGCCACTGTGTTGGCTGTCAGAATCAGGACATTCTTTCCTCGTACAGTCGTCAGAAAAGCCTTCAGGCCCTCAGCTCCAACAGATTGATATGGAGTCTGGACTCCGACGGACACCAACGACCGGTAACTCGTTGGCATGAGCTCCCCATCCCGTGAGGGATGCGTCCGTCACGATCGTCACCTCCGGCCAGGGTAGCCAAAATGGAGCCCCCCCCCCCCCTCAGATTGCCTTAGACGGCCCACCACAGAAGATCCTGGGTGACCGAGGGCGGCGACATCCTGCCGGAGGACTGACCACTGATTCTTGAGAGCCCATTGCAGAGATCTCATCCGCAACCTGGCCTCTGGCACCAGAAGAATGCAAGATGCCATGAGGACAAGCAACCTCAAGAACTCGAACGCTGGGAGACTCTGGCCATGCTGAAACTTGTACACCATCTGCTGACTGTGATGAGCCCTCTTCTGGGGAGGAAAACACTGCCCCAGGGACACGTCGAGCACTGTTCCGATGTACTGGAGCCGCTGTGTTGGCGTCAAGTGGGGCTTAAGTTGAGGGAGAAGCCCAACTTGTGAAGGGAGTGGCAGGTGACGGACAGATGATCCAGGACTTGCTCGGGGAGCGCCCCCTGATCAACCAATCGTCCAGGTAGGGGTAGACGTGAAGCCCCCCCTTTTCCTGAGATACGCTGCCAGCACCACCATGAGCTTGGTGAAAACCCTCAGGCGGAGGTCAATCCGAACGGCAGGAGCTGAAAGTGTGAGTCGCCAACTTTGAACCTCAGGTACTTCTTGTGCTTGGGATGGATCGGCACATGAAAATAAGCGTCCTTGAGGTCGAGAGACACCAACCAGTCCTGAAGTTGAAGGGCCTGGAGGACATGAGAAAGAGTAACCATCTTGAACTTGTCCTTCCTGAGGAGCTTGTTCAACCCGTGCAAGTCCATGATGGGTCTCAATCTCCAGTCTTTCTTCGAAATCAAAAAATAAGGGGAATACCATCCCTTGTTCCTCTCCAAGACAGGCACCAGTTCTATGGCGCCTTTCTCCAGCAGGGATTGAATTTCCTGTGCAAGGAGCAGATCCGGACTCTTCAAAGAGATCCCCCTGGTGGATTGTCGTGAGGCCTCTGCCGGAAAAGGAAGACAGTAGCCGTGGGCAATGATCTCCAGAACCCACACATCTGAAGTAATGGCACGCCATTCTACAAGATGCTGCGCCAGCCTTCCCCCAACCGGAGAAGCATGGGCCTCATGACTGAGCTGAAGTGGCTGCGGCAGTGCCCAAGGGCAAAGCAGCAACTGCTCACGCGGCCTTGGCACCTCGAGTACCTTGTTTTCCACCTCTGGCACTCCTACGGTTGCCCCTTTGACTTGCAGCTCTTCTCGATTTACTAAAGGACGAGTAATATCGAAAGGAACCTCCCCTCCATTGCTGTCCCCTAGGACGAAAAGGCGGAGGTTGGCGAACAGCAGCGCCCAACGACTTTGCTGCAGCTTTGGAGGTCTACAACCCCTCAAGACTCTCGTCAGCTTTGCTGCCAAAAAGATGTTCACCATCAAAGGGCATGTTGAGGACCCGGGCTTGCGCATCAGGAGTAAAACCAGACTTCTGCAACCATGCAAACCTGCGTATTACGGTGCTTGCCGCCATGGACCGGCTGACGCAATCAACCATGTCCAGACCCGACTCAACGGATTCACACATGGCATCCTTGCCATCCTGCACAATAGCAAGGAAACCATCCCGTTCCTCCCCTTTGGGAATATGATCAGCCGCTAAGGAAATACAGTTTCATAGAGTGCGTGAAACGAGACAAGGCACAAACGGAGTTGGCCACCTGAAGCGCCATACCGTCAGAAGAAAATACCTTCTTCGCCCAGTCGTCAAAACGTTTGTCGTCCCTATCAGGAGGGATGGTAGGGTACGACGCCTGCTTTGCTGGGGCCGTAGCCGCCTGCACCACCAACTCTCCAGAGTAGGGTGCATGGTCAAGTAGCAGGGGTCGCCACTGGCTGGGCTTTATTTCTTCGGCAAGGACTTACTGCCGGGAGACTCTCCGGAGAAGTCCAAGCCGCAGCCACCCTTCTCTGCAAGGCCATATGGAATGGCAGCACCGGGTCAGTTGGAGGACCTTGGTTCAGGATATCAGTCAGGTCATCCTGCTGAAAATCCCCAGGGGGGGGCAGACCACCCCAGGTAATCCGTGACCCTCGACATGAGGCGCTGGTATGAGGATTCGGCATGCGTGCCAGGCTCCGGCCTACCAAACTCCACCTCCGGAGAGGTGTCTAGAACACTGACGTCGTGCAGCGACTGAAGCAGGTCCTCAAGTTGACTATGACCAGAAAAAATGTCATCAGGAACCTCACATTCCTCAGACCCCTCATCCACCTCAAATATAATCCAGAGCATTTCTGGGGGGTTCCCCCATACCACGAGTCATCCCAGACAAAGCCGCCTCGAAAGGGGTCGAGGGAATCTGTTGACTTCGAGCGTGGCGCCGACAGCTTCGACACTGGCCTCGAGGGTGGAGCCCGAGCGTGTCGACAGCCTGGGCGCAGATGGCGTCGACGACTTCCTCGGAGGCGGGGCCTCGAGGGAGTCCGTTAACGACCTTGGCACCGCCGCCGGCGAAGTCTTCCTCGAAGACTGCACAGGTTCTCGCGGTCTCGAGGACCGGGACCTTGAACGGGCATGCCTAGAGCGACTATCCTTGTCCGACCGGGACCTCCAAGGCGCCTGGTGCTCGCGACGACTGCTCGAGCCCGAAGGCGGACGAGCGGTGTCTCTAGCATGACCACGACCGGTGTCCTCAGATGGCGCAGATGGACTGGAGCCCTGTGATTGAAAAATCGCCAACATCTCCTTTCGGAAGGAATCCCATTCCTCAGGAGTGGAATGCTTGTTGGGACAAGCAACCCGCCGATGGGCGGAGTCCTCAGAAGAGGACGGGGAAGGCGACCTGTGACGGCGCTTCCTGGAGTGCCTCGATGAGGCAGAGGAATGGTGGGACCAACTCCCAGACCCAGAACCCCCGGACTCACGACGACGCGGAGAGTATCCCCTTGAAACATCAGTCGAAAGACCAGTGGAACGCGATTTCCGGGGCTTGGCCACCTTACCGACCGACAGCTTCTTACGCTCCCGCAAGGCCTTCAATGTGAGCGATTGGCAGTCGACAGTCGTCCATATCATGGACCTCCCCAAGGCACCAGAAGCAAGCATCGTGCGCATCTGTTAGCGACATCTTGGACCCGCACACCCGACACTTCTTAAACCCGGAAGAAGCCGAAGACGACATGCTTACAAGTAGCAACGAAGAAACAGGTTCGAAGAACCGAAAGAACAGGATTCAGTAGAATCGAGGAGCGCTGAGATCTCCAAAGCGAACACGTTTGCAGAAAAAACAGAACTGAGGCTACGGGCCGTTGTGCGTCCTACTTATAACGTCCGGTGATGTCGGCTTGATGGAGGCACTTGAGGACAGCGTATCGACGCAGTTCACAGACGCCGAAAGATTTTTCGAAGCAGCACAGCTGTGGTGATTACTGTCAGATATGGAATACATCGGAAGACCCAATCCCCTCAAAAGGCCCCAAACACCTCAGGCCAGCCTGGCGGTTCTCTATGGCAAAAATCCTGGAATAAAAACCCAATCCTCTGTGAGGCTGGGACTTCTTCCACTGCCTGGCTCTCAACGAGTGACCGGGTCTCCGCCAACAGTTGCTGTCCCAATCTGTGGGAGAGTAAAGGACTGGTAGGGGGTACCCCGTGGAGATTAGAGGTTCTGGGGGTCCGAAAAATGTTGGCGCCAAAATTGCACGTGGAAGGTAAGCCTTCCCACCAGCAGAGACATGTGGACCCGAAGGGGCATGTCATGCCTTCTTTCCCTCAGGCTGTTGCAGAGGCTGGGGAATTGGGAAAAAGCCCTTGAACCCCCCCCCCCCCACCTTTGTTTCCTCTGATGCTGACTAGGGGAATGGTCAGCTTGTCGGACACCTGCCCCTTGTAGGAGTGTTGATTGGACTGGGTGTACGCCTTGGGGGTGGCCTTCGTAAGAATAAAGATTTAGCGGTTTGTGAGCTGTTCTATTTATCGAATTCTTCATCCGTAGTGGAGTGGAAGAGGTCACTACCCTCGAATGGAAGGTCCAATATGCGTTCCTGGATGTCCGGGTTAAACTTGGTAGCCCGGAGCCAGGCCATCCTTCTCATGTGCGTGGCAATGCCGATGGACCGGACAGAGGTATCGACATGGGCCACGGCAGACTCAATGTCCTGCGCTACCAGCCAGGCTTCTCCCAATCCCGCTTTGAAGCAAGCCTGGCTCTGTGCCGGGGGTTCCGTGAGGAAGTCTGCAATTTCCCGCCAGCGCTTTTGGTTAATGGATGCAAGCATGGCATCGGCCTGACGCAGGTGCAGGGAGGTGTTGTAGTACAGCTTTTTCATGTACGCCTCCAGGGTCTTCTGCTTGCCTAGCAGCACCGAGGATGACTGAGGCTTAGAATAAAGTGACGCTGCAGCGATCACCGAGGATGAGCCGAAAGCAAGAGTGTATCCTGCTCCAACTGCCTGTACTTGGCATTCAGGCACCCATTGACAGGGTGGGCCGAGTGTGGCTTGAACCACCTGTTTTTGGCCAGGGCAACATCCTTCTGCATCGGGATCTCCATTTTGGAGGGGGGGGGGGGATTTAAGGTGAGTACTCCTGCCAAGACCCCCCCCTCCTCGGGCTGTTCGACCGCTAGTTGAGGAAGGCCAAGGTATTCTGCCAGGGCTGCAAGCCGTTTTTTGGAAGGCCTTCGCTGAAGATGGCATATCAGGGTCCTCCTCATCTGTGTGCACCTGTTAGGCGAAATTGCATGCATCACCCTCTGAGACCACCACATACAATTAGGACTACAGGTGTAAGCAAAACCCAACCTTTGGTAGAAGTCTGTACTACACAGTTTTGTGGTGGCGAGCTGAGCAGCCAGGCTTATCTCAAGAGGGAATGTGAGCAGTACAAGGTTATACAGAGGTCTTACAAACTGGTTCAAGTAGACACTTCTACTCAAAGTTTCTTCTCTCCCACTATATAGGTCTCTCAGATTTAGCAGCGGTTCGCTTTCTCAAACTGCATTGTATGATATTTAGACTGCATTGATCGGCCTCTCTCCCACTATACAGGTCTCTCAAATTTAGCAGAGGTTCTGTCTTCAAATTGCATTGTAATGATTACTGTGGAGTGACACTGCGGTTAGGGGCTCACGCCTCAAGGTAACCGTGAGATCTAGCTGCGCCCCTCAAAGTCACCCCTTTAGCTAGTAGATATCCTTAAACCCACATAGCTAGCTCACCGCAGTGAAACGCGTCCAGGGAGATGGGCAGTAAGGACAGCCACCAATAACACCCAACTATATAACCCCTACCCCTCAAGACAGCGACTAAACGAGTCGGCAACACTAGCCGAAAAGACAAACTACAGATCGATCCCAAACTGGTAGCGGACAACCCCCACATCCAGTACTACACCACAAGACAACCGGACCAAAGCAAAATCGGCATCAGCAAACTAATAAAGACAAACAACTCAATCTTAAAATGCTGCGCAAACGACACATACTGAAGGAAATAAAAAGAAGAACAAACTCTGAAACAGCAACAAAACCACAAATACAGAATGCACCCCCACAGACAGGAACAAAAATCGGACCAACACAGTGAGAAGCGACAAATCCCTCTACTTAACTCCATACCTCGCTGACAATTGGTCACCGGAACAAATCAACCCAACACTAGAAGCAGCAACATCAAACAACCAAACACAACCACACAGAAGGATGAACACGACTAGAAACTAAAACACGAACGATGCAATAACACCCTACATCACCAATGCATGAGTAACTTCCAATCGAAACCCACAACTCCAGGAAGACAAACCTGATGAAAACAAAAATCCAAGACAGAACCTAGAAGAACTCTTCAACGACAATGACACTCCAGCACCAAGACCTCAAAAAGAGATCGATCAGAAAGGAAACCTCAAAACCGACCAGAAGACGACCCCACCAAGAAAGTCCAAAGCAAACTACATCTCCAAACTCCACTGCAATCTAATAAACGCAAGATCCATGTCAAAACACACAGATCTTCTACCTACTCAATGACAACGGCATTGACATCCTATTCATCACAGAAACATGGCTGGATGACAACTACAAAATCACACTCCAAAGCTGCCTTCCAACCAACTTCAATGCCTTCAAATAAACTGGAAAAACAAAAGAGGAGGCAACGCAATAGCATTCAAAGAACACCTGAAAATAAAAGACAAACCGCTCAACAGCACCAACTGTTAAACCATGGTTATACACTTAACAGCGAGCCCAAAAACCAACATCACATTCATCCTGGTGTACAGACCACCGACATACGATGCAAACTTTGTCGACAACTTCATAGAAGCCATCACCAACATAGCCATCAAGCATGAAAATCTAATCATCCTGGGGGACTTCAACATCTGGTTTGAAGACAGTCACGCCAAATCCCTAAACTCACTGATTGGACAACTCACTAGCATGAAACTAGGACAGCTAGTCAAAGGGGCAACACACTCACCAAGACACACCCTCTACGCAATTTGCCAAGGAAAAACTCATCACCACGGCACCGCCAATACAAATACTGTGGAGCGACCATCTCATCATCCCATTCGTGATCACTCCGCTAACTCAAGTCTACATCCAACCCCCTAAACTCACAACCGTCACAAACAAACTGGAAACACGTCAAAGAAAGCAACCTATTCGAACAACTGGAGATGACCAAACCCTCAACTACAGAGCTAGCTGACCTAGACGGGAAAGGGGAGCTACTACACAAATGGATTGCAGATACAATTGACAAGACCGCCCCTGAAAAACCATTCACCCCATCAAAAAAAAAAAGCGCAATGGCAAAATGGATCACCCCACTACCAAGCTCCATGAAAAAAGGAAACAAAAAGATGGAACTGGAATGGAGGAAAGAATATAACCCAGACCAAAAACTCCAGAAACAAATCTGCGCGTACAAGAAGGAAATGCAAAAGGCGAAGAGTAGGCATTATGATGACAGAATCACCAATGCCACCAACACAGAAAAATAAATGTTCATCATTAAAGAGATGAGAAACCCACCAGGCTGCGACAACACCCCAACCCCCTCAGAAACTATGCAACAACTTGGCAAACCACTTCAAGAAAACAAAATCAATGACATCCAACAAACCATACAAAACGGACTAACCACAACACAACCAAAGGAACCACAGCACAAACTCCAAAACTTTCCTGAAATCTCAGCAGAGGCATTCGCCATGTTGGTAAAACACAGCAAGAAAGCAGGATCACCCATGGATCTCTGTCCGCCCGGACATCTACAAATCAATGCTCGCACAAGGAACGCCAGCAGAATATTACATAAACCTATTAAATCCATCACTAGCAACAAGAACTGTACCAAGGACCTTCAAATCAGCATATATCAAACCACTTTTAAAAAACACAAGTGGGGAGGCCACCAGGGGGAGCAGGCAACATGGCAGCCTGATCCGCTAGCTCCCTGACAAGCCTCGGAAAAACTGGAGTACTAGGAGCAAACGGAACATTCTCTCCCCCTTTTTGAAAATGACAAGTACGGGAATCCCCCAGGACCCCAGCAACACCTCCCCGAGCATCCGGGGTGCTGTACCTGAGGAGATATTCGATTTGGAGCGTTCGCACTCCCCTTCCCCCTCCAGCCCGACATCGTGAGCGGCTTGGCGGCACAGGGCTTCGCACCTCTCCGGAGTGAACTGGCCCAAAGTGGAGATTGGTGGACCTGCCCCACGCCTGGTTGCCCTGCCGGCGGATCCTGAGAAAAACCCGGGATAGCAAGCAGTGTGAGGTGACTCAACCCCTCGGAGCGGCATTCCCTGCCATCCAGCCTCGGAGGACTTCGCCCACGGAGGAGGTGGCGCGAGGTGAGGCGGCCTCAGGCTGATCCGAGGTCAGACCATCGAACACAACGCAAAGCCCTCCACACCCCCCCCCCCCGGATCCCTGTCGGAGACCCCAGCAATCGGGCCGGGCCGTCGCGGGAACGCACCCGGGCCCCTCCCCCGCCATCCCACTCAGGCCGCAGATCAGGACACTCACGGGCCCCCAAGAGGAGCCTACCTAGGCTACCACAGGATATCGGAAGCCTGCAGCAACAGCAGCATAGGCCCAGGCTGACGCGGGTGCGCGCCTGGGCCCTCTTGACCCGCCACGGCCCCCCCACAGAGCACACCACGACAGATTACGGCACCGTAGAACCCAACATCAAGGGCCACATTAGCCTAACGCTGCTCCCCAGTGAGACCGGGCCGACGCGGGAGCGCGCCCGGCACCTTCGTTTGCACGCCAGTGGAGCCAGCTGATCATTAGGAGGTGCAAGATACAGGGACACAATTGCCGGGGGGCTGTCCCTCTCCGCTCCGCCACCCTGCCCCCCCCACCCAGCCCGACATACAACCTTGACAAGCCACACGATCTCCGGGCCGTGACCTGGAGCTCTGGGTGCCCCCGGGCCCGGTGACCCGGCCCGGGACACCCCCCCCCCCCCAGATTCCCGAGTCTTACCAACGGACAAGTGCAAAAAAGGAAAAAGAAGGAAAGGCCACCAACACAGCACCTGGGCATGTGGGTACACTACCCTGGGCCCCCAACTGGAGTGGAACCGGGGACCGGAAAGCACCCCCCAGGCACAGGAATTCACTGGGAAACGACAGGGGGGGAGGGGGGGAGTGGAGAGAAACAGCGACAACCCTGAAGTAAGGCCCCCCACAAGTAAGGCTAGTCACGAAAGCTCGCCAAACACAACTCGCAATTGCGGCGCGCAAACTTGGGAAACACTCCGCCACCCCCGGAGGGCACCACTGGCGACACTGGATAACGGTGGAAATCTGAAGAGGATAGTGCCATATGAGCTGGAAAGAAACTTTAGCGAAATACCACTTCACCCCAAGGACCCTGAAGATGGAGACGGGCACATCACCCAGCCCAGGCATGAATACCATGAAGCATAACAGCCAGACGATTCTAGATGAGATTAGGGGCATGAGGACCGACATGGGCGCCAAATTAGCAGACCTCACCGCCAAAGTCTCCACACTCGAGGACCAAGTGGAGGGAGTAGAGAACAATCAGGCATCTACAGACCTGCTAGAGACACAGATGGAAGCACGATTCAGAGAAATGCAGAGAAGGGAGGACGAGCTCCGCCTCAAGGTGGATATGGAAAACCAAGAGCGACGAAGTTACCTGCGGATCTTTGGCTTAGTTGAGGTAGAAGGCGAGACCCAGACTTGTCTGGAGAACAAGGTGCAGGAGATCATCAGAATAGTCTTGGGGACCGACTCTGGAGAAACCGTCCTGATCGACAGGGTCCATAGAGCAGGTGGAGGGGGTAGAGGCCCTCGATCGGTTCTGGCTAAATTCCACTACTACAGAGACAAAGCAAGGATACTGGAGAGAGCGAAGACCCAAAGAGATATAAAATACGAGAACTCAAACGTGGCAATCTACCAGGACCTATCCGCGCTCACGCTACAACTCCAGAAAAGATGTGGGGCAATCACCAGATGGCTACAGGAAAAGGGAGTCAGATACCGATGGGGACATCTCTTCTACTTGGCTTTCGAATGGCAAGGTGAAAAGTATCAGCTGGTGAAAAGAAGTTGACATTCAACGAACTATAGATGAGCTGGTAGGAGACCCCGAAGCCCATCGGGATCGTGGACGGGGTCAGACGGAGACCGGGGCCGGGATCAGAGCCAAGGAAAGCATAAAGTGAAAGGCACCCGGAAATTTCAGAAAACTAAAGACCCGAGAGACCGGGATGAGCCTGCTTGATTATGGAGGGAGGGTGGGAAAATGAGAAAGACCAAATTGAAGTAGTCGCTCGGAATGTGGTTCCTCATGTGGCCTATGGAGATCCCCCCCATGCGGAGGTTAATGATATGCCACACCAAGATGTTGCCAGGGTTGGCGGAGATCCCCCCCATGCGGAGGTTAATGATATGCCACACCAAGATGTTGCCACGGTTGGCGAAGCTGTGGTTTAATTGATAGAGGGGGAAAGTTTGGGACCCGCCCCACAGAAGGTTGGAGGGGCACAGAATTATCGGGAGGGGACTCACGACCGATATAAAATCCAGGGTGGACCCTCTCTGCCAAGCATTGAAAGTTAAGGTACAATGAGCCCCAAGGTTTCTTGGGATGTGGTTTGGACCGCTGGGGGCGGGGGAGTTAAAAGGGCGGTCCCATAGATAGACTTAACACTCAACTAAACTTGGAACCGGTTCCATATCAAATAAGCGGCAGAAATGTTCCACACTCAGGATATCTCCCGAGGCCAGGGTAGCGGCCCTGGTGGTTCGTTTACTAAACCCAATGTTTGCTGGGCAAGGGAAACGAACGCCTTATACAAGGGATATGGGAGACTGGGAACAAAGGGGGCGGGGGGGAACAGGGAAACCGGTTATACCATATCATGGAATGGGAGCTCAGGCACATGGTCAACACTAAGAGTACTTGTTCAGACTCTACAGGGCATGGGCAGCGACGATCATGGTTGAGGGACGGATTGGTACGCTCAACGTCAAGGGCCTTAACTCACAGAATAAACGATCACTCACAAGTAATATGTTCCGAAAGCAAAAATTGCTAGTCCTCTTCCTACAAGAAACACTATAGGGGAGGGGCCGAATCCACGATAAAGGGGAAAGAAATAAGCAGTAACTTCTGGGCCTCACAAATCATCACAGAAGGAGTGGGCATCCTCCTTGCCAAATCACTTCATCTTATAGATGTTGAGACGAAATGGGGCTTCGGGGGCAGATTTTTGGGGATTAAGGGACTATCCCAGGGTACACCGATTACTCTGGCCACCCTGTATGCGCCCAACGCCGGCCAAATTAAATTTATCCGCAAAGTCCTCAAGGTCATGGATGACTGGGCCGAGGGAGCCACGATCCTGGGGGGAGATTTTAACCTCGTTCAAGACCCCCACCTAGACTGGTGGTCGGCCAGGGGAACGGGTCTGAAGGCCCCCACCAAAGACAACTTAGCCATGGGGGATCTACTACGGGAATATTAGTAGATGTGTGGCGAAAGTGCTGGCAAGCCCCAGGGGGGTACACATTTTCTCCCCCCCCACCAGACATACACCAGGATCGATTTATTACTGATATCGGAAGAGGGAGGAGGGGAGGTTAGTAGCCCCACGGTCGAACCAATAACCTGGTCAGACCACAAGCTCCTAGTTATGGAATGGCGACTACAAGATATCCCCGAGATCTTACAGATGGCGCTGCAATGATACCCTCATAAGAGATCAGGTGTTTAAGGAATTCTTACGGAAAGAAATTGAGGCCTTCTTTGTAACAAACGATAAGGGGGAGGTTGCCGTGGCCACGGTCTGGGAGGCAGCAAAGGCTACCTTTAGAGGTCTCCTTATTGCGGAGGGCTCAAACAAGAAACGGGAGAGAGCCCTAATAGAATCCAAACTCCGAGAGGACCTAAGGATCCTGAGAGCACAGCTCACCAAAGACACCGTAAACCGTGAAAACCTCCTTAGCGAAATGAGAGATAAAAGGCAGGCCCTACACACAATACTAATTGGGGAGGTGGCCAAGAGAATGAGATACACCAAGCAACGATACTATGAGAAAGGAGACAAAGTTGGAACGCTCTTAGCGCATAGGCTTAGAGGGAACAGAGCAGATCGACGGATAGAGCAGATCAGGGATGAAGCGGGTAGAGTCCAAACGACACCAAACATATAGCCACATCCTTTGCAGGCTTCTACGAAACGCTCTACACCAGACAAGAGGGTGAAACACTGGAAGGTATCTATAGCTACCTTAAAGACCACCCCCCTGCCCAGGCTTACAGACCTAGAGAGGGAGACCTTGGAAAGGGAAATAGGAAGAGGTGGAAGAGGCCATTAAAAAACTGAAAGTAGGTAAGACCCCTGGGGAAGATGGCTACACAGCTGACTTCTACAAACAATTTCAACCTGTACTGACACCGCCACTGGCCAAACTCTTCAATCAGATCAAAACATCGACAACTATTCCGCCAACATTCCTACATGCCTTGATTACGCTAATTCCCAAACCTGGTAGAGACCCAATGGAATGTGGCTCGTATAGGCCCATCTCGCTTCTGAATACAGACGCGAAGATCTTTACCAGGATCCTAGCGACACGCCTCGAAAGATGCCTCCCTAGACTGATACACCCAGATCAAGTTGGCTTTGTGATGAACAGGCAGGGAGCCGACAGCATGCGAAAAACTCTGCACATAGAGCTCAAAGAAAGTTAGAACACAGGGTGCCCTTCTCCTGTCACTTGACGCGGAGAAGGCGTTTGATAGGGTGAGCTGGGCCTTCATGGAGGGTGTCTTATCATCCCTGGGGATAGGACCCAGGTGGCTGGGCTGGTTGTCGGCTCTCTACTGCAACCCCACAGCAAAAGTGGTAGTTAATGGGTGTGAATCAGAGGCCCTCCCACTAGGAAGAGGCACAAGACAAGGGTGCCCATTATCCCCCCTCATATACGCCCTGGTGATGGAGCCCTGGGCCATAGCAATCAGGGGCAACGACAAGATTCAGGGCATCAAGATGGGGGAAGCCGACCACAAAACCTTATTTGCAGACTATGTACTACTATAGCTTTCCAACCCTTCACAATCAGTCCTAGAAGTGCTGCTTAGTCTAGAACAATACGGGACCCTTGCAGGCTACAAGGTAAACTTAGATAAATCAATCGCATTCCCAGTGGGCCAACGCAGCGAAGTAGAAGAGCAATATATAGAATCCCTCCCATTCTGCAAACAACCCGAGGGATTCTATCATCTGGGGATCCAGATACCATTGGACCTAGCTGACCTTTTTAGAGTTAACTATCCCCCCTCTGGTCGGCAATTAGGCGCGACCTCGAGCGCTGGTCGAAATCGGGCCTCTCATGGATGGCACGCCTTAACTCCATTAAGATGGTGATCCTTCCTAAATTTTTGTACCTCTTCCAGATGCTCCCGACCCAAATACCAAAGTCATTCCTCCTAGAAATCAAGCGGGCCCTACTTTGCTACCTTTGGGTGGGAAAATCTCTCAGAATCGCATATGACCCAAGGAAGAAGGCGGGGTCAATTTCCCAGACTTCGATACCTATTACAAGGCATCACAGCTAAGAATCTTGGTGGATCATTTGACGATGGGCCAGAAAAAGCAATGGGTGTCCCTGGATAACTTGCCCTTCTCCCCGGTCACGCTGGATGAATGGTTGTGGGTCCCCAAGGGGACCCTGAGACAGCCGGTCTTGGGGGTATTATGGTCCATATGGAAGGAGGTTACCTCAGGTGATTCACGACGTGGCCCGCACCCTTGAGCTGCATCTGGGCTCCCCCACTTTGGGACGGGATCAACGAGCCACTGGCTTTCCAACAGTAGTACGAGAGCTGGACAACTCTGGAGGGAGGGGGTTTTTATATCACTGGGAGACTTGAAAGATGCCTTGGGACTTCCCCAACCTCCCTCCCTTTCGTTATTTGCAGCTCAAGGGGGCCCTGACCGAAAGTAGATGGGGTGACACGCTCAGGCGAGATCTCACAGACTGAGAAATTCCTCATCACACACAAAGGAAACCATATCACGACTATGGTTTCCTGCTACCTCTGCCCCACGAGACCCCCTGCCTGCCCAGATTCAGTGGGGGAGGGACCTGGGCACGCCCATCGCCGAAAAGAGATGGTTCAAGATGTGTAGACAGGCCAACCGCTCCTCAGCTGCGCCCCAAAACCGCCACCAGGCCCTTAAACTAATCCATAGATGGCACTACCCCCCCCACAGAGGATAGCTAGAATGAAAAAGGGATACGACCCGCACTGTTGGAAATGCCACGCCGAAAAGGGAGACTACATACATATGTGGTGGAAGTGTCGGGTGGCACAAACCTACTGGAGCGAGGTTCTGTCCTGGATAAAGGAGGTAGATGGGATGGAGAGGACCTTATCCCCTTGGCTGATGTTTGGCATTGAAGTGGAAGGGGGTCCAAATGTCAAACATGACCATATGCTACATGTGAGGTTAGTTGCTGCCAGAAGTTGTTGGGCTCAAAGATGGAAATCGCCCCTACCCCAAGGGGAGAGGGAATGGGTCTCAAAAACACGGGCAATATATGACATGGAATTTCTAACCCATCTGCTTGACAAATCCAAGTCAAACATTGAGGCCTTATGGCTTCCCTTTTTCGATAAACATGGGAAAACAGCATAAGACACTTGATACAACCCTGTCTAGCCCTCAGGTCGGAACGGAATGGCCTACTCGCCCCACCTAGACCGTGAGGATGTCTAGAATTAGAACGGCTCCCCAGATGTGAGCACCCTGGCGTGCTGAGCGATCCGCACATGTCCCAAAATTGCCCTATGGCCGCATTACACCCTTGTTAGACAGTAAAGTTGATTCTACTCTTATTATTGCTCTCTAGACCATGGTATGGGAGAGGGAGGGGGAGAGAACTGTTGGGAAAGGGGAATAAGTTGTACTACAAACTTTTCTTTCTTTCATCTGCAATGTTCACACTGTTGATTCTATGATTGTATTATATATGTTAAACCTATGAAAACCTTAATAAAAACTGAATTTTCAACAAAAAAAAAAAAGAAAAAACATAAGTGGTGACGTAGAAGACCTCTCCAACTACAGGCAGATTGCAAACATTTCCTACCCAGCAAAACTCCTTGAAACCTACGTATACAAACTAACCCAAGAACACGTAGAAAAAAAACACCACTTGCTAGACCAAGCTCAAGTCGGTTTCAGACCCGCAAGAGAACAGAAACCGCATGATGAAACGGATGGAGCGAGTGGAACACACGGAGCGGATTGAATGAACATGAAGGATGGAACACACTAAACAGATGGGAAGGATGAAATGGATCTACGGAATGGATAGACTAGTTTAAGTGGATGAAGTGTTGAATGGATGGAAATACTAGTAAATGAAATGATGGACCAGACAAAATTTATGAACAGACGATGTGGAATGAACAAAACGGATAGAATAGATGGTACAGATGGAATGCTCGATCTCAAGCGCCTTACTGAGAACCACCATATCACAATACCACGCTTACTCTCTCCTATGCACCACCACTCAACTAGAACACAGCGATACTATGACACATTCGGTATAGCTGTTCTCATACTAACACCCGCCACATACTCATCCTAATTAAACACAGCTAGTAGAGCACACAGTCAGCTTAAGCGTTCTCCTCAGGCCTAACGCAGCCAGAAATCAGTCTGGGTGTCAACTCCCCAGAATGAACACATACCCGACCACCCAACTACCGCTAAGAAGCAGCTATCGTGAAACTGCCACACCAGCTGCACACATATCCGGTGCACCCATACACCTTATGACCCTCTCTGTCTCAACTGACTGGCGTTCAACCTACCAGCGCTTTGAGATCATACCAATGATACATAAATCGCTATATAAATGCAAAGTAACATAACTATCCATCTATCTGGGACGACCTAAAAACGAACGCAGACTCAAACACAACCTCAGCCCTTATTCTGCTCTCCCTCTCCGCAGCCATGGCACCCTAACCAAAAGACTAGTAGACAGGCATAACATACATCACTACTCTGGACAATCATTCCTAGCAGACAGAATAGAAACCGTATGGATTAAACCCTTCAAATCCACCCCACGAGTTACAACTGGAGTGCCACAACGATGCTCACCATCACCAGTGTACATCAACATCTACCAGACTAGAGTTATCAGAATCTTCCAAAAATACATTACATGCTACAACTACGCAGATGACTCCAATAATCTACAAAATCGAACACACCCAAGCCGATCACTCAACCCTAATCGAGTGTCTAAAAGAAGTCTTCAACTGGATGAATGACAATCTGAAAATCAACCCAGGAGTGCTGATGGACAACACCCTAACCTTAGAACCACAAATAAATGCAACAGTCAAGAAAAGTTTTCCTCCTCCACACGGCAAGAATCATCCTACCTTCTTTCCTTAATGCACAAAACTCAGAATCGTCACCCTCATCATGTCAAGAATCGACTATGCAAACAGCCTCTACCTCAAAATACCAGAAATCCTCCTGAAGAAACTACAACGGATCCAAAATACAGCAGCCAGACTACTCAAACTATCCAGACGAGACCACATCCCTCCTGCCCTAAAAACACTACACTGGCCCCAGAAAAACATTGCATCACCTTCAAAACAATGTGCATAACGGACAGGGCAATCAATGGACAAGGAGCAGAATTCCGACAAAAGAAAATCTACAAGCCAACAAGACTCCTCAGGTCAAGCAACGAAATCCACCTGGAACAAAAACTATACCTTAAGAAAAAAAGTTGGAGGCACCTCCTACCACTTAGCCGCAAAAACCTCAAACATCCCAAAAGAAATAAGGAATACCAAAGATCACCTAAAATTCAGGAAATTACTAAAAGCCTGGCTTTTCAACACCACAGACTCAAACTGAAAACCGATACAACAGAAAGGAAAAAGGATGACTAAACTTAACAGGACACTGACAACACCCAGAACCGACCAAGAAACCCCCACCACAACTAGACCTGTAAACGCCAAGTCAAATAGAACACAAGCAACACCCATTAGGACAGAATCAACCCCAGCCAACATCCTCAGTCGCCCCGTAACTGCTACCAGGTACCACACTGTTAGTTATCTGAATGTTAGCAATCACCACACTCGAAATGAGTTGTGGACATTAGCAGCTACTCTGGCCGTATGAGTGGAAAAAGGTAGGTAAGGCTATGAAGGAAGTTGATTGAAGTGGAAGCCAGATGTGAAAGGGACGGAGTACCGGACAAGCCCAGATCGGGACAGCGGCGCAGAAATGCTCCCACACCCCATCTGAGGCGATTACACAAACCCAGCGCCTCACTTTGAGACAGAAATGCCAACTAACCAATGCACTAACAATTTCCCCCTTCCCGAACCAGCTTCGAGAATGGTATCCAGGTGGCTTACGAGTTAATTGGTCCCACCAACTCAAAGGAAGAAGTACTTTTTCATGGGCTTCTCCGTCGAGATGAACTTGGCAATTCCGACCTGCAGCAGAGCTTCACCGGGCAAACCAACAGTCCAGGAGTTGCAGCAGCCGTCCTCTTCCAGCTCGACTTGGGTTCTTTCGTTCCAGTGGTCAACTCAGCTTTCCAGTCCAAGAGACTTGCCTTTTAAACAGTTTTCTCCCATTCATTCCAGCCTAGCTGCCACTCACCCAGCAGGGTGGCTGCCCTTGCCGGACTGTCACCCAGCCAATCACGCCAGAGTGCATTTGGGTGACCCGTTTAAACAAAGGGGCTTAAGGAGCCATCTTCAAAAACATGGCTCCGGCGATTTTTAGATACTGGTGTTCACTGTCGGGAAAAATCATGGTAGTTCATTCTAAAACCACTGCCACCAGCCATTTCGATAGAAAAGAGTAACATTTGACTACTACATGACTTTCTAGACACAGGTGATACTAGGTAACCCCTCCAGCACTCTATAGGAAGATAGTGTGTGCTGGGTCTAGGAATTTTAAAAACACTAGTAAAGTCAATTTAACCTTCCATTCTCTGGGAAACAGTAGTTTACCCCAGATAAGGCATTTAAACCTTTGGGAAGTCTAAAGGGACATCCCTGTGTTACTGCACTGAGGGTGCTGTCTAACATGAAAAGATGCCTATGGAGTCATCTTAAAGCTCCATAATCAAAGAACACGAGTAAAACATACATCAAAATACATGAAAGTGCGGAAAAAAGCCTCTTTTTCCATGCAAAAAAAAAAGAAAGTCCTCCAAATCCAGCAAAGTTGCTGGGGGTCTCTAAGGTGAAGGGAATTTGCACATTTGAGAATTCTCACTACCACCACCTGAGTGCTCAGAGGGTCCAGAACTGGCGGAAGGGTAATGGGCGCTGTGGAGACCGGTACCGGAGGCTGTTGCGGAACCACCTGTATTGCCGGAGGCGGGGGCGGGTAACTGGAGTCGGAGGCACCGGAGCCATTGGGGGAATGACTATGGGAACCGGTGGGGTGACCGGAGGGAGCATATCCCTGATAGTATCCCGAAGGATGGACCCCGTTGTTAGTGAACGTTTTAATGCAGTACCCTCTGGGGACACTACAAACAACTATGACTACAGGTATAGGCAACCCAACCTTTGGTATAAGCTTGTACTACAGTTTTGCTAGCATGTTGAGACCACTAAACTGGTCTTTTGGCTAGAAAAGAAAATGTTTAAAAGTTACTTACTTGAAAGAGTTAGTTGGTAACTAACTCTAGAGTAACAGTTACAAAAGTTCTTACTTATCTTGGATGTGTGATGCACTATTCTTAAAAGTATGGTTAACATCTTTCTTTCCTTAGAAACCGTTTTGCCATTCTAATAGAAAGTAGATGTGAAGGTATATTACTCTCCTGTGATTAGGTTGTGCCTCTACCCAAAAGTAATGTGTTGGTTTCACCAGATTGTTCCTGTTAGGATAATTGTATGAGTGTCCTCCAACGGTGTCCTGCTTCCCCTGACTTGCGGTTACTGTACTTATGTAGACAGACCTAAGAGTTTTTGGTTCCAACTGTCCATTATAAGTCATACATAAGTTACTTGTATAGCTGGGAAATATCTAACCTGACTTCATTGTGCGGTTAAAAAAGGATATGGGTTTTACTTACCTTGAGTTAGCTGTGTGCCATTCCAAAAATAAGTTACAAAAGTTAGTGCTTATCTCAATCTGTGTTTCACTGATCTCAAAAGTACCTGTAATTGAATATTACATCCTTCGGTTTAGTCCAAGGAGGATAGCTCAGCGGCAACATGCTCACCTTTGAAGCAAGACGACACGAAGCAACACAGGTTTGATCCCCTGGTCCATGCATGGAAACCTCTGGGTATTAAGCACGTTATCAATAACCGATCATATCATACTCACCTAGTATAACTTATCACAAAAGTAGTTCTAGGTTATTACTGTGCCTGGAATAAGTGTTCCACTATTCACAAAAAGTATATTGTGCAGTTGATTGATTATGCGATTTGTACCGAGTCTCTGTACCAACTGGTAGGGTCTACTGCCCTTACATTACTGAATGCAATTGTGAAAGTAACCATTGGTTTTTACTCCAAGAATAGGTGTGACCTATACTGAATGTATGAAAAGATTTTGACCTCCCTAGAACTACCGTTAGGTGTTCCAAATAAGGATTATACTTTGGTTTGTGTACCTTCAAGTATAGTGTTGTGTTTTGATAAGACATGCATTACTTACCATAAAAGTATTTCTGATGATTGTATCTGCTTAGATTCACATGCTGTGCACACAGTCCGACATCTAGTGGTAACCACAGATTGAATCTGGTCTTTCGAGGATCGAAAGGAGACGTCGACATGGGCGTGCCTGTAACACTATCCAGATTTATCTAGGCCTACCTGTATTTAAATAAATCCTTTATTTTTACAATACATAGTGTTTCTTTGGACCATTTGTGTTACAATTTCATTTGCACCGATTCTACAGCCCTCTCTCCCTCCTAAAATAAGCCTAGCTGCTCCGTCTACGCTACCCTGAACTCCGGTGGCACAGCCTTATACTAAGAGTGGAGTGTTGTACTGCCTCAGTGGAATGGTTTCACTAAGCCTTTAGTTGGACTTGAGAAAAACTGTCCTAACACTGCACCCACTCTACAGAGATCCTGGAAGAAACCGAAGGAGCCAAGCACCCTGTCCAGCTGCAAGACGAGGAGACCATAGACCCGTTTGAAGGCCTGGCGATTGTAAAGACTGGAGGGGGGGGGGCGATTGTACTTCTGCTCTCTATATGGTAGAGGAGAGGCACAGAGGACCCCAGCCAAGATTCTCTATTACAGTAGCAATGGACAAGCAATCAAGGCCTAGCTTCTCAGGAGGTGATGCAGGCTGGTTCTTAAGTACAGTGTAGTCCCCAAGCCCCCACAAAGGAATGTCTACACACTATTAGTTTAAACAGTCTTTATATAAAGGTTCAAAGTTATATACACCATGACAATAACTCACTTTGTGCTCAGCAAATCTACTAAGGCAAATATATACAGTTCTAAGTGGTACCACAATTACTATGAGATTTCATTAAAGTGCAACTGTACTTTGGTTAAATGTCACACAAATCACTTAATAAAAGGTAAACGGCAATAGACCTTAGGAGGAAAGCAAGATGGTTGAAACAATAGGCAGAATACTGGTCCCCATCAATAGACAATTCTGTGTGGTGATCGGCTCCATACCCCACCCCCCCCCACCCCCTCCACAACCAGGGCAACCTGTAAAATGAAAATGGACTACAAGCCCAGTCTATATATTGTTCAATCGGTCTTTTCTTCAATGCTTCTACCCCTCCCCCCCCCCAAATGTACCTGGTAGAGAAGAGTTCTTCAATGAGGCGTCAATGGATCCTTCATGAGTGGCTCCCTTTAAAGCAGGAGTCACGGATCGTCGAAAGGCATCTAAGATGAACTTGGCGTCGATGAAGTTTGATGGTGCTGGGACCACGGCGTCGATCCAGGCGGTGCTAGTCGGGGACGTCCTGCGAGGATGAGGTGTGCGGGGCACCTCGGCGTTACATAGTTCGGGACCGCAAAGAGTTTCTCAAGAACTGTGGCCCGGCAAGGGTGTCGAGTTGTCAGAGTCTTTGGGTGGCAGGAAACCCACCGCATCAGTGTCCTCGACTTTCTCCGGCGGGACAAATCGATTGACGGTGCGGACAAGGGAGTCCTTGGAATCAAATGTCTCTTGGGCAAAGGTGGAGCGTTGCAGCTCCGGTTGTCGGCGGCACAACGTCAAGCTGTCCCCGATGCTGGGCAACATGACTAGACAGGCTTCCAGCGGTACTCCGAACCCTGGTAAACGGCAATGGACTTCCACCATGTCGATGTCCGGGTGCTTCACTTTGTTCTCGTCAGCGGTCCAAGTCTCCGGTCGACAGTTCTTAGAGGACTGATTCCAGGGTGCTTCGGCAAAGATTCAGCGATCTGCACGATGTTCCCTCGTAGCTCGGGGAGAGGACTCCGTCGCCGGTCCTCTCTCGGATCAGTCCTCGATAAACTAGACAGCCTTCGGATCGAGTCGAAGCAATTGCAGTTCTTCATCCAGCTGGGCTTCCAGGATAAGCTGTTTGTTACTCTTCAAGTGTCAACTCAGCTTCAGAACGATTTCTAGCAGTGAGGTCCCCAGATATTCTAGTTGATCTCCCATTCATTCTGCTGGGTCACACTCAGGCAACCAATCGCTCAGAAGGACATTCAGCAGTCAGCCAATCAGGCATCCAGGCCATTCTCCTCCCTCTCAGACACTCACAACAAGGAATGGGTATTGGGACAAGTACCCAGCCATTCAACACTACACACTGCATTCATACCAGTTTCGGGCAGGGCTGTCTCAGTCATTGTGTCAAACACCAGAAACCAGACATCCACAACAAGAAATGCATATTGGTCACACTCCACTCACCAAGGACCCACGACAGTCACTGGGAAGGCTCCAGCCAGTCTGGCCTGGACTTCACAACAATACCATATATGGAACTTCCACCCAACAGACAGTCAGGGGGGAAGGGACAGAGTCAGAGCTTCCGAGGACTTTGGAAAAACAAGTTAACAGGCAATAGAAAGCAAGAGGCCACAGGGGCCATCGTGTTTCCTATAAGGAATCAACTGACTACAATGGCAGGGCCTGGGTATCCCAAAATGGAGGATACTCAGAGCACCTGTCAAATTCAACATGGAGCTGCCACCAGCCCATACCCTGCTCTGTGGGCCACACACAGGTGCCCAAAAACACACTAGGGGCACAGGGTTGTACCCCCACCCATCCGTGCCATAGGGGTATCCCATGGGTCTGTACACCAAACCAAAAACTGGAAGAGCTGCACTGCAATGAGTCCCACATGGACTCCTGGGCAGAAAATACAGAACACCAATGAAAAAGGACTACAGGACATGGACGGGGAGGACATGTCCCTCCAATGCATTTCCAGCATCACAGTGATTAACTTCTGCTGCTGTCCTGGAAGAGCCCGGCCTGCTTTAAGATCTCCAGCAGTCCTGCGACCCTTCGAGTGGAGAGAACATCCATTCTTGACCAGCTCAGAGTTTGGGCTACTGCGCTGCCGATGTCACCGTTACGAGTTTACCTGAAATTTGGGGGTGGGGGATATTCAGCGTGTTCAAAGATTCACCTCTGCGAAATGTCATGGTTGCAGCATCAAAAGGAACCGAGATAGGAGGCAGGGACCGCGGCAAGTGAATCCTCCTGCGTCGCCGTGCATTTGGGGCCGCTGTCCAAAACAGCTGTCCAGCCCAGTGTTGAGGGGCCCTACATAGAGGTCGGCTGCATTTCCAACCTGAAGACCTTGCACCAGCATTTGTCAATGACCGGAGAATTGCTCGAACCTGCACTCCCTGGGCATCAAGGGCTGAAGCAGACTCTGGGAAAAGAGACCTCAGATCCTCTTCAGAAGATCTGCCAAGTCCGAAGAACAATTGGAGTACGGGGGTGAGCTGTAACGAAACTAACCTGTATCCCCAACTCTCCTTTTAAAAGTTTGGTAACGTTTAGAAATCTTAACAGTTGGGCTCTGCCATCGCTTTTTGTGCAAGCACTCCTAACGTTAGGGACACTTAAGAACTTGCCCTCTACCCCTTGGAACCCCTTGGAACCCAGGATCCCTAAACTATTTTCCCGTTTCACAAAACTATATGGAACTTTGCTGAACGTTTTGGACAGGAGGCCCCATACATCCTAGGGATGGACTTCTAAAGTTAGCGTTGTAATTCTGTGGACTAATACTTACCTTCCTTTACAGGGGGTCGATATGCATTTTGCCCTACTCCAGTGATTGAATATATGTATCTTTTATTTAGTGCTGTGTATTATTACATGCTAGTAATCATCTTACATATTGTTGTATGGCCATAAATTTGTATTTTTATAACAGATTGTCTAAGTGTGTTCCCTGACATTTCACTGTGTGCTCATTGTGGACCCCTTACAAGCTACCTGCCTCTTGAGACTTAGCCTAGACCACTCTCCCACTTACCTTGAACTGGTTTGGCTGCAGCTCCCAAAGTTGCCACTGTCACTAAACTAGGTTGGCCTTCTATACAGAGTATAGAAAAATCAGTCCCAACAGGCTATAGAGGAGAGGAGCAGTTTAATATTTAAAGCTAAACTTTTCTTTTACTGAGGATTCCTAGCTGGACGGGGAATAGTCATGAGCACGTGAACCTATGCAAGACCCCATGCTGGAAAAAAGTCGTTTTGCAAACACTACGTCCCAAAGGATTAGGATAAAAGTGACTGTTTTGCATCTGGGGTACTATAATTATTAATAGTGAAGGTCAATGTCAGATTCCACTCTTCCCGCTCCGTGTCTGTATGCAATGTTGCTATTACGAGGTAGTGGCCCCACATTAAACTATAGTAGTTGGTAGAGTCTTCATGACAGCCAATTGTTTTATACATACACTGCACATTTTTTATGTGTTCTAGGTCCACAAAGTACTTCTTGAACTAAGATATAACTTAATAAAGGGGTATATTTCAGTATACTAGTGTGGTGTATTGTTTTTGGATAAGTGTGTAGACTGTTTCAGTTCAGCCTACTTCCCTCCCCTAAAGCCGGACTGCTCTGCCAATCTAGGAATAAGAGGTTATGCTTCCCTTTTTGGGTTGTGCGTACTGCAGGTTTGGTGGTAGACATTACTGGCACAGAAGTGTGACATATTAAGACATCTGGCACAAACTCACTGCCAATCCAGCTACACAGGGAGTTAGCACTTTCCTGCACATGTTTTTACTAGACAGTTCTTTATGGAGGAGAGGTGAAGTAACATATCCTGTGTCGCAGCTGGTGTCACCTGTATTGGGCTGTCAGAGGAGCAGTATTGGATGCAACTGTGGTAGACTGGCATCACTGCACAGGAACACAAACATTGAGCAGATCGAGGTTTCAGACAAAGGAGACCTTGGGGATGCCCAAATTCTTACCTCTGGAGCCGTCTCAGCTATGGCCTCTGATGCCATGTTTGTGGCGTCATCCGACTCCTGGCCCTCCATCTCGCCCAACTTTTCACCATCAGCAGACTTTTCAGGCTCTGCATTCTTCTTCCCCTCTGTCTCAGCAGGCTCCGGCACCTCAGGTAGACTCAGCAGGCCCTTGTAAATCTTGTACCCAAAATCTCGTTGCAGCATCTCCCGAAATAGCTCTGACAGCAGTGCAGACTAAGAAAAAATGAAAGTAGACTGTAAGAGCTGCAGGAAGTGGCACTAGGAAACACTTACAAAGGGAGCATCAAAATGACAGGATTCGTGGCAAAGCAGTCGGCAGGGTAGAAATTAGAGGAGGAAGGATAATGAAACTGCAAAAGGTGGCAATGGAGATGCAGGGGGAAGTATTGTTTTTGGAGTGACTAAAATAAATGCTGAAAGAAAAATGGTGATGCACAACAGTAATAGAAAGTAAAGGTATTAGATTCATAAAACCAGTACGAAGCCAAAAGGAGAAAGCATTCAAGATCCTCAGTCAAACCCCGAAAATAAAGATTTTAAATCCACTTGTTTTCTGACAGCTGTAAGAATGTAGGACACAAGAAGTTATTTAAGATGATCTCAACAGACATGGAATTCATCTCAATGCAAAATTCTGCTCATCAGACTTGTATCCTAGATGCTTCATTCTGCAGAGGGGTATTGTGTCAGTTTCTGTATGTTGAGTATGCAGAAAATTGAAATTTTAAGGTACGTTCTAATGGTTTTCAAGTATTTGTTTATTTACCACTTTGTCTTCACGTTTTTGCGCTCAACCTCTGTGTGCGTTAGGTACTATACTTTGATCGCCTACTTGGCAGTCATGCTTCATAGTCGGAGCGCTCTTTTGCATCGACCCAGTGGTTTTTGTATCTAGCTTGTATCCGCTACTTCCACAGCCCTGCGGCAGATGTAGGTTTGGTGACAGCATTTGTCCCTTATTGTCCATCCTGTTGGCTGGCCCCCCACCTATCCAAGTATCCTTTAGGGTTGGTGGTGTGTAGGGGTGGGTGGTGCGCGCCTGCCCACTCTTAAAATGGAGGGGTAGGTTAGGGTTTTTGGTTTCCTACAGGGGTATTCACATGGTTTCGTTGTGGGCCTTTCTTCCTAGATGACTCATGAATCTGGACCAAAGAGCCAAGTTTTGAGTAGTTTCCTGAACTCCAAATGAACCCTTGTGTTGCATGTGATTTTTGGTAGGTTATTCCAGGTCGAGGTTGCTAGGTGACTGAAAGATGATTCTCCGAGTTTTCTTTTGTTGTAAGGTTTTGATCTATCCTCTTGCACCCCCACCCTCTGCCCCACAGAATAACACTTCATCCAGCCACGTGATCGACATGGGTGGCTAGCTGGGACTTTGCCACCCCTTGTAACCTTTAACGGCTACATGCACTTTTTAGTACCCATTTTCCCATACTCTGGACTTCAATCCTTCAGAGGGCTTTCAACCTACATCGCGTTGGGAATATACCCATGGTGAAAGGTGCTATACAAATGAATGAATTATTCCAAAAGTGATTTTTCCATCTCATCAACTAAAAACAAACTTCTACTTCTCTAGTTGCACCCAAATCAATAAGAAAAACAAGGTTTAATCTGATCATACACACCCTCTGCCTCTTTGTATTGTCCCTAAACGAACTAAGCACCCCAAAAAAAAAAAAATCAAGTTTGAATACAAATCCATCCTTTTCTACATCAATCCAATTCCACAGCTAAACACAACCCAAATAATGATTTTCCGACTACATGCCAGTTAAACAGTCACAAAGGCTTCCAAAAAGAAAATTTGGGACAGATTAGCTTGTATGAAACCTGCAGGACTGCCTTACTTTACAGAAGTCGCTTATTTCTCAGCTGTAGGATACCATGTCCAAGCAAGGATAATGGTAGCAGGTAGAGCAAGGAATTCATTTGTGCGGACATTGCCAGATATAGGCATTTCAAATAAGCTTGCTAAAATACTGTGGGCAGTACCTTCAAAGAAATCTAGAGTCACTAGGCACCCTCCCATGATTTAATGCTAAACCCCCAATCTTTATCCCCATGGCACCAGCTTGTACCTCAAATGAAAGCTTCTCCTTTTGCTTGCGAAACTCGGACATGGCATACAACGAGATGGTGGTGCATTTGAAGGTGCTGCTCGAGTGGGTGATGATAGCTGGCTCCAATGGGGGACTGGGATCGACAGATGCCTTCATCTGAAAAAAACAAGTTACAACATACATCATGGCCAGGTGAATCATACAATGAGCAAAGCCATAGGCCAACAAAGGCTAGAAAGTTACAACTATGACCTACCTTTTGTTGCTCATCTTCGTTGGGTGGAGGAGATGGGGGCAGGGGAGCCTTGGCCCCCGGAGATGCAGGAAGAGGCGTTTGCTGATTGAGGTTGGTAGCCTTCTGTAGATTCAGCGCCTCCCACTCAACTAGGGACGGCACGCAGGACCACACATCTGGCAGAAAGATCACTACCTTCTCCACACAAGGATTGGGCCCAGGACGCAGGTAAGCCAGTTCAGCAAAGCGAAGCCTGAAGTCATAGAAAAACGAGGTTAGGTCAAATTTGGGAATAATACCAAATGAAAACAAAGGGTTAACAGTTATGATCTGGGGAAAACTAGGGATATACGGCAAGCAACATGTGATGGGATTGAAAAAAGCAGTTGGAGTACAGCTTCCCCAACCTCGCACCTTCACACTGGAATGCCCTACCTCCTACCCTTCGAGGCGAGGTCTCTCTCATGGCATTCCGTAAAGCCATGAAAACTGCACTTCTCACATGATGTACGCCATGATCATCAGCATAGCCTGATAAACTTCAAAATGCATTTATATATTGACTATGTACCCTAATGTATCAATGTACAAAGTGTAAATGCATTCCTCAGCTGTGTCCACACTAAGCTCCACGCATGTAACAGCACCTCGATGCCCAAAGGCTGTTTGTGCGCTATACAAATGTAATAAATAAAAAGGAAGAGTACAACTGTCTAGAGAATGACAGTTACTCACCGTAGTGACTACCTTACTCTGAGTCTAGTCTCCTTTCCTCCATAATTGTGGAACATTTCGTCCTTCGGGACAGGAGCACTTTTTATGCATCAAAAATAAAATGCATGTCCTTTATTTTTACGCGGGGCTACCGCACGTGACCGTAGCCTTGACCTGCGCATTGCACTTCAATCCTTTCCCATCGCCAGGTCAAGGACCATTTAGCCACAATAGAGGATACATATTAGAGGGGACGGTGAGCGTATGGAGTAAAGGGGACTAAGTACTAAGAGTAAGGTAGTCACTACAGTGCCATCCCTTTCCTCCATACTTGTGGGACATTCCAAAGCACTGACAATAGGTATTACGGGTGGATGGAAATGTCCCTTACTGGAACAAATTCTTAAGAACTGCCTAGCCAAATTGGGCATCAGCCCGGGAGCTCAGGTCGAGACAGTAATGTTTGCAAAAAGCTGATAGGAGGCCCACGTGGCCGCCTTGGCAATGGACTCCCAAGCGACGTACCTTTGGAAGGCAACAGCAGCTGCTTTGCCCCGGACCAGATGTGCATGAATGCAACTTTGGTGGTTGAAGGCCTTGAACCTTGTAAGCCTCAGACACATGAAGCTACCCAGCGGGAGATGGATGCTTTTGAGGCTGGTTTCCCTTTGGGGTCATCAAACGTAAACAAGAGTTGTGAAGAACCGAGTTTGCTTGTCCTATCAAGGTAGAACAGCCCATCTGACGTTTAGGTCGTGCAGGACCCTCTCGGCATCAGAAACCGGGTTCGGGAAGAAGGCCGGTAAAGATAAAGATATCGACTGGTTCAGATGAAATTCAGACACCACTTTAAGAAGGAAGAGTGAGTGCAAAGCACAACCTTATCCTTATGGAAAGTTAAGAACAGATGTTCCACAGAGAGCCTGATGCTCACATGTGTCATGCAGATGTTACCACAATCAAAAAGGCCACTTTCCAAGACAAGTACTTAAGTTTGGTAGTGGCCATGGGGTCAAAAGGCTTAGGGCAACGCAGTGAAAACCACATTCAGACCCATTTGGGGTGAAGGGCCCAAACCAGCAGAAAAAGATGGGACTACCTGCAAAGTGTCTTGACGACCGGATTAGCCAGTGAAAATGAGCAGCTGTCTTTAGACCAGTAAACCGCAACCTGCATGAAAAGACATGTATGCCAGAGGATGGAACAAGTTACTTACCTGTAACTGTTCTCCAGCATGGGTCTGGCATGGATTCACATGCTCATGAATATTCCCAGTCGTCAGGCTGGGAATCCTCGGTAAAGAAAAAAAAATCAGTTTCACTTCTGAACTTTCTCCTAACAAGCAATCACTGGTCTCTGGGTCATACTACCCCCCAGCCAATGACTGCCCTCTACCTAAGCCCCTCTCTGGCAGCCATCTTCAGATTTGGTAGCATGTAAAGTGGTAGTAGGACCAAGCCGCAGAGGTACGCGGGAGGCTTTGCATGTGAATCCATGCCAGACCCATGGTGGAGAACAGTTACAGGTAAGTAAATTGTTCCTTCTCCAGCATGGGGTCTGGCATGGATTCACATGCTCATGAATAAAGAATACATAGCAGTACACATGAAACAACCACGGGATGTGGCACGGCTCAACATTAAGCATCTCCTACCTCCTCACCAGGCTCACCTTCAGGCGAACAGATTGCAGAGCACTGCTTGGCTGACACTGGACTCCTCCCTGGAATCCCTGTCGACTCAGTAGAACTTTGCGAATGTGTGTGTCAACCTCCACATAGCATAGTTGCAGCGATCGCTCTGGTCGAATGGGCTCTCGGACAGCCAGGCAATGGTCGGTTTAGCAACCGGTGACAATGGGTGATCCAGTCGGAGAGCCACCTGGAAATGGAAGCCTTGGAGAGGGCCTTCCCATGGTTCACAGGACCAAAGTGCACAAAAAGTTGCGACGTCTTCTGAAGACTCTTCGTGCGGTACACAAAGGACTTCAGCGCTCTAGACACACCCAGCGACTGCAAAGCCCTCAAAGCCGGCGACTAAGGCGTCGGGAAGAATACAGGTAACACTAAGGGCTTGTTTAGATTAAAGTACGACGGCACCTTGGGCATGAAGGAGGGGTGTGTCCGTAGCACCATCCTCGACTCGTGTAATGTCAAATAAGGTGGTTCACAAGAGAGGGCTTGGATCTCTCCCACTCGTCGTGCGGAGGTGATGGCCACAAGAAACGCTGTTTTCCACGGCAAATATTTCAGTGGTGCCGAATGCATAGGCTCGAACAGTGGACCCATGAGCCTAGTAAGCACCACATTGAGCTCCCATGCAGGTGCCAGAGCCTTCATTGGCAGGAACAAGCAAAATAGTCCTTTGACAAACTCCTTGACCAAACGATGCAACCATAATGATGATCGTCAAGGAGAACTGTTGTAGCGGGAAATAGCAGTCAAATGAACCTTGATGGAAGCATGCGCCAGTCCTGCCTTGGCCAACGACAACAAATACGGAAGCACCTGCAGAGCAGTGACTTGTAGAGGGTCGACGCGAGTACAGCACCAAACTGTGAACCTTTTCCACTTCTGCCCGTAGCATTTGAGAGATGACGCTCTGGCCTTGGCGAGCACCTCCTTGCAATCGCCTGGAAGATCGTCGCCCCCAAACTCTAGCGCTGCAGGAGCCAGGCCTTCAGGTTCAGCAATCTTGGGTCGTGGTGCAGAATCACACCTCCTTCCCTGGCGAGATCTGCGACCGCCGGAAGCTTGAGAGGAGGGGACGCCGACATGTCCAGAAGGTCCGGGTACCATATCTGTCTCGGCCACACCGGTGCAATGAGGATCATCCTGCACCGGGACAGTGAGTTGATGAGTCGAAGCAGCAACGGCAACAGAGGGAACGCATACAGAAATAGGCCGTCCCAGGGGAAAGAATGCGTCCCACATGCTCCCCGGCTGGGGAAACCTGCTGTCGAACCTCCGGCACTTGGTGTTCGTCGCTGCAGCAAACAGATCGATCTGGGGATTGCCCCATCTGCATAGCAGGAGACCCACTTGGTCCTGCCGAAGTTCCCACTCGTGGCAAGAGCGTAGCTCCCTTCTTAGAGAGTCAGTGATGGTGCTCTTCAATCCTGCTAGATGAAATGGGATGAGTAACATCCCCAGGGCTACGGCCTAGTGCCAAAGGTCCTGCGCCTCTTTGGAGAGCGCCAGGGATCTGGTGCGTTAGGCAAGGTTTGTATGCAGTACCCTCTGGGAACACTACAAACAACAAACACTACAAACTATGACTACAGGTATAGGCAACCCAATGTTTTGTATAAGCTTGTACTACACAGTTTCGGAAGCGCGTTTAGTAGCCAGGCTTATCTCAAGAGGGGAAATGTGAGCTGTAGTGGAGACAAAGATTCACAGTTACAGGTATTCAAATAAACTCTTACACTCAACGTTTCTAGCATAAACAATTTATCGTTCAGTTATAAAGCCTTCTTCAGAAGGGAGCAATAGAATAGTAACAAATATACTTCAATACTGTACACTGAGTTTCTGGATCAGACAAGGCCCTTTTGGGATGGCCCACAGACAACCTATACCCACAGGCGACTTCAGTAACAAGGGTGCTGGGGACATTAATACCTTACTGTTGGCATACACAATACTCTTTAAAAAGTAAGTAAAAGGCAAATGTTAATAGGACACAAGAAATGCAAATAGTCATAAGCAGGGCAAATACTTTGATAGCTCTGAGAAGAGTCATTCAATTCAATAGGCTAAGCCAAAGTCAGTAGGCCAAAGTCTTTGTATAGGATGCAGCAATTCAGGTAAGTAAATGTAAAAGTCTTTGCACAAGTTGTTAGGAGTCTGAGAACAAGAAGAATCAAATGTAGGGCCACAAGCTGATTAGACTTGTGAGTTGCAGAAGTTACAAGCACTTCCACCGTAAGAGGCAAGTTCTTAGGCTAGTTTTTACAGTACCTTATAAGGAACAAGTTACTTACCTGTAACTGTTGTTCTCCAGCATGGGTCTGGCATGGATTCACATGCTCATGAATATTCCCCGTCGTCAGGCTGGGAATCCTCGGTAAAGAAAAAACCAGTATCAGTTTCGTTTCTGATCTGTCTTTCGTAGTAATAACCAATCACTGGTCTCTGCGTCATACTGACCACAGCCAATGACTGCCCTCTACCTAAGCACCGCCTCTGGCAGCCATCTTCAGATTTGGAAGCACGTGAAGTGGCAGTATGACCAAGTGAAGAGCCGCAGAGGGGTAGGCGGGAGGGTTCGCATGTGAATCCATGCCAGACCCATGCTGGAGAACAACAGTTACAGGTAAGTAACTTGTTCCTTCTCCAGCATGGGGTCTGGCATGGATTCACATGCTCATGAATAAAGAATACATAGCAGTACACACATGCACAACCACGGGAGGTGGCAAAGGCTCAACATTAAGCATCACATCAACTCAACATTAAGCATCTTACCTCCTCACCAGGCTCACCTCAGGCGAACAGGTTGCGCAGCACTGCTTGGCCGACCCTGGACTCCTCCCTGGAATCCCGGTCGACGCAGTAGAATTTCGTGAAGGTGTGCGTCGACCTCCACGTAGCAGCCCTGCATATGTCCAGCAGGGGCACACCAGATAGGAACGCCGTGGTAGCTGCGATCGCTCTGGTGGAATGGGCTCTCGGACGGCCAGGCAGCGGTCGGTTTGCCAACCGGTGACAGCACATGATACAGCCGGAGAGCCATCTGGAGATGGAAGCCTTCGAGAGAGCCTTCCCCTGATTGACAGGTCCAAAGTTCACAAAGAGTTGTGACGTCTTCCGAAAACCCTTCGTGCGGTCCACGTAGAACTTCAGCGCTCTAGCTACATCCAGCGAGTGCAAAGTCCTCTCAGCCGGCGACGAAGGCGACGGGAAGAACACAGGTAACACCAAGGGTTCGTTGAGATGGAAGTCCGACAGTACCTTGGGCATGAAGGAGGGGTGCGTCCTGAGCACTACCCTCGTGTCGTGGAAAGTCAAGTACGGGGCCTTGCAGGAAAGGGCCTGGATCTCTCCCACTCGTCGTGCGGAGGTGATGGCCACAAGAAAAGCTGTTTTCCACGATAGAAACTTCAACGGGGCCGAGTGCAGAGGCTCGAACGGAGGTCCCATGAGCTTGGTCAGCACCACGTTGAGCTCCCACGCCGGGGCCGGAGCCTTCACCGGCGGGAACGATCTGAACAGTCCCTTCATGAACTCTTTCACCAGACGATGAGACCACAAGGACGTCCGGCCCGTGGTTCTGGTGTATCGGGAGATCGCAGCAAGATGAATCTTGATGGACGCATGTGCCAGACCAGCTTTGGCCAGCGTCAGCAGGTACGGCAGTACTTGGGGAGCCGTAATCCGTAGAGGGTTAATCTTCTGTGCGTGGCACCAGACAGAGAACCTCTTCCATTTGTGTCCGTAGCATTTAAGAGTCGAGGACGCCCTGGCCTTTGCAAGAACCTCTCTGCAATCGGCCGGTATGTCGTATCCTCCAAACTCTAGTGCTGCAGGAGCCAGGCCTGCAAGTTCAGCGACTTCGGGTCGTGGTGGAGGATGGCGCCTCCTTCCCTGGAGAGTAGATCCGCGTCCGCCGGCAGCTTGATCGGCGGGGACGCTGACAAGTCCAGAAGGTCCGGGAACCATATCTGCCTCGGCCACGCAGGTGCGACGAGGATCATCCTGCACCGTGACCTCTTGAGCTGGTTGACGAGCCGGATTAGCAGAGGCAAGGGAGGGAACGCGTAGAGGAACAGGCCCTCCCAGGGGAACGAGAAAGCATCGCCCATGCTCCTCGTCTGGGGAAACCTGCTGGCGAACCTCCGGCACTTGGTGTTCGTCGCCGTTGCGAACAGGTCGATCTGGGGTGTGCCCCACCGTCGGAAGAGGCGATCCACCAGATCCTGCCGTAGTTCCCACTCGTGGCACGAGCGCAGCTCCCTGCTGAGTGAGTCGGCGATGGTGTTTTTTATCCCTGCCAGATGAAACGGCACCAGAAAAATCCCTTGGGCGACGGCCCAATGCCACAGGTCCTGCGCCTCCTTGGACAGCGCTGGGGACCTGGTTCCGCCCTGTTTCCTGATGTAAAACATGGTGGTGGTGTTGTCGGTGAAGATCCTCACCACCTTGCCCTTGAGGGACGGAAGGAAGGACCTGAGGGCCCAAAACACTGCACGGAGCTCCAGGACGTTGATATGTAGGGACTTCTCCGTCGGGAGCCAGAGTCCCCTTGCGTGCAGATTTTCGGTGTGCGCTCCCCACCCTTCCAGGGAGGCATCCGTGGTCACAGTCTCCTGGTGGGCTGGGGTCTGGAAGTCCATGCCCACCGTCAGATGCGCGCGGGTGCCCCACCACCGTATCGCTCGTCGGAAACTCTCGTCGAGCTTGATCCTTTCCTCGAAGCTGCCCGTCGTCTGGATCCAGCGCGCATCCAGGAATTCTTGCAACGGGCGCATCCGGAGCCTGCACATGGGAATGAGGTAGATGCAGGAAGACATCATCCCGAGGAGGGACTTGATGGACCTCACTTTGGCCGCGTCGGCCACCAACATCCGTTGCACCTTGCCCAAGATGGTCCTGGTCCTCTCCTCCGACGGGGAGGCCAGAAGGGACACTGTGTCGAGCCTCGCTCCCAGAAACAGTGCGACTTGCGCGGGCACCAGGTGGGATTTGGCGTAGTTCACGGAGAATCCCAGGTCCGTGAGGAGTTGGACGGTCCTTGCCCTGTGGATGTCTTGCGGCGCTGGCAGAGGGGAATCCGACGGGCGAGCAGGGGCCCCGTCGGTATCCTCGACGATGTTGTCGTCGTCACCTGCGTCGGGGTCCATTCCGACGGGCTGGCCTTCTTCCACGCCTAGGCCGTGGCTTAAGACCTCGATCAGCTCCTCTTCTGAGGTTGAGGCCGACTCTACGACGACGCCCTGCCCTCCCTTCTTCCCCACGGAGGGTTTCACGGGGGTCCTATCGATGGGCACAAAGGAAGACTCCCTCCGAGGAGGCAGGGAGATTCTGGGCCCTGAGGTCGCCACCACTGGTGCAGCCACCACAGGCTGAGCCAGGGCCGCCGCGACCGTTTCGATAGAGGGCTTGGTCGGATGGATCAAGGCCTTCACCACCTTAGGTGCGCTCACCGCCTTATCCTTGAGGGAGGGGGCACTGCCACGCTCCTCCTCTGCCTTAGAGCTCGACCGGGGCCTCTCCAGGAGCTTCGCCGGGTGCTCGGCCTTCCTCTTACCCGACCCAGAGCGTTGGCTCGTGGTTGATGGTGCCGGGGAGGGTGCGCCCTGCCTGGCGCCCGTAGAGTCCGACCGTTCAGCGCTCCCGGTGCCAGCGGACTCGCGGTGCTTGGCCTTATGTTGGGCCCCCGTCGCCGGGGCGCCCTCAAAGGTCTTAGAAGACCGCTCGGATTTCTTCTTCTTCTCGCCAGACGGGCTCTTACCCTCCAGCCAGTTGGCGAGACGTTGATGGCGGTCCTTCATGGTCCGTTCCGACATGTTGCCGCAAAACGCACAGTCCTTCTCCACGTGCGTCTTGTCCTCATGAAGGCAGTAAAGGCAGAAAGAGTGTTTGTCCTCCTTGAAGACGTTCTGCAGCTGGCATCCAGGGCAGACCCTGAACAGCTTTCCGGGCGTCGAGCTTCCCTTCTCCTGGGCCATCTCCGAGACAGGGCCTGAGAAGCTTCTGGAGTCCTCCGAAGTGTAGCTCGACGAAATCTTCACCCTTGAGGGGCACAGATGAATCCGACACGGGTCCCCGTTGATCGGATGTAGGATCGGTGGAGCTTGAGGCTCTTTTGACCGAAAGAATCGAAGTTTTTGTAAAAAGCGCGAAAAAATAGCACTAACGCTCGAGAGCAATAGCACGAGGATCCCAACACATGAACGTGCGGTAAAAATCTGAAGATGGCTGCCAGAGGCGGTGCTTAGGTAGAGGGCAGTCATTGGCTGTGGTCAGTATGACGCAGAGACCAGTGATTGGTTATTACTACGAAAGACAGATCAGAAACGAAACTGATACTGGTTTTTTCTTTACCGAGGATTCCCAGCCTGACGACGGGGAATATTCATGAGCATGTGAATCCATGCCAGACCCCATGCTGGAGAAAAGAAGAAAAATATGCAGCAAAAAACTTCTGTTCCTGTACAGCTCTGCAGATCTCACTGTTCCTGGGCCTCCGTCGTGGGGACACCTTCAAAGCTGGCAACCCTCAAACTTTACTTTCAGTGGTCTTTTCGTGTTTCAGCTCCTTGTGGTACAGCAAATGGCTGTAAGCGTGGTGCCTGGCTGTTAAGGTGGACTTTCCGCACATCTGAGGTCCCGCACTCGACTGAGGGGGGTCAGGCTTGGTCAGTCCTGCTTCGTGGGAGTCGGAGGATCTTCCAAAAGCTTTAGGCAAGCTTACAAGCAACGCACACAATCTTGTGTCCCTCTCCCTGGCTCTACGGTTTCCTGCAGCAACTCTGATGAAATTCAACTAGCTCAGAGATGGGTGTCCAGGTGGCTTACTTGGGAGTCGATTGGTCCTACCAACTCAAAATGGGAGACGTCCTTTGCAGGGCTTCTGTCGATGCGAACTTGGCGATTCGGACCTGCAGCATGGCTTCACCGGGCAAACCAACGGACCAGGAGTTGCAGCAGCCGTCATCCTCAAGCTCTTCGGTTCCTTCGTCCAGTGGGCGACTCTGCCTTCCAAGACAAGAGACTCGCCTTTTTATTCACTTCTCTCCCATTCATTCCAGCCTAGCTGCCACTCAATCAGCAGGGTGGCTGTCCTTGCCAGACAGTCAGCCAGCCAATCACCACAGAGTGCATTTGAGTCTCCTAGGAGACTAACGGAGTTTCGTGCACCTCCCTCGCTTCTTGCCTACCCCAGACATTCTGGAGCCAGTGGCGGGTTTCACTGCTGAAGCCTGCCAAAGGCGAATGAACAAACACCAAACCTGGTTTGGCACGCAGAGAAAAACCCGAGAAGGACCTTTCCAAAAAGAAATGGTGAAAAAAGCCCAGGACCTGTCTTTACAAAGGAGGCTCAGACGCCATCTTGAAAAACATGGCTCCCGCAAAATGTTACCGGAGCTGCGAACAGTTCGCGGTCGGGGTAAATCATGCTAGTTCATTGTAAAACTACTGCCACCAGCAATTCTAAGAGGAAAGGATAACATTTGACTGTTACATGAGTAGCTAGACATAGGGGATACTAAGTAACCCCTCCAGCACTCTTGTAAGATAGTGTGGGCTGGGTCTAGAAATGTACATGACTAAGCCAATTTCACTCCACTGTTCTTGAAAACAGTTGATCCCAGAGAATGTATTTAAACAATGGGAAATCTGAAAGACATCACTGTGGCACTGCACTAAAAGATGCCGCCTATGGAGTTACACTCCATAACCAAAAACACAGGTAAAATTCACACAAAAATACATGAGTGGGAAAAAAAGATTCACACTCTTGGCAGGTAAAAAAATCAAGTCCTCAAAATGCAGCAAAGTTGCTGGGGGTCTGTAAGGTAGAGTGAATTAGCACATTTTTGAGAATTCTCCCAAACACGGTGCCCCCCTGCGTCCGGCTGTAGAACATTGTGGTGGTGTATTCCGTGAAGACCCGTACCACCTTGCCCTCAAGTGACGGAGGAAGGACTTGAGGGCCCAAAACACAGCCCGCAGCTCCAACACATTGATGTGCAACGATTTCTCCTCCGGTAGCCACAGGCATCTAGCATGAAGACTTCCGGAGTGCGCTCCCATCCTTCCAGGGGGGGGGGCGTCCGTCATGACAGTATCCTGATGAGGTGGAGGTCCGGAAAACCGCACCTGTGGACAGATGTGCGCACTCCCCACCACTGTATCACTGGAAACTCTTGTCAAGTGCGAGCGTGTCCTCGAAGTTCCCCGTAACTTGCATCCAACGGGCATTGAGGAACTCCTGCAGCGGACGCAACCGTAGCCTGCACAGCCGAATGTATATGCATGACATGCAGAGTAGGGACTTGATGGACCTCACCCTTACGACCTTCAGGGCCAACAGCTGTTGAACCTTGCCCAGGATGGCCACGATCCTCTCCTCCGACAGACAAGGCACGACACTGGAGTCGGGCTCCCAGGAACAGTGCGTCCAGCGATGGAGTCAAGCAGGACTTTGCAAAGTTTATCGAGAACCCAAGGTCTGTCAGGAGTTGGACTGTCTTTGTGTCGTTGACGGCGATGTTCCTTGAGTTCGCCCGGATGAGCCAGTTGTCCAGGTACACATGGATCCCTCAGACACAGCTGTGCCGCCGCCAGGCACTTGAACATTTGTGGCGCTTACTTCAACCCGAAGAGAGGGGCCTTGAACTGGTAATGTTGTCCTTGAGCCACAAAGCATAAGTACGCAGTGTCCCTTGTGTATGGAGATGTGAAAATGGGCATCTTCCAAGTCCAGTGACGATAGACAATCCCCTTCTTCCAGCTGTCCTAGCACGTGCTAAAGTCACCATCCAAAACTTTTGGGACTTTATGTACTTGTTCAGACAGCAGAGGTCCAGGATGGGCCTCCAACTGCCGGTCTTCTTTCTGACTTGAAAATAATGAGTACACTCCAGAGCCCCGGAACCTCTTTGGGACGAGCTTCATCGCCCCCCCCCCCCCTTTTTTTTTTAACATGGCCCGTACCTCCAGTAGCAGCAGCTAAAGGATGTGGTTTTCCTGATGGGCCACTGGTGGTATCCGTGGACACTTCAGTTGTAACTCTAGGGTGTCGGTGGGCGAGGGCCTCCAGCACCCAACGGTCGGTGGAGATGGTCTTCCACATGCTGACGAAGTTTGCCAGTCGGCCTCCCACCGGGGTGCACGGGTGGGGGTCCGACTCCACAGCCAGTTCAATCTTGCTTGTACGTCAAAGCCCCACCTTGGAGACAACATCCACCTTCAGACTTGGCGCGGCCCCTGTAGGGCCGATGAGCGGGAGGGCTGATGGTAGGACGAGGCACCTCCTCCAAATCCTTTATAGGAACTTTTGGATTTCCCTCCAGAAGTCTGAAAGGAGGGCCGCCATTGCTGAAGCATGCCCAGGGCAAGAGCAGTCTCCGTATCCGCTTTGATGGCCTGAAGAGACTCGTCCACAGTCTTTCCAAACAAATTGTCCCAGTCGAAGGGCATGCCCAACACCTTCGACTGTATTCTGGCCCCAGCGGCCTTCGCGAGGGACGCTGCCACTACTTCAATGGAAGTGGGGGTCTTTGTCTGATGCACCTGGGCCTTTGTGGTCTTGACCGTGCTCGCCACTTTAGGGGGAGGGTCGTGACCCTGCTCTCCCTTTGCCTTCTCCGTCGGTCCCGCTTAGGCCTTCTCAAAAAGCTTGCCCGGATGGTCAGACTTCCTTTGTTGAAGAACCGGAGCGCTGGCTCGTGGTCGAAGGTGCTGGAGAGGCTGAGCTCGCCCTGCCCGCCGAGAAGCCCGTTGCAATGGCGCTCCCAGAGGCAGTGGACTTGCGGTGCATAGCCTTATGTTGGCCCCCCCCCCCCCGCGGCACGGGTGCCCTCAAAGGACTTAGAAGACCGCTCCACTTTCTTCTTCTGGGCAGGAGACATGCTGCTGGGCTCATCCTGAGCAGGGGCCTTGGCCTGCAGCCACTCGTTGAGGTGCTTGCGCCGGTCAGTGTGTGGCACCCTCTCCCAAAAAGCCACACAGCAGTCCCCCACACAGGTCTGGTCCGAATGCAGGCAGTAGAGGCACAGGGAATGTCCATCGTCCGAAAAAACATTCCGTAGGTTGCAGTCGGGACAAACCTTGAAGAGAGGCGCCAAGTCCTTCTCTCCCCCTCCCCATATACACGCAGTGTAGGCCTCGAAGAAGCTTCTGGAATCCTCCAAGAAGAAAGTCAACGAAAATCCACCCTTGAGGGGTGCTAAAGAATCCAAAAACAGGTCCAGCTTGAGGCTCGATTGACCAAAACAAATAAGAGTAAAAATCACAAAAGCAGTAAAAGCTTGAGAGCTATAGCACGAGGACTCCCAACACTTGAACGTGCAGTAAAAATCTGAAGATGGCTGCCAGAGGAGAGGCTTAGGTAGAGGGCAGTCATTGGCTGGGGGCAGTATGACCCAGAGACCAGTGATTGGTTAGGAGAAAGACAGTTCAGAAGTGAAAGTGAAACTGATTTTTTCTTTACCGAGGATTCCCAGCCCACCGACAGGGAATGAGCTTGTGAATCCATGCCAGACCCCATGCTGGAGAAATGTACTCTTCTTCCTCTTGAGAAGGAAGAAAGACTTTCTGAAGCGTAGCCACAATGGGGGAGGGGGAGGGAGTTCTCTCTAGGTCTTTTGGGCGTGGATTTCTCAGAGTTCTACAAACGTCTCTAGCCTCTCCATACATCCCTCAAGTTTCTCCCTGGTCCAAATATATTAATCGGAGGGGTCCAGGGGTGGAGAGGGATCCAGGGGTGGAAAGGGCTCTTGTAATGGATCTTCTGTCGCCAAACGCCGGGATTTCTCCTTTAACGTCAAAGAAATCCCTCCCGTGCCTTCCGAAAAGTCCTTTCGGGGGACCGACCGTTGACGCGTGTCGTTTGTCTTTGGTCCTTTCCGTGGGTTCCAATGAATCCTTCGGCCCATCCCTGGATTTCAACAAATCCTTGGGTTTGTACTTGGCTCTCGATAAATCCTTGGACCGTTGCTTCTGACCAGCTGCCGAAATAATCCTTGCAATGCTTTCGGTAATCACCTCAGTCGGGAAGTTGTAAAGTTCGGGCCTGTGGTTGCGCTGTTACTTTTGGCGGAATCGGGGCCTTCTCGGCCGTGGACACCTTCTCCCGATGCGTCTCGATGGACTTCTGAATATTGGGGCAGCGCCCTTCAATTTAGAGGGCCTGTCGCAAGGTGCACTTGTGGTTGTGGGGAGGGATGCCGATCGGCCGGCACGGCTGAAGTTCGGTGTGCCTGTTGGCGCTACAGACAGCTGTGACTGTTTCGTCGAAGACGTCCCTGGGGTTGTGTTCTTAGTGCGTGAAGCGTGTGCGTCTATGTCGCTGGTGTGTTCAGTCCCCCATAGCAGGACCAGAGTCTTGCCTAGTGGGGCAGAGGACAGACGACGCAGATCGAGAATGCTCTGCCGAAAGGTCAGTTGACTCAATCAGAGGCCTGTTCATCACTCAGCCCCTCGTCACAATGGGCTGTTCTGGCAGCGGGAGAACTAGACTCTGCCTGCGACATTCTGTAGGCCGCCCAGCGCTCAACACGCGCTCCCTTCAGTGTCTTCGGACGGAGGAGCTGGCAAGCCGCACAAACAGTCTTGTTGTGATTAAGGGGCAAACACTGATTACACAAGTGTTTATCCTTCCAGGGAAATTTGGCCTTAAAAGAAGGACAAAACCTAAACAAAGGCCTCTCCATAGCTGAGGAACTAAATAGTGACAAAAAGACCCAGGGAACAAAGAGGAAAGAGAAAGGCATTCTTAGAAAGGAAATGTCCACCCCGGTCCCCTTCTCCCTACTGTGTAGGCCGGGCAGAAGGCCCGGCCATGTGGTCGGCAGCGCCGACCGGAACACTGTCCGTCGAAGATCAGTGGAACCGTCTTCGGCAGAGATCTGCAAACAGCCATCGATGGAAGAGAAGGTAGTATAATATTCAATAACTTTAATAATGTGACCAAAGGTCGAGGATGACTTTAGCAATGTCTCTGAAAGAGCTCCGCTTACGGAGACCAGTATGCTGGGTGGAAAAAAACGATCTGAGGGACCTCGACAAGTGAGGGATTTTGGGTACACTACACATCACGTAGGGATCGTGTTACAGACATGCCCATGTCGACTTCCCCGTTCGATTCTCGAAAGATAAGATGCGATACTATGCGGTAACAACTGTATGTCGGACTATATGCACAGCATGATATTCTAAGCAGATTAACAAGCATCAGAAAAACAATTAATTTATCAGTTATAAGCCTTCCTCAGAAGGGAGCAACATTAACACTCAAATATACTTCTCAAAATAAACGCTCAATATTTCTAAATCAGTAAGTACCCTTTTGGGATGGCCCACAGACACCCCTACACCCTCAGGTGACTTCAATAGCTAGGGTGCTGGGAACATTAATATATTACTGTCGCATTTAGAGTCATGTAGGAGTAAGTCAAAGGAAAAGGTTATTAGAACAAACAAAAGACCACAAATATTCTTAAGCTGGCAAATACTTGCCAATCCCTTAATAAGAGTCATTCAGTGAAACAGGCTAAGCCAAAGTAAATGGGCAGAAGCACTTTGCAGTTAAGTAGAAAAAGTCTTTGCACAATGTTTGAGAAGTCTGAAGAAAAGAAGAATCAAATGGGCCACAAGCTGTTAGACTTGAGAAACGTAGAAGATGCAAGCAACTCTAACACAAGAGTTACTATTCCTGGGCCTCAGTCAAGGGGACAAGAGGGAGGACTTTTGGGGACTTCTGCACTGCAACGAGACTGTCACCGCTCGCAACCGGCAATCCTCAAACAAGTGGCACTTTGGTGTTTCAGCTCCTAGTGACCACCGCAAATAGCAACACAGCGGTTTCTGGCTGTCGAGATGGACTTTTCTTGCTTCTGGGCTCCAGCACTCTGTTGAGGTGGCTCAGGCTCAGTCAGTCCTGCTTCCTGGGAGTCGGGAGGATCTTGGCCAACTCAAAAGCAACGCACACAACCTGGTGTGCCTCTCCCTGGCGTTTGTTTCCAGCAGCAACTCTGGAAATGCAACCAGCTGCGAGAGAATGTCCAGGTGGCTTACTTTGGAGTTGATTGGTCCCACCAACTAGGGGAAAAGTCGTCCTTTCAGGGGCTTCTCTGTCGATACAAATTTGGAGTTTCAGCAAAGCAGCAGGGCTTCGGGGGCAGACCTACAGTCCAGGAGTTGCAGCAGGCGTCCTCTTAAAGTTATTCTTTGGTTCCTTCGTTCAGTGGTCAACTATGCCTTCCAAGCCTTGCCTTTTATTCAATTCATTCCAGCCTAGCTGTCAGTCACCCAGCAGGGTGGCTGTCCTTGTCGGACAGCCGGCCAATCACTTCAAAGTGCATTTGGGTCTCCTAGGAGACTAAGCACAGGGAGGTTTGTGCACCTCACCCAGTTCCTGGCCACCCCAGACACCGTGGAGCCAGAGGCGGGCTTCACTCGTGAATCCCGCCAAAGGCAAAGCGAACAATGAGACCAGACCTGGTTTGGCACGCTGAGTAAATCTCAAGGAGGACCTTTCCACAAAGAAATGGCAAAAAAAGAAGACCAGGCCATTGACAAAAATGGCACCCTTGGGTGCTTTAACGAAACCACTGCCACCAGCCATTAATCGTAGAAAGGGTAACATAAAAATCTTACATGAGAAGCTAGACAGACAAAGGGGCTACTAGGTAACCCCTCCAACATCCTATGGGAAGATAGTGTGTGCTAGGTCTAGAAAGTTACAAATGTAAGTAAAGTCAATTTCACTTTACTGCTCATGGAAACAGTAGTTTAACCAAGAGAAGGTATTTAAACCTTTGGGAAATCTGAAAGACTCCCCTGTGTCACTGCACTAAAGGTGCAGTGTGACAATGTAAAAACATGTCAATGGAGTTTGTCAGACTCCAAATACCAAAAGAAACAGTTGCAATCACATTAAAATACGAGAGAGTGGGTAAAAGGGTCGCCGGTAAAAGTTCAAGTCCAGCAAAAGAGCTGGGGGTATCTAGGGTAGAGCAGAATGAGCACATTTCTGAGAATTCTCCCCAACAGGGAGTCTTGATGGACAACGAACTAACACTTGAACCACAAGTAAACACCATAATCAAGAAAGGTGTCTTACTGTTGCATGCAGTAAAAAAAAAAAACCCTACCATTCCTCTTCACCAACAAAGAGGACACGGGTATGTAGTCTCAAACATGGTTACTACCATCCATTCTTGCCCAACAGTAAGTGAAATCATTTTTTTCTTTTAGCTGTTGGGCAGGGAATATTCATTAGCATGTGAATTCATGCCAGACCCCATGCTGGAGAACAAAGCGATCTGTTTGGAGGAGCGGGGGTCCATAGAAACTATGGAGGGAAAGTTGCCAAAAGAACTTTCGTAACATCCATCTGTAGATTGTGATGGCGCTCCAGCCATCTATTTGCAAATGTTATTCAACCCTTCTCAGCAAAATTAAATGGTGCACAAATAAAAAAAGCAAAAGCCATTTGGCTGAGGCAAATTACAGGCAATCTAAACGAAGACACAAACATGCCTTATGTACAAATGCTTCCACAAACTTGCACCTAAATATCTGAGTGCCAGAATCCACCTTTATCAGCCAACCAGAGATCTCCGGTCTGGAGACAAATTAATGGACACCCCTCGGACTAAACTGACCTCGAAGGGGGGCAGGAGGTTCTGTGTTTGGCCCTAAACTATGGAACCAACTACCAATGGCCATACGGGCATGTCCATCGCTAGAAGGTTTCAGAAACAAACTCAAAACCTTCCTATTTAAGTGATTCAAAGAGGTAGGAGCGAGAACAGTGTCCTACAGCTAAGATGGAATTATAGTTAACATCTGCGCCCGAATGCGGTTTAGTCTGCCTGGTGCGCATAAGAAATCAAAATTAAAAAAAATCTATGAAAAGCAGAAAAACAAAATCAACTTACCCATGCTCTGCTCACAAACATGAAACTGGTATAAATCATGATTTTGGGCTCAATTAAAAAAGGAAAAATGGTGTGTACTGCTTAGAACAAGCAAGTCCATATACAGATCAGATGGAACACAACAGTGTAGACCAACTATACAATCAGAGCTACAAATTCAAGCAGTTAGTATGCAGATTTCATAGCAGTTCAAGACTCAAACTGTGTCATCTAACTGATTAATGTACACTTCAAGATAACTCAAACATGCATACAAAACAACTCACCAGTTGGTACAACGACTCAAATCGATGCCAGTCAAGGCCTTTGTGCAGCGGATAGCTGTGCGGACCAATGTCAGAGGGTCTGTGTCTGGTTCTGGTCCATCTAGCGAGGGGGACCATGACCCTCCAATAGGGACAATCTCATCACCTTTCTTTCCCAGCAGAAACTAGAGGTGAAAGATATACTGGTTGTGAAACAATAACTTTAAGAGCATGCAACACTGAGCACAAGAAATGGCACTCTTTAACCAAGGCCTGAATTGTTGTGCTATGCCCAATGTTGGAAACAGTGAATGCTGGTATGTAATACCTGTAGGTTTGAAGGTCAATGCACCAGAACCTCCTTTGTGCCAGCCCTAAAGTCTGCCAGGTGCACAGTGTAATGACAAAGCAGCAACGCGTTAGGAGTATGGAACAAGTTCCTTACCTGTAACTGTTCTCCAGCATGGGTCTGGCATGGATTCCCATGCTCCTAAATATTCCACGTCGTCAGGCCAGGAATCCTCAGTGAAAGAAAAACCAGTTTCACTTTTGTTTATGAACTGTCTTTCTCCTATAAACCAATCACTGAGCATACTGCCCCCAGCCAATGAGTGTCCTCTCCATAAGCCCCTCTTCTGGCAGCCATCTTCTCATTTGGTAGCTATGTTAAGTGGCAGTATGACCAAGAGCAGCCGCAGAAGGGCAGGAGAGAGGGTTTGCCTGTGAATCCATGCCAGACCCATGCTGGATAAGAGTTACAAGTAACTTGTTCCTTCTCCAGCATGGGGTCTGGCATGGATTCACATGCTCATGAATACATAGCAGTACATACATAAATAACCACGGGAGGTGGCAAAGCTCAACAGAAGCAATTACTCTTCACCTCACTAGGCTCACCTTCAAGCGAACAGGTTGCGTAGAACTGCTTGGCAGACTCTGGACTCTGGAATCCATCAACTCCGTACAATTTCTTTAAAGTGTGTGTAGATCTCCACATAGCAGCCCTGCAGATGCCCATCAGGGGCACACGAACACAGTTGTTGCAGCGACCGTTCTGGTGTAATGGGCACTGACAGCCAAGCAACATTCTGTTTGCCAATTGGTGACAATGAGTGATGCAGCCGGAGAGCCACCCGATGAGGGAAGCCTTGGACAAGGCCTTCCCATGGTTCACAGTACCAAAATTCACAAAAAGCTGAGAAGTCTTCCGGAAACTTTGTGTGTACCACATAAAACTTCAGCGCTCAAGCCACATCCAGCGAGTGCCAAGTCCTTTGAGCCGGCGACAAAGGCGTCCGAAAAAACACAGGTAACACCAAGGCTTGTTGAGATTAAATTCCAACGGAACCTTGGGCATGAAGGAGAGGTGCGTCCTCAGCACCACCCATGTCTTGTGGAAAGTCAAATAAGGCTGCTTACAGGATCGGGCCTGGATCACTCCCACCCTCCTGCCCATGAGGAATGTCGTCTTCCAAGACAGGCATCGGCTCAAATGCCGCCCCACCTCTTTCCCCCCCCCCCCCCCATGAGCCTAGTCAGTACCACGTTGAGTTCCCACTCTAGGGCAGAAGCCTTCACCTGCAAGAACGAACGGAGCAATCCTTTGATGAACTTCACCAGACGGTGCGAACAAAGAGAAGACCATCTCAGAGACCTGGTGTAGCGGGAGATAGCACCAGATGCACGATGGAGGCGTGCGCTAGCCAACGACAACAAGTACAGAAGGATTTGGGGGTTATGACCCTTAGAGGGTTAATTTTCGACCGGCACCAAGTCATGAAACGCTTCAATTTGTGTCCGTAACACTTCAGAGTCGATGATGCCCTAGCCTTGGCGAGTACCTCCGTACAGTCCACAGGCAACTCTTAGCCACTGAACTCTAATGCTGCAGGAGCCAGGCCCCAAGGTTGAGCGATCCTGGTTCGTGGTGCAGGATGGTGCCTCCTTCCCTGGCGAGAAGATCCGCAACCACTGGCAGCTTGACTGGAGGAGACGCCGACATGCTGAGAAGGTCTGGGTACCAGATCTGCCTCGACCACGCTGGCGCGACGAGAATCATCCTGCACCGGCACAGTCTGAGAGGACTGATGACTCGTAGTAGCAGCAAAAGGCGGAACGCGTACAGAAACAGGCCTTCCCAAGGGAAGGAGAATGTGTCCCCTATGCTCCCCGTCTGGGGGAACCCGATGGCAAACCTCCATCACTGTGTTAGTCGCAGTTGCAAACAGATCGATCTGGGTTTTGCCCCCACTAGAGGAAGAGTTTGTCCACTTGCTCCTGCCGAAGCTCCCACTCAGAGCAAGAGCACAGCTCCCTGCTGAGGGAGTTGGAAAGTACTCCTGCACCTCTTTGGAGAACGCCGGGGACCTGATGCCCCCCAACCCCCCTGTCCCCTGCATGCGGATGTAAAACATTGTGGTGGTATTGTCCATGAAGACCCTCACCACTTTGCCCTTGAGGGATGGAAGAAATGACTTCAGGACCGAAAACACAGCCTGTATTTCCAGGACGTTGATGTGTAGTGCGTTCTCCTCCTGCAGCCAGACCTCTGGCGTGCAGCCATCCAGTGTGCTCCCCACCCTTCAAGGGAAGCATCCATCATGACTGTCACCTGGTATGGAGGGCTTTGGAAATCTGTGCCCCCAGCGATGTTGGAGCACACGCCCCACCACCTTTTCGCTCAACGGAACTCCTCGTCTAGCACAAACCTGTCTTTAAAAACTTTGATTCAATGAGCATCGAAGAACTCCTGGAGTGGTCGCTCCTGCAACCTGCAGAGCAAGATCAGGTAGATGCAGGACTACAACATGCCGAGCAGCGTTAGGGAGAATTCCCTAAAATGTGCTAATTCCCTTCACCTTAGAGACTCCCAGCAACTTTGCTGGAGTTTGAGGACTTTTGTACCTGGAGAGAGTGCAGCCCTTTTTCCCTACTCTCCCATGTGTTTTGAAATGTGTTTTACTCTTGCGTTTTCTTTGGTAATGGAGTTTTAGACAACTCCATAGGCATCGTCTTTTCGTGTGCGTCACACGGCAACCTCAGTGCAGTGGCACAGGGAAACCTTTCCAGGCTTCCCAAGGTTTAAATACCTTCTCTGGGATAAACTACTGTTTCCCTGAATAACTAAAGTGAAATTGATTTTACTAGTCTTTAAATTCCTAGACCAGCACACCATATCTTACAATAGAGTGCTGGAGGGGTTAGTGTCCAGTGTGTCTAGATACTCATGTAGCAGTCAAATGCTACCCTTTCCTCTCGAAATGGCTGGTGGCAGAGGTTTTACAACGAACTACCATGATTAGCGTTTAATCACTGGAGCCATGTTCAAGATAGCGTCCGAGTCCCCTCTGTATAAACAGGTCCTCGTCTTCTTTTTTCGCCATTTCTTTGTGGAAAGGTCCTTCTAGAGTTTTGGTCTGCACGCCAAACCAGGTTTGGTTCCTTTGTTCATTCGCCTTTGGCGGGCTTCAGGAGTGAAGACCGCCTCTGGCGCCAGAGTGTCTGGGGTGGGCAGGAAGTGAGGGAGGTGCCTGAAATTCCGTGCTTAGTCTCCTAGGAGACCCAAATGCACTCTGTGGTGATTGGCTGGCTGACTGTTTGGCAAGGACAGTCACTCTGCTGGGAGAGTGGCAGCTACGTTGGAATGAATGGGAGTCTCTTGGCTTGGAAGGCAGAGTCAACCACTGGAAGAAAGAACCGAAGACAAGCGTTAAGAGGACAGTTGCTGCAACTCCCGTACGATTGGTATGCCCGGTGAAGCCCTGCTGCAGGTCCGAATCGCTCCAGTTCATCTCGACGGAGAAGCCCTGCAAGGACTTATCCCTTTGAGTTGGTGGGGCCAATCAACTCAACACTAAGCCACCTGGATACCATTCTCAGAGCTGGTTGTATTTTCCTCAGAGTGCTGCAGGAAACTGTATAACCAGGGAGAGGGACACGAGCTTGTGTGCTTGACTATAGCTACCGGAATTGAAGATTTGCCATTAGTCTCAACGTCCTCACTCTTGTCCCCACGACTGAGGCCCAGGAACAGCGAGAACTGCCAGGAACAGAGGTCACCAGCTGCATCATTTCCTTCATTTGTAAAGTTACTGTAAAACCAGACAGAGTACTTGTGACCCAACAAATGATTCTTGCTACAAACTATTCCTAAGAACTTTTGCAGAGACTTTTCCGTTTATCTACCAGAACTGCTTTGTCCTATCCAAGACTTTAGTCCATTGACTTTGGCCTAGACTATTGAATGGACTCTTCTGGTGAACTCAAAATATCTGCACTGTTAAAGAAATAACTGTATTCTTTCCATTTTCTTATAAGCTATGCCTTTTTGCTCCCCCTTCAAAGCATTCTGAATGCCTCAGAAAAGAGGGTAAAGTACTGAAGTATATTTGTGTGATTATATTGCCTCCTCATTAATTTGTCAGTTATAAAACATTCCTAAGTATCTAATAAAGAAACCGAGTGTAAAATTTTTTGAACACCTGTGATTGTAGCCCTCTGTGTAACATCCTTACAGCTCACATTCCCTCTTGAGATAAGGCTGGCTGCTCAGCTCCGCTACCACAAACTGTAGTACAGACTTGTACCAAAGGTTGGTTTTGCCTACACCTGTAGTCAGTTGTGTGTAGTGGTCCCAGAGGGTACTGCATGCAAACTTTGCTTAACACCTGAAGGATTTGAGAATGAGCTACTATCTTGAACTTGTCCTTCCTGAGGAACTTCAAATAACGCAAGTCCAAGATGGGTCCCAGTCCTTTTTGGGAACAACCCTTGTTCCTCTCCGCCACAGGCACGGGTTCTATAGCGCCTTTCTCCAGCAAGGATAAAATCTCCTTCACAGGGAGCGGATCCAGCAACTTCAAAGAGTGTTTCCCCGGTGGATTGTCATAAGACCGGCGGAGAGAAGGTCGACAGTAACCGTGGACTATCGTATCCAAAGCCCATGCATCCGAAGTAATGGCTTGACACTCTTCAAGAAGCTGCGACAGCCTGCCCCCCACCAGTGAACAATGACTCAAGGCCTCAGAGCGGTTTAGAAGTGGCAGCGGCAGTGCCTGAGGGCAAAGGCAGCTACTTGAGTGGCTTTGGCACCCCTACCTCGTCTACCACAAGTGAACTTACGTTTGCCACTTTGACCGTCCATCCCTCTCGCCTTCCCAAGTGAGGAGTAAAAGCGAAAGGAACCCTAGGACGAAAAGGCCGAGGTTGTCAAACAGCTGCGCCTAAAGGCTTGGCAGCTGCTTTGGAGGTCTGCAAATTCTCAAGGCTTTCGTCAGCCTTGTTGCCAAAAAGATGCAACCCGTCAAAGGGCATGTTGAGAAGACGGGCCTGCACATCGGGTGCAAACCCAGACTTCTGCAACCACGCAAATCTGTGCATCACGGTTCTCGTAGCCCTGGACCTAGCGACACAGTCCGCAGTGGCCAACCCAGACTGAAGGGATTCACACATGGCATCCTTGCCATCCTGCACAATAGCTAGAAAGCCATCCCTTTCGGGAATATACTTAGCCGCCAGCGAAATGCAATTCCACTGTGCGAAAACTTTGCTAAGGCACAAGTGGAGTTGGCCGATTTCAGAGCCATACTCCCAGCAGAAGAGACCATGTGCGCCCATCCAGCCACGAGTTTATCGTCCCTATCCGGAGGGATGTTAGGGTTCACAGCCTGCTTCGAGGTGGCCGTAGCTGCCTAAACCACTTGTTAACCGCCAGAATAGTCCCCGGGGCATTCCAAGTAGCAGCCACCCTCTTTTGTAAAGCCACATGAAATGGCAACACTGGGTCAGTGGACGGACCCTAATCCAAGATGTCTGCAAGATCATCTTGAGAGGCTACCAAACGCCATCTCAGGAGAAATGTCAAGTCCACTGGCATCGTGCAAAGACTGACAGAGCTTCAATCCGACTTTACTCAGAAATAAGACATTCTGGAAGATTGGAAGTCCCATAAGGAAGACCAAAATGACCAACCTCCTCCTTAGACCTCTTCATCCGCAGATGTTTTGGAGGGACTGAAAAAACTGGGAAGAGGAGTGCACCTCTCATCAGGGACAGGCTTAACAGACTTGGAAGAAGCCTTCCTAGGAGGATCCATAGGCACAGGGGATTCCCCCAGTAAAATAGGTCCAGGAGGCATCAATGGCACCGACAACAACTGCGTTGACAAAGGCTCCGATGGCCTGACCAGAGGTAAAGACCTGACAGATGCCTCCATGGACACAGCGCTGATGGTGCCGACAACTTCACAGGCTTCAACGGTTTCGTTGGAGACGAAGACCTGGCACGTCTCTGACGATTCCCCCGATGCCTTGTCTGAACAGGACCTCGAAGGCTCACGATGCTTATCGCACCGTTTACTCGGGCCCGAGGGCGCACGAGTATCCGGTCGAGACCGTACATTGCCAACTTCCACCGAAGGCGTGGGCGAAACAGTGCCTGGAGACTGAAAAATCTGTAACACTTGCTCCCGGAACGACTCAGATTCCTCAGGGGTCTAGGATTTGGAGGGGCAGGCCACATTTTTCGGGCGGCCATCATCAGACGAGGAAGGCGAACGGTGACGCTGCTTCCTGGACCGCCTCGAAGAGGAAGAGTGGTGCGAACCACTCCGGGACCGAGATCTCCTGGAGGGTTTCGACGAGGAGACTCGACTCTCGACTAGTTGGTCGACAGACCAGTAGACTTCGTTTTACAGGGTTTGGAAACACGGCCTACCTTCAATTTCCCCTTATGCTCCTGCAAAGCCATGGCAGTCAACGACTGGCACTTCGAGCAGTCGTCCGTAGCGTTGTCCTCGCTGAAGCACCACAAACAATCCGATGTGGGTCCGTGATAACACCTTGTACTCACAGTCCCGACACTTCTTGAAGCCATACCGCGGGGTCGTCGGGGTAGACGAAGACATAATACCAAATGCAATAGAAACATGAGGCGCACCGAATACACGAAGCAAACACGTTTGCGGAAAAACGGAACCAAGGCTACAGGCGCCCTGCGTGCTACTTATAACATACTATGGCGTCACCCTCGACGGAGGCCTTCGAGGGACATTGACCAGGCGCCATAGACACCAGGGCGCCCTCTGCCGAGAACATTTTTCCAAAGCAGCACAGCTCTGGACATCATATGTCATAGATTAGGAATACGTTGGAGGACACAATCCATTCAAACTGCAGTTTCTAAGGAAAGAACTTTAAGTATGTTAGAATAGCACCAAAGCAATTCAGGGAAGCACAACCCAGGGTTACAAGTTTATAGGAGCAGCAGCTAATCAAGGCGAGTAAGACCTGTATACTTTTTAAAGTAGCCTCCAGTTGCTTTAAGGTAGGCATAAACCCTAAGAGTTTTAGAATCTGTATGAAGCAGACCAGGGAAGGCAAAAGCCAATGTTACACTTTAAGACACCATGTATTTCAAAGTAGGTAAACCCTATTGGTAAGCTTTTACACTCCTTCGGTTAAGCAATGATAAAACAGTACCAACAATTATTACTTTTTAGAAGGGGGGCAGCTTTAGGCAGGTTGAGATATGGTTCAGTTGCAAGAAAGTTCAATAGGATATCTTCTTAAGTAAGTATTCACTTTCAAAAGTGTTCAGGGACTTCCAAGAAGGCTCCCTATATGTGTTCCAGCATTAGCCCTGGGCAAACTCAGACAGACCAATCGCACACCAGACTTAAGGTAGGTATTACCCAAACCCACACAGTACCTTAGGAGAAAAGGGGAGCATCAGAGTTGATGCCTTCAGGATACAGCAGCACAAAGTTTCGGACAGATTTGGACTGTGAAAGACCATGCACCGCATTCAGGCTCAAGGTCCCAGGGTACTGTGGTTTGCAGCCCAGCAAGGTCGCAGCACGTCATAGGATGGTTCAAAATGCAGGTCTTCTTGAGACTAGTGGATCTCATAAGCCTCTGTGTAGGTGTCATTTTGGAGGCGGGGAGCAGACCGCCCGTTTCTGTAGAGAGCGGGTTCCTAACAGGGAAGATACAAAACAAAGGGCTGCAGAGTTTGACTCCTCCCTTGCTTCCTGCCTTCTCAGACACTCTTGAGCCTGGGCGGGGAATACAAAGGCTTCATGCCGAAGACAAAACTTCCACCAAGGCCGTTCCCCACCTAGAATCGTTAGAAGCTGATTTAACAGCCTGCAAGTAAGACTAAAAAGTCACCAAGATAAAACCACTGCCAGCCATTTAAGTAAACTTGCAATTGTAAAAAAAAGATAAAGTCCAAGCTAAAAGTTCTGGGGTTGACACATGTCATGACGATTTATCACAAATATGAAAATCTTACCTAACCGTAAGACCGCTGTGGATTCGGGAGGAGCTGTACGAGGTGTGTTGAGGTAGTTCACCATGGATATGCGGTAGATCAAGTAATTAAATGAGGTCGCGGGTTCAGAGCAGAAGTTGCAAATGGTATGTGGACTGGGTGGGCAGGGAGGAATAAGCAGGACATGGGAGGAGAGTTCCTGTTGGGCAACGGAGATGGAATAGAGGCAGGGTGTTCTGGAAGACTGAGTGGAGATAGGAAGGGTGGGATTGTAAGGTGTTAGCATGGAGGCGGGTACAGAGTCTGAGTGGAGAGGTTTTATGAGGGATTTAAAAAGTGTTCCATCGCAGTGCATGTAGAGCAGTCGTGCCTTAGGAGTGGAATGTGTTGGAAGTATTTGACAGGAGATTCAACAAGGAGAGGAGAGTGTTGGGTGTCCAGTGGAGATAGAAAGGGTGTGAGATGCAGGAAGTTGCACCTTTCTTGATGAACGCGCATGTGGGTCTGAAAAGCTAAGAGTTGAGTCTGTGTTAAAGGATGCCGTGAGAAAGTGGGGTTAATGTATGGGTGAGGGCACGGGTGGCAGTTAAGGGAGAAGTGGAAGGTGCTACTAGTTGCATCTCTTGAATGCTTGGGTGGGTTGCGGGGTGGAGCAGTACCAACATTGTCTGACCAAATTATCAGTAATTTCTGCTGCAACATTTGAGGCCTCTTATTTTGGAGCAATAGGCCATTATTGCGGCTAGAGGAATGGCGGATACTAGCTTATTGTGGAATGGATTCAAGTCTGTTTGAAATTTGGAAGATCAAATGGTATAGAGACAATGGATGCCCAAGTGCAGCCAAATTCAGAGGTAGCAGACACGAACAAGCGCAGTTTGTGTGCTCCGGTTCAGAGCAGTATAGAGTTAATGTGGCATCAGTGTGGCCAAATTCAAAAGCAGCAGAACTTAAAATGATACCAACATCACAGTAGCAGAATTCAAATGTTGTGTAGCCTCACAGTAGCACCATTCAAAGTGAAACCTCGCAATGGTAAAATTCTAAGCAGAACTGAGCTACAATGGGATTAACTGGGTTAATCTTGGGTACAATGATACAACCGACTTTAAAGCTACTGCCTTCCACAACGCATTCTCAGAAATGAAATTCACGCAAATTGTTAACGCCCCAACCCACTCAAAAGGTCAACTCCTGGATTGGATTCCATCATTTAATTCTACAGGTCTCCTAGAAGACAGTTTAAACAATTTTATTGATTTATTCAAACAAAAACAATACAAACCAAACATGCAGTGCATATATCAACAGCGCATTTGTACATTGCTTAATTTCAGTCACTGCTCCCCTTATCCCACCCCCATTACGAGCCTATTCCTTCCCACACTCTGTTCCTGCATCACATGGCAGGGTCTCCCTCTCTGTGGGTTTGGTCAGATCTTGTATTGATCCAAACAATTCCGACATTAATGATTTCCAGGCCATCAGGGTTCCCGCCTCCTCCTCTCCTCCTACATTGCTCGCCTCTTGCCATACCATGGTTTCTGCTTCCACCCATTTCTGCAACTCTTTCCACCAAACCTCCACCCGTGGTCTGTAGTCTGACATGTCTTCCATCCCATGGCAATCCTTTTTGTGAGCACGTATGCTAGGTCTTTCAATTTACTAACATGCTTTAGTTTCTGGGATCTGGGGAACCCCCCAGCAAGCAGGCCCAGACTATCTATAATAATCATGACCCCCTTCTCCGCTAATTTCTATGCTACTTCACCCCAGAATCGCTCAATAACCGGGCATGACCAAATCATGTGCACCATGCCAGCTCTTTCTTCGTCGCATTTGGGACATGCTTGTCCTGCATTTGCAAACCTGGATATCCTCTGGGGTGTCATATATGCCCTGTGCGTAATATATAGTTTCTGTTTTAATCTTGTATTCCTTGACACCTTATGGTACCCCAGGGCTCGTTCCCACATCCCGTCCTCTATCGGGGGTCCCTACATCCGCTTCTCAGTCTAGCCTTAATTGCGTTAAGTCCTTCCCAACCTTAGACATCTCGTATAGTCTGGAGATCGCGTGCCCACCTTCCGCTATATCATATATTGTCTCTATAGTAGCATCTGGTTTTTCTTCCAGTACTGTTTCAGGCCAGGTTCTTCTAATTCTCTGCACCATTCTGTAATACGTAATATATATTGGCCCGTGTGTAACCCCATTTCTTCTCCTAGTGCTCCAAAATCTACAATGGTCCCCTCTCACCAGATATTCCCCATATTAAATAGCCCAACCGATTCCCAGTGGTTCCTGATCATCAACATCCTCAGCTGCTCATCTCCCCCGGCCAGTGCAACTAGTGGTAACTGCGGGGAGCACGGGAATGGGTTCTCCATCTTCCACCCAAGCATCATCATCATCTTGGGGCGCCCTTCCATTTCTGTCTCGGGCAGCCAGATCATCTCTTTCAAGTAAAATGAAGCGCAATCATGTCAAAACAACCCAGATTCGGGGGTCACTTCATCTGAGAGCCATTTGGCGACATACTGCAGTTGGCTCGCCACATAATAGACCTCATAATTAGGCAGTTTTATCCCCCTTTTTCATAAAAGTTCTGCAACTTCCTTAGTGCCACTATTTCGCGTGCCATCCCACAGGAAATCCCTACACATACTGTTCAGTGAAAAACTTCTTGGGTATCAAGTATGGTATATTTCCAAAATAGTGCAGGAGCCTAGGCAAGACCATCATCTTTAGCATTGCCCCACGTCGCATCATTGCTAGGGGCAACTTCACCCAGAATTTCATACAATTCGATTTTCTTAATGGCCATCTGTGTTGTGCTTGTGCTCCTCTTCCACTGTATGGTACAAGTCTATCCCAAGATAACGGAAAGTACTGACCGCCCATGGTATTTGTAACACCGGTAACTGTCCCACTGGAATTGCCATCCGAGGATCAGGGGTGAGTGGTCTGAAAGGACCCTCGCTTTATATTCCACCCGTGTACTCTCTGTAACCACCTCCGATGTAGCAAAAAAAACATAGTCCAGCCTCGTATGCAACTGCTGCGGGGCGGAATAGTGAGATTATGGTCTTTCTTGGGGGTGTCTCATCCTCCACACATCTTCCAGACAAAAGTCGTCCAACAATGTCTAACGCTTTAGCAGCTGGGGCGGGTCCATCAACCTTCCCATCCGATCTATCCACCCTAGGGTTCAATACACAGTTGAAGTCCCCACCCCAGATCACCGCACTTCCCATACACATGCTTAGGTTAGTACACAAGGTTCTGAAATATGCCGCTGTATTTTGATTGGGGGCGTATGTATTTACAAAGATTTCCCTATTCTCCACCAATCCTCTTATGACCATCCTCCCATCCATCTCCGCCCTTTCCTGCAACAGCTGAAACGGGACATGCGGCGCCACCCAGATGAGTACTCCCATCGCATAAGCAAAATATGACGAGCCCGCCACAACCCCCCCTTCCCATTTCTTAGCCACCATCTCCATCTTTTCTTGCGTCAGGCGAGTCTCCTGCAACATTGCAATGTCTATCTTTTGTCTACGCAAGTACAACATGACCTTGTTCTTCTTTAGGTAACTATTGAGTCCCCTGACATTCCATGTAATTACTTTAAGGTCCCTCATGGCCTATTAGAGTTCCCCCTCCCACCGGTGCAGTCCAGCTCCAACTTCCATCTCAGTCTATATAGGCTCGTACCCCACTTCAAACTTCCGTTAACTACAAACAACCCAAACACCCCTACCCCTCTCCCTCCCACCTCCCTTCCCCAACTTTACCCCCCCCCCCCAAACTGTTGCCCAGCTCCATCCCTGGATCTCAGGCACCCCCGCATCTAGCTCTTTCTGGGGACAGCCTGTACTCAAAGCTCAGCAGGGTGAGGTCACCCTAATGGCTATCCTACTACTTCTATTACTTTGGGGGGTAAGGAGCCTGTGTTCTGCCGCTCCTATTTGCTTCAATTCAACCACATGCTGTTATCAATTTACTTATGTATAAAATACTCTATATTCCAGTCCGTTACATATCAGCAGTATCAAGGTTATCATAACCTGCCTCCAACACCGCCCATCCCTACACGTCTATCAGTGTCTTTCAAGTCTCTACTGGGATATCCATCAGTGTGATATACCTATATATAGAACGTCTCAGTCACTTATCTTGCTCTTCTTGGGCTCGTTCCGCATCTCGTTCCGGGCAGCCCGGAAGGTCCAACCATGTAGTAGCTTCCTCCGGGGTGTCAAAAAAGAACATTTTACTTTTGTGCACCACTTTCAACCTTGCAGGGTACAGAAGCATATATTTGATGCCGACCATGCGCAGTCTCCTCTTCACCGCCACATGCTATACCTCTGCCGCTGGACCAGCATTGTATAATCAGGATACGCTGTGATAGTAGTCGAAGCTCTCTCAATCGTTCCCCCCTTTTCTAAAGTACTCCAAAATCTTTTTGCCATCTTTATTGTTCAATATCTTGGCAATTATTGCTCGGGGAGGGGCTCCTGGCTTCAGTTTTCTCATGAGGGCCCTATGCGCTCGCTCCACTGTGAAGCCTTGTGAGAGTTTATTGGCCCCTATTTCCTGCAGGATTATATTTTCCACATAATCCGCAGCGTCCTGGCCTTCCTCTCCCTCTGGTAGGCCAACCACACGGATGTTATTCCGTCTCGCTCGCCCTTCGGCCTCCTCTGCACGGTTCTCCAGGTTGGCCACTTGCTGCTTAATACGTGGACCTCTTTTGCATTATCAGTGCTGGTGTCCGTGCTAGAACAAGCAACTTGGAAAGTGCAGTCAAAACTATCTGCCAGCGCCCTGACATCTTGTCGCAGCAGGTTGACTTCTATCCCCACTGCGTCTATTTTAGCCTCCAAGGAGGTCCGCAGGTCCATCATTGCTATCCCCCATGAGTCTTAGTTCCGTTATGGCCGTTAGTATCTAATGGTTTTCGATCCCCAGGGGACTTTCCATGGGTGCATTTGCGCCAGTGTGCGTCGACGACTGCTGTGACTTAGCAAACGCATCCATCGTAGTTTGCTTGCTTTTGGCCTTCACCACTCTCCCTGCCAACTTGTGATCTGGCACAAATGTCCAAGGCTACTTTGTTCTTGGTGTGGAAATTCTATCACTCTGTTCCGCTGTAGCGTCAGTGGGTCACTCCAGGCCCGCGCTGTTATCTTGGGGTGCCCTGTGTGGACCAGAGTGTGCTGAGCCATGGCTTCGGGTGGGTTATGTCCTCCCACGTTCTCTATTGGCCTTACAGCCTCCTCTAGATTGTATCCTCAGGGATAGTGCGGCGGTGGAGCCACTAAGGCTTATATCTCAGCCCGAGCGAGAAGGCCTTTCCTTTCCCTTGGCATCTGGCACTTTTGTTCAGTCAGCACTATGGTACAGTTCTGGTTGTAAGAGGTGCTCAATTGGCACCTCCAATGGCTGGTAGCCGCCAGAGTCCGAGTTTAGCCACAGGTTCCAGGTCTCATACGTACTTATGAGTGAGGGTATTTCAAATGGGCCGCACCAGTGCTTCTGCTCAAGAGCTGTTCCTACGTTACTTTTACTTTGCAGTATCACTGTGCTTCCTTCCCTCGTTCTGCGTAGGCGTGCAGCTTGTAATTGTCGGGATTTCTCTTAATTACAACCCACGCTGTGCAGCTCCCTCGAATCCCACACCGCCCAATTTGTCTTTCATCAATTGTTCCTAGCAGCTGCGTTCCGCTTGGCAGCGCTCTGCGGGTAGATGCAGCCGCGGGCCCGGGGACTCACGCTATTCCTTCAGGGTTCTCACTAGTAGCAGCTCCTGCACTCAGCCATTATTCGCTGCGAGTGCCTCTCCGCCGTGATCAAACCAATGGTCATTACTGTGTGCACAGAGCAAGGGGTGCCTTAGGGGCCCGTAAATTGCACATCCACTTGTGTGCTGGCAGCGCTTCGTTCCAGGCGCTGTTCATCCGTCCTCGCTTACCGTGCAGGGGAAGTGCCCGGCAGGCTGCACCGATCGCTCACTTGATTCAGTCTGATTGCCAGCACTTATTTGAGGCAGCAAGCCTCTGTGCACCAGTCCCGCACATACGGGTGCGTTTAAATATCCTTGATGCGCGATCGTGGAACCGTCGGTCCCGCACCTGGTAGCTGCTCTCCCTTGTGTCCTCAGCGTTCCTCAGCTCCGCACACGAGCCTCTTTGTCTAGAGGCGCTCCCATCCATGGGCGGTGAGGAGCCGCAAGCCTGACAGTACTGTGCAGCTGGGGGGGGGGGGGGCCGCGCGGGCTCCAGATGCCAGCCCCCACCTTTCCACACACACGCAGCCTCCGCACTTACGTCCTGGGCTCGCCCGTCGCACCAAGCTCCACAGTGGCTACGCGCCCACGCCGGTAGGCCCCGCTCACCGTTCCAGGGGCACATTCACCCGACCTCCAAGGGACAGTGTCCCCATATCCGCACTGCGCTCAGGTCTGCAACATTGTTTCCACTGCTGCGGCCGAACTTCCTTTGTTGTCCGCCATCTTGGATACTTTGTTGGATACTTTTTTGCAGAGCCGCCGAATGCTTCCAAGTCAATTTCTCTTCTGTTGCATAGCAGGATTCCCTGGGTTTTTATAGTAATGACAGAGGACCATTCACAAATCCGTGTCTCCATTCCTGCAGCTGCTAGTCAATTATAAGTGCATGTGCTCACGTATCAATGTCAGATCCACGGAGCAGTTCTCTCAGGCACGTCCTATTCCATGGCCATGCCACCCCCCCCCCCACTCCTCCCACCCCCCTGACATCAACGAGTTATCCTGGAGGGACCACTTCCTCATCAGGTTTAACATCAGCACAATTAAGGACCACACTTCTTCCGATACCCGTCCCACACCCATCCTAGCGAAGTCACGGAAACTCAACCCAGAAAACTTAAACCCCTTGCTGAACAAGTTACTTGAAGCCCAACCACCAGCCGACTCTAGCCCTGACACCATCTCACTGCACTACCATACCTGCCTGAATTCAGCTATCGAGGAGATAGTCCCCCTCAGAACCAAACTCCCTAAACCCAAACGTAGCAGCTCATGGTTCAACGGCGACCTAATAAAACTTAGAAGGAAAAAAAAGAGCACTAACACCTCACCAGAAAAAAACCCTACTACTGAACCCAAAAAAAGAACTTCAGCTAATATCCAAAGCCTATAAACGTGACGTATTTACACAGAAAGCGAATTCCTTCAACTTGTGCATCACCAACGCTACTTCAAATAGTAGAGCGCTGTTCTCCAGAGAACTAGAAACACCTATCCCGCCTCCTAACATAGCAAAAGTGAGCAAAGTCTGACCACCGTCCAGGATGCACTAGCGTCCAAAATAAATCACTCCAAAATAAAATAGCGATGCAAAGAAAATTCTTAGCACCCATTATGGCGACAACCCTTTTAGCATTAACAGATACCACAACAAATATACCCGAATTTCGCTTTACCACAGTGACCACTGATCTAGTACTAAAAACTATAGCATCACTCAACCCCTCCAATTGTAAAGGAGACCGCTTTCCTGCCAAACTAGTCAAGGACTGCGCCCCCACTCTAGCACGCATCATAACCAATTTTGTCAATGCCTCTTGCAAAACCAACACCATCCCAACTAATATCAAAGAAGCCTGGATTACACCCCTCAAAAAACCCACCTTAGACCCCACCACACCCACTAATTTCCGACCCATCACCAGAGCCCCCTTCCTCCTCAAAATCAGACAAAACTATATCTATCTAAGTTCAATCCCACCTCGAAAATAATCAGCTACTAAGGGAAAGACAATCAGGCTTCTGCCCCAGACACAGCACGGAGACAGCCCTACTGGAAAAAACCAGATGGACAGACTCAGGAAAGCTTTGCATCCTACTTGACCTGTCTGCAGCATTTGATTTAGTGCACCACAAATTATTCCCAACCCTAGTAAATAACTTTCACTTTTCAAAAGAAGCAACCACTTGGATCAAATCATTTCTCGCCGACCGCACATCCAGAGTAGCTATAGGCGATGTAGCAGCAGATACTATAACAGTCCCACTGGGAGTTCTGCAAGGATCCTGCCTCTCCCCAACACGCTAATGCCTACACAAAACTCACTTTTGTAGCACTAGACACAATGGGAGTAATACACCAAGTTCGCAGATACACAGATACTAATCCCAACAGCATTAACAAAATGTACTCTATTATACATAATTGGATGGCGGACAACAGCCTAGGTCTTAATGGAGAGAGAAAAAAAAAAAAAGATCCTCGTAGTAGGTTCCCCCGCCGATTAAACAAACTCCACAAGCAATATACAGCTATAGTTATAGATGGCACTCCAATTAACATATCCAATCAGGTCAAAACATGAGTCTACCTGGACTCAAGCCTTACCATGTGCAAACACATCAGTGCCCTTTCCTCATCAACAGCATACAATGCAAAACTTATTGCACTGAGCCGACCATTCCTTTCCCCCCAAAACTATCACGCTCGCCAGAGCGTCCATTTTGGCCAAAATGGACTACTGTAATATATTCCTACTAAGGACCTAAAAAAATAAAATGCAACTACTACAGAATAAAGCGCCGAGAGCAGCATTAGGCATAAAAAAGACCACATTTCACAACGCAGGAGAGAAGTACCCTGGTTACCCATACAAGGCAGAGTGCTTCATAAAACCCTCACACAAACTTCTCAGGTAATGTTCCCATTTATCTCAGCCAGTGTCTTACCCGCACAACCAGAACACTCGGATCCAATGCTGATATGCACCTACGCATCCCCCATTTCAAGAACTTAACAGGTAGCTCAAGTTCCCCAATAGCAGCCCCCAAGATCTGGAACGCTCTCCCTGCTAACATTTGCAGTGAGCCATCCCACCCGAAATTCAAGAAGCTACTTAAAACCTGGCTCTTTAAATTCTGATCCGACCGCTGACAGATTGACATAGGTTGGCCCCTGACCCAGCCTAATCCTATTCACCATCACTCAGTCATTCCCACACCTATCCCACTAAGACTGAAACACTGTTCACTGAAAAACTATTTTACCCTGCTACTACTAAGAAAGCAAGTATGCTTGCAACTCTAAGCTGTACCACTGGTCACCCATTCCACCTTGTAACAAAGTATTTCTATGTAAGCTTTAAGACGGTTATGCCTGTAAATGTGTTATATGCAACTAAGATGCTAAATATACCTGTAAAAATACGCTGCGATACCCCAGTGTTTGGGCATACAACCAAATGCAATAAATAAAAACTCAAAAAAAGGTGCAAACCTCTGTTGGAAAAATGTAACTTTCTTCAGCTTCTATTTTGCCACTTTCAAAGTTAAATGTGGTGTCAAATGTCGGATTCAAACTTTTTGCGAGTAAGTTACATCTCTTGCCTTGTTTTCAGTGGTCTTTTGGGTCAGGGGGAGCCTGTACTTCAACAGGAATCACTTCTATCCACTGCACTTCGCCAGTTGCCCTGGGAGGGTCCAGTAAGTGCTGGTTGGTGACCCCCAGCTAAACCAATGAGGGTTTGGGGAGGGTCTCTGGTTGGGGACATGGGAGTGAGGTATTTTTTTAAAGGGTAACTTAAATAAAGTTTTGGGGTAAAGGGTTACAATGATTGATGTTGGAGGGGATCAGTATTAATTTCAATTATGGGTAGGGTCTATTTAAGGGAAGAGGTCAGAATGAAAGGGCAGGTGTGGGATTATTTAAAATTAAGGGCAGGGTAGAGGGTCGGTGTAATTTAACAGGAAGAGACTTGGCGCAGGTACAGGCCTAAAATATGGAGTTATGAGTGCAGAGGGTCTACCAGAAGAGGTAGCGGGAAATGAAATGGCTTCCCCTTGCCCGTCTGGTGTTGCTGATTGGGTCATATGACCAGAAGCACCAATCAGGGGTTTGGAGGAGGGTCTCGGGTTGGTGAGCATGCATGTTTTAAAAAAAAAAAAAAAAGTATTTTTAAGGGTTACATTAGAGTTATAAGAGGATTAAAATTAAGGGTAGGCGGTTCTTATTAAAGGGGAGGCCAGGTTTGATTAAGGGCAGAGGGTCAGGGTTAAAGGTGCAGGGGGGTCAGGATACATTTTAAAATGAAGGGCACGGGGTTGGGGTATGTTAAGTGGGTGGGGCTTTTGGCAGAGGTACAGGCCTAGACTTGTACAGGGGTCTACCAGATGAGGCGGCAGGAAGCGAAAAAGTATTCTCTGTGCCCCGATCCCAGAACACGTCAGCCTCGAGGTCCCACGTTTCCAAATGCCTCCATTGTCCTCCGTAAATCCCCCTAAAGCAACTATTTAGTTGCCTTCTACAGCCTTTCACAAGGCACCTCACCTGTATTTGCTTGCTTGGGTGTTCTACATTCTCCATCCAGCTGTTCGGATCCTCTGTAAATAGCAGGCAAGTACGATAGAACTCCTCAATCCCTGGAGAGGATATCAACAAGACCTGCGACAGTGTACAAAACAAAGGGTAATGTGTACAAATCTTACAGTGGGCCAGGTAGCAGAGCAGTACAGGCAAGGCACAGACAAGACGATTTACCAAGCACACAATGAGCTAAGAATGCACACATTTGGAAAAGCTTTGCACAAAACAGGAAACATTTTTCCAGACTAAGAACGCAGCTGGACCAATTGGGCTGGCAATTGGTAATTTTTACTAGATTGTGTGCCACAGCTTTATGATCTACTCATTTAATCGCTCAGTATTTGTTTAAGGATTTTTCTTGTCTTGCACAGGGCACAGACGCACAAAAGGAATAATGCAGATGGTGTATAGACACTATAAAATGCACTTCGACAGGAAGGCTCACCTTAGCAATGAATACTGTGTCGGAATCTGAAGGAGGCTGTTCACCTGAATTCAATTCCTCTATTTCTGGACTGGCCTCGTCACCTTCAGTGAGCTGGAAGCGGCAGGGATACTTCATGCTGAGCGGCTGGGAGAGGGGATAGGTGTTCAACCAGCAGAGCCGTGCATCAAAGAAGTCTGTGGGGATTACTATGTTCCGGTACCGCCTTTGAAGCTCTATGACGTCACAGGAAGGGCTGCAGAAAACAATGAACGACTGGAAGATCAGCAGCTTCCTACGAGAACCATCTTTACAGTCGTCAAACTAAGGATCACAGGCAATACTGTGTGACCTAAATAAAATAGGCCTTTCAACTAGCTAGCCCCAGAAGCAAAACAGGGATTGTGGGCCTTGTCAGACTTGGAACTAGTATGGGGAAAAGGAAGTGGGACAGAAAAACAGGGAGGGTGAAGCTGGTGGGACTGGGGATAATTCTGGGCTGTATTGCCCACAAACAAATGCAGTTTCATTCTTTCATACCAATCATTCCAAACAGAATACCATCCCAAGGCTCATCCAGAAAATCCCCACAAAGTCCTTGCTATCGCCACCTCATGCAACCCTGCACACCCTATTGCTCAGTAAACACTTCCAACTGACAATCTCACCTTGTGACACAGTGGCGGGCAATAGGAACCCGGTAAAACGGGCGCTCATGACGTGGTTTTTTGATGGCGCCCTGCTGGCCAACCACTCTCTGCTTGCGCTTCTTGGAATCAAAATCTGCACCCCGCTGGGAATCATCCCTTTAAAATAAAGCATTAGATTATGAGACAGCTACTCGTACCTTCGTTTCGTCCCTAACCCATGCCAGTTTACCACTAAACATTACATTTCTGGAGTGATTAGCAGAATAATTTCTCAAGGTATTGAAAGGCTAACATTGCAGAAGATGGATTCCAAAAGAAGACTTGCAAATGAAAAAGATAACCAATATACATAATTCAAGGATAATTACATTTGCAAATCTACAGCATGCAAAGATTACACAGGAAAGTAAACCCAGCTATAACAAATTGCTCAGTAACACTTTACCTCCATGGTTTCCTATGGAACGCCATTCTTTTTGCTCCGTTTTAGATTCGGCCATGACTGAGGCAAAATAAAGCCTTCAGCTTCACTTCCCACGCCTTTTGCTCACATGCTCTTCAGCCCATCAGTACTGGGAGACAGTTTCCCTTTTAAATTGTTGTATTTTTAACTTTGGACGCAGCATCTTGCAATGCAACAGGGATGCTTTTGTATCCCCCCCTATCTTTTTACACAGAGGATTTTTGGTTAATTGTATAGGATGTACAGGGATCGAATTAGGACCTAAAAGTAGCCCATAAGTATCCAGCATTAGCCAGTGACAAGGAGATACGACAGTAACAAGAAGCTACTATAAAGCATTGCGCAAATCTAACTTACACATAAAATGCAAACACAATTGTTATTTACGACCCCCTTATGTTTAAAATGTATTATAGAGGTGTCCCAGTGTTCATATTTAAATTGATCACAACAGGCAGAGTCAAATTCACATAGGTTAGGATTTCTCCTTTAGACAACTTTAACTCCATTTGCTATTGGCCATCACATTTTTTTTGTTTAAACAACTTGTCCTAAATTTTTGCAGAGAAGTTAAGCTTTCGACTTAACTGGCATTTTGCTCATTTGTTATGGGTAAACTCAGTAGTCCTTCAGAGTGTCTGCGCTGGGAAACTGTTGGCCTTTTGCCTGGTTACCCATTTGGGTAACATTCATATTGCACACAGCATCTTCCAATGGGGTGCTTGGGAGTTTTTTCTAAAGTCCTACTGGCAGTAAGACTTTACTAAGCTATGCCAGTGGTTTGTAGCTCCCCCAACTCTTATTATCATTCTGTTATAGCTCAGGACCTTGGTAGAGTGGCAGAGCAGTCAGGCTCATCTTAAGAGGAAGATGTTAGCTGTAGGTAAGTACACTGAATCTTAGCTAGACAGGCATAACAAAGAAGCACTTAGATATATATATAAAGCACATATTATATTTACACCAGAATCACCTTAAATACTGGAACCCTTAGGATTACTTGATAATACACGTCAAAGGGCACTTTCAAATTTGTGTTGGTTCGCGGTTACATTTATAGCAATGTTAGAAAGGGAAAAGACAAGGTTATCTTATTATCGGTTATTGCGCACACGTGCGCTTTCAACTGTTTATACGGTAGTACATTTACTCTGCAAACATAGTAAAGTCACTTAAAGGGAGGAAAATAGTTAGAGCAACATAAGCTTATTTCAAGGTTCTAGAGACAGCTGCTTCACCTAGTAAGCCTTCAAGTCCAAAAACGCAACCCTAGCTAAAAGGCATTTCAGAGAGGACTTGAAGTCTTGACAAGCAGCCAATTACAAAGTTCTTGTGGATTTCTTCCAGTGTCTAGAGTTCTTGAAGCAGCAAGTTAACAAGGGAGACCTTAAAAAGGACTCGAGAAGGGGGACACCAGCAGCAGCAGCATGGGTCGGAGGTTAAGAAGTGGTTGCCCTGGACACCTCTACATGCACTCAAATACTCTAGAGCAACTTCTTGGAATCAAGTAAGCAATACCCTCACACCCCCCCCCCCCCACAGTACATTAGGTTAGAAGAAAATGTTTGTGCTGGATGCTCCGCGATGTTGCAGCTTTGGACCAGACCTCAGGATTCATTGGTCTGGTGACTGAAGGCAGGGCAATGGACGGGATCTCTCAGCAGCAGTCTCTATGCAGGACCTGTGGCATGAATTTCAGCAACTTGTTTCAACCTGCGGTTGTGGCGCCTTTTCTGCAGCACCAACAAAGGACACGGATCGCCACATCAAACTTCTTCGCTTCCTGCAGTCCCACAGTCCCACACTGGTGAGGGGGGTCTGGGCGAGTTGGATCGGATCGAGTGTCCTTACGGGTTCAAAGATTTGGACAGATTTAGCCTTTCTCTGCGATGCACTCGAAAGGGGGGCAGATCCCCATGTATTGTGTTCCGCAGCTCTGGAAGCTCCTAGGACCCCGGGAGATGGCTTGAGTTAGTCTTGGGACTGGTTGTTCCCCACCAGCCAAATGGAAGTCCTCGTCAGAGCTTCTCTTGTCACATAGAAAACAGGGGAAGGTCAGCAGCGATTGTTTCAAGGTGTTGCAGGGTCTGCAGGCGTCTCTTGTCGTCTACGGTTACTTCTGTTTCCAGTAACCGATTTGCTTTTCACTCCAGAAGCCTCACCCTTTCATACAGTTCCAGCACACACTCTGCAATCTCAGCATTTTACAGAAAGGGGCGTTTGGCGTTCCAATCACGACAGCCAACCCCCCCCCCCCACCAACCCCCCGCAGCCCTGCCTGAACAGACACTATGGAGTCTAGGCAGGGATATCTACAGGTTCCCGTCAAAGGCGAACACACAAACACCTCCCCCCTCCCAGAATGGTAGAAGGGCTAAAAGCACAACCACGCTAGTAATGGTGAAAAAAGAAGGGAGGGACCCAAGTTGGTACTTGGGTGCCCCTATTGTGCACTACTGAGGCTATGGACATAATACACAATAGTTGTTAGAACATGTCCACTGCTACCAGCCATAACTAGGCGATGGTCTATGTGACTAAAAAGTCACAGGAGAAGGGGGATACTAGGAATCCTTTTGGCACTCCACTGAAGGTGGTGTGTGCCAATCTCTCAGACTATAGAGTTTTCAGAGGAATACTAACTGTAGTTACTTGAGGATATAGGAGAAGAATCTAGGAGGACGCTAAGGGTCCCCAGCAACACTGCCCACAAGGAGCGGTGTGCTACAGTAGTAAAAACAGATTCTTTTAAGAGCTATAGAGCAGACAGACTCCATATTACAGGTAGAATACAAAACAGAGTTCCAAAAGACAGCCCATAAGAATGAGAGGAAAGAGTCTCCACTCATTCAGGATTGAAGAAAAAAAGGTCCGAAAGTCCGGCAAGTGCTAGGGGTCTCACTAGGAGAGGGGTTGAAGCATACAAATGATAGATCTCTCCAACAGGTGCAATGAGGGAGACTTTTGTATCACCCTACACCAAAAGGATTTTTGGTTACTTTTAAAATGTGCCTAAAGACAAGCTGGTGGCAGTTCGATTGTGCTTACTAAAAATATAGCCAAAAGAGTACACTTCGTGTTTACCACATTTGGCTACTAACTGTGGCTAGTGTCCCAACATGGCCATGCCATGAGATTTTTCACTTGTTCTTTGGCCTTCTTCCTGCCTTCTCACGCCAGGAATTCCTTTGTATGGTCATGCATTTGCCTGGGAAAGCTGCTGTTTTCAAAGGCTGGTGCATGCCATGAGTGTATGACCCCAGGAAGTGAGCAGGAAGTGACTGGCTGGTCCCAATCCACAAACTGGTGCCAGTGTGTCTAGTGTGCATGCATAAATTAGCCCCAAGTTGTCACAGATTGGACTACTGCTTGGGTGCATGTGCAGGGCAGATCTTTCTATTTGAGGGTAGAGTTTGATCACTCATCAGAATTTAGATTAAAGAGTCCTGCAGCCATTCCAGCTGATTAGAAGTGGAACAAGAATCCAGTGTAGACCACAGAAGACCCAATGATGAATCCTGAAGAGGCCTGGCGACCATTCTTGCTGCTGTCCTGGCGAAGTCCTGCGGGACTACCTGATCTCAGAAGACCCTTGCTGGTGCATCGACCCTTTGGACTGATGGTACCAACTAGTCCCAAAGCCTTCTTACAATTGTTAGAAAGGATTTCTAAACTCTGGCTTGGTGGACATTTTTTATACAAGGCCACCCTTGGTACTGTTCAGTGTGCAACTTCTGTGAGCTAGCCAATCGAGGTAGCGTGGCGAGAGGCCAAGGCTAAATCTCAGGAGGTGCAAGTGGGGTCAGGGTTCCACAACGAGTCCACACAGTGAAACGCCAATAATTACACTCGTGTTTTCTGGGCCTAAAATATAGTATTTGTATAACTGTATGAAAAATGACCAATGGCAATCACAAAACTAAGCATTATAAAACATATATACAGTCACTGTAGTTGGTGCAAATAAACAATTCACCCCCCCCCCCCCGCCCCACCCCAATACCTGTAAAGAAAGGCAAGTGATTAGGTTAGCACCAACTTTCCACAGGATTTGCAAACCTGACTTTTGACTTCCAAAACTAAGATGTATGGGACTTTGTGCCCAAAAGTTCCAATTTGTCCAATAGTTCAGGAGTTTGAGGGGGGTGGAGATTAGAAGAGGAATCCTGGGGATGTGGTGTTGGGTAGGAATTGGTGGTCACACAGACTACACAACACTCATTTGCTTGGTATTAGGTAACCCACCTTTTGGTATAGGTCTGTACTACACAGTTGGTAGTGTGACTGAACAGCCACACATCTCAAGAGTAGTAAATGTGAGCTGTACAAATGAAATCCGTAAATACAAGTAGCCAAGTAACACTTACACTCAAGGTTTATTGTAGTTATTTATTGAACGTCAGTTTTTAAATAATCACTCTTTAAATATTAATGTAACAGGGTAAATCTACTTTAAAAACACTTTTCAGAATCAAAAGTTAGCAGATAATCTTTGGATATGCTTCTTACACAATTCCTACACCCTGAGGCGACTTCAATCACAAGGACAGTAATTGCATTTATTTGCAGATTGAGGTTGCAGAAAGGAAAGGTTTAAGGAACATGTTCTCAGTAGATGTAGGACACTTTAATCTTCCAATGAAATCCAGACAAGCCTTCCCCAGCAAAAACAGTCTAAAGGAAATTACCACCTATGAGGGACAAAAAATTAAAGCCAGTGGGCTAGACGAGTCTGCAGGGAGCCAGTACAACCAACGTCAATTTGAAACAGTCTATGGGGCTGAGGCACTTCTTAAAATCAAAGTCTTGCAAAGTTAGAGAGTTTGTTAGAACATCACTTGTAGGTTCACAAGCTGTTAAGCCTGTGAAAAGAGTTGGAATCAACCCTAAAGGTAAGCCACTGCAATTCAACTGATCGAAGCAAAGCTAAACGACACCAAGGTAAGTACCCCAAGTCGAAACAGTACCTCTAGTTTGAAGAGTGGTCCAGCTGGAGTCTGGCTTGCTACTGCACTGCAGACCCTGTGTTCCTGAGCCTCAGTCGTGGGGACAAGAGGGATCTTAGGGAGTATTCTCAGAAATGTGCTAATTCCCTTCTACCTTAGAGACCCCAGCTCTTTTTGATGTACTTTAGGACTTTTAAATTCTAACCAAGAGCGCACAACCTTTTTCCACCATTCCATATATTTTTCAGTGATTTGGACTGTTTCTTTTGACTTTGGAGTCTGACAAACTCCATAGGTATCCTCTTTATATTGCGACACACAGCACCTTCAGTGCAGTGGCACAGGGCAGCCTTAGATTTCCCAAAGGTTTAAATACCTTCTCTTGGAAAAACTACTGTTTCCAAGAGCAGTGACGTGAAATTGACTTTACTTACATTTTGTAACGTTCTAGACCCAGCGCACACTATTTTACAATAGTCTGCTGGAGGGGTTACATAGTATCCCCTTTGTCTAGTTTCTCATGGAACAAGTTACTTACCTGTAACTATTCTCCAGCGAGCAGTACCAGGAGATGGTGGGATGTGTGAAGGAACAGTAGCAAATAAGTCTTGACACAGCTTTCCCACCTGAGGATCAGACTGTAAACAGTATTGTTGGGTGAAAGTAGGAACAAGTTATTTACCTGTAACTTGTTATCCATCATGGGTCTGGCATGGATTCACATGCTCATTAATATTCCGTCAGGCTGGGAATCCTCGGTAAAGAAAAAAATCAGTTTCATTTCTGAACTGACTTTCTCCTATCAACCAATCACTGGTCTCCGTCATACTGCCCCCAGCCAATGACTGCCCTCTACCTAAGCCCCCCCTGACAGCCATCTTCAGATTTGGTAGCATGTAAAGTGCAGTAGGACCAAGAGAAGAGCCACAGAGGGGTAGGTAGGAGGGTCCGCATGTGAATCCATGCCAGACCCATGCTGGAGAACAGTTGCCTGTAAGTAACTTGTTCCTTCTCTAGCATGGGGGTCTGGCATGGATTCACATGGTCATGAATAAAGAATACAAAGCAGTACACACATGCATAACCAAGGGAGGTGGCCAGGCTAAACATTAAGCATCTCAACATTAAGCTTTTCTTACCTCCTCACCAGCTGTTAGGCAAAGAATGAATGCAGTACCCTCTGGTAACACTATACACAACTATGACTACAGGTATAGGCAACCCAACCTTTGGTATAAGCTCACACTACACAGTTTTGGTAGCATGTTGAGCAGCCAGACCTATTTCAAGAGGGGAAATGTGAGCTGTAGTGGAGTTAAAGATTCGGTTACAGGTTGTCAAATAAACTTGCATTCAAGGTTACTTGCATAAACAATTATTTATTAATCAGTCACTTATAAAGCCTTCATTAAAAGTGAGCAATATAGTAACCTGTACATTTCAATACTGTACACGAGTTTCTGAATCAGAACAGAACCTTTTGGGATGGCCCACAGAACCTACACCCACAGGTGACTTCAATAACAAGGGTGCTGGGGACATTAATATGTTACTGTTGGCATTCAGAACACTCTTAAAGGTTGGTAAAAGGCAAAGGTTATTAGACCACGAGATCATCAATATTCTTAAGCAGGGCAAATACTAGATTGTAATAGAAGAGTCATTCAATAGGCTAAGCCAAAGTCAATGAGAACAACAATAGAATCCACTGTGCTATGCACGTTATTTTTGGTAATTCAAATAAATTTCAAGTAAAGTGTATCTGTAAAGATATCACAGTTAGAGCCTTTGCAAATACAGAAAACAATCAATTATAGTATTCTTGTAATTGTCAGTTTTATTAAAAAGCCAAAGAAAAATTGAAATTTCAAAGTGTAGTAAATTCCATACATGAAACCAAACAGTTGAGAACATGAGAAAACAAACATGATTTCTTAAACAAAAGAGAATGTGCAATGTAGATCAGTGAACTGACGGAGAAAAAATAAATTCGCTAGTGCACAAAATAAATCATGACATAGGAAAATTGAATCACACCTATGGCAGACTTAATGTTCTGATATTGGTGAGCAGAAAGACTAAAATGAGAAGCAGGTCTGCCGACGTGCTTGTGTCAGAAAGAGTCCAAATGTACTACAAAAATGTTCAAACAAACACGTTTTTGGTAAAATAGCCACCTGCTGGATAATATATTCTGAAAGAAGCCTTCATCAGGGCGAAAAAGGGGAACCGAAACCCTGTGTGGAGGCAGACATGAAAGAAAAGGAATTTTAGATTGTTTTCAGAATCTTGTAGGCTGAAAGTGCGTATTTCTAAGTATTTACACTGCATAATTCCATTGGTATACCCAGAGGGTGAAGTCGTACCCTAATGAGGAGCAAAAAGGCTCTGTTGGAGTCTGGCTGTGGTATCCTGCTGAAACAGGGTGTACAACACGACAAAAAAGGCATCTGGTTCAAGTCTTAATTCATCAATAGACCTAATCAAACCCTTCATTCGGTGATTGTTTTAAATTTTGATGTGTAACTTGTCATTCAGGCAAAAATCGTTGGTGAATACATTTTAAAAAGTACCTTATTGACTAAACTGGTATTGGAATCGTAGAAGATGTAACTTTTTCAGTCTTGGTCTGATTCCATTTGTGGGGCGAGAAACCGGGCACCAAAAAGGAGAATTAGGCCCCAAATGGGAGTTTTGAAAAAATTATGAAAGATATTGCGAGCTTGTGAGCACATATTACTCGCAAAAAAAAAAATTGGATAGTGCTTGCAGATGGCCAAAAATAAGAATTGAAGGGAATTAAAGCTCACCTGCAGCCGTCAAGTTGCAATAGCTGGCAGAGAAAAAGCGGAAAATGAGCTGCGCAAGACTTCGTATGTCCATGACGCTGATGGATGTTCCATGATTGAGTTCTCAGCAGCTTCATAAACTTAAGCTTGCTGAGCCGGAGGGAGCGGGTTATAGAAAAGGTGCTCTCCCAATTGATATCGCATGGGCAATGTCAGGGCCCTTACCTCGCAATCCTTCGGTTCTTGTAAAAATTGATGCTGCATAAACCGATTTGTAGCAGACTGGATGCCCTTTATCTTTGCAGCCGTGCTGTTAGGATTGATTTCAATGTGTGGCCAAAGCAGTCTGCAAACTTGCTTCAGCGTTGTGGATTCCCTGGGTAATCAATAAGTAGTTGCAAACTTTTGATAGGTTGCTAGAACGAGGTGCGTCTGCTGACGTCGCTGATTTGGTCATGTGACTGACAGTCTAGAAAGGAGCAATTGGTTAAAGCTGAGAACGTCACTGGGTGTGGGACGATTCAATTATCTAACATATTAAAGCTAACAGATAATTGGTTAGTGCCGCGTCGAGCCCCTGGATTTCCAAATATTTGGTTGGGTGCTCGAAGCTAGAATCTGGCCTTTGAAAGAACCTCCTTGCAGTCCGCCGGGATATCGTACCCTCCAAACTCTAGTGCTGCAGGAGCCAGGCCTGCAAGTTCAGCGACCCCGGGTCGTGGTGGAGGATGGCGCCACCTTCTCTGGCGAGGAGATCCGCATCTGTCGGCAGTTTGACTGGGGGGGGTTGGGGGGTGGAGGACGCTGACATGTCCAGAAGGTCCAGGAACCAGATCTGTCTCAGCCACGCCGGTGCGACGAGGATCATCCCGCACCGGGACCGTCAGTTAGTGGAGTCGCAGCAGCAACGGCGGGAACACATACAGGAACAGGCCATCCCAGGGGAATGAGAAAGCATCGCCCATGCTCCCCAGCTGGGGAAACCTGCAGGTGAACCTCCGACACTTGGTGTTCGCCGCCGTCGCAAATAGATCGATATGGGATTGCCCCATCGTTGGAACAGCAAATCCACTTGATCCTGTCGTAGTTCCCACTCGTGGCACGAGCACAGCTCCCTGCTGAGTGAGTCAGCGATGGTGTTCTTTATTCCTGCCAGGTGGAAGGGTACCAGAAACATCCCTTGGGCGACGGCCCAGTGCCACAGATCCTGCGCCTCCTTAGATAGGGCTGGGGATCTGGTACCTCCCTGTAGAACATCGTGGTGTTATCGGTGAAGATCCTCACCACCTTGCCCTTGAGGGACGGAAGGAACGACTTGAGGGCCCAGAACACGGCCCGGAATTACAGTACGTTGATATGGAGTGACCTCTCCTCCGGGAGCCAAAGGCCTCTTGCGTGGAGATCTCCGGTGTGCGCTCCCCATCCCTCCAGGGAGGCGTCTGTCACCGTCTCCTGATGTGCTGGGGTCTGGAAGTCCATATCTGCCGCCAGATGCGCGCGGGTGCCCCACCACCAGATCGCTTGGCGGAAAGGTCTCGTTGAGTGAGATCCTTTCTTCGAAGCTGCCCGCCGCTTACATCCAACGGACGATGAGGAACTCTTGCAGTGGCCGCATCTGCAGTCTGCACAGGCGCACTAGGAAGATGCACTAGGACATCATGCCGAGAAGGGACTTGATGGACCTCACCTTGGCCATGTCCATGGTCAACAGCCGCTGCACCTTTCCGATGATGGCCTTCGTCCTTTCCTCCGACGGGGAGGCCAGTCGCCCTACTGTGTCGAGCCTGGCTCCTAGAAAAAAATGCGACCAGCAGCCGTGCCACCACTGGTGCTAGGCACTTGGTGAATACCCTGGGCGCCGACTTCAGTCTGAAGGGAAGGGCCTTGAATTGGTAGTGCCGTCCTTGGACTACAAATCTGAGAAACCTTCAGTGTTCTTTTAAAATGGGGATGTTAATGGTTACCTGGTGGTAACTAAGGGACGGGTGGAGTAGTTGGCTCGGTCTCCGTGCGTGTCATCTGAGTTAGTCTATCTGGTGTCACCCATCCAGGTGCCGTGGGAGCTTCCCCATTTCTGGGGCTGTCCATGTCCTTTCTAGTTCAGTCCTTTTCTCGGTTTTCAGTTTGTATCAGTGGTGTTGAAGAGCCAGGTTTTTAGTGATTTCCTGAATTTCAGGCGATCTTCTGTGTTATTTGGAAGTTAAAGTAGGCATCCTCCAAGTCCAGCGACGATAACAAGTCACCTTCCTCCAGATGTCCCAGCACGTGCTGGATGGTGACCATCTGGAATTTCAGGGGCTTGATGTACTTGTTGAAACGACGAAGGTCCAGGATGGGTCGCCAACCGCCGGTCTTCTTTCTTACGAGGAAGCATAGAGGGTATACTCCGGAGCCCCGGAGCCTCTTTGGGACGAGCTCGATGGCTCCTTTCTTCAGCATCGCCTTTACTTCCCGCAGCAGTTGTGGGACGTGGTTTTCCTTCCTGGCCACAGGTGGAATGTGGGGGCACTTCTTTAAAAACTCGTGTGCCCGCAGGCCAGGGCGTCCAGCACCCATCGGTCGGTGGAGATGGACTCCCACAAGCTGATGAACTCTCCCACTGGGGTGCTCAGGTGGGGGGCCCAATGCTACGGCCAGTTCAGTCCCGATTGGCAGCGGCCTTGCCGCCGTCAAGCTCCTCCTGACATACTGCGTCCTCTGTAGGCCTCCTGCGACAAGGAGCGGGCCGCCTGGCGTGTTAGGGAGAATTCTCTGTAAAGGCTAATTTCCCAAACCTAGTGAGTCCCCCAGCAGCTTTGCTGGATTTTTGGGGTTTATTTTTTTCTCCTGCTAAGAGTGAGACTCTTTTCCTCCCACTCTTATACATGATTTGAGGTGTTCCTTTCACTTTGTATGCGTTTTATGGGCTATGGGGTCCTTTACCCCCATAGGGCTTAATGTGTTTTTGATATGTGGGTTACACAGCACCCTCCGTGCAGTAACCCAGGGGTGTCGTAGCGACCCCCAAACAGACTCCATACCCTGGGACTGACTACTGTCTCCCAGGGCATGTAAAGTCACCTTTGGCTTTACTAGTCTCAAATTGTGAACAGAACCAGTACAAACCATCCTATTGTGGACGTATCCCGAGGTCTGTTCGAGGGGGCACTGTCCAGTCCCCCCCGACCGAGTTTTGGCTGGTGGCAGTGGATACTATTTATATTCAACCGTGAATATATTACTATGGGATTTTCCCATTGTTCGAGACTACCACTTTTCAACATAGCCTCGAACATACCGCCGGTTTATTAAATATACAAATTCACCGGTTGGTATTTTTTGCCGAAACTTGGTTCCAAAATGGCGTTTGTGTTCGCTTCTGTGACTCCAACCCAAGCCGAGCCCTTTGTTCCACATTTTGGCAGGCTTCTCCACAGAAGCCTCCAAAAGTGGTGCCACTCTGTCTGGGTACCACAGGGGGGGTAGGAGGGGGGTTTAGGCACCCTGGACTGAGTTGCCTCGGCAACTCAAGTCGCACACTTGTGTGAAAGGCCCAAGTGGTGAGCAGCCCGGCTCACCACTTAGCATGTTTGAATGACAGCTAGGCTGAATGTATGGGGGTTTCCTGCATAAAAGCAGGGCTTTGGGGACTGGAACTTCAGAAGTCGCCACAGGACCTAAAGATTCCGAAGAGGGAGAAGCTGAGCCGACCGGCAAAGACTACACCACCGGTGGAGCCCTGCTGAACCATCTCACCGCTTTTCCCGAAGACAGAGGAGATCTCCAGTCCGGAGAGTCTACTTCCTTTGACTGGTGGGGATAACCAGTTTGCCCGACTTTTCGCCTTCCTGGATCATCTCGTGGCCGCCTTGCCTGTGCCAAGCACCCCGGCAACCGGGATACCACGGTTTTTCCACCACCGCAAATAAAAGGGCCTTACCTTTTAACCGGAGAACTCCGCGGCTGGTTTCTTCCCTGGCAGTGCAACGACCTTCAGCTTTCCTCCAAGTCAAGTCCATCTCTTCCTCTGGACGCCGCCGTGACTTGCACCTGCTGCCAGGAACAGCTGCCCCCACTGGAGGGTCCTCTCCACTTTGAAGGTACTGTGTCCGCCTGGCCTCCCTCGCAACGGTCTGTGTAAGGTGACTCATAAAGCTTCCACTTACCACTTGGGTTGGCCCTAGGCTGGCTAACTGAACTTTTCTGAGCTGACTTAATTCTTTTCTGAACTCCCTGCAAGACTTTTCAAGACTTTTAAAACTGATCTTGGGCGCATTGGTGCTCTGTTCTCTCAAAGAGGGAGCCTGGCCTCTGAACTTTTTGCTCACATGAAGACTTGACTTTCCTGCCTTGCTGGGTGCTTCTAAAGTATTGTGTTGTGTGCTTTTCCTAATTTCTGCCTTTTTCCCTCCCTTGTTCTTAACTTATTGGAGTGCCATCTTTAGTTAAGCGCTCACCTCTGTCTGGAAATAAGTGGTGTTAACCAAGACTTGTCTGATGAGGAATAAGGGATGCACATCTAGTAATAGTGACAGTGTTGAATTTACTTTAAATAAATATGACAATGCATTACTTACCGTAAAAGCATTTCTGATGGTTGTATCTGCTTAGATTCACATGCTGTGCATAGGTCCGACATCCAGTGGTCACTGCGGAGTATTGCATTTTGTTTTTCGTAGTCGAAAAGGGGACGTCGACAAGGCGTGTCAGTAACACTATCCCTATAGTGACGTGCGTTGTACCCACAATCCCTCACGCAACGAGGTCCCTCTGTTTGTATTTTTCTGCCCTGAGGGAGCCTTCTAGACATGAGTGAGTACAGAAAAGAGAGAAATATAGAAAAGGATGTCTATGTTCCTTCCATCCGAGCGGGGAGGAAGGGTGGGCGCATGTGAATCTAAGCAGATACAACCATCAGAAATGCTTTTACGGTAAGTAATGCATTGTCTTCTGATGTTTGTTAATCTGCTTAGAATCACATGCTGTGCATAGACTAGCGAGCAGTACCCGGAGTTGGCGGTGGGTTATGAGAAGGAACAGTAGAGAAAAGAGGTCTTAATATTGCCTGTCCCACCTGGGAGTCAGATCTAGAGTGTGCATCTAGACAGTAGTGTTTTGTAAAGGTGTGCACAGAACTCCAGGTAGCCGCTTTGCAGATGGACTCAAGGGGAACATTTGCAATGAACGCTATGGAAGCCCCAGTGCCTCGAGTGGAATGTGCTCTTGGCTTGAAGGGTAGTTCTCTCTTAGCAAGAGTGTAACAGAGAGTGATGCATTTAACAATCCATCTAGATATAGTGGACTTTGAAACTGCATCTCCTTCTCTTCCTGCTGCCACAGAGACAAAGAACGGATTAGTCTTTCTCAGTGGTCTGGTTCTTTCCATGTAGAACATGACAGCTCTGCGTACATCTAGTGTATGCAGACTTTTTTCTCCCAAGCTGGAAGGGTTTTGAAAGAACGTTGGTAGTTCTATTGACTGGTTTACATGAAATTTCGAGATGAATTTTGGTGCAAACCTTGGGTGTGTGCGTAGAACCACCTTATCCTTGTGAACTGTTACGAAGGGGTCTAGTACAGAAAGAGCCTGTAGTTCACTTACTCTCCTAATGGAGGTGATAGCTATTAGGAAAGCAGTCTTAAGAGTGAGGTCTTTAAGAGTTGCCTTGTGCATGGGTTCGAAAGGAGGGCCCATGAGTCTAGAAAGTACCACATTTAAGTCCCATCCGGGAGCTGGGTTAGCTATCGGAGGGTGTATTCTCTTTACCCCCTCCATGAAGGCCTTGATAACTGGTATCTTCCACCACGACACTAAGTTGGGAAGTGGTGTATGCAGAAAGTGCCGCTAGGTGGACTTTAATGGAATTGAAGACTAGACCTGAATCCAGTAAATGGGTCAAGTACAGAACAATGTTAGTGGGAGAGCAGTCAACCGGGTTGATGCTCTTACCTCTGAAAGGAAGCGCCCCCAAGTTAGCACGATCCTCCCCGCAATGGGAGACAATAATGGACACTCCCGTAATGGGAATAAGGCCAAGACAGAGTGCGGGTGAGCGTAAGTGGGAGTTTATCAAAAGAATATGGCATGCAAAGAACTCTGCAACCTCCGAGAGCGCTCTGTCTGACAATAGCAAAGACAGGCGTATTTCTAATACAAAAAACGTCATCAGAACCTACACACTATAGGGGGCACAAGTTAATTGGGATTGGGTGGCGTCGACTAACTATAGGTGTTGCTGCAGCTTGGTTGGTCCGGGTGGGAGGACGTCACTGGTCAGCCTCGTGGGTAGGGTTGGGCCTGGCCGGCCGGCTTGAGGTCATCCGGGCGGTGTTGGTTCGCTGGGGCAGCCTGTGACAAAGATGAATACCTTCCCTGACTTGGGTGCCCTAGATCATGCACATTGCAGTTACTTAAAACCCCATATCTAACTTCTACAGTAAATCTTTCAATCAATGAAATACAACACAGGAGGAATGCACCTTGTGAGGGGTCTGGTGGTCATCTATTGGATTTACCGGTGTTCTGACGTCTGGTATTTCAGGTCGAGGGGCTGGGCTCTGGGGCCTGGGCCGAATGATACATGTCTGTCTGCTGCGTTAGAAGTTATTATATAAATGGGTCTCTGTGTCTTGTCCCGGCGTTGGGGGTCGTCTTTGCACGGGGTCATGATTCTTGGGGTGGTCTAGGGGGGTTATGGGATTTACGAGAGGGTGCTGGTAGATCTGTGGATTCAGACGTGGGTTTATTACCGTGCTGTAAATAACACAGGTGGCGGGCTGTGGCCTTGGGTGCGGTACTGGGGCCTCTGATTCTCTGAAGCGGCTCCAGCTTGGTTGGGGGAGGAGAGGGAGCGCGGCACATGCCTTAGCTTCTTCATCTGGCAGGCTTCGTAGGGTGGGAGGGAGAATGGCCTTGCATATATTCACAAAGGTTTTTTCCTCGTGCGTTGCTGACTTTTGAATGCAGAACTTTTATAATGTTTTGCCTTATTTTGATCTTATTCAAACACACATTTATATTTCAATTTTGTTACACATTTCTTCAATACATTCGGTCCGAGTACCTTTTCATTACATGGTATTATATCTACTACAGTGTTTAAGTATTTATATACATTTGACGGTACATGAGGTAGAACTATGTTATGGACCACAGAGATTGACGGTTGCCACTATGGGTGACTTAAGACGACATATAGGGGTTCATGTGTATACATATGACTTAAAGACACTCCCTCTGTGATCTAGCAGCATTAGTACAGTCACAATGTGAAGTCATATAAACATTTCACTTTTATAGCTAATTCATAGTTTGCAGATTCTGTTTAAGAAGAGCAGTTCACTAATATCACCACTTGAATTCATTTCTGCGTCGCCCTGGCCTCGCGGACCAGGTCACACGGGATGCAGTATTACATTGTGAACGACGAAGTGTTACAGTGTTAGCATCTCGGGTTGGCTCATACCCGGCTTTCTCATGGGAACGCGCTCGCAGTGGATCTACCATGGTGCTGCGGCGGCAGGGATGCTTGGAAAGCCCTCCAAAGGTGGGGGCCGCGCTACAGTGTGCTGAACTCACGCCATCTTTGCTAGACAGGATGGCTTCTAGGCCTAACTGAATTTTTGTATATGCAGGGAACAGATACCTGTGGGCAATGTCGTCGGCGGGTGAACCCTCCTCCACCTGGGCCCGGGTGGTATGAGGGGACGCCCACCGAGTCATGGTCCTCACCTGGGGAGAAGGCTGCAGGTGAGGAGGGCCTCGCGGCCAGTCCTCCCCTACACCTCTACACCAGATGACAAATCTTTTCCACTTGCTAGAATAGCAGTGGCGAGTATTAGGTTTTCTGGCTTCCCTGAGGATGTCCATACATCTCTGCGGGAGTTGTAAATGTCCAAATTCTATGATCTCAGGAGCCAGGCTGCTAAGTTCATGGTCTGAGGGCATGGATGCAGTGTCCTGCCCTTGTCCTGTGACAGCATGTTGTACGGGCAGGGAAGTTTCACTGGGGGAGATAGGGACAAGTGAGCGAACCATGGCTGCCGGGCCCACATTGGGGCCACTAGTATCATGGTAACCTGCTCCTGGTGCATCCTGTGTACCACTTTGTTGAGAAGGGGAGTCGGGGGGGAAAGGCGTAAACAAATTTCCCTGACCATTGAATCAACAGACCGTTCCCCTTGGACTGGTTCTGGGGGTACCTGGAGGCGTAACTTTGGCATTGTGAGTTCTCCAGAGTTGCGAACAGGTCTATTTCCGGGAACCCCCATTGCGTGAAGACGTCTAAGACGATGTCTTCGTGCAATTGCCATTCGTACTCTTCGGGTAGGGGGAAGTCTCTGCTGAGTTTGTCTGCTAGCAGATTGAGTTCCCCTGGTACATGTTGTGATAGTAGAAACATGTGTTTGAGAGCCCACTTCCATATATTCTGGGACAGCTTGGACAGTCCTGAGAGTGCGTGCCCCCTTGCTTGTTGAGGTAGTACATGGCTGTGGTGCTGTCTGTGAGGACCATCACTGTCTTTCCTTGTAGGTGTTCCTGAAAGGCTTTCAGTGCTTTGAACACCGCTAGTAGTTCCAGCAGGTTTATATGCTTGGATGCTAGGCTCGGAGTCCACGCTCCGTGAGCAGTCTGATGGGATATGTGAGGCCCCCCATCCTGTAAGGGATGCGTCTGTGGTTAGAGTGGCTTCCACTGCGGGTGTGGCAAAAGTTTTCCCTAATAACAGGTTTTCTTTTGTCCACCACCGTAGCGAGAGAACCAAGGCCTGCGAGACCACCACTAGATCGTCCCATTGTCCGCTGGTCTGACACCACTGGCTGTAGAGCCACTCTTGCATTGGGCGCAGGCGCGCATGAGGTACCAAATAAATACATGGCGCCATCATCCCTAGCAAGCGCATTGCTTTGCATACCGTCACCTCTCGACCTGCCACATAATGGGGGATCTGAAACAGCATGTTTTGGACCCTCTCGTTGGAGGGGAAGAAGAGGCCGTCCTTTGTTCGAATTAGAGCCCCTAGGAATTGTTTGATTTGGCTGGGGTCTAAGCTGGACTTCTTTTCGTTGATGGAGAAGCCCAGTTGGGACAAAAGGTCTACGGTCTTTTGGGTATTGGAGAAGCATGTTTCGTAAGAATCCCCTGTTATGAGCCAGTCGTCGAGGTAAGGGTATACCGGGATGGATAACCTGCGTAGGTGGACCGCTGCCACTGCCAGTACTTTCGTGAATACCCTTGGTGCAGATGCTATCCCGAAGGGTAGTACTCTGAACTGGTAGTGCTTGTTCTCTATCTTGAACCTGGAGGTATTTTCTGTGCGCTGGCAACATTAAAATATGAAAGTATGCATCTTTCATGTCTAGTGTTGTCATGTAATCCCCTTGTGATAACAGTGGGATTACTTCCTGCAAGGTCACCATACGAAACTTTTGGGGTTTGACAAACTTGTTCGCTGGGCGCAGATCTAATACAGGGCGCATGGTTAAGTCCTTTTTGGGTACAAGGAAGTACACTGAATAAATACCTTCTGTTACCTGAGATAGGGGGACAGCCTCTATAGCTTCTTTATTCAGTAGCTCTTCTACTTCTTGAAGAAGAATGGTGAGGTGTTCCAGTGTCATGCGTCGGTTCCGTGGGGGTCTGTACTTCATCGAATTCAACGGTTCCCCGCAGTATCCGTGGGCTATGGTGGATAAAACCCAGCGGTCTGACGATATTCCCTCCCATGCTGATAGGAACGATGTTAGCCGGCCCCCGACCGGTGATGCATGGGAGGGGACCCAAATCTTCGGGTCATTTGTTGGTATTGGGCATGGAACCTTTGGGGCTGGAGCCGCGACCTCTTCCTTTGCCACGGCGTTGGCCTCTTTGACTGAACTGGTTGTTACCCTGGTTAGAGGGCCAGTTGGTAGCAGAGTAAAATTGCTGTTGGTTTTGTCCACGAAAGGAGCGTCTATTGCCATAGCCGCGTCTGTTAGGGGGCCTAGAAATTTGGTCAAGAGTCTTGATGGTATCAAACTCCTTCTTCGCATGTTCTAGGGCCTCATCAACTGCTTTCCCAAACAGATGTGTTTGTTCTATGGGCTTATTTATCAGGGAAGCCTGGGTTTCCGGCTTAAATCCCGAATTGCGCAGCCAGACATGGCGTTTGAGAAGTATTCCCTGAACCAGGGAACGGCCAGCAGTCTCTGCGGCATCTAAGGAGTTCTTTACGATGCCCTGGTTTACAAGAGTTCCCTCTGAGATGATCGCTAACAGGCGTGAACGCAGGGGTTCTGGTGCGTCCTCTGCTTCGCTGCGCAGCTTGCTCCACTGTGCATCTGCGTAGCTAGCTAGTAGGGAATTGTTATTTGCAATCCTAGTTGAGAAGGCTGCGGAGGTCGTGATTCTCTTCCCAAGTGCATAGAGCTTCTTGCCCTCTTTGTCAGGTGGTGCCTCACTAGTGGATAGTGGTACCCCCGCTCTTTTCCTTGTATTAGTAACTACAAGGGAGTCCGGAATAGAATGTCCTCTGATGTACAAGGGGTCAGAGGACGAAGGGCTGAAGAGCTTTTCTATCCGAGGGTTGACCCCTCTGACTAATGCAGGATTGGAAAGGGAAGGAGTTATTCTTCTCTTTATAGAAGCCAGGAGCGGAATAGACTAACGGGGGCTTTTTCTTTAATAACTTTTTCTACAAAGTCTATGTCAGGAAGAGTTTCCCCTGTGTCCATTTCAAAATGCGCTGCTGCCTTGCGCAATAGTGCATTAAGTGAAGGTTGGTCATCTATGGGAGAGGTGTTTCCAATAGGTGAATCCTTGGGAGGAGAAGGGTGAAAGGCATCAGGGTCTGAGTGCACTGATGGGGATTGCCAAGGCTGCACTGATGGGGATTGCCAGGGCTGCGAGGTAGCTGTATCTTCTTCAAAAACTCCTGCACTAGTGTAAGGATCTTCTTCAAACCCCTCTTCCTCATGTTCTTCCTCTCCACCCAAACCCTCCTCATCTTCCTGGAGGTATTGCTCCTCTTCAGTGAGGTCATATACGTCTGTAGAAAGGGGAAACAGCCTAGGGATCTTGACCCTAGGGTCATCCTGGGGCTTTTCTCTTGGTCTTTTGTGTGTGGGTGTTTTTTGGCTTCCCAAAAACCTTTCCATTTTCTCCATACAAGAATGGAGTCTTTCAAGGGTCTCATGGGGGACCCCTGAATAGTCTAGAGGGGGGGAAATCAGTGTTTTCACCTTCCAAACGCTTAGAACGCTCCCACAACGTCAAAGAAAGGTTTCCGTCGCCCTCAGAAAAGCCCTCCGGTAGTTCAGAAGTGCCCTTAGATGAAGGGGGCAGTTCCTGGCTACTCTTGTGCTTTTTCGGCGTTTCTATAGCTTTTTGTGCCGTATTCGACGTCTGTTTAGTCGTCCGCTTACGTTTGTCTTCGGAAACAATTCTCGCCAGGCTCTCGACAACGAGTTCGTCAGTAGAGGGCTCTGGTGTCGACGTTGCCTGCGTTACGCGTTGTTTCTCGACGGCCGCTCTATGGAGCGTTACGTCGGATGATTTTGAGGTAGCGCCCGTGTTTGATGAAAGCCCAATCGCTGGTCGCGGCTGCGTTTGCGGGTGGGGCTTGAGACCCTTACGGTCTGAGGTAGATGCCGGAGTGCCCTGCGTCCCCTTCGGCGCTGATGGATCCTTCGTCTTCGACGAAGAAGAGCTGTGGGTGGTGTGCTTAGGCCTATGGGGTCTATGTGCGTCCTTGTCGCCGGGGTGTTCATCCCCATAAGCAGGGCGTGAGCCGAGCCCGTCGGGGCCGGGGACGGACGTCGAGGAGCGCGAGCGCTCCTTCTGGGGGTTAATGACTTCCGTAACGGACGTCGAGTTATCACCCTCCTCGTCACTTTCTATAACAACGGCGGCGGGTGAGGAAACTGACTTCGACATAGCGTAGTCCGCCCACCTCTTAACTTTCCGTTCTTTAAGAGTTCTTGGTTTCAAGCGCTTACAGGCCGCGCAGCTGTCCTCCTTATGATCGAGGGGCAAGCAACGATTACAGAGCTTGTGTTTATCCTTCCAAGTGTATTTGCCCTTACAGCGTGGGCAAAACTTAAAAGGTGTCCTCTCCATAGCTGAGGCAATAATAACTGGTGATAACAACCCCAAGGGAAAGATAGGGGAGAAAGAAAGACATTCTCAAAGAGAAGATAACAGTTCGAACCCCCACTCTCCCTACTGTATGTTGGCCGGCGAGGCCAGGCCACGTGTTCAGCAGCGCCGAAGGATCCCCTCCGTCTCTTTCCCTCCGTCGAAAACTTGCTCGGCGGAGAAACAGCTTCACAGCTAACGTCGAGTGGAGGGATCTTTAACAATATAATAAGTATAATTAAGGACCGAGGTCCCTAGTAAGTATTTTGCAATGTCTCTTTAGGAGCTCCGCGTAAGGCGACCAGAAGCTGGGTGGAAAAAAGCAATCTGAGGGACCTCGACGCGTGAGGGATTGTGGGTACAACGCATGTCACTATAGGGATAGTGTTACAGACACGCCTTGTCGACGTCCCCTTTTCGACTACGAAAAACAAAATGCAATACTCCGCAGTGACCACTGGATGTCGGACCTATGCACAGCATGTGATTCTAAGCAGATTAACAAACATCAGAAATACTTTTACACCAAAGCTCTGGTCAGTGTTTGCTTGTACTACTGTGTCTCTGTACCTATTGTGTATACTCTGCATACTGCCCAACTCATCTTGAGAGAAGTCTGACTGCTCAGCCACAGCTACCAGGTAAATCTGGGTGGTACAGACTGCTACCAATTGGGTTTACTGCCAACCACCTGTAGTCCTAAATCTTTTGCAGTGGTGCCTAAGGGAACTGCACAGGTTTCTGCCTAACATGGCGGTACGTCCAGGAGCCGCCGCCAAATCCTTTGGAGGCACCTTGCGTGCCTCTGGTGTTCCGAAAGGGCGGCCGTCGTTGCTGCAAAACCCAAGGCCCGGGCCGTCTCCGTGTCGGCCTTGATGGCCTGCAGTGATTCGTCCACTGCCTTGCCAAACAGGTTATTCCTGTCGAAGGGAATGTCCAAAACTCTGGTTTGCACGTCCTGGCGGAAATTGGTTGCCTTGAGCCAACCACGCCGAAGACCAACACAGTTGCCCAACTGACGGAAACCGGTGTCGGCAATGTCCGTGGCGACCGTTATGGCGTAGTCCGATGCCACCTCGCCTTCCTGCAGGATCTCCAGGGCCTCCGCCCTCTTGTCGTCCGGGAGGAAGTCCAGCAGAGAAGCTATCTTAAACCAAAGCTCCCTGTCGTAGCGGGCCATAATCGCTAGGGCGTTGGCCGCTTTAATAGTCGACGAGATGACCCGTTGCTCCATGGCGTCCAGTTTATTCCCCTCGCTGTTCAGAAACGGGGGGGGGGTGAGGTTGAAGTCAAAGCCATAGCCCCCGTCGCCTTCTACTTGGCTGCCGCCGAGACGGCCGAATCCGGGGTCGGCTGCGCCCTAAGGCACAGAAGGGCGGACTCCGGGACCCGGTACTTCTTCTCGTACCGGTCTCTTAGCAGGGGTGGTGGACGGGTTCTTCAGGAGCAACATCCCCTCGTCCCAGAGGTCATCAAGTAACTGGACGGAGAGGACAGTCTTCCTTTTGGCGTCATGCTGTCGATAGCGGAAACCTTCCTTCTGTTCTTCAGGGCAGAGCTCGAAGAGCTCGGATGCTCTGGAAATCATGGCGTGAAAAGAGCCAATTTCGTCGGGCGGGGAGGCCCGAGGGGGTGGTGACGGAAGGCCCATCCCGTCGTCACCGTCATCCGTCGTGCCCGTCTCTGTACCCGTGTCCTCCCTAGGATCAGGGGAAGGAGATGAAGGCTGTGAGGGCCGCGAAGGCTGTGAGGGCGGGGGTGGATCTGCTTACTTGGAGGGCTCCCCGACGGGCCAGGCTCCGCTGGATCGTTTGTTGGGGGGTAAGGGCAACCTCGTCCTCATCTCCGTACATAAAGGTCTGGATCGCCATCAAGATGGCTCCCGAGTTGTCCCGTGGCTCGGGTTGCGATGGTTGAGGAGTGGAATCCTCTGCCTCCACGGGAACCTTTTCGGCACCGCGGTCGCTCTTCGTCCGCCTCGTCGGGACCCCTCCCGTGGGACCGGACCTCCAACTTGTTGAGGATCTTCACGACTCCAGCAAGCTCCTCTTCAGAGGCTGTATCCGTGTCGGCCACCGCCCCTCCCCCCCCCCCTCTTTTTCCACCGGGGTTCTCACGGGGATCTTATAGATGGGCTCAAAAGAGGATTCCCTCTGCAGCGGCAGGGAAACTCTGGGCCCCGAGGTCGCCTCCACTGGGGGAGCCTCCACAGGCTTCGCCAGGGCAGCCACAACTCCCTCGATAGAGGCATTAGCCGGGTGAATCAAGGCCTTCATGACTTTTGGCGCGCTTGAGACCTTCACCTTGGGGGGGGGGGGTCACCGCCTCGCTCCCCCTCGGCTGCTTCCGTCGGGATCAACCGGGGCTTCTCCAGCAGCTTACCCGGGTTCTCAGATTTTCTCTTCCCCAAGCCAGAGCGTTGGCTCGAGGTTGATGGCGTCGGTGAAGGTGCGCCCTGCCGGCAGCCGAGGAGCCCAACCGTTTGGCGCTGGTGCCCGTGGACTCGCGGTGCTTAGCCTTCTGTTGGGCCCCCGTCGCCGGAGCGCCATCAAAGGACTTAGAAGACCGCTCGGACCTCTTCTCACCTGCTGGGCTCTTCCCTTCCTGCCAGTTGGTGAGGCAGATCCGCCGATCCCTCATGGTCCGTTCCGACATGTTCTTGCAAAACGCACAGTCCTTCTCCACGTGTGTTTTGTCTTCGTGAAGGCAGTAGAGGCATATAGAATGCTCGTCCTCCTTGAACACATTCTGCAATCCGCATCCAGGGCAGTTCCTGAATAGCTTGGATCCGGGCGTCGAGCTTCCTTTGTCCTGGGCCATGTTCACGGGGTAGGCCTCAAGGTCTTCTGGAATCCTCCAAGAAGCGTAACTAGACGAAACCTTCGCCCTTGAGGGGCGTAGAAAATTCTGAAACGGGTCCCCGTTGATCGGAAGTAGAAACGGCGGAGCTTGAGGCTCGATTGACCGAAAAAATGAGATGAACTCAGAAAAAAAAATAAAGCAAAACGCAGTAAAAGCTCGAGAGCTATAGCACGAGGACTCCCACCACTTGAACATGTGGTAAAAATCTGAAGATAGCTGCCAGGGGAGGGGCTTAGGTAGAGGGCAGTCATTGGCTGGGGGCAGTATGACCCAGTGACCAGTGATTGGTTACTAGTAGAACGAAACTGAAACTGATTTTTCTTTACCGAGGATTCCCGCCTGACGATGGGGAATATTCATGAGCATGTGAATCCATGCCAGACCCCATGCTGGAGAAGTAGTTTTGCACCTAATCCGAGATCGATTCTCTGAAATTCTGATGTTGGCAGACCGACTTGTCTGTCCTACATACTGTAGTCCACAAGGACATTCGATGCAGTAAATTACTTGTTTGGATTTGCAATCAAATGAACCAAGGACCCAAGTTTGTGTGCTAATTTTGAAGTCTTTCATTTTAGTAGTAAATTGGCAAACAGAACAGGAGCCACATGGAAAATGGCCAACCGTAGTTCTCAGGTCTCAAAGACCTATTCTAGGTGCTGGCTTCGTGAATTTTGAGTGGACGAGTTTATCTAGTATGTTTTTCAATCTTTTGAAAATGAATCTTGGTAAGGGAGTAAATGGCAAACTGAGTTAATTGGCCAATATTTACAAATCAGTTTTTTATTTGAAAAGTATCCGGGCCATGAGTGATCACACAAGTCATTTTGGTTGGTTCATGGTTACGATTAAGTGTGGTATTAGTATCTGGAGCTAATAGAAATTCTCGATCAGTAAACCTTGCTCTTTTCTTGGCTCAAGAGATGAGCTTTTTAGGATAGCCTCTTTCAGATAAGCGCATTGCTAATGCTAGAAATAACACACATTGGTGCAATTTCTTCTTATTCTGAGGAATTGCCCATATGGCAAATTCTCTCAAGTGTCGTAGGTGATTACTAAAGAAGTGCAATAGTGCGTTTCTTGCTGTAGTTTGAGAAATACAACATTTAAGCCTACCAGCGTCATGCTTGATTGAGATCCAAGAACGCAATTTCTTTGTTGCTTTGTTCCATAGTGAATTGAATATTACTGTCTATGTTGTTCAACCAAACCAAAAACAATTCCAAGTTCTGACTCAGAGCCGTTCCATATAAAGATGTCATCTATATAACGTCACCAGTTTAAAATGCAGTTCTTGTATGGATTGCTGTCATTCAGGATATTCTGGGATTCGTAATGTACCATGTAAAGAATTGCGAGACTCGGGTAAATGCTGTACCCATTGCGGCCCCTTGGTCTGTAAATAAAACGGACCATTGAATTCGAAGACATTTTTACATAATGCCAATGTCATTAATTCAAAAATTAATGTTCTCCCCTGTTCCCCTCCCTTGCCTTGTCGCGCTCTGAAACACGTGTACGAGCGCGATAGAAATAAAATATCAATCAATCCAGAATGAAATTGTGAGAGATGTTCCTGTAGGGAGAGTTGAGTAAGTAATTGACGCATACATTCAATGGCTAGTTCCTGGGGGATGCTGGTGTACAATGATTTAATATCCATAGTGACTAGTTTGATTATTGGGGTCAAAGGGTTGATTCTCAAATATTTGAATCGTGTGCGTGGTGTCTCGCAGATAAGTTTCCGTGTTGACACTTAATGGTTTTTAAAAATTTGCATAAGGGCTCAAAAATAGACCCACACCGAGACAATTGGTCTTCCCGGTGGTCTGAGTTCTTGTGAATTTTGGGTTAGGGTGTACGTCCTTGGCTGGTAGTAAAAAAATGTAATTCCTCATCACTGATCGATTTCCGGTCATAGGCATATTTGACCACGTTTTCTATTTCAGATTTCCTGATCTTGTAGTAGTTCATTTATCATGGTTAGATATTAGTCATAATCACCATCACCCCCACCTTTGTCAGCCGGTTTGATCACGATTGTAGTATTTTTTGAGAGTTCATTTAGAGCTTGGGACACCCCCGCAACCTCCATATTATTTTAAAAGGGAGCGGGGACACCGCCGCAACCCCCGCTCCCAAAAACCCTGAATATTATCGCCTATGGCCATTCCCGGCAACCATATTACAGCGATATTTTTGGTGGGGATAATATTACCCGATACCGCTGAGGGATGTGCTGCTCCTGCCGGGTCACCGAAGGGATCCACAGACACTTCTGCTGATACTCCAGGGTATGGCTGTGGGCGAAATCATCCAGCACCCATCGGACGGTGGAGATCATCTTCCACTCACTGACGAAGCCTGCCAGCTGGCCTCCCACCAGGGTGCATGGGTGGGAGCCAAACATCCTGGCCGGTTCAGTCCTGTTTCAGCGCCTACGTTTCACCTTGGGGGCAACTACAGCGCTGGCCACTTCCATCAAAAGCCTTGGAACATCCTCTAGACTCCCAGGGTCGTGGAACGCAAGGGTTGGCGGTATGACAAGGACCCTCTGCCGATACGCTTCGATCTGCCACTTTCACACCAGAAGCTCGAAAAGAGCGCTGCTGAAGAGTGCCCAGGGTACGAGCCATCTTCGTCAGTCTTAATGGCGTGCAAAGACTAGATGGCCTTCCCAAAGAGGTTGTCCCTAAAGGGCATGTCCAGCACCCTTGTCTGGACCTCATGGCAGAAATTGGTTGCTTTCAGCCAGCCAAGAAGACTGGGGCAGACACCACCCCCCGCCCCCCTCCCCCCCCCCCCCCCCATCTGCTGGAAGCCCGAGTCAGCGATGTCCAGGGCCACTTATGGCATGGTCCAACACCACTTTTCCTTCCTGGAGGATGGAGATCAGCTCCACCCGCTTGTAGTCGGGCAGCGATAGTCATAATTCTCAGAAATTTGCCAATTCCCCTCTACCTTAGAGTCCCCCAGCTCTTTTGCTGGACTCTAGGACTTTAATTTTTTACCGAGCGAGCGAGAACCTTCGCGCGCGCGCCCCCCCCCCCCCCATGTATTTTTCGGTGATTTTTAACTCTTTTGGCTATGGAATCTCTCAAACTCCCTAGGGATCTTTTACATTGTGTCACACAGCACTTTCAGTGCAGTGGCACAGGGAAGTCTTTCAGATTTCCCAAAGGTATAAAATAACTTTCTCTTGGATAACTACTTCCAAGGCCAGTGAAATGAAATCGACTTTACTTGCATTGTAAACTTTCTAGACCCAGCACACACCATTTTACAATAGGGTGCTGGAGCGGTTACTTATTATCCCCTTTGTCCAGTTCATCATGTAACATTTTTAGGTTACCCTTTCCTCGATGAATGGCACGTAGCAGTGGTTTACTTTTAACTACCGTGGTGTCTCTTTACCGCAGGCTGCGTTTGCAGCTGCAGTAAAGCACCCAAGGTTGCCATTTTTGTCAAAATGGCCCCGGTCGTCTTTTTTCACCATTTCTTCGTGGAAAGGTCATGCTTGAGTTTTACTCTGCGCGCCAAACCAGGTTTGGTCCCATTGGTAATTTGGTCTTTGGCGGATTCACGAGTGAAGCCTGCCTCTGGCTCCAGGGTGTCTGGTGGGGGCAGGGAGTGAGGGAGGGAGGTGCCTGAATCTCCCTGTGCTTAATCTCCCAAGAGACAGGAATGCACTCCTGGGTGATTGGCCGGCTGGCAGTCCGGCAAGGACAGCCACCCTGCTGGGCGACTGACAGCTAGGCTGGAATGAATGGGAGAAACCTGCATAAAAGGCATGGCTTTTTTGCTTGGAAGGCAGAATCGAACACTGGACGAAGGAATCCGAAGAACTTGGAAGAGACACCTGTTGCAACTCCTGGACTGTTGGTTTGCCCTGTGAAGCTCTGCTGCTGTGCTGAAGCTCCGAATTCGCCTCGAGAAGCCCTGCAAGGACGACTTCTCCCCTCGAGTTGGTGAGAACAAGCAACTCCAAAGTAAGCCACCTGGATATCCCCTCGAAGCTGGTTGAAATTCCACGGCAGTTGCTGCTGGAACTAAATAGCCAGGGAGAGAAACACCATATTGTGTGCCTTCTCTTAAGTTGGCCAAGAGCTCCAGGAAGATCCTCCGGTCTCCCAGGAAGCAGAACTGACCGAGCCTGAGCCACCTCAACAGAATGCTGGAACCCAGATGCAAAGAAAGCCTGTCGCGACAGCCAGAATCTGCGGTGGTGCTATTTGCAGTATACGCAAGCTGAAACACTGAAGTGCCAATTGTTTGAAGCTTGCCGGTTGCAGTCGCTGACTGTCCCATTGCAGTGCAAGAGCCATCCAGACGTCCTCCCTCTTGTCCCCACGACTGAGGGCCAGGAACACAGGATCTGCAGAGCTGCCACCCAGGAACAGATGCCAGCTGCACCTTTTTCATCTAACCAAAGGTACTGTACAGTCTAAGAGCTCACATCTTGTTGTGTAGCCTTTCTTGTTCTCGGTCGAGACTGGACTTGGTTGCTCGGTAGAGTTGCTTGCATCTTCTACACTCACAAGCCTAAACAGCTTGTGGCCCTACTTTGATTTCTTCTTTTCTACAAAGACTTCTAAAACATTGTGCAACATTTACCTACCTCTGAGAAGTGCTTCACTCCACCTAGACTTTGGCCCAATTGACATTGGCCTGGCTCCCTGAATGACTCCTTCCCTCTGACTGTGTTTTGTCTTCCTTCCAGGAAGGGGGTTGACTTACTTTGCATTGGGGGGTTTTCAAAAGTACTTGCCTGCTCAAGAATATTTGTGATCTCTTGTTTTTTCTAATAACTTTTCTTTGACACTCATCTCAGTATTGCTCCAAATATAACAATGATATGTTAATGTCCACAGTGTCTCAACTATTTAAGTCACCCGAGTGTGTAGGAAGTGTTGTGTCAACCCAAATGGGTGTTTGCTGAACGTAGAAGAGTATTGTGAAGGTATTTGTGTGGCTATTATATTGCTCCCTTCTGAAGAAGGCTAATTCAAACCGATTTTAATAATTGTTTAATCAAGAAACCTTGAGTATAATTGTTTATTTGGATACTTGTCACTGAGATTAAACAGTTTTCACCCTTTCATTCCAGCCTAGCTGTCACTCACCCAGCGGGGTGGCTGTCCTTGCCAGACAGTAGGTCAGCCAATCACGCCAGAGTGCATTTGGGTCTCCCAGAAGACTAAGCACGGGACAGTTCGGGCACCTCCCTCACTTCCTGCCCACCCCAGACACTGGCACCAGAGGCGGTCTTCAGTGCTGAAGCCCGCCAAATGCATAGAAACAAAGGGACCAAACCTAATTTGGCACGCAGAGACAAAGGACCTTTCGAAAAAGAAATGGTGAAAAAAGAAGACCGGGACCGGTTCAAACAAAGGGGCTAAAGGCGCCATCTTGAAAAACATGGCTCCTGCGATTTTTAGCTATCGTTTTCGCGGTTGGGAAAAATCATAGTTTGTTGTAAAACTACTGCCACCAGCCATTTCGATAGAAAAGGCTAGCATTTGAGTGCTACATGAGTTTCTAGACATGGGGGATACTAGTGCTGGGTCTAGGAATTTTAAAAGACTAGTAAAGTCAATGTAACCTTACATTCTCTGGGAAACAGTAGTTTATCCCAGAGAAGGTATTTAAACCTGTGGGAAGTCTAAAAATGCATCCTGTGTCACTGCACTGCAGGTGCTGTTGAACACATGAAAATATGCCTATTGAGATATCTTAAAACTCCATAATCCAAAAACACAAGAGTAAAACACACACCAAAATACATAAGAGGTGAGGGGGGGGGGGGGGAGGGGGTGGAAGGAGGGGGTCAAGAAATGCTCACTCTTTCCAGGAAAAAAATCAAGTCCTCAAAATCCAGCAAAGTTGCTGGGGGTCTCTAAGGTGAAGGGAATTTGCACATTTATGAGAATTCTCCCTAACACTGCCATGGCGATGTCATCCGTAGTTGCCGTGGTCCTCCAGGTACCGTGGGGAGAGGCGCTCTGCGCCTGTGTGGAGGTTGGTGAGGCGGCATAGGGAGCCGCTTCCTCTTTCGCCTGAGGTTGAACTGGGGCCGCCGGCATCCATTTTCAGAATTAACACCAGCGTGTGCAGGGTCGAAAGGATGTCCAGAGATGCATCTCTCGGCGGAGTTGGAGTAGTGGGCCTACTAGGCTCTGCACCATCGCCGCCAAGATTTCTCCGTTGTCCCCCCACGTCCTCCTGGATCGGGTGAATGGACTTCTGGATCCCTTGTCCGAGGAAGAAATATCTGGTTTGGGCTTAGTGACTGCATCCTCTTTTCTGTTGTCTTCACTGCATTGGCCAAGATCTCCCGCCACAGGGGTAGGGATACTCTGCGCGCCAACGATGCTACCTTGACTGGGTCAAACCCTTTGGCCTTTGTGAGAGCGGCTGCCACCATCTCCATCATAGACTCCTCTTGGGCCGCCTGGGCCTTCTTGGGCAGGTCGGTAGCCTTTTCTTGCACCCTTTGCTTCTCTGGCTTCGGGTTGGCATATTTCCTCTTGATGTGAGGCAGATGAGCGCGTCCTGCCCATCACGGGACCCTGACTGAAACAGCCTTGCGGTGCTTGGCCTGGTCTTGAGCACCCTTAAAGAACTTAGAAGCCCCCTCCTCGAACCAGCCAGTGCTGGGTGAGGCATGCCCCTGCTTGGAGCACGGGGTAGATGCCTTGGCGCTGAGCCACACTGCCAGTCTACTGTGACGATCCTTCATTGTTAGACTGGAGAACCCGAGGCAGATATCACAATCTGCTTCCCTGTGGTCAGGCTGGAGGAAGAAAAAAAAAAAAGGCACTGAAGTGGTTTGTCCTCTACAAAAACATTCTGCAGACTGCTGCTGGGGGAAGAGCCAAGGGAGCATTCCCTGTTCTCTTTGGACATGGTCTGGAGTAGGCCCGATGGCCTTCTGGAATCTTCAATGTAACTTCGACGATTCTTGCCCTTGAGGGGCGTTGAAATTCACAGACAAACTGATCCCCCGCTTGTCTGCCGATGGAGAGAAAGAGCACACAGGCCCCCTTTGACAAAAATAAGACTTTTTAATCAAAAAAGCGTGAAAAACAGAATAGCTCACGGACCAAAACACATGGACTCCAAACACTTGAACATGCAGTAAAAATCTGAAGATGGCTGCCAGAGGGGTTTAGGGAGAGGGCAGTCATTGACTGTGGCAGTGTGACCCAGAGTACAGCGATTTGTTTATAGGAGAAATACAGTTCGTAAGTAAAAGTGAAACTTTCTTTTACCAAGGATTCCCGGCCTGATTGGGAATATTCATGAGCATATGAATCCATGCCAGACCCCATGCTGGAGAACAGTAGTTCACACAAGGAAAGCCAGAGAAAATAAAACGAAGCCCAAAGGGCAACCCAGCAACACTGCACAGGAAGTGCCGAGTGCAGCAGCAATAAAATGTATATGCCCAAAAGGTTATCAAAAATACACTACTTATGTTTAAAAACTAAAAACGTTTTATTAAAAAAAATAACGTCACCCATAAAAAAAAAAGTAAAATAAAGGGTGAGTCAAAAAAGGATCCCACTCAGGAACAAGTCCAGCAAAATGTTCTGGAGGTCACAGCCGAGGGAGATTTAGCATATAAATGAACATTTTACCAAACAGGGGTCCATAAATGCTACCAAGGAGGGAAAGTTGCTGAAAGAAATCTTTCCCAAAACTAACCACTAAATGGTGGCCTAAGCAAAAAAGGTGAATCCAAGAAAACGTGCACGTCTCAGAAGTACAGCTACATACGTTATAGCAGTGCTCAGACTGTTGGGCAAGATTTTCTTAGAATTGGTTAATCTTCCTGACCTGGGTCAACCCCAGAACACACTGCTTTACTGGTGGATTATTTTTCCTTAATAACTCATTAGGAGTACCACAAGGATCGTGTGTTTCACCTACACTTTATAATGAGTTTACGAAGCCACTTTTCGATATCTTGGATTATCTGGGTGTCATCTATACTAACTAATAGGATGACACCCAGATACTCATACCCATTACTGGAGACCACACAGCCAATTCTCTCGCTGTTATCTACCAAGTCATCCAAGCCTGGATGGCACAACATGAACTCTGTCTGAATGATGAAGACAGAGGTTCTCATCCTAGGCACCAACCAAAGACTCAAACTCGACCCTTCGTTTAATTCCTTTGCCATTGATGGGAACATCATTAAAGTCAAAGGACACCAAAACCCTAGGCATTTACTCCACTCTTTCCTTTTCCAGGCAAGCCAACGCTGTATCATTCACAGCAGCACACATGCAAGCTCATCACAGCATGCCGCCCCTTCTTATCCCCAGCCAACTGCACCACATTAGCCAGGCCCTTGGTAGTGTATAAAATTGACTATTGCAATGCCCTCTATCTTGGCACTAACCAATGTAACCTTAACAAGTTGCAGATCATTCAGAACAATGATATGATGTGGTATTTGTAACGCGCCTATACTCAATGCCATTAGAGCTGCATTAAACATTCCTAGGAATCACCATATCACTGACACTAGACAAAGTCTCCGCTGGTTATCAGTAACACAAAGAGTATCCCTAAAAACCCTTGCCTTAACTCAAATGCATCACCAACCAATCTCCAAGCTACCTCGCCAATAGATTTACCATCCATACCTCTAACAGACCCCCTCGGAAGCGCCCAGACCAACTGTCTAGCCATACCCCACTTCAACCTCCAGATATCTGGGGCACCAGCTTCCCCGTCCTGACGGTGAAACTCGAACTCACTACCTAACCTCAGAGCAGAACCTTCATTCCCAGCGTTCAAGAGGCAAGCTAAAGCTTGGCTGTCTACCCGGAACCTCCACTGAGCTAGGTTACTCACCAACCACACACCTAGACAATCTTACTCACCAACCACACACCTAGACAATCTGTCCTTTGCCTGCTTGTACATTAGAATTGCTGTGGTCTATTCACTATATAATTGTTGAACTATGGTTTACTTGTCGTCACTGCCTCTTGTATATTATCTGTAATGCCTATATTGTCTGTATCATAAGATATGCGCCCGGATGCCCTTGGGCCAGGTGCGCTTTATAAATAAAAATACCTGTTTCCACACTCAGGTGTCACTTTTTAGACTCTCTACAGTGTCTTTTTAAAGTTGTACTCAACAACTTTTTGGCAATAAGTGCCTGTTGCTAGGTTGCCCTAGGAGCTCCCCTTTTAAACTTTCTATGGCTAACCTGGAGATAACTACAGTTCCAAAGGATAGAAAGAATATTTGGATCCCTTTTACATTTTGTTAGGTGAAACCAGCAAGCCCCCACCTTATGTGGAATGCTGGAGAGATACAATGAATCCCCTTTCACACTAAAGCTAGCAATTGTTACAGGGACAAGTTTACCTTCAATGGCTGTTGGCCGTGATACCTTGCATTAATTTGGTGCACCTTTACCGCGAGCTGCGTTCACAGCTGCAGGAAAGGCACCCAAGGGTGCTCATTTTACCAAAATGGCCCCAGTCCTTTTTTCGCCATTAGTGTTTCTTGTCCTTTGTTCCTTTCCCAGACATGCAGGGCAGGAAATTCCTGTGTGTTATTTTTTATCGTCTGCAGGAGTCCCCTGGACTCCCAGTCCAGGCTCCAGTCTGTCGAAGGCAGGAAGCGAGGGAGGAGCCCAAAACTCCACAGCCTTTAGTCTTCCTCCTTGCCTGAATAAGGACAAATCCCAGTGGGGGCTGGCTGTCCTGATTGGACAACCAGACCACCCCTTCTTGTAAAATGCAGGGAGAGAATGCAGAGGTTGTGCTGCTGTTCCTGTTAAATACTGCGAACCTGGAAGCTGAAGACAGTGGACCACTGGAACTGAAACCGAAGAGGATGAAGGAAAAGCGGCTGAGACGATTTCCAGCGACCAGAGAGCCTGCTGTGTAACCCGAGCCCGCTGTAGCCCTTCCTTCCATTTGACCCGGAGTCTGAAAACGACCCAGAGCCTGGTGAGACCAACTAGACTCAAGACCACCTGCATTTTCAGCCATTAGACGCATTGCTGCAACCTTGCAGGGCTGCAATACCCCAATACCCTGGGATCTCGAGCCATTGTGCTGTGCACGGTATTCCGATTTCCGCTGAAACTTCATGGGCATCCTGGTGCATCTCCAGAGACACAAATTGTCTGAAAAGTCCATTCACCAGAGTGCTGGACCTTTGCGACGACGAGAATCCGACAGTGCGATATTATGTCTTCTGCGCTCCTGTAAAAGGTGCCAAATCCACAGAACTGCATACAGCCGCAAGGAAAACCTTGCCTAGAGCCTTCTCCCTTGATCCCTGCTGCAAAGTTCCTTCTGAGGTCCTGTTTTCAGTCACCATGACAAGGAATCCACTGACTGGGTATTTGGCTGCAGATCCTGAAGTTATCCTGCTGCAAAATCTTCAATGCTGAGGTACTGTGTTGGCTTGGGTATGTATTTACCTCAAGACTCCTGTGATTCCTGAAAGGTGTGGGGTGTTTCCTTTGATTGCAAGGCCTCTCGTCCAGTTCACCCAGTTCCACTGCTAGAATCCTGCTAGGGTGTTTAAAGCCCCTGGACTCCCCCTCCCCCCCCCCCCCCCCAACTCTTAGTAAAATACTCACCTGTTTTCCCAGTCTACCTAAGGAACTCTGACTTTTGCTACTTAAGAACCTATTCGGACACAGTCTATTGGACACTAGATTCTAGTGACCCCTCCCCCTTCTGCCACTGAGAACACTAATGCTCCAAGAATAAGGGAAATACTTTAGGGATTCAGTCTTTTGTCTAGAAAATAGAATAAGTGTTTAAAAATGACTTCATGATTAGAGTTGGTTGGTAACCAACTCAGAGTGAACAGTTACAAAATGTTCTTACCTTGGATGTGTGATGCACCATTCTCAAAAGTATCATTAACCTCTTTCTTTCCTTCCTTAGGAACCATTTTGCCATTGTATCAAAGTATATGTAAGGGTATATCACTAACCTGTGATTTGGCTGTGCCTCTTCCCAAAAGTAATGGTATTGGTTTCACCAGATTATTTCGGGCTAAGATTATTGTATAAGTGTTCCCCAACTGGGTCTTGCTTCCCCTGACTAGCGGTTAACCTGTCCAGTGTCAGTCTGCATTAGATCTTACCTACCTAGAATAACATTGAGTCATTCAGTAAAATGTAACATTGCGTTTTGCTTTCACTGTCCTGTTTTAGACACAAGAGTCTTAGGTTGATACCTGCCCCAAATTGCCGATAGCTGCTTGAAAAAGTATATGCGTTTTACTTACCTTGAGTAGCTGTGTTCTCCCAAAAGTAGTTATAGGTTTTTACTGTACCTACAATAAGTGTGCCACTATTCACAAAACGTATACTGTTCAGTTCACAGATTATGTGATTTGTTGCCGAGCGTCACAGTACAAATGGTAGGGTCCACTACCCTTCAATTACTTAATGTAATCTGAAAGTAACCATTGGTTTTTACCCCAAGGATAGGGGTGACCTATACTGAATGTGTATGAAAAAGGTTTGACTAACCTAGAACCACTGTTAAGTGTTCCAAATAAGGTTGATGCTTCTGTCTGTGTACCTTCAAGCATAGTGTCGCGTTTTTATAATTGTGATTACATATAATGTGAAATAGTATGCATTTACCCCTAGATTTATCTGGTCCTACCTGTATTTAAATAAACCATTTATTTAATTACAGTGCATAGTGTTTGTGTTTCTTTGGACCAGTTGGATTACAATTTCATTTGTACTGATTCTACATACCTCTCTCCCTCCTAAGATAAGCCTGGCTGCTCTCTCTACGCTGCCATGAACTCCGGTGGTACAACCTTATATTAAGAGTGGAGTCTTGTACTGCCTCAGTTGAATGGTTTAGAAGCCCTTAGTCGGACTTCAGAAACAAGCTGTCCTAACAGACTATGCATAATCTTGTTAAATACTTATATATTTTTTCGGGGACAATATTTTACTTTAACACAATCGAAAGTGCCTTCCATCTCACCCCCCGCCCCCTCCAGCCCCCAAACCCACCTCCAAAATCTTACTGTTAAGTCACATTAAATGCTAGTTTCTTAAAAACAGTCTAGTGCATAGAAATAATTATAGTGCCAAAAATCGCAAAACAATTGTACACAATCGCTGACTGGCAGCATCTGCACCCCCAAGGATTCAATAAACACTCACCATCTGCCGATTTCCTGATTAAAACGGCCCTTAGGCTGGTTTGGGAATCGTCCAGGGCGTCCAAGCTGCACAGAGTGTGGAACAGTCTGGAACAGACTGACGGCTAGAAGAAAACGAGATAATTATTGGTTATTTATGACACGCGTAATACCGAACAGGTTTCTAAGAGCGGACCCGGTATTCGAACCTGTGTTGGCTCTGCATTGTCTTGCTTCTGAGCTATACTACCCGTATCGAGAGAAGCACTTCTATTTGCAGGCGTGCAAAACAAAAATGGCATTAAAGGGCTTCTGACCCATGCGTGCACTGAGCTCATCAACCTTCCCCGTAAACCCATCATGAATGCACCCAATCACAAACTGGACAGAAGGCTTTCCAAAAATCCTATACACACTCTTCAAACATCACTGTTCAGGCAAAAGTCCACTTTTGGGGTTCTTCGAACCATTTCATGGGACTCTTCGGTTTTTCGCTTGCTTTCCTGGTTTCAAGCACTTTGTGGCTAGATAGACTTGCAACCCTTTCCTAGAGGGTGCAGTGAAGAGTCCACCTTTACGGAGTATTCTCAGAAATGTGCTAATTCCCCTCTACCTTAGAGTCCCCCCAGCAACTTTGCTGCATTTGAGGACTTGAATTGTTTACCTGGAGAGAGCAAGACCCTTTTTCCCCACTCTCTCATGCATCTTTGTGATTTGAACTCTGTTTCTTTTGGTTGCAGAGTCTGACAAACTTATAGGCATCTTTTTGCAGTGGCACTGGGAAGTCTGATTTTCCAAAGGTTTAAATACCTTCTCTTGGATAAACTACTGTTTCCAAGAGCAGTGAAGTGAAACTGACTTTACTTACATTTGTAACCATCTAGACCAGTGGTCTTCAAAACTTTTGGCCTGGGCCCCCCACACCCCCCCCCCCGAGCAAAATTTGGGCAGGCTGTGCCCCCCCAAAAATGCCAAATGGACAGTATGTGTTGTGCGCCGTCACCGTACCCTACTTCCAGTATAGTCCCTGTGCTCCCACACCTACTCCCATCAGTCGTTGGGCTGCCTCATCCCACTCCTACACAGTCCCTGGTCTCTCCCCACCTCCTCACACATCCTGCTCTCACCACTATCCCATTGTTCCCGTCCATCCTGCTCCCACCACAGTCCCTGGGCTCCACCCATCCTGTTCCCAACAGTCCAAGGGCCAATGGCTGCTAGTGAATTTTTTAAGTGGAGGGGCATAACTATTTTTCCCAAAGATGCCATAGCGACCGAGCGCAGCGAGGGACCCCGAACCAATCAAGGGGTTTGTGGGGGGGGGGGGGGGGGGGTTTCACGACCCCACCGCTGCCCCCGCAAATTATTTCTTTTTAAATAATGGGTTAAATTGTTGCATTGTAGAATACCCAAACCGTTTTCAATTGGTGTTGGGGATTCAGGGGGCAGGAAATGACATTTTTTACTGGACATCTATGATAGAAATCCAGTAAAAAAAAAAAACATCCCGTTCCCTGGGATCCACAGCGCCGAAGGAGAGCCGATTTGACAAGTGGGTAGGGGGATTGTGCAAAGGCATTTAGGCATTTTTAAAATGCCTTTGTTGTACAGCCCTCCCCCCCCCCCCCTCTTATCCACCACTTGCCAAAACCAGCTCAACAGACCAAAACAAACTAATCCAGCAATCACTATCATTCGCACGATCACCATACACTGATAACACAAGCATACACTCATCCATAGACCGGTTTAAATAAAAAAAACAACCTACCTTCTGCATTGCCTGTGTGTGGGTGCTGAAATGCCCTGCTCCAGCTGCTCCGTCACATGCAATGATGTACAGGAGCTCCCCCTCACACAGAGATGCAGTGCCCCAGCCAGCATTTCCAATGAGCTATGCAATGCTGGCAAAGCAAAACGCCCCAGCACTTGCATGGCTCAGTGAGCATGTGCGGCTGGGAAACTAAACTGAACCGTCAAAGGGAAACTAATGGGAGTAACCTGCATAAAAATGGTTAGGCTTATTGGCTTGAAAGGCCAAGTCGACCACTGGACGAAGGAATCCGAAGAACTTGGAAGAGACGCCTGCTGCAACTCCTGGACCGTCGTTTTGCCCGGTGAAGCCCTGCAGCTGTGCTGAAGCTCTGAATTCGCCTCAACTAGAAGCCCTGCAGGGACAGCTTCTCCCCTTGAGTTGGTGGGACCAATCAACTCCAAAGTGAACTCGTCTGGACATCCTCTTGGATCTGGCTGTACTTGCAGGGACTGAAGTGCCAGGGAGTGGAACAACTGATTTGAGTGCATCACTTAAGTTGGCCAAGAGCTCCAGGAAGATCCTCGGGACTCTCAGGAAGCAGGACTGAACGAGCCCGAGCCACCTCAAAAAGAGTGCGGGACACCAGATGCAAGGAAAGCCCATCTCAACAACCAAGAACCGTGGTGGTGCCATTTGCTGAGACGCGAAAAGCTGAAACCGCAAAGTGCCACTGAATTGAAGTTTGCCCTTTGCTGTCGTGGCCCATACCAGTGCAGGAGTCCCCACGACTACACAGGAACAGGATCTGCAGAGCTGCACAGGAACAGAAGCCAGCTGGAACCATTTCTTCTAACCAAAAGGTACTGTACAGTCTAAGAGAATTTAGCTCTTGTTGTATAGCCTTAATGGTTCTCAGTGGAGACTTGTCTTGGTTGCTTCTGCACAGATTCTAACCGCTTCTTTACGTCACAAGCCTAAACAGCTTGAGGTCCTACATGGATTCTTTTCTACAAAGACTTGTAAAACCTTGTGCAAGACTTTACCTGCAAGAAGTGCTTCAGCTCACCTAGACTTTTGCTCAATTGACATTGACTGGCCTGGCTCCCTGAATGACTCTTCCCTCCGTTTGTCTTCCTTCCAGGAAGTGGTTAAATTATGCATTGGTGGTTTCAAAAGTACTTACCTGCTTCACAATGTGTGTGATCTCTTGTTTTACAGTGTCCTAGCTATTTAAGTCACCCGAGAGTGTAGGAAGTGTCTGTCATGTTGACTTCTAGAGCGCACAGTCGCCGAGGCATCATGGCGCTAGCGAGGGAAAAGCCACACAACACATAGCCCGGAAATAAACAGTTCAGAACAAATATGTTTTTAACACTTTACGAAAAGCAAGATGATTTGACAACAGTTTCATGCAAGGAAGGAGAGTGTTCCACAATTGTGCTGTTGCAATCGAAAAGGAGTGGCCGCCCACCCGAGTCAATCGAAAGGAAGGCACACAGCATGAACCCCGCTGCAGACCGCAGGGGGCGGTTAGGTACATAGCACTCAAATTTGACACGCGGATACTCTGCACCCCGATGTTGTAAGGCTCAATGTACAATGCACGGCGCTTTAAACTGGATGCGCTGAGCCACTGGGAGCCAGTGAAGGGCACATAGGACAGGGGATATGTGGGACCCATATGGGGTACCCGTTGCCACCATGGCGGTCAAATTATGGAAACGTAAACTGGCTACCAACCCCTTGGGCTGAGCTAAATACAAAGAGTTACAATAGTCCAGCTTGCTCAGAATCATAGCCGCAGCCACCAGGGGGCGCAACCTTGTTGGGATCAGGTGGAGAGCCTTTCGTAAAATTTTCAACTGAAAATGCCCCATCTGACATACCGCAGAAACCTGTGCCGTCATGGACAGGTCAGCAGACATAACCCAAGATTTATTTTACCTTGGTCGTAGGTACTGGAAGCAGACCCAAGGAAGACTGCCAAAAAGAGGAAACCCAGAGTGAGGGATCGGGAGGAGAACCCACCACCAACACCTCAGTTTTATCCCAATTCAATTTCAACCAGTTGTGCCCCACCCACTCCATACAGCTGTCGGGCACTTACGCAGGCACGCCGACACCTTAGACTGATTACGGTCGAGACGAATCAGTAATTGGGATCGCCTGCGTACGAATAGCACCTGACGCTGAAGGAGCGGATGAGGTAACAAACAATGTTGAAAAGAATGGGGGACAGAGCAGACCCCTGGGGAACACCACAGCTAAGGTGACAGGGCAGGGACATGAATGGGGAAGAGAAAGTTTGGGATCTATTGGATAAAAATGAGCCGAACCAGGCCAATACCTGACACGAAACACCAATCTGAGCCAGGTGGGCGAGCAGGGTAGTATGGTCCAAATTAATCAGGGCGTCGATACCCCCCCCCCCCCTAAACACCAGCCCAGCCATATCATCCTGCACCGAAACAAGAACACTCTCCGTGCCCCTGCCAGGATGGAAGCCACATTGAGCCGGGTCAAGCATCCTGGAAGAAAGATTCCAAAAGAGAGGACAGAATAGGAGAGACCAGTGATTCCAGGAGTTTCATCCAGAAGGGAAGAGAAATGGGGTGGAAATTAGAAGGAAGAGAGGGATCCAGAGTGGGTTTCTTAAAAAGAGGGATAACCAGGGCAGTCTTCAGCTCAGGAGTGATGGACCCCGACTGGCAGGAGGTGTTTACAGCAGCCGTGATCTCACTCAAGAGGTCAACCGATATCTCCTTCATCCCTCCCAGAGGCAAGGGATCTGATGGAGCGCAGGATTTGATCATTTGCATGGCATTAGAAACCATGTCCTCTGTGAATAGAGGGAAAACAAGACCAACTGGAGTCCATATTACTAACATCACCAATGGACAGGTTACAGGGCAGTGAAATGTGGGCCAGGGAAACCATATTCTCTGCAATATTTGTGCAAATGGTAGCAACCCTAGCGATGAAAAGCTCAGATAAAGAGTCACACAGCTCTGTGTGCCATCCCCAATGGGTACTTGCTGATTTAGAGAAACTAAAAAAAAGTGTGTATTTTGGAGTGGATGTGCGTTACTGTTATATTGTCCCTTCTGAAGAAGGCTTATTCAAACTGAACAAAATAAACAATTGTTTAATCAATAAACCTTGCATGTAAACGTTAATTTGGATACTTGTCACTGAATCTGTGTAACTCCCCTACTGCTCACATTGAACCCTCTTGAGATGACCCTGGCTGCTCAACCTGTTTAGTACAGACTTATACCAAAGGTTGGGTTTCTATTGCCAGGAGGTAAAGGTTGTTGTAGTCCCCAACGGGTACTGCCTCAAATCTTGCCCAACAACCCTGCTACCATAGTGGGGACTATCTCCCAACCATCGTTACATTTCACCTTTCAGGCTCGTGTGGCTGTGAAAAAACAAAGTGGATGGCTGTGGGAACACACTTGGTCTTGCTTTCTTTCCTCAAAACTAATTTAAGTATTATATTATTCTCTATTAGCAGGGGTTTTCGGAACCTTCAAGGTGTGAGGGTTCTGAGGATGATCAAGGCATTCTACACTTGGTTTATCAAACCCAATCGAGTAGACTCAGCAGTAAGGCAGACTTAGGCAATCAGATGTTTGGTATGTAGCTACTGTAAGCAGTCAAAATGTTGGAGCGTGGCTTAGCGCCAATCGAGATGGCCGCCTAATTTTCCCATTCCTGCTCCTGTAGCTTCTTACATTATGGGCATCAACGTTCCGCATTTAGTACGTCAAAATTACTTCATTTTCACCTTAAATATCCCTGGTGGACCATGGCGTTGTAGCCGGAGAGCTGAGTGTTGGGTGAGGGCTCCTGCAAGCGCCCATGGGCGAGGCCTACGACCGTGAGGTCCTGTTATAGCAGAAGCGGACGTCTGCCAGCTGTTCAAAAGAAGCGCGGCGAGAGTGGGAAAGATATCCGACACCACCTTGGGCTGCACATCCTTATATTCAGTCCCCAAATTAAAAAGAATTCACGATTTAGCTAATAGCTGATGTATATCTGAATATAAAACATTGTTCTAGAAGATTCAACACCGAAGTACAGAAAATGTAGTACTCGGACATTTGCAGCTGCTATTTTTCTGAAGAGCATTACCTAAATATATATGGTACTGTTCGATTATTGGAAGCTTAGCTACATAGCTGTTTATGTATGGGACATCCACAAAATAAGGATTTAAGGTCCTTCAGCTAGTTCTATTAGTGCATTACAGCTATACAACGTGCACAGTTCTCTAATGCTTAACGGCTACATCTAATTAGTTGTCCTACCCAATTCATTATAACATCCAAAAGGGAAAATCATAGAAATACCCTCATCGCCGCCTAATACCATCAAAAGACAGAAAACTAACTCACCAATGCCAAAAGAGGACATTTTAGACCCTGTTATGCACACTATTCTGACAGAAATCAGGGCCCTGAAACCTTTCATGGAAGCCACAAATGCAGAACTGCACAGCGCAATGAAATGCAGTCTGCCTTGGAGTCTAGAATGAGGTGGAGAGACGAGTAAGTGATGCTAAGACGGTCACTAGTACAGTACAAATGCTGGAAAATAGTCAAATCGCTACAGCAACAATCTGAAAACCTCACAAACAGAAGGCATAGCCTGCACATTGTTGGCCTTCCAGAAGGAATTGAAAGTATCCCATTCCATTTTTAAATGTCATGCTTCCTAAGCTCCTTGAGGGCTCATCGGGTGGGTCCGAGCAACTCAGTGCGCAACGTTAATAGTACCTCTAGAACATTTTTGCCCTCCTGGACTATACTCATGTTCCACCTATAATGGAACAAGTGAAGCTATTGAAGCAGCTCTTGGGATGGTAAGAGGCTCTTTATATCCCAGGATGTGTAACTGCTGCCAGGAAAAAAGGGCTACTTATCTTCAGACAAGCTCTTAAACAGTTAAATGAAAGATACAGTATCATTCGCACAGCTACAAGTTTTCCCTCAATGGGCAGAACTCTACTACTAAATCCAAAAGACTTCACACTTTATTCAGAGTATCCATCTCAGCGTTGCAGGTGAGCGCGGCACTCGGGTGAGACTTGGCATGGGTTGCCTCCATTGTAGTGGCCCTGGCACGCCGCCATGCCCCGAAGCGTCCCTTGCTTGCAGCTCCCCTTCCCTCCCTCCTCCCTGCCCAGCCCTATTGGTCTATCAAGGCTCTTAAGCCACCTTCCCAGGGCAGCCCCCTGCCCGGCATCCACTACAGCCAAGGACCGACGGCTACACGAAGTGTCAGAAGGTGTCCGCAGGGTGAGAAAAAGCAGCCAACAGACACCAACTAAACTGTAAATGTGGCATGGGTGGGGAGTAGAGCAATTACTAACTCCAGAAAGCCCACCCATCACTCTACCTTACCTCTCCTAAAGCCATACTGCCACAGAATCACACCATGCATACCTAGAGAGATTTGTCATCTCCAGCCCAACTCCATTCTTGGCCTGACTGTAAATGTTGTACTGCATTAAACACTAACACACTAGCCAATGTTAATTAGCGCCACATTGATGGAGAAATGTCACGATTAGCCTACATCACCTTTAGACGGGTGTAACAATATTAGCAGGTACCACACTTAGCTAGAATTCTCAATTTTAGCCTGCGCCGCATCTAGATAGAAGGGTGAATGTTAGCATGTACCACACTTCGCTGATTTCTCAATTTTAGCCTGCGCCTCATCTAGACACGATTATGAATGTTAGCACACGCCACACTTCAATGAAACCGTAATAAGGGCAACACCCGGATGGAATCATGGTCACTAGCCTTCCTCACATAGACAGAATTTTGACATTAGCAAGCACCACACACTCGGCTGGAATAGTGAATGATAGCAAGCATCACACCTAGACATAATTGCAAGGACAGAAAGGCCAACTAACCAATCCACTAACAATTTCACCCCTCTGCATACACAGCTCAAACTCTAACCAAACAACGACAAGCCAAAAACGCAGCAATCCGCACAAACTTCACCACACTGCAACAACAAAACAAACCGCACAGACTTGCACAACAGCACACGACGACTACTGATCGTAAAACACCCCAAGCCCAGCCAACGGACCCACCGGGCTGAGGATGCCAACAGCAAATCACTGCTCTCTTGCACTTTTCCAGCCTATTCCCACTAACTCAACCCCCCTCCTCTTTCAGAGCGCCAGGGGACCACTTCGGTGGTGATAGTGCATGGTACAAATATCCTTTAACATTGTCACAAGATTAAATGCATACCTCTCGACCACTCACTTGAATATCGATACAAGACATCAATACATCAGAAGATTACTTTTACCACCGTTGAGGTGTGCCTTCTCTTGAGTAGCTCTCCACCCCGGTTTAGCCTTTGACCAACATGGATGGTGTGGCTGTACCCGGTTAGCCACAATCTTATCTACTGTTATTTTTCATGGTTGGGTGTTACAAAAATCCATGTTGACCTTGTTTGGCTTCCACCTCCCATGTGTCCTTCCCTTAACGTTTACTTTTTGTTCACTTAATAGATGGCTACATAATTATTTTCAAATTATGCGGTCTCATTACTTTAGTATGGCAAAATGTTTTACTTCAGCTACTCTCATGTTTGTTAATTTCATTTAAACCATGCCACTTAAACTCTTGGCAAGTTAAAGGGTTACTTTAAAAAGGCAAAAAGTACCATCTCACCTTAATGGAACAAAACCATCCATCGCAAGTATTCAAGAAACATCTTTCACAGGTAGAAGCGGCCAAACTTAAACTTATGAGTGGGCCAAGTTTTCTCAAATGCAGCCAATGGTAAAAAGAATAGAGTTATTACCCTTCTTAATAAAGCGTTTAAATGCAAAGTTACAGAAACTGAATCCGATGATCTAGGTAGATGGGTGCTAGTTAAGATGTTCGTGGAATCCATTGAACATACAATTCTAAACGTGTATGGCCAAGTTGCAAGAAACCACATAATTCTAGCCAATTCGTCCCATCTCACTGTCTGTGGAGATTGTAATGAGATTATTGATCCCTTTCTGGACAGAAGGTCTAATGTACAGTTCAAAAAATCACCAAATCTCACGTTAGCTAAGAATTTGTTGAGTCCAACTGGTTTGGATTTGAAAATACATCTCTTGGTATTAGGTAGCCCACCTTTTAATATAGACCTGTACTACACATGTTGGTAGAGTGACTGAGCAGTCAGGATTATCTCAAAAGGGGTAACGTGAGCTGTACAATGAAATCAGTAAATACAGGTATGCAAGTACACTCTAATTTATAGTATACATATTTATTTATACACACAAGGATAACTAGACAATATTTTAAAAGCAGCAAATAGTAAAATTAATATCAAATTTGGGATTCAGTTCAACAAGAACAATAAAGTAGGCAAGTAAACTTTTCTTATGCTAAACATATTCCAGCACAATGAGTGACGTTATTTGAAGTCAGTATTAGCACCTTTGTGATCACCATTACAATATTGCGTTTTAAGGAGGGAAAAGTAGAAGTCAGATCACTACATTACTTGGTTAGAAATACCCAGTCTTTTATCCCAGCAATAGCGTTCAACAATTAAAACCTGTAAGGGAACAAGCAATGCCAAAGCCAATTGGTTCAGCAGAGGAGCCTTTAGCGAGCCAGGACAGCCAAAGTCAATGGGCCAGTTCGAAGAAAAGTGCATCAGAACTTCGAACAAGGTTTTAAAATAGTCTGTTCAGTAGAAAAATCATCACAGAAGCTCGAGGAGCCACCTTGAAGCACAAGCTGTACGAGTAGAACCACCATGAGGGCGGGAGGGAGAGTAAACAGGGTATGGCCCTTACTCTAAAATAGTTTGAACACAAACATAGGGCAAAAACCACTGTATGGAAAAATGGATTATAGCTCATCAGGAAATCCAGAGGCCTATGTGGACCAGGACCAATGTACTAGCACCTAAAGAGAGGGTACATGTACAAACAAGGCTGTGATGGAAGGACAGGCAAGGATAGAATGAATATCTGACTATCCCTGCCTAAGTGCAAAGCCTCCTCTAGGTAACTGCTCTGCCGCTTACAAAGAGTGGATAGAAAAAGAAATAAACTAACCACTTCTAGGTAGGTAATACTTTCAGCCTTGTTGGACCTATGCCACTCTCTTCCACTATGTGTAAGTGGAAATAGGAAGAGAAGTGCTCAATGATCACTTAAAAAGGTGCACCTATGGTCAATTGGAGAGGCATCTGGTGGGGTATCTGTCAGTTTATTAGCCACTAGATTGTCTTCCTGGCCATGGTGTAGTCCGGTCTAAAAACGACACAGATACATTGACATACAATGTATGACATAACACAACAAAGAAGACACCAAGTCCCATAATACGTTGTGAAATGATGTAGATATGAAGGGTCATGGGTGGTTGGTAAAAAGAAATGCTCAAACTACAAGGTAGGCGTGATTTGTGCCTCTTGTAAGTAGCATCCACTGTCGACCGGTTTCTGTGGCATGTATGCGGGTAAAGCCACTCATCAGGACAGTCTTCTGCTCACAGCAATTGTTACAGTCTGGTATGGGTAATTAAAAGACTGACCATATTGAGGGAGGAATGGTTCAACATATAGGGATTGTCAATACTTTACCCCCAAGTTGTAAGTGCAGTAGGGCTGGATCACATGTAGAGGGAACCTTAGATAGGTCCCTGCTCAGATAGATATAGCTGGAAAAATGGGTGTACCCAAATGTAAGCGGCACACATGGATCCGAGTCCCCGGCTCTTTGCACATGAGAATGGGCGCGTGGAGATATGCATGCTGCCATTCCCTGCGGATGGTGTATGGCCAGTGCAGGTGAATTAAGGTGAACTCAAAAGGGTTTAATATAGTACTCCCTAGGAAGCACCACAAATGTCAAAAGAGAGATGTACCCGAAGCCCCACAGTACCAGCAAATTTAAGATCTGGTTCCATCTGGAAGCCTTCCTGTTGCAGTGTAGCAGACCCTCGTTCCTGGTCATAGCAATGAAAGGGAGGATGTCTGGCAGGCTACTGCGGCAGCACTCGCTAGAGCGACTCTGCAGCAATGGATTCTCTTTGTGATGCAGCTGCCTTTGGTGTGTTTGGCACCAAAGAACGAACAGCTCCGGTTGGAAATTACTTCATCCCTTGGTCCTGGACTCTGGTGAGGGGACTCTAGATGAAGATTTAATGTTTCAGAAGGGTCCTCTGGATGCACACAAAGTTTCTGCCAGAGTCTCACTTCTGACAATGCACTCAATGGTCCCCAGGCATTGGTATTCTGCAGCCTTGGAAAGTCACAGCAACTCGGGGGTTGCACCAAAATGAAGCTCATCAACGCTAGTTGGTCCCACCAGCCCAAGGAAGGAAGCCGTCCTTTGAGGGTCCTCCCGGTCGAAACAGTCAGCAGAGCTGCAGGGCTTCACCAGGCACATTGCGGTCCAGGAGGGTGCTGCTGGCGTCTAGATATTGTTCTCCAGCGATCGACTGCCTCCAATCCCACAAAGCTCACCTTTTAAGCAAGTCCCCATTCATTCACAGCTCTACGGCGACTCTGGCTGACAATCACCAAGCAGGGTGGCTGCCCAGCCGGCCGGCCAATGCGAACTGGTTCTACTCATGCACACCTAGAGGCAAAGGACATGGAAGTTTCGGGACCCTCCCTCACTTGCTTCCTTCCAGACACACTGGAGGCTGAGCGGGCTTCAGTGGTGAGGACTCCAATCCAATTCAGAGTAAAAGCCCAGAAAAAACCAACTGAAAAAATTGCTAAAAAAGATGGCGGAGAGGGGTTGGGGCAGGGAGCATTTTGGGAAAATGGTCACCCTTAAGTGCTGTACTGCAGCTGAGAAAATCAGCCTGCAGATACATGGCACAAAGGTAGTTAAAAAGAAACCACTGTCACCAGCCATTCTAGCTAGTAACAAAAAGTTACATGAGCAGTGGGATGACATGCATTACTTACCGTAATAGCATTTCGGATGATTGTATCTGCTTAGATTCACATGCTGTGCATATACTCCGACATCCAGTGGTCACCGCAGAGTATTGCAACTTGTCTTTCGAGAATCGAAAGGGGACGTTGACATGGGCGTGCCTGTAACACTATCCCTATGTGACGTGTAGTGTACCCAAAATCCTGCACGCTTTTGAGGTCCCTCCGATTGCATTTTTTCTGCTGTGAGTACAGAGAAGAGAAAGTAGTAAGACGTTCATGTTCCTTTCATCCGAGCGGGGAGGAAAGGGAGCGCATGTGCATCTAAGCAGATACAATCATCAGAAATGCTATTACGGTAAGTAATGCATGTCTTCTGATGCTGGTTAATCTGCTTAGAATCACATGCTGTGCATAGATTAGTGAGCAGGAGTTGGAGGTGGGTTGTAAGAAGAAACAGTAGTGAAAAGATGCCTTAGTACTGCTTGTCCCACCTGAGAATCAGACCTAGAGTGTGTGTCTAGGCAATAGTGTTTTGCAAAGGTGTGTACAGAACTCCAGGTTGCCGCTTTGCAAATGGACTCAAGGGGAACATTTGCAATGAATGCTATGGAAGCCCCAGGGCCGCGATTAGAATGTGCTCTTGTTACGCTCACCTGATAACCACGGGGGCGCCACATGATGCTGGATGGGCGGCTGTGCGCCATCTCAGGCTTTCACGGCTTAGTTATGTGCCGGGCGATGGGTAGCGCCTATGACAGGAGAATGGATTGTTTAAGTTTGGGCCTGTGGTGGGTGAACTCCCACCTCCCTCTGATCCCAATTCCCCTTCCCCTGGGGTCTCTCACCTTGGGTTTTTATGCGCAGAGCTCTCCATCCTGCTTCTCTGTGCAGGGGCGCGTTCCGTTGGACCTAGTTTCTTCACTGGTCCGTGGTCCCTTATATCGAGTCCAGACCGGCTGTGACTCAGACTCTTCTTGCTGTCTTCAGGTAGGTTATAGTGTCTTTCAGTTTCTAATCTGTCGTCTCCTCCTCCCGTTTTGTCCTCCTTTTCAATGTTGCCTTTTTTTCCACTATGCAACTCCTCTAATGTCTTGTCCCCACAGGGATGGTTGCGGTTAGAGTTTGACTATGCGCCGGATGAAAATGAGCTTGCAGCGCCGGCGCGGCAAAGATTACAGGTAAGTGTTGATGCGGAGCGCGGCGCCGTTATTGGATTTATTGCAAGTATTGCTAACCTGTGTTCTCTCTTTCTCTGTACAGGTTGCGGTGATGCTCCAGAGTGGCAAGTGGGCAAAGCGTGGAATGAGTCCAGGATCCGCTGCTTACCCAGGTAAGTGCTGTTAACGCTGTCCTTGTTTCTTCACCTTTGCAGTGATGCTCCGGAGTGGCGGGCAAGGCGAATGAAGCGCGGTATAGATTCAGGATCCGTTGCTTACTCAGCTAAGTATTGTGAATAATGCAATTCTTGTTCATCCAGGTCGATGGCTACAGGATCGGGCCGGAGGCAAGCAGGAGCTGGACACGGTGAGCGTTACGCTGCAGGAGTGCAGAATAACGCGAAGCCTGTATTCCAGTTTGGGTGTGGCTTATATAGCCATCCACACCTGAAGGCCCGACCACACCCAAAACACTGGTCTGCATAACTCAGTTCTAAGAACTGAGCTGTGTTACAGGCCTCCATGTTGGATTGAGATCCATAACTGATACTTGCCCCATTCCGGATAATGAGCCTGGCGCCAGGACTGACTCCACGTGTTCTTACGACGGTGTTTAAAGGCCCATGGGGCCACTTTTAAGGGCTGTAGTCCCACTGTTGCCAGGGGGCTGTTATACTTGAGGGGGTCAGGGACCTGAATCGTGACAGCTCTAGGCTTGAAGGGCAGTTCTCTCTTAGCAAGAGAGAAACAGAGTGTGATGCATTTAACAATCCACCTAGAGATAGTGGATTTGGAAACCGGGTCTCCTCTGCCTGCTGCCACAGAAACGAAAAATGTATTTGTTTTTCTTAGTGGTCGAGTTCTTTCCATGTAAAACAGGACTGGTCTGTGTACATCGTGTGTGCAGGCTTCATTCTCCCATGCTTGAAGGGTTTTGAAATAACATTGGCAGTCCTATGGATTGGTTTACATTGAACTTTGAAATGAATTTAGGCGCAAACCTAGGGTGAGTGCGCAGAACTACCTTAACTCTGAACGGTCACAAAGGGGTCTAAAACAGAACGCTTTTAGTTCACTTACCCTCCTAATGGAAGTAATAGCTATTAAAAAGAAAGTCTTGTAGGTGAGATCTTTAAGACTTGCTCTATGCATGGGCTCGAAAGGAGGCCCCATAAGTCTAGTCAACACCACGTTTAATTCCCATCCACGAGCTGGGTTAGAAACGGGAGGGCAAATTCTCTTCACTCTCTCCATGAAAGCCTTAATAACTGGTATTTTCCACCACAACACTTTTTGTTGTGAAGTAATGTAGGCTGAAAACGCTGCTAAGTTATGTTATGTTATTTTGCACTTATATAGCGCCTTATATACCATTGGTATGGTCTGAAGGCGCTGGTAGGTTGAAGGCCCTTGGGAACCGAAGTTCATGTCAGTAGAGGGAGGAGAGAGGGTTCAAAAGGTGCGAGTGCGCATCTGGTATGTGTGCAGCTGGTGCGAAATTTCTCTGTGGGAGCTGCTTCATAGCGGTAGGTGTGGTGGGTGAGAGGTTAGGAGTATGTGTTTGAATCTGGCAGGAATTATCCGGACCGAGAGTGGCAGCATAGGGCCTGAGGGGAACGCCTGGCTGGGGGTGCGAGACCAGCAGTGATTACATAGAGTGATGTGGAGTGAGCGGCGTCAGATGTTGATATGAGAACAGATATACCGAATGGTGTCATAGTATCTCTGTGTTCTAGTTGGGTGGTGGTGTAAGGAGAGAGTAAGCGTGGGGTGTGATATGAGGTATGTTCTTCTAGGTATAATATGGACGTCATGCAGTTAAGCATTCGTCCGTTCTGCACATTCGTCGGCCCTCCATACGTCCTCTCGCCACACACGTCCTCTCGCCACACACGTCTTCACCCTACATACGCCTTCACTCACTACATCCGGCCGCCCACTACATCCGGCCGCCCTCCACACCCGGCCGCCCTCCACACCCGGCCGCCCTCCACACCCGGCCGCCCTCCACACCCGGCCGCCCTCCACACCCGGCCGCCCTCCACACCCGGCCGCCCTCCACACCCGGCCGCCCTCCACACCCGGCCGCCCTCCACACCCGGCCGCCCTCCACACCCGGCCGCCCTCCACACCCGGCCGCCCTCCACACCCGGCCGCCCTCCACACCCGGCCGCCCTCCACACCCGGCCGCCCTCCACACCCGGCCGCCCTCCACACACATCCGCCCGCAACACTCTTCCGCTCTCCATGGTCATCCTCTCTATATGCTCGTTCGCTTGTATACTATTGTCAAGCCACGCGTTGACCTAGTCTATAAGTTTGTTGGTTCAGCAAAGTTAGTTTTATACGCCCTCATCAGTTCTACGTGCTCCTTAGTTCTGTTCGCTTCTCTGTATTTGCGTTCATATTAGCTTTTATATACTGCTATGTGCATTTCATCGGTTTCTCATTGATTTATTCGTAATATCTGCTTCCCTGAATTTGATCTACTTTAGTCGTTTATTGATAGGTCGGAGAGGTGGTGCTAGTTTGGAAGCCGGTTGGTTTTAGGGGAAGAGCCAGGTTTTCAGTAGTTTGCGGAAGGACGTTAGGTCTTCAGTTAGGCGGATGTGGGGAGGGAGCGAGTTCCACAGGGTTGGAGCTTGGGCTGAGAATGATGTTCCGCCTATCCTGATTGAGTTTGTTTTAGGAATTGTTAGGAGGCCGGCTGAGCTTGATCTTAGGGTGCGAGAGGGAAGATATGGTATTAGTTTTTCTTGAAGATATTGAGGTCCAGTTTTATGTAGTGCTCTATGGGTGAGGCATAAGGTTTTGAAAGCCACCCTACGGGCTACTGGAAGCCAGTGCAGTGTCTTGAGGGCTGGGGATACGTGGTCTCTTGGACCTAGCGCAAGTAGCATTTTGGCCGCTGCGTTTTGCGCTCTTTGGAGTTTATTCAGCTGGTAAGCATGGATTCCGAGGTATAGGGGGTTTCCGTAGTCCAGTCTGGATATAACGATTGATTGGACGGCAGAGACTCTGTTTGGAAATGAGAGGTATGGAAAGATGCGCCTGAGGGTTTTAAGGTGGTAGTGGCAGGACTTTGAGACATTGTTGACTTGGCGCGAGAGTGTTAGGCCGGAGTCTAGGGTACATCGAAGATTTTTCACTGTGTTAGAGGGTGTCGGTGCGTTGCCCATGGCGGGTGGCCAGGGAAGCGGGTGCGGAAGAAGATCGGAGTTGCCGCACACCATGATTTCTGTTTTGGCTGGGTTTAGCAGGAGGTGGTTTTGGGTCATCCAGCAGTCAATGTTAAGAAGGCAGGCTGCTAGGTCGGGTCGGGAGTTGGGTTTCGAGTTCAGGAATTTTAAGATTAGTTGAGTGTCGTCAGCGTAGTTGTAACATATGATGTTGTGTGAGCGAATGATTGGCGGTAGGGTGATCAGGTAGAGATTGAATAGCAGGGCAGATAGACATGCTCCTTGAGGGACTCCGGTGTCGACAGGTCGAGCTTGGGAGGTAAAGCCGGGGAGTGTAGTTATTTGGTGCCTGTCTTTGAGGAAAGAGGCTATCCATTTAAGAGCGGTTCCACGGATTCCTAGGGAGTGGAGGCGGTCTAGGAGGATTGAGTGATTGATCGTGTCAAAGGCAGCGGATAGGTCAAGGAGGATTAGTGCTGCGCATCCTGCGGCGTCTGCTGTCCTTTTGAGGTCGTCCCAGATCGACGCTAGGGTGGTTTCGGTTCCGTGACGTGATCTGAAACCTGATTGAGCAGGGTCTAGGAGGTTATTGGCTTCGACAAAGGCATTTAGTTGGGAGTAGACGGTTCGGTCAATGAGTTTGGCAAGGAACCTGGTGTTTGAGATTGGGCGGTAGTTTTTGACCTCGAGAGGGTCGAGCGAAGATTTTTTTATTAGAGGTTTGACGTATACTATTTTGTATCCCTCAGGAAATATACCGGAGGAAAGGGAGTTGTTTATGATAGATCTTGCGTGCTCCCCTGCGCAGGTGGAGGCAAAAATTCCTTTAAGAGTTTTCGCTGGGCAGGGGTCTAGGGGTGATCCAGATGGTTTGCGGGCAGATAGAAGTTTGAGAAATTGCTCTGGTGATAATGGACTAAAGGATTCGAGCGTTGGTTGCGTTGAGGTTGCAGGTGAGGATCTGGCCGGTGCGGGCGGCGGAGTGTCAATTGGTTGTAGGAGGGACAGTTTGGTGTTTAGAGTTTTAGTCCTTTCAATAGCCGTGGTGTAAAAATGGAGGGAGAGTGAATCACACAGTGATTGTGACGGGGTCGGGATGGTTGTGTTACAGGCCGGATTGGTGAATTCGGAGATGATTTTGTGGAGTTCTTTGCTTGGGTTTTTGGAGTTTAGGATTCGGGTGTTGTAGTGGGCTTTTTTTGATTTCCGGATTTCGGCCTTGTACTGATACAGTTGTCGGGCCAAGGTGGTCTTGCTCTCTTGTGTTTTCTCATTCCGCCAGTTGCGTTCAAGGTATTTGTAATGTCGTTTAGTGGTTTTTAACTCAGGAGTGAACCATCTGGGAAAAGGGCCAAGGCGGGTTGATGGTTTGCATAGGGGAGTGAGTCGTGTCAGAGATGCATTGAGCCATGAGTCAAAGGCTTCAGGCGTTAGATGGTTGCGGGGATGGTAGGTAGGTGGTTGAGACAGGAGGAGTGCTTCGGCTAGGTCTGGGGTGATTTTTAGTTTTTTCCAGCACTTGCGTAGGTTCGGAGGCTCAGATGTGCGTATGGGGAGGGGGCTGGGAGAGTGGATGGTGAACGAGAGAATAAAATGATCGGACCAGATGATAGGGGTGGGGGGCTTTAGGTGAATCAGGGTATTGGAGCTAAAGATGGCATAGAGAGTGTGTCCTTTAAAGTGAGTCGGGCCGTTTATGTGGGGTTGGAGGTTAATTGCATCTAGACCGTCAACCAGGGCGTGGGTCATAGGGTTGGTGGGGTTGTCGAGCCATATGTTGAAATCTCCAAGGAGGGTGAGGTTGGGGTGATTGATTTGGAGGGAGGCGATGGAGTCACAAAGGTTGTTTGCGAAATGTCTATCGTAGCCAGGAGGCCTGTAGATTATTAGGAAGCTGTGTGAGAGCGACGGGGAGAGGGATAGTTTAACGAGGAGCGATTCACAGGATGGAATGGAGGTTTGGTTGTCCATGATTGTGGCATGGAAGTGAGATTTGAAGACGAATGCTATCCCCCCTCCTCTGGACGGACGGTTCAGTGGGATGAGACAATAGTCAGGTGGAAAGGCTTCATTAGCGATTGGGCCGAAATCATCAGAGAACCAGGTTTCAGTGATGAAAACTAGGTCCGGTTTGACAGAGGTGAGGAGGTCGAAGATGCAGTGTCTGTTTTTAGCTACAGATCGCGCGTTAAAAAAGATGCAGTTTACATCTGCGGGTTGGGTTTGGTGCTCGGGTGGGGGGGGGCGGAGAGGCTGAAGGGAGGGGGTTAAGGTTGGTGATGCTAGGGAAAAGTGGGCGAGCAGAGAGGTATTTAGGCTTCGGGCGTGGTTGGGTGGTTGCTTGTGATAGGTTGATCGGGTTCGGGGAGGGGGATTTGAGGAAGGGGAGTGGGTGGTTGGGAGTTTCAGTTGCAGTCGAGGTGAAATCAAGTGAGAGGGGTTTCAGGAAAGGAGAGGCCATGGGGGAAGGAGGAGAGTGTGGGAGAGAGGTGCAGGGTCGAGATAGGAGAGGCGAGGAGAGCTGAGAGGTTGAGGGGGACCAGGAACCTTTCCTCTTTAGTTTCTTTGCTGCAACTGGCGTGTGAGCGAGGGTAGGGGGGTCAGAGGGAGAGAGGGAAGCGGCTTCGGTTCTTGCTAGTGCAAGGCGTGCAGTTTTTAGGGATAGGAAATGGTGCGGTCGGCTGGTGAAAGTGGCAGGGGTATGGGGGCAAGGAGGGGGTTGGGCGATTGGAGGGTCGGGTGTGCTAGATATGATAGTAAGGAGGGCGGGAGTGGGCACAGTGGGCACTGTTGGCAGGTCGGCGGTGGGGTTCAGGGGATGCTTGGTCTTAGGGTGGGTTGCTCGCCATCGTGCACCCCTGGCTTGGTGTTTGGAGAGGGTGGCGGCTAGGATTGCGGACGGGGGTGGGTTGATAAGGGAAGGGGGAGGCGGGAGTGAAGGGGGATCGGAGAATGGAAGTGGTCCACGGGAGTCGTTTCTGACAGGAGTGGGGGAGTGACTGCACTCATGATCGGTGTGGGCTTTGGGTTGATTTAGGAGGGTTTCTGATTGTAGTTCAAGGGTTGATGATTACCGCTTTTTAGACTTTTGGGTTCACCTGGTCGATGACTTATTTGGTGCTTTCTGGATACAATTGGGAATACTTCAAATGCAACTTTTCTTTGAGAGCTGCTGGGGGCAGCTTCTGGATGTAATTGGGATCACTTCAAATTCAACTTTTTCAGAGAGGCTATTGGGCGCAACTTCAAAGTGCAGTCGAGTACACTTCTAATTTCCACTTATCGTAGAGGCTAATGGGCGCAGTTTATAGATGCAGTTTGGGACACTTCTAATTCTAATTCATTAATTGGGTGCAGCTTCAAATGAAATTGGGAAAAGTGTTTAGGTGCAATTAGGACACTTCTAATTCAACTTTCTTAGAGAGGCTATTGGGCGTAGCTTCTAAAAGCAATCGTGTACGCTTATAAATTCAGCAATTCTCAGAGAGGCTATTGGGCGCAACTTCTAAATGCAATTATGCACACATCAGATTCAACTTTTCTCGGGGAGGCTATTGGGCGCAGTTTCTGAATGCAATTGGGAACACTTCTAAATCAACTTCTCTCAGGGAGGCTATTGGGCGCAACTTCAAAATGCAATCATGAACTCATCAAATTCAGTTTTTCTCAGAGGGGTTTTTGGGCGCAGTTTCTGAAAGCGATTGGGAACACTTCTAAATCAACTTCTCTCAGGGAGGCTATTGGGCGCAGCTTCAAAAAGCAATCATTTACACATCAGATTCAACTTTTTCAGAGAGGCTATTGGGCGCAGTTTCTAAGTGAACCTTTGGCAAGTTAAAGACCAGGCCCGAGTCAAGTAAATAAGTCTGGTACCCAACAGTGTGTGAGAGCAGTCAATAGGGTTGATGCTCTTAGAGTTGCACAAGATGACAAACCGTTTCCACTTACTGGAAAAGCAGTAGCGAGTGTTAGGTTTTCTTGCTTCCCCGAGTATGTACATACATCTTTGAGGGAGCCGCAGATGCCCGACTTCAGGAGCTAGGCCGCTAAATTCAATGTCTGCAGGCATGGGTGAAGAGTCTCCCCTTTGTCTTGCGACATGTTGTACAGGCAAGGCAGTTCACTGGAGGAGATAGAGACATCTCCATCAGATGAGTAAACCTAGGTTGGGGGGCCCATTAGCATCATCATGACTGGTTCCTGGTGCATCTTGTGCACCATCTTGTTGAGTAGGGGAGTCGTGGGAGCGTAAACAAATTTCCCTTACCATGTATGTTATCCAGAGTCTGTTCCCCTTGGAACGGTTCTGGGGGTACCTGGAGGCATAATCTTGGCATTGAGCATTCTCCAGAGTTGCAAACAAGTCCATCTCTGGGAAGCCCCATTCTGCAAAAAAGTCTGTGTAATCGCCATTCGTACTCCATGCGTAGTGGGAAATCTCTGCCGAGTACGTCTGCCAGAAGACATGGAACATGTTCTGACAATAGGAACATGTGTCTGAGAGCCCACTTCCAAATGTTCTGGGACAGTTTGGATAGCATTGGCAAGGGAGTGCCCTCTTGTTTGTTTAGATAGTACATGGCCGTGGTGCTGTCTGTGAGGATCAGGACCGTCTTTCCCTGCAGTTGTGTCTGGAAGGCTTTTAGTGCTTTGAACACTGCTAATAGTTCCAACAGGTTTATGTGGTTGGATGCTATGTTTTATGACCAAACTCTGCGCTGTTTGTTGAAGCAGGTGAGCTCCCCACCCTGTGAGAGAGGAGTCTGTAGTTAGAGTGGCCTCCACTGCAGGGGTGGTGAAGGATTTCCCCTTCAAGAGGTTGTCCCTCCACCACCGCAGCGAGAGAACGAGGGCTGGCGAGACAACCACTAGATCGTCCCATTGTCCACTGGCCTGACACCACTGGCTGTTGAGCCACTCCTGCATTGGACGCAAGCACGCGTGAGGGACCAAGTAAATACATGAGACAATCATTCCTAACAGTCGCATAGCTTTGCGTACCGCCACCTCTCGACTGGCTACATATTGAGGGATTTGAAACCACATGTTTTGGACCCTCTCTGAGGGGAAGACGAGTATGTCCTTTGTTCAAATTAGAGCCCCTAGGAACTATTTGACCTGACTCGGGTCTAGGCTGGATTTCTTATCGCCGATAGAGAAACCCAGACTGAATAAAAGATCCATCGTTCTTTGGGTATTTGACAGGTTTTGTAAGAGTGCCCTGTTATGAGTCAGTCGAGATATGGATAGACCGGGATGGACTGCCTGCGCAGCTGTGCTGCTGCCACTGCTAGTACCTTTGTAAATACCCTTGGTGCTGATGCTATGCCGAAGGGTAGTACCTTGAACTGGTAGTGCTGGTCTTGTATCGGCAATCTGAGGTATTTTCTGTGCGCCGGCAACATTGAAATATGAAATTATGCATCTTTCATGTCCAGTGTTACCATGCAATCCCCCTGAGAGAGCAGGGGAATTACCATGCAGAATTTGTGGCTTTACAAATTTGTTCGCTGGGCGCAGATCTAATACAGGGCGCATGGCGAGATCCTTTTTTGGGGTACAAGAAAGTACACTGAATAAAAACCTTTGTTTACCTGAGACATAGGTACGACTTCTATGGCTCCCTTTTCTTGTGGTGTCTCGACTTCCTGAAGAATGATCTACAGATGGTCTGGTGTCAGTCATCGTGCGCGTGGGGGTCTGAATGTTGGGGACCGGCTGAATTCTATACAGTACTCGTGGGCCACGGTTTTTAGCACCCACTGGTCCATAGTTATATCCTCCCATGCCTGAAGGAATGTTAGCTGGCCCCCAACTGGGGAGGAATGGAGGGGACCCGAATCTTCGTGTCATTTTGAGGCCGAGGAACCTCTGAGGGTAGGGTTCCAGCCTCTTTCCCACGACGCCGACACCTCTGGGGATACGGGGTGTTGTATCCGCTGGTCCCCTGTGGCGAGGACCAATTGTTTCCCGATGTGTACTGTTGTTGAGGGAAGCGTTGGCCATGAAAAAGGAGTCTGTAATTTGGTCTAGTGTCTTCAGGGTATATCGTGCTCCTTTTTTTGCAGCCTCTAAGGGCTTAGTCGCTCTTCCCAACAAGTTGGATTCTTCCAAGGGTTCATTAATAAGTTACGCTTGCGTCTCTGGCTTGAACCCAGAGTTTTAGCCATGCTTTTTTTTTGGAGTGTACCCTGAGCTAAGGATCGAACTGCTGTTTCAGCGGTATCTAACGTGTTAAGTATACTCTGGTTTACTTTTCTGCCTTTGGTAACCGTGGCCAGGAGACGAGTCCGTAGTGGTTCGAGAACCTCCTGTAGGCCTTCTTGTATCAAGGCCCACTGAGCGTCCGCGTAGCTGGCTAACAGGGTGGTATTGTTAGCGATGCATGTAGAAAAAGCTGCTGCAGCCGTGACCCTCCTTCCAAGGGTGTAAAGCCTTTTACCTTCCTTGTCAGGGGCTGCTTCGCTAGGAACCCCTGCCCTTTTCCTTGTAGTGGTCACCACCAGGGAGTCTGGGGTGGAGTGACCACTATAAAGGGGATCGGGCGAGGGAGAAGAGGCTGAAAAAGTTAGTCTATCCTTGGATTAATAGCTCTTGTGCGTGCAGGTGTTGACGAGAGAGTCAGACACCACTTCATCGAGTTGAGGAGAGGAATAGCCTGGCTGGCTAGTGGCTTCTCTAAAAATATCTTCCACAAAGTCAGCTTCAGGGACAGCTTCATCGGTGGCGATTTTGAAATGTTCTGCTGCTTTGCGCAACATGGCGTTAAAACGTCATTTGATCGTCCACTGGCAAGGGCTGCCTAGTGGGAGTGGTCTGGGGGAATCCAAATGCAGGGCATCAGGATCTGGAGACCGCCATTGTTGAGGGTCACCCATACCCGGGTTTTCCTCCCACCCCTCTATGGGATCATGCATGTCCTCACGATTGATTAAATGATCTTCATCCCGAGTTTGCAGAAATCTCTTCCTCAGTGAGGTCATAGGTGTACACATACTCTTTCTGAGAGGGGTCAAAGAGTCTTGAAAATTTGGCCACAGGTTCCAGATGGCTCTCTTCCCGTTGTCTCCTTGGGGTGGGATGCTCTGAGCGGGCAACAAACCTGTCAAGACTCTTCATACAATTTTCAAACTTTTCCCTAGTCCAAACAGAAGACCCAGAGTGGTCTAGCGGTGGAAAGGGCTCCTGTAACAATTATCTGCTGCCAAACATCGAAATTTTTGTCTCAACATCGAAGAAATACCTTAATCGCCCTATGAAAACTCCTCCCGGGGGACCGACAGTGGTGGCATGTCCCTGTGCTTCTCCCTTGGCTTGCGGAGGGTTCTGGTATTCCCCTTGCGCTATCTTTGGGTTTCGATGGATGCTTGGCCTTTTCCGTAGGACTCGGCGAATCCCGTGACTGCCGCCTATGAGTGTCAGCTGAAACAATTCACCATGTTTTCCGCAACATCCTCCGCAGACAGGAGGCACGTACCCTCAGCCTGCGATTGTGAAGTTTTCGGCAGAGCTGGGGCTTGGACTCCGGCGGCCGCCTTCTTCGGCGGAGCCGGGGCATTGCCGGGGTGTACATTACCCATTGCAGTGCCTGAGCCATGCATGTGGTTCAGAGGTATGTTTGTCACCATTTCCATCGTCACACTCGGTGGCTGCGGCAGATGACTCGGCCTTCAACATCCCGTAGGCCGGCCACCGCTTGACGCGGTGCTCCTTCAATGTTATAGGACGGATGAGCTTGCAAGCCGCACAACCGTCTTCATTGTGATAGAGGGGCAAGCAACGGTTACACCATCTATGCTCATCTCTCCAAGGAAATTTGCCTTTGCAAATCGAAATGAAGGACTTAGGGTGATCAAGTATTAATATAAACTATTCGCCCAAAGGTCGAAGGGACAGTTGACAATGTCTGACGAGCTCCGCTTAAGGTCGACTAGTATGCTGGGTGGAGAAAAACAATCTGAGGGTTCCTCGACGCGTGAGGGATTCTGGGTACACTACACGTCACGTAGGGATAGTGTTACAGGCACGCCCATGTCAACGTCCCCTTTCGATTCTCGAAAGACAAGATGCAATACTCCGCTGTGACCACTGGATGTCGGACTATATGCATAGCATGCGATTCTAAGCAGATTAACAAGCATCAGAAAAGTAGTGACTATGTAACATCCCCCTGAACATCCCCTCCCCAAGCTCCACATAGGGTGGTGTGAGATGGAGACAAAAGAAAAGGTGAGACAGGAGTCACCTTACTATTTTTGGGAACAGTAGTTCACCCAAGAAAGTGTATTTAAACATTGAGAATGTAAAGGGACTGAAGGTGCTGTATCACCATGCAAAAAGCAAATGCTGATGAAGTTTACCAGACTCTATTAAACAGTAAGAAACATGAAAATCCTAGTCAGAAAACATGGAGTGCGGGAAGAAGTCCCACTCACTCAGGAGTAAACATTAAAAAATGCCAAAATCCAGCAAAAGAGCTGGGGGTCCATTTGCTCAGAAATAAAATTCTCTTCAACACATGCGCTGAAGTGGCAGTTTTCTCAAGTATAGAATTGTATCAATTATATTTCGTAATATCTTTTTGCAATTACATGCCTTTTATGCCCTCTACTTTAAATAAAAATGTTCAAGCTAAACAAAAACTGTCAAAATGTAAGGAAAGCTTTTTTTTGCAACTTTCTGGCCATATTTTCCTATGAAACCACATTCTTGTTGCTCTTTTTTTGATCTAGTTGGATTAATTGATGTACCACTGAGGGTACCCAACAATTATCTGCTTTGTATTAGGTAAACCACCTTTTGATATAGGTGGATATAGGCCTGTACTACACAAGTTGGTAGTGGCAGCCTGGCAGATCTCAAGAGGGGTAAATATGAGCTGTAGCAATGCACATTTGCAAATACAAGTAGCCAAGTAACGCTTACACTGAACGTTTCAAGTTAGTTATTTATCAGTTTTAAATAAGCTTTCTTTAAAAAGGGCAAGATATGTAACAATCAACTTTAACTTAAAATACTTTTTTTTCCAGAATCAGCACAAGTTATTATATATTTGTTAGAGATGCTTTTTACACACTTCCTACACCCGGAAGAGACTTCATTCACAAGGACAGTAATGACATTTATATATCACTAGTTATACGTTGCAGAAAGTAAAAGGAAAAAAGGTTTAAACAGGTTCTCAGTATAGACAAGGCCAATTAAGCATCTACTAAGTAACCCATCCAGCACTTTATTGTAAGATAGGGTATGGTGGGTCTAGGAATTTAAATGACTAGTAAAGTCATTTTCACTTTACTTACTCTGGGAAACAGTTTATCCCAGAGAAGGTATGTAAACCTAGGGAAAACCTGAAAGGTTTCAATGTGCCACTGTACTGAGGGTGCAGTGTGACAAAAAGATTATGCCTATGGGGTTGTTTAGACTCCATAACCAAAGAGGTGATCTTGAACCACAGCTCCCGGTCGTAGCGTGCCGCGAGGGCGTTGGCGGCCTTGATGGTAGTCGCATCTGAGGAGATAACCTGTCGCCCCATGGCATCCAACTTCTTCCTCTCACTGTCCAGAGGGGTGGAGGCCGACAAAGGAGCCCCAAGACTTCTTCCTGGCTGCTGCTGAAACCACAGTCAGGGGACGGCTGAGTCCGTAAGCACTTGGGTGCAGAGTCTGGCTCCCTGTACTTCTTATAACGGTTCCTCTTTGCCAGAGCCGTAGAAGGGTTCTTCATGAGAGACAAGCCCTTGTCTGAAATGTCATCCAGCACCGGGACTGAAATTATGTTTTCTCTTCGCCCCGTGGTGCCGATAAGAAGCCCTCCTCCTCTGGAGGAGCTGAAAGAGCTCTGAAGCCCTGGAGATCATGGTGTGAAACGAGCATATCTCATCAGGCGGGGAAGATCTTGGAGGTGGGGACGGGTGGCCCAACCTTCCGTCGTATGTGCCAGTGCCCGTCATCGGCATATCAGGGTCCGTCTCATCCCACAAGGAGAGGGGGAGGTGGGGGGGGGTAAGCGAAGGGTGGCATGGAGGTGGCGGGTGTACCTTCCTCTTCTTAGCCGGTGGTTCCCCCATCGTTGTAACAGGCATCCTCGTCCGTATCTGAAACTAGAGTATGCAAAGCCGAGAGAATGTCCACTGAGATGTCTCCAGGCGGCCGCTGAGGCGGCAGTCATAACTGAGGCAGAGGTAGAGGTAGAACAGGCGGGTCGTCTTCGACCTGCTGTTCCTAGTCAACGGTATCCTCATCGTCGTCACCGTAATAGTCTCCGTCGGAATCCTCGCCGCAGGGCCTGCTCCCAATGTTAATCTCCTCCTGGATGGTCTGGAGGCAGGTAAGCTCCTCTGAGGAGATATCCGTGCCCTGGAGGACTATTGTCCTCCCTCAACCCCCTTCTCTGCAATCTGAAGGGACGGTTTCGGGGAAATAACTGGCATCTTCTCTGTGTCTTCTCTATGGGCTGAAAAGAGGAATGCCTCCCGGGCGGCAGGGACGCTTTCACCCTCAGGGTTGCGTCCTGCGGATCTGCCACAGCGGTGTTCGCAAGGGAAACCACCTACCCTTCGATGTAAGGCTGGGCCTTCACAAACTGGACTTGTCCTGCTTGGCTTTGGCCAACCCTGCGGCCTTCTCCTTAGGGGGAGGCTCAGCGCTCCGATCCCCTTTGGCCTTGTCCGGCATGTTCTTGGGCTTCTCCTCGAGTTTGTCCGGATGGTCCGACTTCCTCTTGGACGAAGACCCAGAGCGTTGGCTGGAGATTGAAGTCGCTGGAGACACCGTACTCGCCCTGGCTGCCTAAGAGCCCGTCGCATCGGCGCTCCCAGAGGCAGTGTACTTGCAGTGCTTAGCCTTTTGTTGGACCCCCACGAGAGGGGCACCCCAAAAGGTCTTCCTTTGGACATAAAGACCGCTCAGCTGTCTCGGAAGCAGGGTTGGCATGCTGCTGGGACTCACCCTAAGCAGGGGCTTTGGCCTGCAGCCATTCCTGAGCCGTCTACACTGACCCTTCAGCGTGCAGGGCACCATCTCCTGCCAAAAGGCAGTGTCCGCCTCCACGTGCGTTGGGTACAGGCAGTAAAGGCACTGGGAATGCCAGTCGTCCGTGAAGACATTCCGCAAGGAACAAAGCTTGAAAAGGGGGTTTAAATGCTGCTTCTCTTCAGACATATCCATGTGGTGTAGGCCTTGAAGGAACTTCTGGAATCCTCCACAAAGAAATTAAACAAAATTCCTCTTGAGGGGCATTGAAGAATCAAACGGGTCCACGTTAACCGGACGGTAGATCGAATGAGCACAAGGCTCGATTTACTGATAGAGTAAAACTTCCAAAAAGCGAAAAATGCAGTAAAAGCTTGAGAGCTAAGCATGAGGACTCCCAACACTTGAACGCGCTGTAAAACTATGAAGATGGCTGCCAGAGGAGGTTCTTCGGTAGAGGGCAGTCATTGGCTGGGGCAGTATGACCCAGAGCTCAGTAATTGGTTGATGGGAGCAAATAGTTCATAAATGAAACTGAAATAGATTTTCTTTTCGGAGGATTCCCAGCCTGACAGCAGGGAATATTCATGATCATGTGAATCCATGCCAGACCCCATGCTGGAGAACATCTGGTTGTCAACATGTGACAAATCACTGTGGAGGAAGGGGATGGGTGGTGAGGGGGGGTCTAGGCAGATGACATCGGCGGTATGCGTTGGTGATGGCCAAGTGCCCTGATCCTCGGCCCGATCCCAGTCTGGGTCTTGATCAGCCGTGTCTTGTGCAAAAGGAATAACGTCTTCATAAGTATCCTCCTGTGTTAGGCCCTCTGGGACATCCAGGATCTTTCTGGTGTCCCTGTGCAGAGATGGCTAAATTATGCAGTTTGCAAATAATGGGGGCAGGAGTCCTGTTCCCTGGGTCTTTTTGGTGTAATGTACTGGTCCGAAAAGTCAATAAACTGGGCCATTTTGTCCATGTATTGCTCAAACCTCTCCCTAGCCCATAGGGAGGAGGCAGAAGGTCTGGAGGTGGAAAAGATTGCCGAGGAGGGGGAGATTTTCACAATAAGGCCATAGAGAGGCTGGGGGCTTCAGAATAATACTCTCGACGAGAGGGGGTGCTCCGAGGCCGCAGAAATGATAGCCGCAAGGCTTTCACAAATCTGGCGGTTTTATCGAAGGTTGACACGCCTGACGGCAGAGTCGTGGTTGGTGACTCCACCGAGGCTTTAGGTGTTTGTGCGCTCTTGGACAGGGCGTCAACGATGGTATGTTTAGGGCTAACGCCCGTTCCAGTGGCATGCCCAGTCGCTTGGAGACTGCTGAACCGTGAGGTTCGTAATGTGCTGTCGAAAATTTCGGCGCCCTTGTTGGCGCTGTGCGTTTCTTCAACGATTCCGTCGAAGAGGCCTTAGGCATTGTGTGTTTTTGTATCCATGGTGCGCGAGTGCTCTTGTCGCCGGGGTGTGATCTCCCCATAACAGAGCCGGTAGCTTGTCTGTTGGGGCCGGGCATTTGGGAGCCTGCAAGCTCCGCCTAAAGGGCTATTGCTTCCAGTTCAAAGCCATGGCTGCTGACGGATTCCTCATCTGAAGTGACAGCACCAACAGGGAAAAGACCTGTGGCCTGCATAGCGTAGGCCACCCACAGTTTAGCCGGACTGTGTCAAAGTTTTTGGTCGAAAGATTACAGGCCTTGCATGAGAACTGGTCGTGGTCTCGAGGAAGACAGACTGCATCAGCGATGGTGTCTTTCCAAAGAAACTTGCAGTTACACGACGGGAACAATTTGAAGGGCGTCCTCTCCATAGCAGGGGGTAGCGGCAGCCAGACCAAGTAGAGAAAGAAGGGTAATGGAAATACATTCTTAGAGATGAACAAAACCAAGGACCCCACTCTCACTACTGTAAGGGGACAGTCACCGAACAGTTTGTGTTGTTGGCAGCAGGAACCCACGAGGCAGTTGAGAAGATTAGTCGGGAGACTAGACGCCCATAGGTAGTGGGGACAAAGTTAGCAATATAAAACTCATGCGAGCGCCACATAATTTGGTTATCCTAAAATAAGTTAGAGTTATTGCTTCCCTTCGTCTAAACTGAAAAGCAACTGTAATTGAATATTACACCCAAAAGTCCAACTCCCCTAGAATAACTTATCCTGAATCAAAGTTATAGGATTTTACTGTTCCTAGAACAAGTGTTCCACTATTCGGAAAAGTATATTGTCCAGTTGACTTACTATGTAATTTCTTGCTGAGCGTCACGGTACAACTGTTTGTGTTTACTACCCTGTAAGTAATCCTTGGTTTTGACTTCCCTAGAACTACTGTTAGGTGTTCAAAATAAGGTTATATGCTTTGGTCTGTGTACCTTCAAGCAGTGTTGTGTTTTTGTAATTGTGGTTATATATAATGTGATCATACTCATTTCCCCCCCAAGATTTATCTGGGCCTACTCTTATTTAAACAATTTATTTTTACAATACATAGCGTTTGTTTCTCCTTGGACCATTTGTATGGAACAAGTTACTTACCTGTGACTGTTCTCCAGCATGGGTCTAGCATGGATTCACATGCTCATGAATATTCCCCGTCAGGCTGGGAATCCTTGGTAAAGAAAAAATCAGTTTCTGAACTGTTTTTCTACTAGTAACCAATCACTGGTCTCTGGGTTATACTGCCCCCAGCCAATGACTGCCCTCTACCTAAGCCCCTCCCCTGGCAGCCATCTTCAGATTTGGTAGCACGGAAAGTAGCAGTAGGACCAAGTGAAGAGCCGCAGAGGGGTACAAGGGAGGGTTCGCATGTGAATCCATGCCAGACCCATGCTGCAGAACAGTTACAGGTAAGCAACTTGTTCCTTCTCCAGCATGGGGTCTGGCATGGATACACATGCTCATGAATATAATACATAGCAGTACACATGCACAACCACAGGAGGTGGCAAGCAACTCTTACCTCCTCACCAGGCCCACCTTCAGGCGAACAGGTTGCGCAGCACTGCCTGGCCGACCCTGGACTGCTCCCTGGAATCCCGTTTGACGCAGTAGAATCTCGTGAAGGTGTGCGTCGACCTCCACATAGCAGCCCTGCAGATGTCCAGCAGGGGTACGCCAGACAAGAACGCTGTGGTAGCAGCGATCGCTCTGGTCGAGTAGGCTCTCGGGCGGCCGGGCAACGATGGGTTTGCCAACCGGTGACAGTGCATGATGCAGCCGGAGAACCATCTGGAAATGGAAGCCTTCGAGAGGGCCTTCCCTTGGTTCACAGGTCCAAAGTTCACAAACAGTTGTGATGTCTTCCGAAGGCTCTTTGTGCCGTTAATGTAGAACTTCAGCACTCTAGCTATATCCAGCGAGTGCAAAGTCCCCTCAGCCGGCGACGGGAAGAAAACGGGCAACACCAAGGGTTCGTTGAAATGAAAGTCCGACGGCACCTTGGGCATGAAGGAGGGGTGCGTCTTCAGCACCACCCTCGTCTCGTGGAAAGTCCGGTATGGAGGCTTTCAGGAGAGGGCCTGGATCTCTCCCACTCGTCTTGCGGAGGTGATAACCACAAGAAATGCCGTCTTCCACAAGAGGAACTTCAGCGAGGCCAAATACAGAGGCTCGAATGGCAGCCCCATGAGCCTGCTCAGCACCACGTTGAGCTCCCACGCCGGGGCTGGAGCCTTCACCGGCGGGAAGGATCGGAACAATCCTTTCATAAACTTCACCAGACGATGGGACCACAGAGATGATCGTCCTGGAGTTCTGGTGTAGCGGGAAATCGCCGCTAGATGCATCTTGGAGGCGTGGGCTAGCCCCGCCTTGGCCAGCGACAGTACGTACGGCAGCACCTGGGGGGCCGTAATCCGCAGAGGGTTAATCTTCTGTGCACGGCACCAAACAGAGAACCTCTTCCACTTATGTCCATAGCACTTGAGTAGAGAACGCCCTGGCCTTTGCAAGCACCTCCTCGCAGTCCGGCGGGATATTGTACCCTCCAAACTCTAGTGCTGCAGGATCCAGGCCTGCAAGTTCAGCGACCCCGGGTCGTGGTGGAGGATGGCGCCGCCTCCTCTGGTGAGGAAATCCGCGTTCGTCGGCAGTTTGACAGGGGTGTGGGGGGACGCCGACTTGTCCAGAAGGTCCGGGAACCAGATCTGTCTCGGCCACGCCGGTGCAACCAGGATCATCCTGCACCGGGACAGTGAGTTGGTTGATGAGTCGCAACGGCGGGAACGCATACAGGAACAGGCCGTCCCAGGGGAGTGAGAAGGCATCGTCCATGCTCCACGTCTGGGGAAACCTGCTGGCAAACCTCTGACACTTGGTGTTCGTCGCCGCGAATAGATTGATCTGGGGATTGCCCCATCATTGGAACAGCAGATCCACTTGATCCTGTCATAGTTCCCACTCGTGGCACGACCGCAGCTCCCTCCCGAGTGAGTCGGTGATCGTGTTCTTTATTCCTGCCAGGTGGAAGGGTACCAGAAACATCCCTTGGGCGACGGCCCAGTGCCACCTTGGATAGGGCTGGGGATCTGGTACCTCCCTGCTTCCGGATGTAGAACATTGTGGTGGTATTGTCGGTGAAGATCCTCACCACCCTGCCCTTAAGGGATGGAAGGAACGACTTGAGGGCCTAGAACACGGCCCGGAGTTCCAGTACGTTGATATGGAGTGACCTCTACTCGGGAGCCAAATGCCTCTTGCGTGGAGATCTCCGGTGTACGCTCCCCATCCCTCCAGGGAGGAGTCCGTCGTCACAGTCTCCTGATGTGCCCGGGTCTGAATTCCATACCCGCCGGCAGATGTGCGCGAGTGCCCTACCACCAGATCGCTTGGCAGAAGGTCTTGAGCGGGATCCTGTCTTCGAAGCTGCCCGCCGCTTGCATCCAACAGGTGTCGAGGAACTCTTGCAGTGGCCGCATCTGCAGTCTGCACAGGTGCACTAGGAAGATGCATGAGGACGTCATGCCGAGAAGGTACTTCATGGACCTCACCCTGGCCACGTCCATGGTCAACAGCCGCTGCCCCTTTCCCAGGGTGGCCTTCGTCCTTTCCTCAGACGGGGAGGCCAGTCGTGCTACTGTGTCGAGCTTGGCTCCCAGAAACAGTGCGACCTGCGACGGAACCAGGTGGGATTTGGCGAAGTTGGAGAATCCCAGATCCATGAGCAGCTGGACGGTCTTCGCTGTGTGCCCGACAGCGAGATCTCGTGTCTTTGCTCGGATGAGCCAATCGTCCAGGTAGGGGGAAGACGTGGATCGCCTGCAGGCGCAGCTGCGCGCCACTGGTGCTAGACACTTGGTGAATACCCTGGGCGCCGTCTTCAGTCCGAAGGGACGGGCCTTGAATTGGTAGTGCCGTCCATGGACTACAAATCTGAGAAACTATCAGTGTCCTTTTAGAATGGGGATGTGAAAGTAGGCATCCTCCAAGTCCAGCGACGATAGCAAGTCGCCTTCCTCCAGCTATCCCAGCATGTGCTGGAGGGTGACCATCCGAACTTCTGGGCCTTGATGTACTTGTTTAAACGACGAAGGTCCAGGATGGGTCGCCAATCGCCAGTCTTCTTTCTTACAAGGAAGTATCGAGAGTATGCCCCGGAGCCTCTGGGACGAGCTCAATGGCTCCTTTCTTCAGCATCGCCCTTACTTCCTGCAGCAGTTGTGGGATTGTGGTTTTCCTTCCTGGCCACAGGTGGAATGCCGGGGCACTTTAAAAACAAGTGTGCCAGCGGGCCAGGGCATCCAGCACCCATCGGTCGGTGGAGATAGACTCCCACACGCTGACGAACTTCGCCAGCCGGCCTCCCACCGGGGTGCTCAGGTGTGGGCCCGACGCTATGGCCGGTTCAGTCCTGCTTGGCAGCAGCTTTGCCGCCTTGGACTACTAGGCGACGACAAGCTCCTGACTTGCTGCGTCCTCTGTAGGCCTCCTGCGACAAGGAGCTGGCCACCTGGCGGTACGTCGAGGAGCCGCTGCCGAATCCTTTGGAGGCACCTTGCTTGCCTTCGGTGTTCCGAAAGGGCGGCCGTCGTCGCTGCAAAACCCCCCCAATGCCCGGGCCGTCTGTCGGCCTTGATGGCCTGCAGCGATTCAACCACTGCCTTGCCAAACAGATTATTCCCGTCGAAGGGCATGTCCAAAACTCTGGTTTGCACGTCCTGGCGGAAATCGGTCACCTTGAGCCAACCAAGCCGTCGAAGACAAACACTGTTGACCAACTGACAGAAACCGGTGTCAGCAATGTCCATGGCCACCGTTATGGCGTGGTCCGACACCACCTCGCCTTCCTGCAGGATCTCCAGGGCCTCCGCCTTCTTGTCAGGAGGAAGTCCAGCAGAAGAGCCATCTTAAACCAAAGCTCCCTGTCGTAGCGGGCCACAATCGCTAGGGCGTTGGCCGCTTCAATCGTCGTCGTTGCCGCCGCCATGACCTGTCGCCCCATGGCGTCCAGTTTCTTCCCCTCGCCGTACGGGGGGGGTGGGGCGGTTGAAGCCGTAGCCTCCGCCGCCTTCTTGGCCGCTGCGACGACCGAATTCGGGGTTGGCTGGCGCCCTAAGGCACAGAGGGGCGGAATTCGGGACCCGGTACTTCTCTTACCGGTCTCTCTTGGCAGGGGTGGTGAGCGGGTTCTTCAGGAGCAACAGCCCCTCGTCCCAGATGTCATCAAGTAACGGGACGGAGAGGACAGTCTTCCTTTTGGCCTCACGCTGTTGATAGAGGAAACCTTCCTTCTGTTCTTCGGGGCAGAGCTCGAAGAGCTCTGATGCCCTGTCAATCGTGGCGTGAAAAGAGCCAATTTCGTCGGGCGGGGAGGACCGAGGGGGTGGTGATGACGGGGACGGACGACGGGATGGGCCTTCCGTGGCCGTCTCTGTACCTGTGTCTTCCCCAGGATCAGGGGAAGGAGATGAAGGCTGTGAGCAAACACCGCGAGTCCACGGGCACCGGGAGTGCTGTTGTGACAGGCTCCCCAGCAGCCAGGGCGAGCGCAGCATCTCCGGCACCTTGAACCATGAGCCAATGCTCTGGTTCAGCCAAGAGGAAGTCGGACCACCCAGGTAAGCTTCTAGAGAAGCCCCAGACGGACCAGTCTGAGAAGGCCAAGTGGGAGCGGGGCGCCGACGCTCCCCCACCCCACCCCCAATGTGAAGGCCCCTAGCTCGAGCAAGGTTGTGCAGGCCCAGGTTCACCATTGAGGGTGTGGTGGCGTCCCTAACGAAGGCCGCGGTTTCGCAGGGTATGGGTCCCCAAGGCGAGAGTTTCCCTGCCTGCCAGGAGGGAATAGTCGTTCCAGCCCATAAAGAAGACACCGGAGAAGGTGATGCCCATCATCTTCCCAAACCCATCTCCCCTGGTCGAAAAGGGGTGGGGGGGGGGGGGGGGGGGAGGGGGGAGACACGGTGATCCTGCAGGGCACGGACATTTCCTTGGAGGAGCTTTCTACTCTCCAGACCATTGAGGTGAAAAATTTGTCTAGGCCTACGGGAGGGATCCAGACGAGGGAGACGTCGTGAGTGGCGACGAGAAGGGCCGTGGAGGAGTTGCAGAACCCTACAATGCAGCCTCTGTTGCTCCCACTTCCGCCACCTCTGCAACCACCTCAACCCCCAGCAGACATTTCGGTGGACATCCTCCAGGCACTCCACACCTTGTGTTCGGAGATTCGGATGAGGATTCCCCTTCTGCCGGTGGATGAGCCGTGGCACCGGGCCACCTAACGAGGAGAGTTCACCCTCCACTGCCTTTTCACCCATCGACCCCCGCTCTCCTCTGCCGAGGGAAGATACAGACCTGGACACAATAGGAACAGGCGACGACAGCGGGTTAGGAGCTCTTCCGTCTCCGCCACTGTCTCACCGCCTGACTAGATCGGCTCTTTCCATGCCATGATACCTAGGACCTCAGACCCGTTTCAGCCTACCCCCCCCGAGGAAAAGGAGGGTTTCCTGTACCAGCGCAGCGAGACAGAGGAAAACCGGGTTGTCGATTCCTCTGTAGGACATTGGGGAGGAGGGACTGTCCCTTGGGAAGAACCCGTCCTCGGCAAAGAGGGACCGGTACGAAAAGTACAGGGTGTCGGACTCTGCACCCAAGTGTTGAGGTCCCAGCCTTCCCCGGATTCAGTATCGGTGGCGAGGAAAAAATCCTCTGGCTCGGCTGCTTCAGCGACCTCTCACCCCCCTCTCCCACTCCCGGACAGCGAGGTGAAGTTGGACACCGGGTCACCACACCGGCGATCATCAAGGCGGCCAATGCCCTCGCCATCGTGGCACGCTATGACAGGGAATTCTGGTTCAAGATCACTCCCCTCCTGGACTTCCTTCCCGATGACAAGAGGGCGGAAGCATTGGAGATCCTACAGGTGGGTGAGCTGGCATCAGACCATGCCATTGCCAACAGGTTCTGCTAGATGGGCAACAGTGTTTGCCTTAGTCGGCGGGATGGTTGAAGGCAACCAACTTCGCTAGGAGGTGCAGTCGAGGGTATTGGACATGCCCTTCAGGCCATCAAGGCGGATACCGAGACGGCTCGTGCCTTGGGCACGCTGCAACAGCGACGGCCGTCCTTCGGACCTACGGAGGAAAATCACAAGGTTCCTTCAAGGGCTTCGGCAGAAGCTCATCGTCTTACCGTCAACCATCCCGCTCTTCAGCCCAGGAGGCCTACAGGGGCTGCAGCAAGTACAGAGGAGGTCGCCGCCAAGGTCCACAAGGCGGCGCATCCGCGGCTAAGCAAGGCTGAACCGCCCGTGACGTCGGGCCCCCACCCGCACACACCGGTGGGAGGCCAGCTGGCAAACTTAGTCAGCGGTGGAAGTCCATCTCCACGGACCGTTGGGTGCTGGACGCTCTGGCCCACGGACACACCCTAGAATTCCAACAAAAATGTTCTCGCATGCCACCTGTGGCCAGGCAAGAAAACCACGTCCCTCTGCTTGGTGTCATCGCAAAACGCACTGTTTCTGGGGTCTCGACTCAGTGTCCTGTCCCCATCGGAGGAGAGGATAGCGGCCATCCTGGGCATGGTACAACGGCTGTTGGCCCTAAAGATCGCAAGGGTGAAGTCCATCAAGTTCCTTCTCAGCATGCATATACCTCATTCGGCAGTGCAGGCTGTGGATGCGGCCACTGCAAGAGTACCTAGATGCCCGTTCATTCGCTGCTGGTGAAGGCTTCGGCCCCAGCATGGGAGCTCAATGTGGTGCCGACTAGGCTCATGGGTCCTTCCTTGGAGCCTATGCATTCTGCGCCTGTGAAATTGGTGTCGTGGAAAACAGCGTTTGTGGCCATCACCTCCGCACGACGAGCAGGAGAGATCCAGGCCCTTTCTTGTAAACCACCTTGACATTCCACAAGTCTAGGGTTGTGCTACGGACGCACCCCTCCTTCATGCCCAAGGTGCCGTCAGACTTTCTAAACAAGCCCTTGGTGTTACCCGTATTCTTCCCGACGCCTTTGTCGCCAGCTGAGAGGACTTTGCACTCGCTGGCTATGGCTAGCACACTGAAGTTCTACGTGGAACGCACAAAACTATGCGACAACTTTGGCCCCGTGAACCAAGGGAAGGCTTCCATTTCCAGGTGGCTCTCCGGCTGCATCACCCATTGTCACTGGTTGGCAAACATACCGTTGCCTGGCCGTCCGAGAGCCCATTCGTCAAGAGCGATCGCTGCAACTGCGGCGTTCCCCGTCTGCTGTGCCACTGCTGGAAATCTGCAGGGCTGCTACGTGGAGGTCGACGCACACCTTCACGAGATTCTACTGCGTTGACCGGGATTCCAGGGAGGAGTCCAGAGTCAGCCAAGCAGTGCTGCGCAACCTGTTCGCTTTAAGGTGAGCCTGGTGAGGAGGTAAGATGCTTAATGTGGAGCCTTGCCACCTCCCGTGGTTGTGCATGTGTGTACTGCTATGTACTCTTTATTCATGAGCATGTGAATCCATGCCAGACCCCATGCTGGAGAAGGAACAAGTTAGTTAACTGTTCTCCAGCACGAATTCACATGCAAACCCTCCCGCCTAGCCCTCTGCGGCTCTTCTCTTGGTCCTACTGCCACTTTACATGCTACCAAATCTGAAGATGGCTGCCAGAGGAGGGGCTTAGGTAGAGTGCAGTCATTGGCTGGGGGCAGTATGACCAGTGATTGGTTGTTAGGAGAAAGACAGTTCAGAAGTGAAACTGAAAGATTTTTTCTTTACTGAGGATTCCCAGCCTGACGACAGGGAATAGTCATGAGCATGTGAATCCATGCCAGACCCATGCTGGAGAAGAACAGTTACAGGTAAGTAACTTATTCCTTTCGCAGTACTGAGTCTGAAGGACGGCTGTATTTCACCACAACAAGTGAGCAAAATGAAAGTGAAGATTAAGGCTTTACTACACTTTAAAAAGTCAGGACAGGATCAAAAACAGAGCAAAAAGAATGGGGTGCCATAGGAATATATGAAGGGAAAGTTGCAAAAAGGAAAATCTTTCCTAACATAGAAGCCAAAACAAATTGTGCTACCTCGTGTGCACCTACATCTCAACATTAAGCAAAAATAAGTGGCACCAAGGCTCCATCAGCCAAAAGTATGTAGCATTAATTTCAGCAAAAACCACCAATTGTAGCCTCAAAAGGCCACCGTAAAAGCCAATTGTGGTGCTCCGGCTCGACATGAGAACAGCAAGACGCTTACAATATGCCAGAGATCGTCATGCCTTGATCCATGCAATCCACCACTGCACATTACATACCAATATTTATGCTTCACTAGGCGGCATATGAGACCGCATGATCATTGGTAGTTGAAACTCAGTAGTATTTTAATTTCCAGAGGCTAGAAATGTCTTTCAGACAAAAATATGTAGATCCAGCTTCGGCTTGCATTCAAACGTGCAGTCACTATACCAAGCCTAAGGAATCGTTAAAGTGCATGATTTGCAGCTGAGGTTTTGGTGAAGTTGTGAATACCTAGAGGTATCCCCTTCAATTAACCAGAAGTGGGGGGGGGGGGGGGGAAATGATTGCGCCAAACTGAAAAAGGTATTGTGGCAGGGCTAATTACCTGCATAGGTGGGATGGTGTGGGGATAAGGGCGCGCATTCTCATGTCAAGTTACATTAAAGGACCAAACAACTAGAGGACAATATGCAAAGCATGTTAATCTGCAAGATTTGTGCTGCAAATTATACTGTAAATTATACTGTAACTACTGGGTAGACATCCGATTTCAGAACAAATGCACCAGGATACCCATCATACTCACGTTTCTGGGACAGGAGCGAGGGAATCCTGTGAGGCTGCTGCTGGAAGAGCATCTGAGGCTTGGCTCCCAGAATACCTTGCTTTGGCCCCAAGGAAGTCATATGGAGGAGTGAAGGAGTAGGAGACTTCAGTAGCGGCTAGAAGAGAGGAAGAGGAGAGTTAGACGGTACACCCTTGACCAGCACAGCCAGATAATTTCTGCAAAATGTTTGCATCAACTGATACTCTTTAAAAAGCTGAGAAAGCAGATTTAAGAACTCCTTTCACTACGTGTGTTGGTACTGTTAGCGACATTTTTCATGTTAACGCCAAATCCCATCCATCTGCGAGACCCCAAGCACTTTTTGCTGGACCGCTGGATCTTTGTTCTCCTGAATGAGGGGAACCCTTCCCCCCCCTCTCCCACCTCCCCTCATTCATTCTTTTTGCTCAGACCATGGCACTTTTGTTCATTATCTTTTTACTTTATGGAATCATGCCTTCCTCCATATTTTCGAAGGCATCAGATTCACTTATGCAGCACACAACACCTTGTGTGAAGCATTTGCATTCCTTTTCATCATCATCTTTTCCTTGTGGGAACTACTGTTCCCCAAGCATAGGGGGACACGTTTTAACCTGCTTATCTTTTATTTTGTGAAACCAGCATACCACCTTATGTGGAGTGCTGAAGGGTTACATCCTCACTGCTCCTGCAACCTTTGTTACAGTAACAGGCATACCTGAATGGCGGGTGGCAGTGGATGTGTTCTGACTGTTAGTCAAGAATTGGTGTAGTAGGCCTGTACTACACAAGTTGGTAGTGTGACTGAGCAGCCAGGCTTATCTCATGAGGGGTAAATGTGAGCTGTAGAGTTGGAACAATGAAATACCCAAATACAATAGCCAAGTAACACTTGCACTCAAGGTTTGGTTATACATTTAGTTAACAGTAGTTTTTAAATAAGCATTCTTTAAAAAGATAATATATGTAACAATCAAAAATAAATGTTAAAAGGTAATTATATCGTGCACCGTCACCAACAGAGTTGGTTCCCAGGCGCTCTGCCTGATCTGTAAACAAGAAGGCGGGCGGGGTTTGGTTAGTCGGGATAAGAGGGAGTAGGAGAGTGAGAAAGGTGGTGTGCTGTTGGTGGCTTCAGTTTGGTATACACCGTGCGCTGAGCTTTGGTGCAAGTGTTGGACCAGGGCGAGACCTTGTGTGCGGTTGGTTTGTTGATACAGTGTGGTAAAGTGTGTGCAGTTTGCTGGGCGAGAGTTGTGTGAATTTTCGGATGAGTTGGGAATGCAGAGATTTGAAGGTAGGGTTAGTGGGGTGAGAATCCAGATTGTAGCACATCTTGTTCGATTTAATTTGTATTACTATGGGTGGGATTAGTTGGTACTATCCTTTCTTGACCGTCTGACTGTTGTGGGTGATAGAATACAGCAGGGAGTGCGCCGCGCTAATGAATTTTGTATATGTGATTGGGTGGGTCTATTCTCCTTAGGTATCGGAGCTGGGGGTTGGGTGGCGGCCCCTAATCCCTTGTTATCCATGTGAAATTGGTCTGTTGGGGCTAGGGTGTGGTACAGGGCCAGGATGCTATTGATGTCCAAGTGCTTCCGTCTTGGTCGGCCTATGTACTCAGTCTTTACTGTCCTCATCTCATGGCCCACTCATTATGTGGTTTGGTATGTCGTGGGCTGTCTTTCTTAGATTGTTTGTAGTCGATTGCTTGGTTGGAACCGGGATCAGTGTCTTCATTCATCATTGTTTTAGTTATGGGTGTGTCCCTGTGGGTGGTCTTCTAGTTACGCAGTGAAGAGCCAGGATTTGAGCAGTTTCCTGAATAGTAGGTTGTGTTACGTATATTCTTTGGCAAGTCGTTCCAGGTTTTTGGTGCCTGGTGAGAGAAAGAGGAGCCTCTTAGTTTTCTTTTGTTGTAGGGTTCCCGTTCCAAGCAGATATCGTTGCTTGATCCGAGTGTTCTTGTTGGCTGATGTAGGCGTAATTGGTATCTCAGGAATTCTGTGGCTTGGTCATGTATTGCTCTCTGCGTGATGCACATTGATTTGAATTTAATTTGTTGTTTTATTGGCAGCCATTGTAGAGTTTTAAGTGCAGGTGTAATGTGTTCTCTTAGGTGTAGTTTGAGAAGCAGTCTGGCTGCCGCATTTTGTATGCTTTTTTTGGAGTCGTTCAGTTATACCCAAGTATAGGCCATTGGCGTAAACCTCATCGCACTCATTTCCAGAGTAGATAAGTGTTTTGTTGGCGAATGACATGAACGGTAGAATCCTTTTTGCCGCTCGCAGGAGAAAGCAGCATTTCTTGAGTAAAGCGTTTATTTGTGGCTAGAGAGGTTGTTGTCCATCAGTACCCCCCGACCCCAGGTTCTTTTATTTATTTATTTTTGTATTTATTTATTTATTTACAATCGACGTTGGCGTTGCACCGAGTTCTCTTGGCCAGGGGATGTAGTTGTGGTCTCCTCAGTTTTGACCATTACTGTTTTGCCTGGGTTAATTTTGAGGTAGTTAGAGTTCATCCAGTTGAATACATCACGGAAGCAGTTCTCTGGTGTTGTGTTTGCTTCTTGGGTGTCTTGTATTTTGAAGATGTGTTGTTGGCATAGTTGGAGGTCAGGCTGTGTCTTTTGGTGATTTTGATTAATAGAGAGAAGTAGATGAATAATAGCGGAGAGAAACAGGATCCTTGGGGTACTCTGCATGTGGAGTCTCTTGGGCTGAACTTGAAAGGTTTCATCCATATGGTTTGTTCCATTTGTTAAGAAGGATTTGATCCATAGTAGGGCAGTGTCCGTTATTCCCAGTCCTTCTAATCTCGTTATGAGGATGTCGTGGTTGACTGTCGAATGCTGTGGATAGGTCTAGAAGTATCAAGGCAGTACTTTTGTCAGAGACAAAGTTTGCTTTTAAGTCATCCCATATTGTGAGGAAGGACGATTCCGTTCATTTGTATGAAGCCAATTTATGCCTGTTCTAGTAGGCAGTGCTCATCTATGAATTCTTGGGTTTTTTGTATACGTACGTTTGAGCAGTTTGGCGATGTACGGGATGTTGGAGATAGGTCTGTAGTTGGAGGTCTTCTACGTTTCCTGCTGTATATTTGAGTAGTGACCTGATGTATGCTGATTTGAAGGAGTGTGGCACTTCAAAGGTTGAGGACATTCCTGTGGTATTCCATGGGAGTTCATTGCTTGAGAATTGATTTGTATATTTCCGGTGGGCAGGGGGTCTTTGGGAGAGCCCGATTTGTTGCTTTGATTTTTCCAGTTTGACGAAAGAAGTCTCCACCGATATTTTGGGGAAGCTTCATAGTTTGTTCGGATGTTCCTCGTGAGGATAGGCGGGGTCTTGTGATCGCATGGTCTGCTTTTTATGGTTTTTTGGATGGCAATGACTGTTTTTGAAGTGGTCTGCTAGGTCATTGCATAGTTTCATCAATGGCATTGGCGTTTTGTTGCAGCCCAGTTTTTTTTAATTTCATTTATGGATTTTGAAGAACTCTTTTTGGGTGTTTGGGGCTTTGAAGATTTGGTTGTTGTAGCCTTTCCTCTTTGCTTTTTGTATGAGCGTATATGTTGCAGAAATTGCAGCTCATTTGTAGTGTTTTTGATCCTCCATTCTGTTTCTAGTTCTCATTATTTCATGGCGCCGAGTAGTGGGGTAAACCATTTTGCCATTGTTCTTTTAAGTGAAGGAGTTAAAGGTTTTTCTTTGGCGATGTAGTCTATGGTTGTTACGATCCACTTGTGGAGTAGGGCTACTTTTTTGTCCAGATATGCTTCTCCCATAATTGCTGCTTGTGGTTTGCCGAGTTCCAGAAGTTCAGTTAGGTTGGAGTTTGATGGTTTTCCAGTTTCTTTTCATGGTGATCAGTGGTTTGTCTTGTTGCTTGTTTATGGGGTGGTCATTGTGATTATGAATGGAATGATGTGGTTGCTCAAGAGTATTTGAATTGGGGTGCCGTGGAAAGGAGTTCTTTATTGGCGAAGATTGCGTAAACTGCATGTCCTGCCGAGTGGGTTGCTCCTTTGACTAGTTGTAGATTGATTGCTGCTAGTTGGGCGGTTAAAGATGTATGGTTGTGGTTTCTTCAGCAAACCAGATGTTGAAATCTCAGAGGATGATCAGATGATGCTGGATGGCGATTGCTTCTGTGAAGGAGTCTACGAAGGTTACATCGCATGTTGGTGGTCTGTTTAGCAGTATGAATTTCAGGTTTGTTTTGGGGTTTACTGATAGGTGTAGTATTAAGGATTTGCATTTATTAATGTTTAATGGGTCTTCCAGTTTGATAGCCAGGTGTTCCTCGTGGATGATTGGCAATCCTCCCCCTCTTGGTTTTTCAGTTTACTTGGAGGCATTTGAAGTTTTCAGGCAGGCAGTTGAGGGTGATCTTGTAGATGTTTAGCCATGTTTGTTACAAATAAAATATCGATCCCTCCATCAATAGAGGTTGTATAGTTGGACATTGACCTTGCGTGGATTTATTTTGGTATGGTTTTGTTTAATAGTGGTTTCTTGTTTTGGTTTGTAGTTCAGTTGTGGTGCTTCTGTCTTGATGTTGATTGGATGAAGAACAGCGGCGGCTGCTTGTTCATTGAAGCGGTCCATTAGATCGATAGCATGGCTTTTCAATCGTGGTGCTTCTCCGGTGATGCCGATTAATTATCAGCGATGGCTTATTCTTCATTGAATCGGTCTGTTAGGTTGATGGTTGGGTTATTGGTTACCAGGGCTTTGTTGTCTTGTCTGGTATGTTGTGGTTATCAATGGTACCCTTCTGTTCTTGTGATGGGTGGGGTAAGGGGGTTGGAGACATCCCACTCTTATTGGGCGCTTGGGGGATTTTTTACTTGTCTCACGATTTCAGTGTTGGGGTATCGAGGCTCTGTGGTTGTTGCGAGGTATGGTGCAAGATAAGGATTTTTCTCTTACGTAGTTTGTTCTGGTGATAACTGTGTGAGGTAGGGTGTTTCCGGCATTTGAGGCCGCTTCTACTGGGGGCAGTTGGTTTTGTGTATCCGTGTCCATTGTTGCACGGTCTTGCTCTCTTTCTCTGCGTCCTTTTCTGCGGCGGGGCATTTTGGTTCTCGGTGCAGTCCTCTGTGATATATAAATATACTTTAAGTATATACTTTAAAATACTTTTCCAGAATCAATACAAAGCTAATACATACTCTTTGGAGATGCTTCTTACACACTTCCTACACCCTGAGGTGACTTCACCAACTAGGACAGTAATGGCTTTTATATATCACTAGTACACTTTGTAGATTCAGGTTTCTGGAAAGGAAAGATTAAGGGAAGGACAATGGTTAAATAGGTTCTCAGAGCATGCAAGCACTTACATCTTCCAATGAAGTCTACATAAAAACCTTTCCCAGCAATAAAAGTTAAAAACCAAGTAACCCCCTGTGAGGGACAGCAAGTATTGAAGTCAAATTGATTAGAAGAGTCTGCAGGGAGCTAGGACAGCCAAAGTCAATTGAGCAGTCTATGGAGCTGAGGCACTTATTCGATAGCTAAGTCTTAAAGTTAGAGATTGTTGAAGAAAAATCACTGTAGGGTCACAAGCTGTTACACTTGTGAAGGGTAGAGCTGAAATCAACTCTAGCAAAGTAGCTACTGCAAGAATGAATCGAGAAGAGCAAAGCTAAAGACACAGCCAAGTATCCAAAGTCAGAATAGTACCTTTGGTTAGAAGAGTGGTCCAGCTGGCTTCTGTCTGTACTGAAGCCTGCCAAAGGCAAAACTAACAAAGGGCTCAAACCTGGCGTTGCACGCAGAGTAAAACCCAAGAAAGACCTCAAACAGAAAACGGTGAAAAAAAGACGGGGCCATTTTGACAAAATGGTCACCGATTGGTGCTACACTGCAGCTGAGGATTAAGCCTACGGTAGAAAAGCACAAGGGTAGGAAAATTAAACCACTGCCACCAGCCATTTAAAGTAGTGAGGGTTACAAAAACAGGTTTCATGGGTAGGTAAGATAAGGAAGGGGCTACTAAATAACGCCCCCCAGCACTCCACATAAGATGGTGTGTTCTGAATCAACAAAGAGGAAAAAGTAATTCACTTTACTGTTCTTGGGAACAGTAGTTCACAAATGAAAAGGTATTTAAACCTCATGAGAAATCTAAAGGATTCCTCTGTGACGCTGCACTGAAGGTGCTGTGTTTCACCATCCCAAAAAAATAGATGTCTATGGAGTTTGTCAGACAAACAAATAAAAGGAAAATCCAAATCAGGTAAAAACGGGAGCGAGGAGGCTTAGTTACTACAGGGTTAAAATTAAGTCATAACGTCCAGCAAAAGAGCTGGGGTTCTCCAAGGTCGAAGGGAATTAGCACACAACCGGTTACTTACCCATGGTATTCTTTCGATTGGATGTTCATCCCACGTGCCGCATCAGAATTGTTTTTTTTTTTTTTTAGTAGAGGGCGATATGCGTCGAAGTCTGGTCAAGTCGATGTCCCTCAGAGGCCTCTGTCTCGATGCCGATGTCACCACAGGTATAAGTAGCACGTGCAGTGCCCGTTGGCCTCAGTTCCATTTTGACAATAGGAGTACTGCCTTTTGTCCGATAGTTATTTTCCCCCCCCCCCACAAGCCCTTGGTGTCACCTGTGTTCCCCCCCACATACCCCCTCCCCACAACGCCTTCATCGCCGGCTGAATGCACTTTGCACTTGCAGGATGTGGCAAGCGCGCTGAAGCTCTATGTGGACCGCACAAAGTTTCCGGAAGACATCCCAACGGTTAACTTTGGCCCTAACCATTGGAAGGCTCTCTCCAAGGCTTCCATTTCCAGGTGGTTCTCCGGCTGCATCACCCATTGTCACTGGTTGGCAAACCGACCGTTGCCTGGCCGTCCGAGAGCCCAATCGACCAGAGCGATCGCTGCTACTATGGCGTTCCTGTCTGGTGCCCCTGCGAGACATCTGCAGGGCTGCTAAGTGGAGGTCTACGCACACCTTCACGAGATTCTACTGCGTCGACAAGGATTCCAGAGAGGAGTCCAGTCAGCCAAGCAACATGTTCGCTTGAAGGTGAGGCTGGTGAGGAGGTAAGAGATGCTTATGTTGAGCCTTGCCACCTCCCGTGATGTGCATGTGTGTACTGTTATGTATTCTTTATTCATGAACATGTGAAATCCATGCCAGACCCCATGCTGGAGAAGGAACAAGTTACTTACTGTTCTCCAGCATGGGTCTGTCATGGATTTGCATGTGAACCCTCCCGCCTGCCCCTCTGCGGCTCTTCTCTTGGTCCTACTGGCACTTTACGTGCTACCGAATCTGAAGATGGCTGCCAGAGGAGGGGCTTGGGTAGAGGGCAGTCATTGGCTAGGGGAAGTATGACCCAGAGCTCAGTGATTGGTTGTTAGGAGAAATGCAGTCCAGAAATGAAACTGAAACAGATTTTTTCTGTTACCGAGGATTCCCTGCCTGACGGGGAATATTCATGAGCATGTGAATCTATGCCAGACCCCACACTGGAGAACTGACCTACTGCCTGAGAATTGTGAGCATTGGGACCTGTGAGCCCACTGAAGAGATCTTATTCTCAGGTGAGCCTCTGGCACCAGAAAAATGCAGGCTGCCATGAGGCAGAGCAACCTCAGAAAATCGAAGTCCGGTAGACGCTGGGCATTCTGGAATTTGGTCACCATCTGCAGAGTGTCCTGAGCCCGCACCTCTGGTGGCGAGGCTTTTCCTGGGGATGCATCCAGAACTGCTCCGATAAATTGGGAGTCTTTGTGATGGTATCACGTGGGACTTCTTGAAGTTGAGGGAGAAGCCCAGCCTGTGAAGTGAGTGACTAGTGGAGTGGAGATGCTCCAGGGCCTTTTCTGGGGAACCCTTCCTCTCCTGAGACTTGCTGCCACTACTGCCATTACTTTGGTGAAACCCTCGGGCGGAGGTCAGCCCAAATGGCAGAACCTGAAACGGATAATGAGAGCTGCCAACGGCGAACCTTAGGTACTGTCTGTGCTTGTGATGAATTGGCACATGAAAGTAAGCATCCTGAAGGTCCAATGAAGCCATCTAATCCTGAAGCTGGAGGGCCTGAAGGATTTGAGAAAGTGTTACCATCTTGAACTTGTCCCCTTAAGTCCAAGATGGGTCTCAATCCTCCATTCTTTGTAATTAGAAAATATGGGTAGTACCAACCCTTGTTTCCCCTCTGCTACAGGTACTGGTTCTATAGAACCTTTCTCTAGCAGGGTTAAAATCTCCTGCATAAGGAGCGGATCTGGCACTTTCACAGACTTGTTCCCCGGTGGAGGACTGAGATTTTTGCAGAAAGACAGTAACCTTGGGCAACTGTTTCCCATGCCCAAAGATCTGAAATAATAGCCTACCATTGTGTCAGATGCTGTGATAACCTGCCTCCTACTGCAGTCTTGAGTACAAAGACCTGAGGTTTTGGGGCAGCTGACAGTGGCTGAAGGTAAGGTCGACCACGGGGGAATTTTCTCTGTCCTCTATGAGCTGGCTGTACACTACCCCTTCCAAATGCGGAAGGGCGAAAGGACCTACCCCTCCAGGGGGCACCTGTGGTGCCGTTTGGAATTGGCCTTATTGCAGCTCCAAGGGATTTGGCAGCCGCCTTGGAAGTTTGCAGCTTCTCCAAACTCATCAACTTTATTTCCAAATAGATATGTGCAATCAAAAGGCATGTTGAGTGGACTGAACTGAACGTCTGGGTCACCAAGCAAATCTGCAGATTACTGACTGTTGACCGCATCAGCAGAGCTATGGCGGCTAGTACAGAGTCGAGACGAGTCTGGAGGGATTTGCACATATCATACTTCCCATCAATGATAAGGTTAAGGAACCCGTCTCACTCGTCCCCTTCAGGGATATGGTCAGCCACCATAGAAACACATTCTCAAAGGGTGTGGGTAAATCTCACTAGCATGCACGTAGCATTGGCAGGTTTTTAAAGCCATACTGCCGGCCAAGAAAGCCATGGCATCATAGTGTTGATCATCCTAATCCTGCCTCTGTCTTCCTGAAGAAATGGCTGCCTGCACTACCAGGCTTTCTGGTGTAGTATGCTTTGAGAGGTACCGAGGGTCAGAACTAGAAGCTCTGTATTTGGCTGTAAGCTTCTTACCACTCGCCTCATGGTGTTAGGGAGAAATCAAAATGTGCCAATTCCTCCCACCTTAGAGCCCTCCAGCTCTTTTGCTAAACTTTGGGACGTCAAACTTTTTAATTCTGGTTGTTTACTGTGTTTATTTTCTTTGGTTATGGAGTCAACTCCATAGGCATCTTTTCATTTGTGTCACACAGCACCCTCAGTGCAGAGGCACAGAGAAACCTTTTCAGGCTTTCCCAAGGTTTAAATACCTTCTCTGGGATAAACTACTGTTTCCCAGAGTAAGTAAAGTGAAATTACCTTTACTAGTCTTAAATTCCTAGACCCAGCACACCCTATCGTACAATAGAGTGCTGGAGGCGTTACTTAGTATCCCCTTTGTCTAGATACCCCTGTGGCAGTCAAATGCTACCCTTTCCTCTCAGAATGGCTGGTGGCAGTGGTTTTACAACGAACGACCATGATTTTTCCTGACCGCGAACGCCGGTAGCGTTAAATCGTGGGAGCCATGTTTTTCAAGATGGCGTCTGAGGCACCGCTGTAAAAAACAGGTCCTGGTCTTTCGCCATTTCTTCGTGGAAAGGTCCTTCTAGAGTTTTGTTCTGCGCGCCAAACCAGGTTAGGTCTCCTTGTTCATTCGCCAGAAGTGAAGACCGCCTCTGGCGCCAGAGTGTCTGGGGAGGGAAGGAAGTGAGGGAGGGAGGTGCCCGAAACTCCCTGTGCTTAGTCTCCTAGGAGACCCAAATGCACTCTGGTGATTGGCTGGCTGACTGTCCGGCAAGAACAGCCACCCTGCTGGGTGAGTGGCAGCTAGGCTGGAATGAATGGGAGAGAACTGAATAAAAGAAGAGTCTCTTGGCTTGGAAGGCAGAGTCGACCACTGGAACGAAACAACCGAAGACGAGCTTGAAGAGGACGGCTGCTGCAACTCCTGGACCGTTGGTTTGCCTGGTGAAGCCTTGCTGCAGGTCCAAATCGCTAAGTTCATCTCGATAAAAGCCCTGACGGGACGACTTCTCCCTTTGAGTTGGTGGGACCAATCGAATCCGAGTGATTTGCCTGCGGCTGAAAGTACCACGGGCAAATGGTTCGCATGAGAAAGGTGCGAACTACCAAAAGTTTGCACCTTTCTCATGCGAACACACATACATTCTCACACCCATAACACACCGATAAACCCCCCCCCCCAACCCACCCACATCCCCAACATAAACAAACCCCACTTACCTTCATCATCACGCTGGTTCCCTGCAGCGCCGATGTCGGAAGTGAAAGGGAACTGGCGCTGCAGGGTCCTTTTCTTTTTTTAAAGAAAGGCTGTGGGGGTGTCCCCCGCAGCCCCCGCTCACTATACCATAAAGTATAGTGAGTGGGGCGATGCAGGGGACACCCCCGCAGCCCCCATTTTTTTCAATGCTACCGCCAAAGGTTTGAACTTTTGGTGAACAAACCTTAGGTGATAGCATTTTTAGATTTTTTGGTTCATGCAAACCTTTAGATGTGTGAAAAACGTCCTAAACTGGTCCAATCAACTCGACACTAAGCCACCTGGATACCATTCTCGGAGCTGGTTGTATTTTCCTCAGAGTGCTGCAGGAAACCGAATAACCAGGAAGAGGGACACCAGCTTGTGTGCTTGACTACAGCTACCGGAATTGAACATTTGCCAGTTGCCCATTTTTTTGACCAATCCCAGTGCAGGAGTCCCCAGACGTAGACGTCCTCCCTCTTATCCCCACGACTGAGGCCCAGGAACACCGAGATCTGCAGTAACTGCCAGGAACAGAGATCACCAGCTGCATCTTTTTCTTCATTTGTAAAGATACTGTAAAACCAGACCGAGTACTTACCTCTCGGGGTGAAAGTGCATGAACCTTTCTCAACTGACGGGCCTAATCAGCTTGTGACCCAACGTTCGGATTCTTCTTGCTACAAACTATTCCTAAGAACTTTTGCAGAGACTTTTCCGTTTATCTACCAGAACTGCTTTGTCCTATCCAAGACTTTAGTCCATGGACTTTGGCCTAGCCTATTGAATTGAATCTTAAACTCAAAATAGCTGCACTGCCTAAGAAATAACTATTCTTTCCATGTTCTTAAAACCTATGCCTTTTTGCTCCTCCAAAGTATTCTGAATGCCTCAGAAACTTAAGTGTAAGGTACTGAAGTATATTTGTGTAATTATATTGCCTCCTTCTTACGAATGTTTTAGGACAGTTAAATTGATAAGTATTTAATAAAGAAGTCTAAGAGTCTGAACACCTGCGATTGTAGACCTCTAACATCTTTACAGTTCATATTCCCTCTTGAGATAAGCCAGGCTGCTCAGCTCCGCTACCAAAAACTGTGGTACAGAGTTATACCTGTAGTCATAGTTGTGTGTAGTGGTCCCAAACAGTACTGGATACAAACTTTGCCCAACACTAACAGTGGCTTTACTTTGAATTTAAAGTCTTTACATTGTGGATTACTCACCAGAAGTATTCAATTAGTTTTCTATTGTGATCATTAGCTTTGAAATAGTACTTGGCCATTTGAAGATTTATCTTTGCCTTTAGTGTAAATAAATATTTATTTTACTATAACTACAAGCGTAGAACAAGTTACATACCAACTGGTAACGTTCTTTCAACTGGATGTTCCTCCAACGTATTCCACATCTTTGACATGTAATGTCCACGGCTGTGTAGTTTGGAATCTTTTTCGGCACAGTGCGTCCTGCGTTGATGGCGTCTGGTAGATTTCCCTCGAAGGCCTCTTGTCGAGGGCGACATCACTGGATGTTATAAATAGGATGCACGGCGCCCGTAGCCTCCGTTTATTTTTTCCTCTATATCTTGCGACATGCCCATATCCAACACCTGCTTGACTGCACATAGCCTTGCGGAAACGTAAGCTGCAATACCATAGGAAATTCTCCAGAGGGGTAGGCTGGGAGGGCGATGTGGAATACATTTGAGGAACATCCCATCGATAGACGTTACCAGTTGGTAACTTGTTCTTCGAATGTATTGTGTCCAACGTTTTCCACATCTTTGACAGACTGCCAAAGCAGTACCAGAAAATGGCAGAGGGAAAAGAATTTAGAATACCCAATCAGATGGCAGAATAAAGAACTGCCTTACCAAAGGCCATATCTTGACCATGAAGCGTATCCAGGGAGTAATTTTTGACAAAGGTGTGGATAGAAGCCCATGGGGCTGCGTCACAAATATTCCTAATAGAAACTCCCCGCTGCAGGGCAGTGGAGGTAGCCACGCCCCTAGTGGAATGAGCTTGCAACCCTTCCAGAGGGACTTTGCCCGCCAATCGGTAACATTCAGCAATGGGGAGGATAATCCACCTGGACAAGGTCTGTTTGGTAACAGCCTGACCCAATCGGTGTCCAGCATGCCCCCACAAAGAGTTGACAGTCCACTCTGTCCCTGGACATCCTAGAAATATAAAAGCTCAGAGCTCACCTAGGGTCCAACCTATGGAGTCACTCCTCTTCCTTACCAGGAGGAGGATAGAAAGACTGAAGAACCACTTTCTGGCTTAAATGAAATTAAGATAGTACCTTAGGTAGAAAGGAAGGACGTACCCTCAGTACAACCCTAGCTTTGTGGAACACAGTAAAGGGCGGCTTAGATGAAAGTGTCTGCAATTCACACTCACTGCGAGCGGATGTAACCGCAACCAAGAACGCAGTCTTGAAAGACAACAGTCTCAAAAGGACAAGAGTGCAAAGGTTCAATTGGAGGACCCATCAGGAATTTGAAGACCAAATTCAGATCCCAAACCGGCACCTGGAACAGGGACAGCGGGAACACATTAGTGAGCCCTTTAAGAAATTGGGAAATCAAAAAGGAATCTTACATTCTTCAGACGAGCGCCGCCACGTAACCTTTAAATAGTACCTACTTGAAGGCCCCTGTGGGCCAAAGAAAGCGAGAAAGATCGAACCATGGGAAAGGAACACTGAAAAGGATCAACATTTTGTCCCCAGCACCAGTCGAAAAACATATGCCAATGGCAAAGGGATTTGGTTGCTGGCCACCTGGCTGAAAGCAACACCTCCATCACGTAATCCGGGAGGTCCCAAATCCTTATACCGCAACCTTTCAGATACCAAGCGTGAAGGTTGAGAGTCTTGACCTCTGGATGGAGAACCCTACCCGTCTCGGCAGGGAAGACTGCGTGGCGAGCAGATGGCAGTTTCTAGAAGGTCCTGGGTGCCACGCTCTCCTGGCCCAATCCGGAGCAATGAGGATCATGTGGGATCCGAACCTCCTTAACACTTGCGGAATGACTGGGACTGGAGGAAACGCGTACAGAAATGGGAATGACCAATCCACTACGAAGGCTCCTCTCGGAGGAAATTCCCTTGAGCCGAATATCCCGCACTTCCAGTTGGCACTGGTCACAAAGAGATCCACGAGAGTTTTCCAAAGGGCGAAGATCTCCAGAAGGACTTCCTGAGCCAACTCCCACTCGTGAGAGACTGCTCTGCCTGCTCAGAGCGTCCGCCGCCGCATTCTCCTCTCCGGCCAGATGAACTGCCTAGAGTGATATTCCTTGCTGGATTGCCCAGAACCAGAGCTGCATCGCCTCTGCACAATGGGAGTGACCCTACACCCCCCCTCCCTTTTTTGTTGCGTTAATGCATGGCCACTGTACTGTCCGTCATGATCAGGACACACTTCCCCTGCACAGACGGCAGAAAGCCTTCAGGGCCAGCCTGATGGCCCTCAGCTCTAACAGGTTGGCGTTTGGACTCCGACAGAGACCAACGACCGCTGGTGGTCAAATCATAAGCCCCCGCCCCAGCCTGTGAGGGAAGCATCCGTCACTACTGTCACCTCCGGCCACGGTTGCCAAAAGGGCTCCCGCTTCATCAGGTTCCCTTCGTTGGCCCCACCACAGCAGATCCGAGACAGAGTGTGGAATCTGAACAGGATCCGACATTTTTTCCTGAGAATTGTGACCACTATCTTGAGGACACATTTCAGGGATCTCAGTCTAGCCTCTGGCACCAAAATAATGCAGGATGCCATGAGGCCGAGCAACCTTAAGAATTTGAAAGACTGGAGACTCTGGGCATGTTGAAACTTGTCCACCATCTGCACAATGTGATGAGCCCTCACCGTGGGAGGCGAGCACGTCCAAGGACGTGTCCAACACAGCCTCGATGTACTGGAGCTGTTGGAAAGGTGTCAGATGCGACTTTTTGAAATTGAGGGAGAAGCCCAGCTTGTGGACGGAGCGGCAGGTGACAAAGATGATCCATCGCGTGCTCGGGAGAACGCGCACGGATCAGCCAGTTGTCCAGGTAGGGGTAGACGTGAATCCCCTTCGCCTGAGGTATGCTACCACCACCATTAGCTTGGTGAAGACCCTCGGGCGGAGGTCAATCCGAATTGCAGGACCCGAAACTGAAAGTGCAAGTCACCAGACGCAAACCTCAGGTACTCTGTGCTTTGGATGAATCGGCACATGAAAGTAAGCATCCTGTAGGTCCAGAGACACCAAACAATCCTGAAGTGAAAGGGCCTGGAGGACCTGAGAAAGAGGGACCATCTTGAATTTGTCCTTCCTGAGAAGTTTGTTCAACCACTGCAAGTCCAAGATGGGTCTCAAACCCCAATCTTTCTTTGGAATCAAAAAATATGGCGAATATCCCTTGTTCCTCTCCGCTACAGGCACCAGTTCTATAGCGCCTTTTTCCAGCAGGGTCAAGATTTCCTGCACAAGGAGCGGATCTGGAAGCTTCAAAGAGATTCTGCGGTGGATTGTCGTGAGGCCGCTTTAGGAAGGGAAGGCAGAAGCCGTGGGCTATTGTATCCAGAACCCACGCATCCAAAGTAATGGCTCGCCATTCTTCGAGATGCTGAGAAAGTCTGCCCCAACCGGCAGACGGAACCTGGCCTCATGGTTATTTTGGAGCGGCTGTGGCAGCGCCAGAAGGCAAAGAGGCAGCTGCCTGAGCGGCTTTGGCAACCCTATTTCCCCGACCACCACAGGTACTTTTACGCTGACCCCTTTGACTGGCGGCTCCTCTCGTCCTACCAAAGGACGAGAAATGAAAAGAACTTCCCCTCCACTGCTGTCCCCTAGGATGAAAAGGCAGAGGTTGACGCACAGCTGCGCTCAAAGATTTCGCCGCAGCTTTTGAGACCTGCAACCTCTCAAGGCTCTTGTCAGCCTTGCTGCTAAACAAATGGATACCATCAAAAGGACATGTTCAAAAGACAGGTTTGCACATACGGAGCAAAACCAGACTTCCGCAACCACGCAAATCTGTGTATAATGGTGCTCGCAGCCATGGACCGGCTAACACAGTCGACCGTGTCCAATCCCGACTGAAGGGATCCACACGTGGCATCCTTGCCATCTTGCACGAGAGCAAGGAACCCATCCCTTTCTTCCCCTTTGGGAATCTGCTCAGCCGCAAGAGAAACAATTCAGTGTGTGAAAATCTTGCTAAGGCACAAGTGGAGTTGTCTGACGTCAGCGCCATACGCTCCGCAGAAAACACCTTGCGTGCCCAACCATCGAATCATTTGTCGTCCCCATCAGGAGGGATGGTAGGGTACGCCGCCTGCCTCGAGGTGGCCGAAGCCACCTGAACCACCAAACGCTCGGGAGTGGGGCGAGATGAAAGGTAGCTGGGTCGCTACCGGAAGGGCAGTATTTTTTAGTTCACAATTTGTTAACTGCCGGAAGAGATCCCGGTGTCTGCCAAGCAGACGCCACCCTTTTCTGCAACGTCAAATGAAAAGCTAACAGCGGGTCAGAGGACAGACATTGATCCAAAATATCTGTTAAATCATCCTGAACAAAAGCTTCTGGAGGACTAAACCAACCAAGATACTCAGTGAACCTAGCCATCAGTCTCCTGTAGGAAGACTCAGCATGAGCCCCAGGCTCAGGCCTGCCAAACTCCACCTCAGGAAAAGTGTCCAAGACACTGGCATCAAGAAGAGAGTGCCGCAACTCTACCAATTGACTGTCGCCGGAAAAGACAGGAGCCACATCAGAATCAACAGGGTCAAAATCCAAAGCTGACCTCTCCTCCTCATAGATGTCATCGAGAGGGAAGAAAAACACCTGCTTTGGGACAGAAGAGGGTCTGGAATCCTTAACAGGCCTCAGACTTGGAAGTAGCCTTCCTTGGATCCACAGTACCAGGGATCTCTAGCCAAAAGGCCCCGATGGCTTTGGCGTCGACAGCAGCGCCAAGGGCTGGTGCGAAGGCAAAGCTTCGACATCCGTATCCGACAGACATGGTGCCGAAGCCGACCTAGAGACTTTACCAGGTTTCTGCAGGCTTGCTGGGGACAACGACCAAGACCTGGAAACAGGTCACTTGCGATCATACTTAACCTTGTCCGAAAGGGACCTTGAAGGTTCCAGATGAGACTCGCGCCGAGGACCCGAGCACGAAGACGCACGAGCCACGGATCGAGATTGTTCCTTGCCAGCTTCTTCCGATGGTGCGGACGGAACTGTGCCCTGGGATTGAAAAATCGCCAGCATCTACTCCCTGAAGGCTGCCTATTACTCCAGAGTCGAGGACTTAGTCGGACAATCCACTTTCCTCGCAACGCCATCCTCCGAGGACTGGGAAGGCAACCGCGCTTCCTGGAATGCTGAGACTAGGACGACGAATGGCAGTAACCACACAGGGACTGAGATCAGACACTCCTGACGCGGAGAGTTACCCCCCCTCAAATTGTCGGTGGACATCCCCTTAGAAGTTTTACGAGTGTTACTGGGTTTAGAACCCCTACCTACCAGGAGCTTCCCCTTACTCTCCCGCAAGGCCTTAGTAGTCAGCGACTGGCATTTAACAGTCGTGGGTGTCACGACTCTCGCCAAGGCACCACAACAAATGCAGTGAGGGTCCGTAATAGACATCTTAGACGTGCAGTCCCGGCAAGTCTTAAAGCCAGACCGCGGAGTCTGAGGGGTCGAAGAAGAAGACGTGTTCACGAGGAATACACAAGGTGTGCTGAATCTCCGAAGCAAACACGTTTGCGGAAAAAAAACAGAACTGAGGCTACGGGCGCCGTGCGTCCCATTTAGAACATCCGGTGATGTCACCCTCCACGGAGGCCTTTGAGGAACATCGACCCCACTCCATCGACTCACGACGCTCTCTGCCGAAAAAGTTTCCGAACTACACAGCTGTGGACATTACATGTCAAAGATGTGGAATACGTTGGAGGACACAATCCATTCGAATAAGTGTTTCTTTGGGCCTATGCATATACCAAGTTTTTATACTTACCTACAGCTCACATCTCCCTCCTACGATAAGCCTAGTTGCTCTGACATACTACCAAAACCTTTAGACCTTTAGAACAGATGTATACTAGAAGTTGGGACTTTGTATACCAAGGGAATACTTTTATAAAGTCCTACAGTAAGTGGACTTTAAAAAAACTGCCCTAACTGGTACAATTGCATGTGCCTTCTAAGACACTGTCAAAGGCTGCATCTCCAGGGACAAGCCATATCAAGCGACTCAATCTGTGGTCCCAAGGCGGAGCAGTGAAGGCACCTGGGGAGGGTGGAATAACCCAAGTTTTGTTGAGTTTTATTAAACAGATTCAGCTAATTCAGTTTCTGAAGTTGAGGTCGGCTAAACAGACCCCCAAATGTTCCATGCCAAAATCATAGGGTATACATGCCCTTGCTATACTTCACCTCCTCACATCTACAGACCCAGCTCTGCAGTGGCACAGAGCAAGTTAAAAACTAACATTTGCATCAATGACCGCTGCCGAGACAAAGACCCTGCAGGCAGAGTTTTTTTTTTTTTTTTTTTTAAATCACGTTAACCACCGAGCCAAATTATATGAATTGCATAACTTGGTCTGGTGCCAAATACATCTGTAAATATAATCCATGTCTGTATTAGACAGACCTTGTGGACAGAACGGGAGGCCACCCTATTCTGATTAATAGGGACACCACCTTATGTCTAGCCAAACTTGCTAGGTGTTCGGCAGAATTGCATGCAGTACCCTCTGGGACCACCACATACAATTAGGACTACAGGTGTAAGCAAAACCAACCTTTGGTACAAGTCTCTACTACACAGTTTTTGGTAGCAAGCTGAGCAGCCAGGCTTATATCAAGAGGGAATGTGAGTGGTCCAATTATGTTAAACAGAGGTCTATCACAGTGGTTCAAGTAGACGCACTCAAGGTTTCTTGGTAAAACACTTGTTAATTTATTACAGTCATTTAGAAAACATTCACACGAAGGAGGCAACTTAAACACAAATATACTTCAATACCAAACCAATACGTTTGAGTAAATTAGGCTCCCCTGAAGTAGGAGCAAAATGGCACTTCAGTTACTTTAAATAGGAGGAAAAAGGCACAAGTTAATAAAATAGATCAAATACTTTTAGGCAGTGCAAATAGTTTCAGTTCACTAGAGGACTCAATTCAGTTCGATAGGCCTAGGCCAAAGTCAATGGACTAGTGTCTAGGAAAGACTAGTTCTTGTAGTAAACGGTAAAGTCTTTGCCAAAGTTCTCAGAAGTAGTTTGTACAAAAAAAGAATCATATGTTGGGTCACAAGCTGATTAAGCCTGCAAGTTGGGAAAGTTCCACTAACGTTCACTGAGAGGTAAATTCTCTGAATCGGGTTGGCACAGTACCTTAATATAAAGATGCTGCTGAAGACGTTGGTTCCTGGCAGTTGCTGCAGATCTCACTGTTCCTGAGCCTCAGTCGTGGGGACAAGAGGGAGGATGCCGGGAGACTCCTGCACTGCACGGGTCAAACAAGCTGGCAAAATGGAAAATCTTCTGGTTCGAGTAGCTGTCGCCAAGCTCACAAGCTGGTGTCCTTCCCCCAGGTTAATCCTAACCAGCTCTAGGAATGGTATCCAGGTGGTTTACAAGTTGATTGGTCCCACCAACTCAAAAGAAGAAGTCGTCCTTGAAGGGGCTTCTCTGTCGAGATGAATGCAGTTCGGACCTGCAGCAGGGCTTCACCGGGCAAACCAACAGTCCAGGAGTTGCAGCAGCCGTCCTCTTCCAGCTCGTCTTCAGTTCTTTCGTTCCAGTGGTTGACTGTTTTCCAGTCCCAGAGACTCGCCTTTTAAACAGTTTCCTCCCTTTGCTTCCAGCCTAGCTATCACTCACCCAGCAGGGTGGCTGCCCTTGCCGGACAGTCAGACAGCCAATTATGCCAGTGTATTTGGGTCTCCTAGGAGACTAGGCACAGGGAGTTTTGGGCACCTCCCTCATTTTCTGCCACCCCCTTCACACTCAGGCGCCAGAGGTGGTCTTCAATCCTGAAACCCGCCAAAGGCGTACGAACAAAGGGACCAAACCGGTTTGGCGTGCGGAGACAAACTCTAGAAGGACCTTTCCAAAAAGAAACAGAAAAAGAAGACCGGGACCTGTTTAACCAAAAGGGCTTAAGGCGCCATCTTGAAAAACATGGCTCCCGCGATTTTTAGCTACCGGTGTTCAGGGTCGTGAAAAATCATGGTAGTTCATTGTAAAACCACTGCCACCAGCCATTTCGATAGGAAAGGGTAGCATTTGGCTGCTACATGAGTTTCTAGATATAGGGGATACTAGGTAACCCCTCCAGCATGCACTATAGTAAGATAGTGCCTGCTGGGTCTAGGAATTTAAAAAGACTAGTTAAGTCAATTTAACCTTAAAGTCTCTGGGATACAGTTTATCCCAGAGAAGGTATTTAAACCTTGGGACAGCCTAAAAGGCTTCCCTGTGCCACTGCACTGAGGGTGCTGTGACAAATAAAAGATGCCTATGGAGTTGTCCAACACTCCATAACCAAAGAAAAACCAGAAAACAAACAGAATTAAAAAGTTCAAAGCCACAAAGTTTAGCAAAAGAGCTGGGTGTCTCCAAGGTAGAGAGGAATTCACACATTTTCAGAATTCTCCCGAACACTGGGGAGAATGGCTGAACAGCAAGACTAGTAAGGAGGCTGTGAGTGGTCAAGGGTTCAGTTAAGTAAACAGAGTACTCTTAATAGAAGTTAAAATATGAAAATAGATATTTAGGCCTCAGACAAATGAAAACACTTGGGCGTTTATTTTCTTTTTTGCAACTTTCCCTCCATAGTTTGCCTATGGCACCCATTCTTTTTGCTCGGTTTTTAATCCAGTCCTCACTTTTTGAAGGATAGTGAAGCCTTCAGCCTAATTTCCCTTGCCTTTTGCTCACTTGTTATTGGGGAAACTGATCTATTGGTGTCAGTTATTCTGCATTCGCATCCATTGCATGCAGGTTATCCAAAGTAGTAGCTAAACATGGTAAGGCTAAAAAAAAACAAAAAAAAAAACAAAAAAAAAAAACAAAAAAAGTCAAAAGTATCAACAAGGAACTGCTGCCACCAGTTTGTCCTTAAGCACATCTTAGATAACCAAAAAAATCCCTTTGAGTTTAGTAGTCTAGGGTTATACAAAAGAAACCCCTCTTGCACTGCCATTGTAAGAAGCATTGTGCGATGTTAAAGCTACCCAAAAAGGCAATAAATTCAAAAGACTAAGGGAAACAGATTGCCAGTACCGACAGCCTGAAGGACTAGTCAGTTTCACCATGAGAGTAAAAGCCCAGTGGAGTAAAGCTGAAGGATTCACTTCAAATAGTCAGAAAATGGTGAAAAAATAAAAGCAAAAAGTTTGGGCTCCATTGAATATGGAGAGGAAACTTTCCCTCGAGAGAAAACATTTACTGTAGCGGACACTTTTACTTTAATAGTCATGGGCAGTTTTGTATTTTTCCACTTCATGCCAAATACAGTACCATATACTCTAAAATGGCTGTGCCACTAGATTCTCACGTGTCCTTTTGGCCATCTTATCTTTTGACCTTACTGCCCTGGAGTGGCTGGATTTTTCACATGGTAAGCCCTTTCCATGTGAAAGTGCCAGCTTTCGCAAGCATAGTGGCAGTCTGTGTGGCTGCATGTTGGTGGCTGGGTCTGTCTGGACCAAGTTAGCAGTCCCAGGTGTGTTGCTGGGCAGATGCTAGAGGCTGACCAGGATTGGCCATACCCTACCAGTATGAATGGCGCAGATCCTTGTGATTGGTTGGCTGAGGGCAAATCCAGCTCAGATCATGTATAAAAGGATTATTTCCTGCAGCCACTCTTCAGATCATTTTTGGAGCAAAGTGTTAGCACAGAAATGGAAATTCTCCCCAATTCCCTTCAACCTTCGAGATGCCCATTGCAGGAATTGGGACTTTTTAAATTTGAACTCCGAGTGAGAGACCTTTTTCTGCTGCTCATGTGTTTTTACATGACTTGGATTTTGTGTTTGTTTTTGGAGTCTGACAAAGGGCTGGCGGATTTCATTCCGAGCCATAGGTGCCCTGCAAAAAAGCCACTTTCTGTCCATGGCCAGCTCAGCCCTGGGTACCACCAATAAGTTGGTATCATTGGATCTGAGCGATCTCACCAGAGGCGCTCTCAGCGTTTGTCAGATAAACCGGGCTACTCCCAGCCAGGCATGTGTGCATTATAGTCAACAGACGGAATTAGGGCAAGTCAGTGCAAATTTCTACTAGCCTCAGAAATATGAGCTCTTCTGTTCAATCCTTCCACTATTCTGAATTATATCTGAAGCCTAGCACAATCCCTTTTGCTGAGTAGATCAGTAAGCTACAGCAGTAATACATTTGTGCTCACAATGGCTCTGGCCACTGTAACAGCTTTTCTTAGACAAGTAGACATATCTGAGACAGCAGTCCGATGTGATAGGCATATACCAAGCTATTCAGATGTGCCCGCATATTCAGGTTATGATCCAGGTATACACCCAATGTCTTCACCCTTCTGTTGTGCCCAGTGGTGGAAATGGAAAAAACTTGGAGGGGGATCCCATTTTGAAGGGGCGAAGTCCAAGGAGGCAGGGTTCAGAGGGGGCAGAGCTGGCAAATTGACTTCCGATCAAAGCATATGTTCAAAATAGTTTAAAAACGGCGCAATTTATTTCATGCTATGAATAAATTCCACTTCCATAGCAAAACGAGGTCTATGAAAGGAATTTAAAGTGAGCATGCAAAGGATCTAATCTGCCTCACTGTGCGAGCCCACTGCACACAGAGCAAATTACTCCGTGTGCACAGTGTGCTTGCACAGTGCGGCAGATTAGATCCTTCACAGCTCTCACTTTTTCAAGGTTGATTGTAGTGACGGCTCTTCAAGAGGCCACAGGCTGGGACAGAGTACAGTCCCAGCCATCCTTATGGCTTTTGCCCGGTGTCCTGCTCATGACTCCAATGTGCTGCTCTGCCCGTTACTTCATACTGTAGCGGGCAAGCGTTTTCTTTTCCCGCTTTTTTTAAACGATCGAGCACAGAGCACTCCCGGTTGTTTGGGGCTGACTCTGGCCAGATCCCGAGATTCAGCACCAGATGTTTAGCCGGATCCGGCGAGAGCCAGCCATTGGCCACAGCTGGTTGTGCCGTGATCCTGCCAACAGAAAGTGTTGGTACTCTGGATCTAGCTTGTGTCCCCTAGTCCCAGAGCCTACGATCAGCTCAGTTTTCTCATAATTTGGTGCCAGGCCATTTTGGATCATCCATGCCTGAATACCCGTACACTTACCGATTTTTACACCATCTAAATATTCCCGATAGGGGGATTACACATTGCGTGTCGTCAGCTTTATTTGTAAATTGAACTCCCCTGTCCATGAGCAGTTGGAAGAGTGATACAGTAAAAACATTGTATAGGTACAAGCATGCACCCTGTAGAACCCCGTACTGCAATTGATCATGGGGTGCTTCTGCACTTCTACTACAGATTCTCACCAGTCCGTCTTCCAAAAAGGATTTCACCCACGCTATTAGAAAAATGTACTACCTTCTGCAGCCTTTCGATCAATAAGGAGTGATCCACCAAATCAAAAGCAGCAGGTGGGTCCAGTAGCATGACCAGTACTATTTGACCCGTGTCAAATCGACTGTAAAATGGTTGACTTCAGGTACAAAAACAGCATAGTTACCTTAACGCAGACTGCCATTTATTAAAGATGTCATTCACCAAGTGGTCTAAAGTCTGCTCATAAGCTACTCTATCGAGTATCTTGAGTAGAAAAGACCTTTTGGCATCGGTCTATAGTTTGCTGGGGCAAAAAGTCAAACTTTTTTTTTTCCCCCAAAAACGGTGTTCGGGAGAATGCTCATTTCTGTGCTAATTTTAACCTCAGAGACCCCGAGCTCTTTTGCTGGACTTTAGGACTTTCTCATTTTAACCCTGACGTGAGACCTTTTTCTCACTCAATGTTTTGGATTATATGTTTCCACAGTTTTTGGAGTCTGACAAACTCCACAGGCATTTGCTTTTTGTATGGTGACAGCACCTTCAGTGCAGTGTCACAGAAATCCTATGGATGTCTAAGGTTTAAATACCTTTTCTTGGGTGAACTACAGTTCCCAAGAATAGTAAAGTGAAATTGACCTTACTTACCTTTTTTCTTTGTAGGTCCAGCCCACACCATCTTATGTGGGGGGCTGGAGTGTTACTTAGAAGCGCATTATCCTACTTTCCCATGTAACATTTTATGTTACCCTCACTACTTTAAATGGCTGGTGGCAGTAGGTCATATTTTCCTACCATTGTGCTTTTCTACCGCAGGCTGAACCCTCAACTGCAGTACAGCACCCATGGGTGACCATTGTGTCAAAACAGCGGTCTTATTTTTTCACCATTGTCAGTTTGTGAGGTCTTTCTTGGCTTTTACTCTGTGCACTTAAACAGGTTTGAGCCCTTTGTCTTGGGCGGGCTTCAGGGCTGAAGCCCGCCCCTTGCTCCAATGTATCTGGAAGGACAGTATGTGAGGGAGGGTCCTGAAACTCCCCGGTCCTTTGTCTCTAGGAGTGCCTGAATGAAACTAGTCCCACTTGGCTGGCTGTCCTAAAGGACAGCCAACCTGCTGTGTGATGGACAGCTTAGGATGTGCATGAATGGGAGAGTGCAAAGTCTGCCGCTCCAGGAGCATCCTGAGGATGCTCCAGAAGCAGGAAATCCCAATCCAGAGTCCCCTCACCAGACTGCAGGACTGAGAGCACGGAAATTCCAACTGGTGTCCAGCATTCTGCATCGGTGCCGTTTACCAAATGCTGAAACAGCAAACTGCCGCTGAAACAAAAAGAGCCCGTAGCTGCTGACCTTTCAGAGTACTGCCGCAGGAGCCCTCCAGACGTCCTCCCTCCCATCCCCCACGACACTCAGGAACCAGGGTCTGCTTGGCTGTAGCAATATGGAATCCAGCTTGACCACCTTTTCGTCTAACCAGAGGTACTGTTTGGGCTTGGCAGTACTTACCTTGTTGCCTTAGGTCATGCTGTCCCACTCGAGGCTTGCACCTACCTGGAGTGTATTTCAACTTCCTTTACACAGGCTTAACAGCTTGTGGCCCTACAAGTGATTTTTCTGAACTCTAACTTTGTGTAAGACTTAAGTGCATCTGAACTGTAGACTGTGTCCAAACGACTTGGGATGTCCTGGCTCCTTAAAGGCACTCTTCTCAATCCATTGACTTTGGTACAGCTTATCCCCCCATAGGTTGTGGCTTGTTAAACACTGCTACTGCTGTGAACGCCTCATCTAGACTTCATTGGAGGATTCAGTTGTCCTTACATTTTCTGAGAAACTAACCTTTTGATTCCCTAAACCTTTCCTTTCTGCAACTCGGAATCTACAAAGTATATTAGTTTAGGAACAAGTTACTTACCTGTAACTGTTGTTCTCCAGCATGGGTCTGGCATGGATTCACATGCTCATGAATATTCCCCGTCGTCAGGCTGGGAATCCTCGGTAAAGAAAAAACCAGTATCAGTTTCGTTTCTGATCTGTCTTTCGTAGTAATAACCAATCACTGGTCTCTGCGTCATACTGACCACAGCCAATGACTGCCCTCTACCTAAGCACCGCCTCTGGCAGCCATCTTCAGATTTGGAAGCACGTGAAGTGGCAGTATGACCAAGTGAAGAGCCGCAGAGGGGTAGGCGGGAGGGTTCGCATGTGAATCCATGCCAGACCCATGCTGGAGAACAACAGTTACAGGTAAGTAACTTGTTCCTTCTCCAGCATGGGGTCTGGCATGGATTCACATGCTCATGAATAAAGAATACATAGCAGTACACACATGCACAACCACGGGAGGTGGCAAAGGCTCAACATTAAGCATCACATCAACTCAACATTAAGCAGCTTACCTCCTCACCAGGCTCACCTCAGGCGAACAGGTTGCGCAGCACTGCTTGGCCGACCCTGGACTCCTCCCTGGAATCCCGGTCGACGCAGTAGAATTTCGTGAAGGTGTGCGTCGACCTCCACGTAGCAGCCCTGCATATGTCCAGCAGGGGCACACCAGATAGGAACGCCGTGGTAGCTGCGATCGCTCTGGTGGAATGGGCTCTCGGACGGCCAGGTAGCGGTCCGTTTGCCAACCGGTGACAGCACATGATACAGCCGGAGAGCCATCTGGAGATGGAAGCCTTCGAGAGAGCCTTCCCCTGATTGACAGGTCCAAAGTTCACAAAGAGTTGTGACGTCTTCCGAAAACCCTTCGTGCGGTCCACGTAGAACTTCAGCGCTCTAGCTACATCCAGCGAGTGCAAAGTCCTCTCAGCCGGCGACGAAGGCGACGGGAAGAACACAGGTAACACCAAGGGTTCGTTGAGATGGAAGTCCGACGGTACCTTGGGCATGAAGGAGGGGTGCGTCCTGAGCACTACCCTCGTGTCGTGGAAAGTCAAGTACGGGGCCTTGCAGGAAAGGGCCTGGATCTCTCCCACTCGTCGTGCGGAGGTGATGGCCACAAGAAAAGCTGTTTTCCACGATAGAAACTTCAACGGGGCCGAGTGCAGAGGCTCGAACGGAGGTCCCATGAGCTTGGTCAGCACCACGTTGAGCTCCCACGCCGGGGCCGGAGCCTTCACCGGCGGGAACGATCTGAACAGTCCCTTCATGAACTCTTTCACCAGACGATGAGACCACAAGGACGTCCGCCCCGTGGTTCTGGTGTATCGGGAGATCGCAGCAAGATGAATCTTGGACGCGTGTGCCAGACCAGCTTTGGCCAGCGTCAGCAGGTACGGCAGTACTTGGGGGGCCGTAATCCGTAGAGGGTTAATCTTCTGTGCGTGGCACCAGACAGAGAACCTCTTCCATTTGTGTCCGTAGCATTTAAGAGTCGAGGACGCCCTGGCCTTTGCAAGAACCTCTCTGCAATCGGCCGGTATGTCGTATCCTCCAAACTCTAGCGCTGCAGGAGCCAGGCCTGCAAGTTCAGCGACTTCGGGTCGTGGTGGGGGATGGCGCCTCCTTCCCTGGAGAGTAGATCCGCGTCCGCCGGCAGCTTGATCGGCGGGGACGCTGACAAGTCCAGAAGGTCCGGGAACCATATCTGCCTCGGCCACGCAGGTGCGACGAGGATCATCCTGCACCGTGACCTCTTGAGCTGGTTGACGAGCCGGATTAGCAGAGGCAAGGGAGGGAACGCGTAGAGGAACAGGCCCTCCCAGGGGAACGAGAAAGCATCGCCCATGCTCCTCGTCTGGGGAAACCTGCTGGCGAACCTCCGGCACTTGGTGTTCGTCGCCGTCGCGAACAGGTCGATCTGGGGTGTGCCCCACCGTCGGAAGAGGCGATCCACCAGATCCTGCCGTAGTTCCCACTCGTGGCACGAGCGCAGCTCCCTGCTGAGTGAGTCGGCGATGGTGTTTTTTATCCCTGCCAGATGAAACGGCACCAGAAAAATCCCTTGGGCAACGGCCCAATGCCACAGGTCCTGCGCCTCCTTGGACAGCGCTGGGGACCTGTTTCCGGCCTGTTTCCTGATGTAAAACATGGTGGTGGTGTTGTCGGTGAAGATCCTCACCACCTTGCCCTTGAGGGACGGAAGGAAGGACCTGAGGGCCCAAAACACTGCACGGAGCTCCAGGACGTTGATATGCAGGGACTTCTCCGTCGGGAGCCAGAGTCCCCTTGCGTGCAGATTTTCGGTGTGCGCTCCCCACCCTTCCAGGGAGGCATCCGTGGTCACAGTCTCCTGGTGGGCTGGGGTCTGGAAGTCCATGCCCGCCGTCAGATGCGCGCGGGTGCCCCACCACCGTATCGCTCGTCGGAAACTCTCGTCGAGCTTGATCCTTTCCTCGAAGCTGCCCGTCGTCTGGATCCAGCGCGCATCCAGGAATTCTTGCAACGGGCGCATCCGGAGCCTGCACATGGGAATGAGGTAGATGCAGGAAGACATCATCCCGAGGAGGGACTTGATGGACCTCACTTTGGCCGCGTCGGCCACCAACATCCGTTGCACCTTGCCCAAGATGGTCCTGGTCCTCTCCTCCGACGGGGAGGCCAGAAGGGACACTGTGTCGAGCCTGGCTCCCAGAAACAGTGCGACTTGCGCGGGCACCAGGTGGGATTTGGCGTAGTTCACAAAGAATCCCAGGTCCGTGAGGAGTTGGACGGTCCTTGCCGTGTGGACCACGGCGAGCTCCCTCGTCTTGGCGCGGATGAGCCAGTCGTCCAGGTAGGGGTAGACGTGAATCCCCTCGCGGCGCAGCTGCGCCGCCACCGGTGCGAGGCACTTGGTGAATACCCTGGGTGCCGACCGTAGTCCGAAGGGAAGGGCTTTGAACTGGTAATGACGCCCTTGGACCACGAATCTGAGGAATTTGCGGTGCCCCTTTAGGATGGGAATGTGGAAGTAGGCATCCTCCAAATCCAACGACGATAGGAAGTCTCCTTCCTCCAGCTGACCCAGGACGTGCTGGAGGGTGACCATCCGGAACTTCTGCGCCTTGATGAACTTGTTCAGACGTCGCAGGTCTAGGATGGGGCGCCATCCTCCCGTCGTCTTCTTCACGAGGAAGTATCTCGAGTAGACTCCGGAGCCCCGAAGCCTCTTTGGGACGAGTTCGATGGCGCCCTTTCTGAGCATCGCCTTTACCTCCAGGAGAAGTTGAGGGACGTGAAGTTCTTTCCTGGCCACGGGGGGGACGCGCGGGCACCTTCTTTGAAACTCGAGCACGTGGCCCCGGGCCAGGGCGTCCAGCACCCAACGGTCGGTGGAGATGGACTCCCACACGCTGACGAAGCCCGCCAGCCGGCCTCCCACCGGGGTGCTTCGGTGGGGGCCCGACCCCACGGCCGGTTCAATTCTGCTTGGACGCGGCCTTGCCGCCTTGACCTCCTTGGCGACGACGGCGGGGTCCGCTAGACTTGCCTCGTCCTCTGTAGGCCTCTTGCGACGACGAGCGGGCCGCTTGACGGTAGGAAGCGAAACCGCCGCCGGAACCTTTGGAGGCGCCCTTGCCTCCGCCGCTCCGAAAGGGCGTCCGTCGTTGCAGGACTCCAAGGGCCCGGGCCGTCTCAGTATCCGCCTTGATGGCCTGAAGGGAATCGTCCACTGTCTTCCCAAACAGGTTGTTCCCGTCGAAGGGCATGTCCAGGACTCTGGTCTGGACGTCCTGCCGGAAGTCCGTAGCTTTGAGCCATCCACGACGTCGAAGGCAAACGCCGTTGCCCAGCTGGCGGAACCCGGTGTCGGCGATGTCCGTCGCCACGGTGATGGCGTGGTCCGAGGCCACCTCACCTTCCTGCAGGATCTCAAGGGTCTCCGCCCTCTTGTCGTCCGGCAGAAAATCCAGCAGGGGAGCTATCTTGTACCAGAGCTCCCTGTCGTAGCGGGCCACGATAGCCAAGGCGTTGGCCGCTTTAATCGTCGTCGCTGCCGACGAGATGACTCTACGTCCCATAGCATCCAATTTCTTTCCCTCGCCGTCCGGCGGGGAAGTCGATGTGGAGGCCGCACCCCCCCCCGCTTTCTTCCTGGCTGCCGCGGAGACGACGGAGTCCGGGGTAGGCTGCGCCCGGAGGCATAGGGGGGCCGTGTCCCGGTACTTTTTCTCGTACCGGTCTCTTCTAGCTGGCGTCGTGGAAGGGTTCTTGAGGAGGGAAAGGCCCTCATCCCAAATGTCGTCCAACAGAGGCACTGCGAGGACCGTCTTCCTCTTGGCCTCGCGCCGCTGATAAAGGAAGCCTTCCTTTTTCTTCTCCTCAGGGCAGAGTTGGAAAAGCTCGGAAGCCCTGGAGATCATGGAGTGGAAAGATCCGATCTCGTCGGGCGGAGAAGCCCTGGTGGGAGGCGACGACGGAAAATCCTCGTCGTATGCCTCGTCGTCCGTACCCGTCGCTGCCGTGTCAGTCCCCGTATCATCCCCTCGGGTGGACGGGGAGGAGGGCTGGAAGGGGCGCGACGGTTGAAAAGGAGGTGGTGGATGGGTCCTTCTTTTCTTGGTAGGGGGAACACCAGAAGGTCCCGGTTCTGGATCCCCCGACGGGAGAGGTTCCTCCGTCGGTAACGGTAGCCTCGTCCTTATCTCGGAGCATAAGGACTGTATGGCCAACAAAATGGCCGCCGAGTTGTCTTGCGGCGCTGGCAGAGGGGAATCCGACGGGCGAGCAGGGGCCCCGTCGGTATCCTCGACGATGTCGTCGTCACCTGCGTCGGGGTTCATTCCGACGGGCTGGCCTTCTTCCACGCCTAGGCCGTGGCTTAAGACCTCGATCAGCTCCTCTTCTGAGGTTGAGGCCGAATCTCCGACGCCCTGCCCCCCCTTCTTCCCCACGGAGGGTTTCACGGGGGTCCTATCGATGGGCACAAAGGAAGACTCCCTCCGAGGAGGCAGGGAGATTCTGGGCCCTGAGGTCGCCACCACTGGTGCAGCCACCACAGGCTGAGCCAGGGCCGCCGCGACCGTTTCGATAGAGGGCTTGGTCGGATGGATCAAGGCCTTCACCACCTTAGGTGCGCTCACCGCCTTATCCTTGAGGGAGGGGGCACTGCCACGCTCCTCCTCTGCCTTAGAGCTCGACCGGGGCCTCTCCAGGAGCTTCGCCGGGTGCTCGGCCTTCCTCTTACCCGACCCAGAGCGTTGGCTCGTGGTTGATGGTGCCGGGGAGGGTGCGCCCTGCCTGGCGCCCGTAGAGCCCGACCGTTCGGCGCTCCCGGTGCCAGCGGACTCGCGGTGCTTGGCCTTATGTTGGGCCCCCGTCGCCGGGGCGCCCTCAAAGGTCTTAGAAGACCGCTCGGATTTCTTCTTCTCGCCAGACGGGCTCTTACCCTCCAGCCAGTTGGCGAGACGTTGATGGCGGTCCTTCATGGTCCGTTCCGACATGTTGCAGCAAAACGCACAGTCCTTCTCCACGTGCGTCTTGTCCTCATGAAGGCAGTAAAGGCAGAAAGAGTGTTCGTCCTCCTTGAAGACGTTCTGCAGCTGGCATCCAGGGCAGACCCTGAACAGCTTTCCGGGCGTCGAGCTTCCCTTCTCCTGGGCCATCTCCGAGAGACCGGGCCTGAGAAGCTTCTGGATTCCTCCGAAGTGTAGCTCGACGAAATCTTCACCCTTGAGGGGCACAGATGAATCCGACACGGGTCCCCGTTGATCGGATGTAGGATCGGTGGAGCTTGAGGCTCTTTTGACCGAAAGAATCGAAGTTTTTTGTGAAAAAAGCGCGAAAAATAGCACTAACGCTCGAGAGCAATAGCACGAGGATCCCAACACATGAACGTGCAGTAAAAATCTGAAGATGGCTGCCAGAGGCGGTGCTTAGGTAGAGGGCAGTCATTGGCTGTGGTCAGTATGACGCAGAGACCAGTGATTGGTTATTACTACGAAAGACAGATCAGAAACGAAACTGATACTGGTTTTTTCTTTACCGAGGATTCCCAGCCTGACGACGGGGAATATTCATGAGCATGTGAATCCATGCCAGACCCCATGCTGGAGAAATATATAAATGCAAATACTATCCTTGTGATTGAAGTCACCTGCGAGTGTAGGAGAAATGTATTGAGCATATCCAAAGATTATTCACTGGCTTTATTGATTCTGAAAAGTTATTTCAAAGTTAATTCATATTGTTACATTCTGCCTTTTTAAAGAACGCTAATTTAAAAAGGGACGTTAAATACCTTGAGTGCAAGTGTTACTTGGCTACTTGCATTGACGGATTTCAATTGTACAGGTCTACCAGCTCACATTTACCCCTCTTATGGGCCTGGCTGCTCAGTCACACTACCAACTTGTGTAGTACAGACCTATACCAAAAGGTGGGTTTACCTTATTCCAAGCAGATAAGTCTGGTGTAGTCTCACACAGTGACTGCACCAATTCTTACCAAACACAAAGACCCCACTAAGGAGAGCAGCCTGCTGAATACCTGAAGCTAGTCATTAGAAGATCGCCAGACACCCTCAACTTTCCCAGCGAAGCAGATCTCAAGACCTCAATCGGTGCTTCGACCCCTAGACTAGTGGGAACAACCAGTCCCGATCTCCACTTGAAGATCCAGTCACGGGAACCTCTCAAACAGTCCATAGCCCCATAAATCAGATTTTCCCAGGGATCACCATGCAAAGGAGCACGATCTTCAGTCCTTTGTTCCAGTGAGGTGCCCAAGTGTTGCAGGTTTGAGGATTCTTCCGGTTGGGTAGAACTGCAAGATGCAATCCATGCAGACCTCTTAAGGACAACAGGATAAAGGAAGGAGTGCCAGTGACAATCAGTTTGCAGGAGAAGATGCTCCAGGAAAGGTTCCCTTAAAAATCAGAAGCAGAAATTCAGGGAGACGGTGACTTGTGGCAATCTGACAACCACCAAAGTTTGGTATCCCACGAGTGAGCCGTAAGTCTACTGTGCGGGCCAGGGACACTTATGAAGGCTCTGAAAGGCTGGATCCTCGAGTGCTTTGAGATTTGTTGGTCCCACTATTCCAAGAGTTGACGCACAGACTAGGATCTTCGGATATCAGGCAGAGCAGGGCTTCACCGGGCCAGTCACTGGCAAGGTTGCTGGGCCACTGCAGACATCGTCCTTGGGTCATCAATGGACTGCTCTGCTTTGAAGGATTCTTAGCTCCAACAGAGAGCTCTAGAATGGCTGCACGAGTGCTCTCATCCAAAATCTGATCTGGAATCAAATGGAAGACCACCAAAAGTAAGGGACAACTACTGGTTGCAAATGCAGCAGTAGCAGACTTTCTGGCACCATTGATGTGGCCTGGGACTTGACAGTCCCAGCCCTCTTTCAGGCCCAAACACATTCAAAGGCTCACTAGCCCGCAAAAGCAGCAGCTTTCCCGGGCAACTGTATGATCTTATAAAGACATTTCCGACCCAAGACAGGGAAAAGGCGTAAACTACAAGAGCAAGCGAACATCTTGCGGCAGGGCCATTTTAGGTCATGTTTAGTAGCCATACCCTAGTAACAAATGTGCACACCAAATATAATGCGAAAATGGCAAAACTGCCACCAGCTTGTAGTTTGGCACATATAAAAGCACTAGGGTGATACAAAAGTATCCCCATTGAACTGCACTGCAAGGTAAAGTGTGCAATGTAAAAATACAAGAATTCAAAGGGGAAAGTCTCTGAAGGGACTGCTCAACTACAGCATAATTAGTGAAAGTGAAATGAAGCTGAAGGCTTTAAACCTTTCCCTTCAAAAGTAAGGAAAGGATCAACAAAAAGATCAGGGTGCCAAAAAAAAGCTATGGAGGGAAATTGGAAAAAGAAAAATCTTTCCTACAATTACTTTCCAAAATTGAGCCTTGGGACTCTGCAGATCCTCGGGTTATGAAACAAGCAGCATTTCCCTGCAGTTGCAGCTCTGTCATGCAGAGGCTTTGCAGGACCAGTTTTTTTTTTTGCCACCAAGGTAGTCTCATTTTCTTCCAAGTGTCATCGCAGCTCGCAAGCCGTCCCTCTGGGGTAGTCACCGGAGTGGTGGTCTCAGTGTGCCCAGCTGTCCCAAATCTGGTCCATCAGGGCATGGACCTTTGAACTAGCCAGACCAAAACGATGGTGACCACTGTACCCAAACACCCTGGGCTTCCTACAACGAAACCAAGGCACCAATTCAGAAGGCCCAGCAGTTCAAGGAACTCCTGCAGTGGTACCCTAATGAATCTGAGCGCAGGGGGAAAGCGTAAACATACCCATTTTTCCCCCCGCCCCCAATAAAGTAAAATTTGTATCTCTAGTACCCTTGCTTAGCCTTGAATTATGGTCTGGTTTGCTATCCTTCACTGGGTCTCCCTTAAGGCATTACTGAACTTGAACACGTTGGCTCAAGTCAACACTTGTGCTATCTTCTTAAGGAGACCCACAACTTCTTTAAAAGACTTATTGGGACTTAAGGCCAGTAGGCCTCTTTTCTAGCTAGGGAGAAACTGGTCAAGGTTAGCACCTTAGTTCTAAGATTGTCAGGGGTTTGCTAACCTTTCATCGCAACCTATTAATTCCTCAGACTTTATTTCTTACCTGGTTTTATATTTCTTCATACACTTCGAGTACAAGGGGGACCAGGGATATCCCTCACATGCAAAGCAAAAGGTCCAGTTGGAGGACCTTTATCGATGATATGAGAGGGAAACCCATGGCGAGCACTGCGACATGAGGATCCCCTCGGAATCTAAATGCAAATCACTGACAAAAGTGAATTATTATTTCAAAGACTGATTCGACACAAGTCTTCCAGGCACTAGTAATTGGACATGTAGTGAACAGATGGGATACAGGATCGGCATTACTACACAATTAAGAGAATAAGAGCCATGAAGAGCTTGGCTGAAAACGTGTGTTGGGTCATGGTACAAGCACAATTAAGTTGCAAATGAAGCATGTAATCCACAGCTCAATCTCATTTCTCTTAGAGGAATGGGCGTACCAGCAGAGGGGTTTTCCTTCCTGACAATCAGAAAGCGCTAGAAATCTTAATTCTAAAGAACATAAAAGGAGGTGCTGTTAAATACCCAAGAGCAAACTTAAATTTGGTTTATGTATTCAGAGACTACCTGAAGCATTCTCGCTGAAGATCGAACTGACACCTGTACAATTAATCTAAAAAAAATTGAGAATGAAGGTGAAATGTTCTCTCCTCAAAATGTAGTGTTTAATATAGGTCACACCTTTGTATTGTACCGTTTGGTCCCGCCCTCACCGCTTCAAAGCAGCACTGCCCTAACAAACCAGTACATTATAAAATGTTTTTAAAAAAAAGGAAACCCACAACCGCGAAATGCATCAGCAAGGTGCTAGATTAGTTGTGAAGCACAGCCAACATAATAGATACCCGAATCGAGATCAAATATGCCAAGTTGATTACATGCAAGACAGGCTCTCCAATTAATCACCATAAACTAATATCCTTGATCTGTACCAAAATATGCACCTTGCCCAACAGCCCACAACCCGAACACCTATTCAGGGAACAGGACAGGCCCTTCCCTATTCACCACAGTTTCGTTAAGGATGGTGCATGTTCCAAGTCTTTCAAGAGTAGACTTCCACCCATTCCCCCACCACAAGATCCTGTGTAGAACATGGACAGCTATTATTGCTCGACCACTGCAATGTTTAAGGGATAAGGATTATAGAATATGCTGAGATTCACTGTAAAAGGTCGACTTATTAACCAAATAAAAAATAAATTATGGAATATTTATGCTTTCGAAATAAAAATAAAATGGTGATGCATCAAGAACTATGTAGTAAGGCCAAAGAGCGTATAGGGACCAGGAACAAGAGTTACTACACATGAACTAAGTTTGGGATTCAGAATTAAGTTGCTGAGAGCAAAGAGAAATTCAGAAACAAAGGTTGCACATCCAAGTGAATGTTTGCACCATTCCTAATGGATCCACGCACAGATCAATATCGGAAAACCTGAGCACTGGTCACTTGCTCCAGCCATGCCAAAAGAACATGGGTGGGGGAGTGGGGAAGCAGCAACTACCACCCATAAGCAAAGGCTTGTCTTTACATGCAAATGGGTTCCTGGGTGAAATGCATTTTATCTACTGATTAATAGTGAGGATCTGCACCCCAAACGAACAGTGTGGGCTTGCGCAAAGTCCTTAATTTGCCATTTCCTGTGATTAAGTTCTCTGTGGTGCACACCTCCCCGGATCTCATGAAATCTAGGTTCCTTGTCAGTGCTTTCTATTGCTGTGTGCAAAGGGGTTTTGTCCGAATTTTCCTACATTACCTGCTGTGTGGTAACAGTTTAGGTTGCTCTTCTTTGCATAGTATAACAGTGATTGGCTGATGTGCATATTACACCCAAAGAAACGCCCCCAACCCCCTATTTTGAAATTCAGCTTCTTTAGGAAGTATTCTTAGGTTAAAATAGTTCAGGAAATCTCACATTTAGTGAGTAAATGTTCATCATACATTCCAATATTTTCTAAGCTTTAATGCTTCACTGTTCTAGCTCGGATTACTGCAACTCTTTGCAAATTCCCTGCTATTTAGCCTCAGCTGTTGAGTTTGCCGAGGGAAGAACCTGCACTGCCGCAACTGTTAGTCACGTATCTTGCATTGTAAGTTGAACTAAATCCACTTTGGTTTCTGATCAATTAATGTGCCACCATTTCTTTGAACATTTACTTTTCAGTAACTATTGCCATGTTAGAAATTAACTGCAAGTCGAAGGCTTTTTCCACTAATTATTTTCATGTACTCGCTTGGCAAAACTGCATTTAGTTCAATTTTTTCTTTCTTCAACTACAGCTTCCTTGTGACCGGCACTTTCTTGTGCCAACAAGGCTAATCTATTCAATTACAGCAGCAATAGAATAATTTGAGGCAATTCAAGAATTACATATGGAAAGTGCCAAGCTAATGGGCCACTTGTCGTTCCCCTCCTCCCCCAGAGGCCCACTATGGTACCTGACTGGACAACGCCTGGATCTTCACCGCGTTCCATGGGACGGACTGGTTGGGGTTGTACACGGCCTTCACCAGCACCTTCTCTCCCACCTTTGGGACGTGGCCTTTCACAACACTAAGAAAAACCAAGATGGGAGAGTGAGCATCCTAAGACTTGCACCTTTGGGCTGCTAAACAGTCCAATTACTATGTCACAGGTTCGGACAGATTCTTGGGCCGGGGCTTACGACTGGCCTAGTAGGGTGAATAAGGAAATCTCAGACTAGCTCACTGAGGTTTCAAGAATGAAGAAAAACCACAGTGGCTCACAAAGGTTAAAACAGGTGGCAGAGTGGACCCCCACACTGAGCCACTGGAATTACTACAGGTGAAGGATAGTGCCTCTGATTCACAAAGGCAGACAAGCGTGAGGGCCAGGAAATCACATACTGCCTTGCTGAGAACCATGGGGGAATCAGAATGGGGCCCATGTCTGTAGATTAACAGAACTCACAGACTGACAAAGATGAAGGACACAACCCAACAGACCTCACTGTGGCCACAACTTGCAGAGAAAATATAAAGTCAGAAATTAAAGGAGGATGATTTCCATGTGCACCAATATAAAAGGTGTTTGAGGGCCGTAAGGGCTACAGAGTCCTGTTTTGTGTAGAACTCTTCCCCGGAGTGGCTTTGGTAAAACCATGACCCAAACTCACAAGCTCCAATTCCCTCAACTCACTTCAGACATTATGAATTTCATTAGACACCATCAATTCCACCACTCACCCTTGATTTTCTCTATCAGATTCTAGTAGAAGGTGCATTTCTAACTATTTTGCAACCACCCCCACCGAGATTAACCTCACAAGCAAAGGTTTGCTATTCCTCTCAACACTCTGCCCCCCCTACCCCCCATCTAGATTAACTCACCTTACATCATTACTTCCTTCCCCCACCAGCCACCCTGTCTCTGCCCTACCCTTGCTCTTTATCAGGTCCACTTCCCCTCAGACAGAGGTCATGTCCCTCGTGCACCTCACTCATGCTTTGCAGACCCTAGCTCCTGTACCGCTTCCCAAGAAATTGACCACCTTGCCTCACAGGCAGCAGTTTGCAACTTCTCTTAGCTTAAACTGGTTTATCTTAACTCAGACAATGATCCCCTACTATCCCTCTTAGACATGTTTCCCCTAGCCTCACAGACCCTGGTGTTTCCAGGTAATGTTCATCCACCCCCTGGCTTTTGCTCCCTCAGTCAGGAATCCTCCACCTCCACTCAATCATCCTGCATGTTTCACCCCCCCCACATCCAAAGAAGCCGTGACTCACTAACCATCACTCTACCACAACTGTTTTACTAGCGGTTTTCCCCTTCGGATGGTAGTCTTACCTAAGCTGGAAAAAGACCTCTTCGTCCACCACTCCAAAGTAATCATGCAGACTGGTGACGATCCCGGTGAAGACTCTTTGCTTCTCTTCCATCTAGCGGAGGAACGAAAGATGGGGTGAGGGAGAGCGAGCAGGCAATGCCCGCAGTATCTGACATTTATTCTCGGTCACTTCCTCACAATAGAAAGCTACCTTTGATCACAACACTAATGAGGCTATATATCCGAGTCCAAAGATGATAATCACAGACCTTTGCAGAAAGGGGTGGGGGGGAATAATCAAGTCAGATCAAGCAGTCTTGTGTGAGGGGGGCACCTAATCTATGCTTCACCATTACAAGCCCATGGAGTAGAATACAAGTAAAATGAATTGGTTTGCGAAGATAATTTTATTTTCAAGTTTGAATCTATGTTCAAAAGGCACCAACATTTAGCAGACACCTCTTTAATCCAAGCTGGAGTGCTGAGAAATGTTTAATGAGTGGGTATCACTCCACTAAGCCTGCATACATTCAATGTAGTTATCCTTCTGTGTAGAATGCACAGTACCATGTCCTACAACTATGTCCCTGCTGCAACCACAGTGGAAGGCTTACAACATACATAAGGGGCTGCATATAACTCCACTAAAAACTCAGCAACTAGACTCCCAAGAATGAAAAGATGGTAACAAAAGGCTAGCTCCACAAACCCGATCAAATACAGAACTCTCATAATTCGATCCAGGAACGTGGACTTTAGTAGAAATCCCATGTTGAAACCTAAAAACATCAAGGAGGATCATCTTTTGCCTTCTTGGCAATCAACCCCTAGAACTCTATGCCCATGTGGCTCCACACAAGACAATCACCTCTTCTTCAGAAAATCTTGTAAAGCCTGGCTTTGTGGGGTCATAGGTAAATTTGTGCAGACATACTTCATAGGACCAAAATAAACTATGTTTACAATTGTACTAGCCATCCTAGACTGGAATCCAAAAACCCGCCGAAGCACTAACCTCAAAAAAGTGCCCACTCAAGACGGATCACCAACTGGGTCAAATCTATTACACACAAACATAGCCAAAACATCTTGAGCCTCTTCACATGGCCAGCATCTCTCCAGGGTCCAACTGCTGAATTAAATAGATCTTGTTCCCCTTGGGATAAAACCCCAAGTGTCACTGCCGAAAACCAAAACCAATAAGTACTTCTAGAAGACCACATTACATTGGTGCAGCCAGTACTAACTCCTGAGAGTCTATGCAACCATGATCGGTACAGTGCGATACATATAATCATGACACATTTATGATCCGTCATTACAAATCAGGACGACTATGATAAACCAAGAAGCAAAGTCAGCACTACTGCCCGAGTAAGACCAAAGGCATATTCAGTGCAATGCTCTTCCACAAGGTGGTTACAGTTTATGGACCTCTTGCCAATACATCAAGATTTCTTCAATCCCTCCATTTAAGATCTGGCTAAAGGCAGCATTGTGAGGACACCACATGTATGTCAGTGAGAGGGAGTAAACATCAACCATGGCAACTGCACAGCATAAAGTGTTCTACCCACTTGCAGTTTGGTTCCGTTTGCCTGCTGGATACCCACATCCATCGAAAACCAACGTTGACCTATCACTTCTACGCCTCATGCTTGGGATGGCAACCCTAATCAGTGTTGCTCCCAACCTGTTTGAGGAGCCATTGCGAAGGACAACTGCAATGAAGTTAGATTACGGCTATATGGGTTAATTGTGTGAAGTATGCACTACTGCAGACATGCTGTTCATGGTGTGCCTATAATTTGAGTGGAAAGGGTGCCCAATGATTAAGCATACTATACCCAATCTGCAGTAGAAGGGTGTAGTAGCATCTTGGCGCATGGTTCAGAAAATAAAGGGGTGTGGTTACCCACTAGAGAGGGAACGGCAACAGATGCGAGTGCAGGACAAGACCTATTTCCTGTGAGCTAGTAGGTTCTTTCTGATGGGGTAAATGGGATGCAATATCAGAGGTGAAATCCCAAGCCGCACTCTGACTCTCCCAGAATACCTGTGCTGGTTTAATGTCTAGGAGATGGGGATGCATGTGTGGTGGGGAATAGAAGGCTTCCTTGATTAGGAAGCTAACACTCGAGGTGTCGTGAGGTGGTAAAGTTAGTAGCAGTTAGAAGGGTGAAGCGTTTGAGGGACTGTGTTGGCGGGTAGAGGAAAAAAAAGTTTAGTGGGATTTTCAGGAGGGATGTACTGGCTTTCCATATTTTGTGTGTTACGCACGAGAGGGGGAATAGTATGGTTGTTTCCCGGTTTGCATTCCCAGCAGGAGTGCGCTCATGGATCGGTCTTCAGGTCCCATATCCATGTTGAAAGTCTTAGCAGAGATGTGATAAGAGGGATTCATCTCAGTCTCCGTCAAGCTCCCTCCTTTCTGGACACGTGATTTGAACGCAACAGTTTGGGTCCTTGGTGTCCTATGCTTGGTCTTTGCCTGAACTTCTACTCACCACCCAGCTTTCAACTTAGACCAAAGGAGCCATCTGGCACTCGAAACCACCCCCTCCCCCCCTCTACCACCCTTCAAGAACCTTCCCTCCACCTCAGTCTCCATGCTTCCATCCCTCTCCGCCACAGCCAGAACCCCAAGGACCTCAAACCAGCTCACCTAGTCAAACACTCATACAAGGGCAGCACCAATCCCTACCCTAAAGCAACACTTACCACCTGCACCGCCCCCCCCAAACTCACTCATTCATCCGACTCTTCACAAACCCCCACATCCAAGAAATCCAGCGATGTTGGACAGGCATAACCCACACGTACCACTCCCCAACTCTACCCCAACCAACTGATCACCCATCTCACTAGCCCTGTCCCCCCACCCCCTTCAAACATGCCCCTTCCTCTTATCCTCACGGACCAAACACAGACCACCCCCTTCCACCAGTTTCCCCTCACTCAGTATGGCAAATCTTGCCCTCTCCAGAATCATTGCTTGCAACCCACTCCCTCAGCACCTCTTGCACCCAACCACCCCGATACCCAGGACCCCCCCCCCCATTCCGGCTTTGAACAGAACCTTTCCCCACTACTTTCACACCACTGCCTCCATCGGGGCCTGATCCCCCGACCAAGCCTGACACAACCCAATGCACCGGCTCCATTTTCCTCCCTCCCTCCCTCCACCGCCTTCTCCCCAGTAAAGGCCTGCCACTTCCCACTCCTTTCCCTGCTCCAGATCCACACTCTTCGCTCCCACCTACTGAATCTCAACCCTTCTAACACCACCCCTCCACTCACCAATCGACCTGGTCCTTTCATCCACAGTCCTCCCCTGTGCACTACACCTACCCACTGGCCACCCTGACCAACCAAGCCCTCCCAGGTCAGGACACCCTGGGAGAGGGGGAGGGGGTGGGGGGGGGAGGGGGGACTCCCCCCCACCCCCCCAAATCAACTCACCTGCCTCCTTTTCAATGCCTGCTCCGTGACCAAGAACAGCCAGCCTCTTTGACCCCAACCTCTGACAATCCTGATCTCATCTTAATCACTGAAACATGGTCCTCGGACGATTTTGGTCCCATTGCACACAAAGGATTCCCTCCTCACTACTAGCTCATCTGCCCACAACAGACCTCCCAGAAGAGGCAAAGTAGCCATCACCCACAAACCTCATCTCCATCACACTCATCAAAACTCAGACACAGCAAATCCCTTTTAGTCAAACTCTCTGCTGCCCAAATAAAACAACTTACCAGGCTACAGGAAACCAGGATATGAAAGACATTTCGCCAACAGCCTCCGTGGCTCACTAGCAACCACAGTAGTTAACCACCATGTTAGATAAGTTTGTATGCAGTACCCTGTGGGAGACTGCACAAGCCTGGTCCTCTTGGCAATAGTTAACCCAACCTTTGGTATAAGCACGTACTACACGCGTTGGTAGAGTGACTGAGCAGCCAGGCTCATCTCAAGAGGGGTTAATGGGAGCTGTAGGGTTGCAACATCGAGATTCACAGTGACAAATATCACTTGCACTCAAGGTTTCTTGATTACAGTCAGTTTGAATAAGCCTTCTTTATAAGGGAGCAAATATATGTAACAAAAATATACTTCAAAATACACACCGTTTCTGTAAATCCATAGATACCCATTTGGGATGGCGCACAGACACTTCCAACACCCTGAGGGGACTTCAATAACTAGCACACTGGACATTGATATATCACTGGAACATTTAGCGCAACACTGAGTCTGATGTTAAAGAAAAGGTTATGGGAATAAAACAATGGTTAACAATTACTTTTTGAACACCCAATGCAAAGTAAATTAACCCTTACCCGGCTACACAAGTTCTAGAATGTGTGACTTTTGTTGAGGGCTAGTTAAAGCACAAAGTCAGAGGATAGAAGAGTCTTTCAGGGAGCCAGGACAGCCAATGTTGATTGAGCAAAAGTATAGGTGAGCTGAAGCACTTCTTGCAGGTAAGTAAGTCTTGCACAATGTTTTTGGAGTCTTTGTAGAAAACGAAATCACTGTAGGGCCACAAGCTGGGAGGCTTGTGAGGAGCAAAGCTGTAAGCAACTCTGCAAAAGCAACAAAGACAAGTCTCAACTGAGAACTAGCAACGCTACACAGGTAGTAAGTCCTTAGTTTTACAGTAACTTTGGTTTGAAGAAATTGGTTCCAGTTGGCTTCTGTTCCTGTGTAGGTCTGCAGATCCTGTTCCTGAGCATCAGTCGTGGTGACAACAGGGAGGACGTCTGGGGACTCCTGCACTACGAATTGAAGGTCAGCAGCAGCAATGGGAAAACTTCAGATCAGCTGCACTTCGCGGTTTCAGTTTCTTGCGGCTCCTGCAAATAGCACCACAGCGGTTCTCAGATACCTTATGGGCTTTCCTCGCATCTGGGGTCCAGCACTGTTGAGGTGGCTCAGACTTGGTCAGTCCTGCTTCATGGGAGTCCGGAGGAACTTCCTGGAGCTCGGGTCTGACAAAGAAGACACTATTCTGGTGTTTCTCTCCCTGGCAATCGGTTCCTACAGCAGCAATGGAAGTACAGCCAGCTCCGAGTGGATTTCCAGATGAGTTAGTCTTCGGGTCGATTGGTCCCACCAACCCTACTGCCTTCCAAGCAAAAAGCCTCGCTTTTTATGCAGGTTTCTCCCATTTATTCGCAGCCTAGCTGTCAATCACACATTAGGGTGGCTGTCGTCCAAGGGCAAACAGCCAGCCAATCACCTTTGGGTGCATTCCAGTAACCAAGGGGATTAAACAGTGAGTTTCGGGCACCTCCCTCACTTCCTGCCCCTGCCAGACATGCTGAAACAAGAGGCGGGCTAAACCAGTGAATCCCCCCCAAAGGAAAAAAAAACAAATGGACCAAGCCGGTCAAGTGGCACAGCGAGTAGAGCGCTCGCTTTGACATCCGTGCAGAGCCTGCTAGCACAGGTTTGAATCCCGGCGGGGCCAAACTCAGCTAAAAGTTACATTTCAAGCCTGGTTTGGCGCACAGCGTAAATCTCAAGGACATTTCCAACAAGAAATGTAGAGAAAAAAAAAGATGACCAGGGCGATTGACAAAATGGGCACTCATGGGTGCTTCACTGCAGCTGCAATTGCAGCCCGCGGTAGAAATACTCAATGCTAGGAAAAAGTAAACTACTGCCACCAGCCATTAATTGTAGAAAGGGCAACAAAAATGTTACATGAGAAACTAGACAAAGGGGATACTAAGTAACCCCTCCAGCACCCTAATGTAAGATAGCGTGTGCTGGGTCTTCACTGCTCTTGTAAACAGTAGTTTAACCAAGAGAAGGTATTTAAACCTTTGGGAAATCTGTGAGCCTTCCCTGTGCCACTGCACTGAAAATCCTGTTTGTCGCAATGTAAAGATGAGAAAAACTAAGTTCCCAATGGAGGAACTCCTGCCCCCTGTAAACTTTCACAAGCTCAGGATGAGCCAAACTATTAATATAACTTGTGTACACTCAGTGTATAGAAATTTTACACTACTAATTTGTATAAAACACAAGAACTTTGTTTTGTATTCAATGAAGAACCTCAACACATCAATTGAAGATATTTTGTTTCTTTAATTTTCAAAATTCATAGATGGCCCAATGCGTTTCGAAAAATTCATCTCTTCTTCAGGGGCATATTCAACAAAATGTATAACATCTAAAGGGACATTTAAAAAAAAAAACATAATTACCCATATGGGGCATTCATGGTTAAATATATACTGTTCACATATATTCTCCGATAGAAATCCATTTGTGTATAGAGTACTTAGATACACTTAATCAACAAAGAAAATATTCACTCAGCTATTCAACTTCATAGTTGTTCGGTCTTTTTTTCAACAGATCATCAAGTATGTCCAAAACAAGGTCAACAATTAAGTGGTCAGTGTTGCATATACTGCTGCGAATAAATCAAAAACAGTACCCTGTACAATGTTCATGTTTTCATTTAGATGATTCTAACATTATTGGTTAATAAAGGCATTCTTTGTAGTAATAACATTATGATTATGAGTAAATTGCAAGTAGCCGTGAGGTTCATCATAATAGGACAAGCTGGTCATAAACAGATTTTAAAAGAACTGGATATTCATGGGGGAATGGCTACACCTCTACATAAAAGTATTCATCACAAAAGTTCAAGCTTACCCATGTGGTTAGAAAAGTTGTAACCATGAAGGTAAATAACCATAATTTCACCCCGGATGATGGGGAAGAACAAGAGTAGAAAAACGTCTCAGTAGCCTGGGTCGTGACGTAATCTAGAGTCGGGAAAGTATAAGGAAAGTGTATTTAGGGTAGATGAAGAATAAGAGTAGGAAATAGGGGCAGCGTTAGATGTGCTTACCTCCAGAGTCCGAAAACCGTGAATGACTGGTCCGCTCCCGTGCTAGTTAGCAGAGCAACGGGTGGCCGTAAAAATAGCGGCGCTTAACAATGACGTCACCACGTAATGTGTGGCGACGTCACTAATATAAACATTCGGAAACTGTTATATACGTGCGTTAACACTGAGCTGGTCAGCCACAAGGCAGTCCTGGGGCACTTCAGAAGGCTCCTCTCAGCAGACCGAGAATGGATCATTCCCTCCTTTACAGGATTGCAATTGGTTATTTATAGGATTGCAGGAGATCTTCCACAGAACAGGGCTCCACCAGGGCAGCAGAAGTTAGATCGCCAAGCCTTCTTCCGATGGGTCCACGGTCTCCTCGCAAGTTTTGTAGCTGGACAGGAGTCTTGGCTCCTTCAGTTTCGTCCATATCCATCTAGTGTGGGTGCAGGGGTCCCCTTATCCCAAAAGCCAGGTAAGAGCAGAAGCTCCCACTAGCCAATTACTGATCTGCCCCCCCCCCCCCACACACACACCCAGCAGTGGTCCAATCAGGACCACTGGCGGCAAAACTCATGCATACCACTCGGACACTGGCACCAGTTTTTTTATTGGGACCAGACAGTCCCAGCCCACTTCCTGGCAGCAAACAGACAGCCCTCCAGTAGCTGCTGCTTTCATGGGCACTAGAAGTCAATAAGGATTTTCCTGGCCTCTCGGGCCAGGAAGGCTGCTAAAGAACAAGATGGCAAAAGGACAAGCAAAAAATCTCGTGGCATGGCCAGGTTTGACCACTAGCCATAGTTAGAGTAGCCAAACACGGCAAGGCTAAAACAAAATGCACCAAAATATTTTTTTTCAAGTCACTGCTGCCACCAGCTTGCCCATTTAGCACACCTACAGTAACCAAAAGTAGTGAGTGTTAGTCTAGGGCATAACAAAAAGTGTACCCAATTGTAAGACCTTTTAATCATTGTACAATGTAACAAGTGATAAGTGACTAAAAGTAGTAACCAAGTAACAATACTAAAGGGAAACAATGTTTCCACAAGGCTTCCAGACCCCAGGTGAGTGGGCCAGAGGCCCCGCAGTCCCATGGCAACCACAACTGCGCTCCACAAATGTAAAAAAGCAGGCTGAGCACAGCCTGCATGCGAGCCCAAGCCTCCTTGCTGCCTCGTTCCCGCCTCCCAACCCGCCCCTGCATAGTGATTGGGCACCCCACTTCCCACAAAATGGCAGCCTAGCTACCTAGTGCGTAGGCGTGAAGCGCCATTTACAGGCTTCCAGACCCCAGGTGCGTGGGCCAGAGACCCTGCAGCCTCAAGGCAACCCCAACTGCGCTCCACAAATTATTTTTAAAAAAGCAGGCTGAGCACAGCCTGCATGCGAGCTCGAACCTCCTTGCTGCTTCGTTCCCGGCCTCATCCACGCCTCCCGACCCACCTCGCTCTCATTGGTCCACCCACACTTCATCACTGGTCCTCCCAGGGCAGCCCTCTGCCCTGCAGCCCCGTGTGGCTAAGGGCCCCAAGGTCAAGGGCGGCGCCAACAGAGGCGGCTCCAGGAAGTGTCCGCAGGGGAAGCCAGTGGCCAGCCGTCAACCAGCAACTACAAGGACCAATAAGGTAGGGTGGCTTGGGTTGGGGAGAGTTACAGCTCTACCCTAGATACCTAGCCACTAGGCTAAACCAATGTTTACCATTGATATCACCCCCCGCCACCCTAAACTGCATTGATAGCAGGGCCTCTGTACCCAAATCGCATTGTACGTTCTCCAAACTGCATTGATAGGCCTCTCTCCCACTATACAGGTATCTCAAATCTAGCTCACTCGCAAATTTTACTAACTCTCAAGTCACCAGCGAATTACGGTGGGGAGGGTCACTAACTAGGGCCTCTCGCATCACAAGGCGAAAGTCCAAACAGCGCCCGTCCAAGCCACCTCCAACCAGCAGATACCCTCCCCAACCCACTCAGCCTGCTCACCACAGTTGAACCGCGCTCAGGGAGACGGACAGTAAAAGAGACCCACCGATAACACCCGACTTAACCCTTACCACCCCCTTCCCCTCCCAGGACAGCGAGTGAACGAGTCACCAACTCCAGCCGGAATACCACCTACAGACAGAGCCCAAACTAACAGCGGACAACCCCCTCACACGCCACTACACCACAAGACAACCAGACCAAAAAGCAGGACCAACTAGACATCAAACAAAGACTAAACAACTCTCAATCTTACAATGCTGTGCAAACGACCCATTCCAAGGAAAAGACAAAGACGAAAGAACAAACACTCGAGAAACTTAGAACCACCATAGACTGGACCCCCAAAGACAGGAACACAAACGGAAGCAACTCAGAAGAGAAAAATCCCTCTACCCAACTCCATACCTCGCAGAAAACTGGCCACCACAGCAATCCAACCCAACATCAGAAGCAGCAACTACAAACAACCTAACACAAGCGAGCAGAAGGATGACCAAAAAGACGACCGATGCAATAACGCCCTATGTCACCAAAGCAAGAGGAACTACCAAACAACCACAACTCCCAGAAAACTAACGCGACAAAAACACAAAACCCAAAACCTAGAACTCTAAGACGCTGACACCCTGAATCCCACAGTCCAACAAGTGACCGACCAGGAAGGAAACCTCAACACCGAATAGAAGACAACCTCGACAAAGACCAAACCAAACACCTCCAAACTTCACTGCAATCTAATAAACGCTAGATCCATGTAAAAAGACAGAAATCTTCGACCTACTCGACGACAATGGCATTGACATCCTGTTCATCACAGAAACATGGCTGGACGACAACTACAAAAATCACTCCTAAGCTGCCTTCCGACCGACTTCAAATGCCGACAAATAAACAGGAAAAACAAAAAAGGAGGAGTCATCGCTATAGCATTCAAACACCTGAAAATAAAAACTGACAAACAACTCAACATCCTCAACTGCGAAACCATGGTAATACACCTAACAGCGAGCCCAAAAACCAACATCACATTCATCCTGGTATACAGACCGCCAACATACGATGCAACATTTGTCGATAACTTCATAGAAGCCATCACCAACTTAGCCAACAACCACAAACACCTAATCATCCTGGGGGACTTCAATATCTGGTTTGAAGACAGCCACGCCAACTCCCAAAACTCACTAATTGAACAACTCGACACCATGAAACTACAACTAGTCAAAGGAGCAGCGCACTCGGCAGGACACACCCTAGATGCAATTTTCGCCAAAGAAAAACTCATCACCACGGCACCTCCGATACAAATACTGTGGAGCGACCATCTCATCATCCCATTCGTGATCACTCTGCCTACCCAAGCCTACATACAAAACTCACAACCACCACCAAAAGAAACTGGAAACAAATCCAAGAAAGCAACCTATTAGAACAACTGGAATTAACGAAACCCTCAACTACAGAACTGGAGCTAGCGGACCTAGACGGGAAAGCAGAGATACTTGCCAAATGGATCGTGGATACAATAGACAAGATCGCCCCAGAAAAACCATCCACCCCATCAACAAAAAAAAAAAAGAGCAATGGCAAAATGGTTCACCCCACTATTAAACGACATGAAAAAGGAAAACAAAAAGAGGGAATTGGAATGGAGAAAAGAATACAACCCAAGGGAAAAAAGAAGAAAAAAACACTACCAGAAACAAATCTGCGCATACAAGAAGGAAATTCAAAAGGCAAAGAGAAGACGCTACTATTACAGAATCAACAATGCCAGCAACACACAAAACGAAATGTTTAGCATCATTGAAGAAATAAGAAACCCACCAGGCTGCGATAACACCCCAACCCCCTCAGAAAAACTATGCAACGACCGGGCAGACCACTTCAAAAAAAAAAAATGACATCCGACAAACCATACAAAATCGACCAACCAACCACAACACAACCCAACGGACCCAACACGGAACCACAGCACAAACTCCAAAGCTTTCCTGAACTATCAGCAGAGGCATTCGCAACGCTGGGACTGTACCGAAGATCTTCAAATCAGCATACATCAAGCCACTCTTGAAACACAAGTGGTGATGTAGATGACCTTTCCAACTACAGGCTGATCTCCATCATCACCTACCCAGCAAAACTTCTAGAAACCTACGTATATAAACTAACCCAAGAACACGTAGAAACACACCACCTGCTGGACCAAGCTCAAATAGGTTTCAGACCAGCGAGAGGAACGGAAACAGCTTTACTATCCATCTGGGACGATCTCAAAACTAACGCAGACTTAAACACTACCTCAGCCCTTATACTGCTCGACCTTTCCGCAGCATTTGACACAGCTAACCACGACACCCTGACTAAAAGAATAGAAGGCATAGGCATAACAGACAGCACTACGCTGGACCAAATCATTCTAGCAGACAGAACAGAAACAGTATGGATAAAACCTTTCAAATCAACTCGACGAGTTGACTGTGGAGTGTCGCAAGGATCCTCACTATCTCCACTATATTTCAACATCAAACTCCGGTCATCAGAATCTTCAAAAAATACAACATTACATGCTACAATTACGCAGATGACACTCGGATCATCTACAAAATCAAAGACACTGATGCCGACCACTCAACCCTAACCGACTGTCTAAAAGAAGTCTTCAACTGGATGGATGCCAACAACCTGAAAATCAACCCAGGAAAGACAGAAATCATGATCATATCCAAAGACCAAGAGAACAAAACCACCATCCATGGCCCACGGAAATGGGAAACGCACCAACACCATCGAAGGTAGTACAAAATCTGGGAGTCCTAATGGACAACACCCTAACCCTGTAACCACAAATAAATGCAACAGTGAAGAAATGCTTTTTCCTCCTCCACATGGCAAGAAGAATTCTACCTTTCCTCTCCTTCACGCACAAAACACTCACTATTGTCCTGCTGCTGCACCTCGCCGCATTTGACCTGGTGGACCATGACAAACTATGCAACTCACTTGCCCGTGAGTTTAACTCCTCTAGCGAAGCCACTGCTAGGGTAAAATCTCTTAACCGACCGCACTTCCAGAGTGTCCATAGGCAAAGAAGCAACCAACCCCATTCCAGTCCCCATAGGAGTACCCCAAGGCTCTTGCCTTTCCCCTACATTGTACAACGCATACACCAAACTATTGTTCTCAGCACTAGACGATATGGGTGTCATACACAAATTTTGCGGATGACACCCAGATCCTTAATCCTCTCACAGGCAGCTATGAGCATGACACTATCAACAAAATTTACGCCATCCTACAAAACTGGATGGCATTAAATAGCCTGTGTCTTAATGATGAGAAGACAGAAGTACTCCTCATAGGATCTCCAGCTAAAATAGCAACCCTTCACCCAGAATGCTCAACCAACATTGATGGTACCAATATCCCTGTGCTGAAGCAAGTCAAAACACTGGGCGTGTACATTGATGCCAGCCGGACTATGACCAAACAGATCAACATACTCTCCTCTTCCATGGCTTACACCTCCAAACTAATTGCTCTCAGCCGACAATTTCTCACCCCAGCAAACTGCCTCACCTTAGCCAGAGCTCTGGTCCTATCAAAATTGGATTATTGCAATGTACTACTACTATGCACATCAAACCCCAATTTAGCCAAAATGCAACTACTGCAAAACAGGGTCCTGAGGGCAGCTCTAGGCATAAAAAAATAAAATAAATAAAAAAGACCATATCTCCAAGAGTAGAAAAGACGCCCACTGGCTCCCCATCAAAGCCAGAATTATCTTCAAAACATTATGCATCACATACAAATGCCTGACCAAAAAAGGACCTAGCTATTTCAACAATACTCTACACCCCAAAGTTGACAGGAGATCACTAAGATCTAACGACAAACTCCTCTTGACCCTCCCTTGCTTCAAAACCACCAGAGCGGGGGGGGGGGGGAAGCAGCTTCACCACCCTAGCCCCCAAACACTGGAACACCCTACCCCTAATATTAAAAAAGAGCCCTCCTTCACGGTTTATAAGAAACTGCTAAAAACCTGGCTATTCAACCAATATTAGTATCTAAAGATAAGTTTCCTTACCACTGCATACTATTGTGAAGATTTGTAAATTGTATCTTAGCACCAACTGTCCATTAATCATGTAATCTAACTAATGTCATGATGTTTGTATTCATTTCTAAGTTGTCTTATAACCTTGCCGTGACACCTGAAGGTCTGGGTGTGTAACAAATAAAATAAATAATCATGTCAAAAATCGACTACGCACACAACCTCTACCTCGGAATACCAGAATACCTCCTGAAGAAACTGCAACAGATCCAAAATGCAGCAGCAAGACTACGCCTCAAACTATCCAGAAGAGACCACATCACTCCAGCCGTAAAAACTACACTGGCTCCCAATAAAACATTGCATCACCTTCAAAACAATGTGCATAACGCACAGGGCAATCAGCGGACAAGGAGCAGAATTCCTACAAAAGAATAACAGTCTACAAACCATCAAGACCCCTCCGATCAAACAATGAAATCCGCCTAGAACTCAAACCATACCTTAAGAAAAAACTTGGGGGCACCTCCTACCACGCAAAAACCTGGATCCTCCCAAAAGAAATAAACACCGAAGATCACCTAAAATTCAGGAAATCACTAAATACCTGGCTCTTCAACACCACAGACTAAATCTGGAAACCAAAACCGAAAAAGGATGACTAAAACGGAAAGGAGATGGACATCCCCAACCCAAGAGGGTAACTCACACGGCACCTGGATGGGTGACACCAGATAGACTGGAACAAAGGCGGCGCGCACGGAGAATGAGTCAACTACCCCAGTCAATCCCACCAACACTTCGCCCGCGATTAGTTACCGCCAGGTGCCACAGTAGTATGGAATTGTCGAGATATTGGCAATCAACACACTACATGAGAGGTTGACATTGGCAGGTGCACTGGCCACAGGAGTATGAAGGGAGAATAAGGGGAGCTATGAGAGCGCATGTCAGAGGTGGGAGCCAGAGGAGTAAGTCAGGCCCAGATCTGGACAGAGCCGCATCAGGGGAGACCACGCAAGCCGAGTGCCTCAATTCGGGATAGAGACGCAAACTAACCAACCCTACTAACAATTTCCCCTTCTGCATACACCTCTCAAACTCCAAACCTACAGCACAACAAACCGCACACGCCTCACTACAATGCAACAAAACCACAGTCTTGCACAACAGTACACGACTACTGGCCGCAAACACCTCAGGCCCAGCCAACGGACCCACCGGGTTGAGGCCGCCAACAGCACATCACTGCTCTCTTGCACTTTTCCTGCTTACTCCCAGTAACTCAACCTCCCCTCTTTCAGAACCGCGACACACTGTAAAAACAGGTCAGATGCAAATATAAAAATCAAAACATTCGGGGGGGGTCCATAGAAATGGAAGGAAAGGTGCAGTAAAAAAAGAATCTTTCCTGACGGCACAGTCTCTATTTCCAGCCACAGTTAGACCTGCACCCAGTGCCCCAGATAAGATTTTGAATCAGGAGTATTTTACTCCCTGCTTTTTAATGTTGGGAATAAAATGATTTTTAGGGAGTACAACTATAAGCCCAATTGCCAATCAATAGGGGAATTTTATAAGCGAGTAAAAACTGGAAAACTTCTTACTGACAGTGGGATTATCCCCCAAAGAGCCAGCATTCAACACGTGTAACAAACGCCTTACATGGACCAACAAACCACAACTCTTGCCCGCTCCCCCTAACCCCCCCGAAGTAAAACATTTCTCAGGGCATCTCAATACAATTCCAGCCCTAAAAGTCTAACCCAGTATAACAGGTTAGAGAGCAATGTGGTCAGCTATAGGAAAGACCCCAAAGTCCATTAAAACCAGTGTGGTGGGGCATGCTTCGGCAACAAGAGTAGCTTTTTCTATAGTAGATGACACCATATTAACATAAGCCCAAAGATCTGACCCATAAAGCGGTACTGTGTTTTTCATCTAGAACCAGCTAAATTGCCCAGCTGTCGTGACAGGGGGAATAGATTACCTCACTAGATTTCCCCAGGTTGATCTCTGCTTTAAAAAGTACCCGCCCGATTCATGGAACTTAGTCTTTAAGTAATGGAAATATTTATTGTTCCAGCGTCATACAATCACTTACTGTTCTGAGCGGGCTACTCTTTGTAGAGGGTGGTCTAAGGACCATACACTTATATTGACATTCAGTTCCAATTCAAGCTCTTTACTCTTAAAAAAGGTCTAGTGATGCATCCAACCCCTTTGGTGTCTGTTTCTCTCGATATCAGATAGACAGATATCAGATAGATAAAAGGTGGGGCACCAAGATACACCCTTGGCAGGCCCCTCCTAGCCCATAATGCACAGATGGCAGAGTTTGTGAATACAATAATTTAATAGATTCCACCAACGGTAGCAGGAAATTCCAGTCACTTAACACCAGCCACAGAGTGTTCCTTGATACAATCTAAATTTACATCAATCCATATCTGGACCCTCACATTGGTCTTCCCCTTGGGCCTTTAGCGGCTGGAAGCGTACAATTTGGAACTCAACTGGGTGTAATGTCCATTTTTCGTGGAAGAGTACCACCTAATGCCTTCTAACAAAACCACACCAATCAGGTTCTGGAATTACTCCAAGACATACTATGTTCCAGGAAAGTATGTGTGTGTGTGTGAAAAAAGCAGTTTCAGCTTTCCCTGGCCTCTTCAGTCAGTCTACCGGATCCAGGTCACTAAGGGTCATAAGGGCCGACCCCGGCGATATCTGCTGGTATTGTTTAAAGCTGGAATCCAAAAATTGCTGTGATCTTAATACAGTCTAGTGGGAGAGCGCAAAATTCCATTCTCAAAATTCCTTCAACCAGGTTCCATGCTCTTAAATGGACCTCTATATATAGTCAGTATGTGAACCTCTAACCTTTAGTAATGTTATAACTGTTAAATGTTAAGGGGGCGTGGCTAGCTGGCCATGGAATAGGACGTGCTGCGTGAGGAGCTCCTGATGATCCGACTCCAATTTTGCCAAAGTTACCCGTTGAAACTGCAACGAGCGCCTAGAACTTTGGGGATCAGGCGTCGGAAGCCGCATGCCAAGTGAAGCTCGTTGGAGAAGCTCATAGTCCCGGGGAATCGTGAGATATACAGGTTTTTGTTGGTACGGCTGTGTGACCGCTTCGGCACCAAGATGGCGGCTAATAAAGGAGAGGCTTCCGAGGAGAAACGAAACTGATCCCCCGGAACTGTGGGACATGACTGCGAGAATTGCCTGGAGGAATAGTACAAAGGGGACATATGGCAGGGTGTTCGAACTAGCACCATGAGAGAGCCCGGCCTGGCACACGTTAATGGAGCCTCGGCGATCTGACCGCAGGAAGAGATAAGATTGGATGCTTAGGCGACAAGGCCTACGGGAGTTGAATGAGTGTGAGGCCATAGCCCACCCGTAAAACAATTCGTAGTGCCATCTCGAATAAGAGCTAGGAGACCTGGGAGCCAGACCATTTTCGGACCAAGGACAGGGCAACAGCTGCACTAAGGTGGAGTCGTACAGGAGTAAAGGGCAGCGCCATGTCGGCTAAAGGGTTGAGAGGCAAGGCTAAGCAACCCACGATGGAGGCTTTCACGAAAATGCAGCGGACCCCCTCAGCATCGGTGCAGAGCATGGTCGCGACCCCTGCGGAGGACGCCCCGAAGGGGACAAGCACCAGATCCTGGAGGCCATAACGGGACCGAGTGCCAAATGGGACCTGGCAATGGCAGACCTACGCACAGCTCTAGAGAACAAGATCGATGCTGTAGGTACGTAACTCACCCTGCTACGTCAAGATGTCAGGACGCTTGCAGAAAGGACCAGCGGTCTGGAAAGTGGGGTGAAGATTAACACCGATGTTAGTACGAGCAATGCGAAAGAGATTCAGGTCTTAAAACAGGTCGCCAACCTGGAAAATCGTGTGGAAGAGGTGGAAGGAAGAGCGAGGAGGAACAACATTCGCGTGGTTGGCCTTCCGGAGGGGGAAGAAGGCCAAGACCCCACAAACTATGTGGAAAACATGATCCTGCAAGGGATCGGAGCAGGGAATCTTTTGCAGGGATTTACGGTTGAGAGGGCGCACCACGCCCTAATGAGAAAACCCCAGCCGGGGGGCCCCGCCAAGACCGATCATTTCGAGGATCCTGAATTACAGGGACAGAGAGAAGATCCTCGAATACTTTCGTAAGGGCGGCACGATAGAGAGAGCATCCACCAACATCACAGCATACCCTGACTATACTATACTGGTGCAAAGGCAGAGGTACAGTTATGTCGTCGTCAAAAGGCGGCTGAGGGCGGCGGGAGTCAAATATATGCTGCTGTATCCAGCACGACTGAAAGTGCTGCATAAGAACAAAGCGGTATTTTTTGATACCCCGGAGGATGTTGTCACATGGCTGGACCTGCAAGGCTGCCCGGAACAAGAAGCGGATAGTGATCGGCAGGATCATACCGAATCAAGATTTTGTGAACACGGACATTGTGAGAGTGAGCGGGATGAGGACCCCGAGTGTACAAAGAAACTAACTGAACTTTGAACACAATCTGAGCACGGTGCTCGACTTGGACTGGAATATAGTAACTGTAATTGGTAACTGTATGGCATCTGTATGCGTAACGTTTTCTTTTTTGAAAGGAGCAACAAAACGTGGACGACCTAACCCAATAGATTATTAGTTTCAGCGGCCATTAGGGCGGCTTTAACCTACTGAGCCCTGAGTAGAAGCTTGTGCTAGGCAGGGCTAGATTTGGGGGTGCCCGAGATCCAGGAATGGAGCTGGGCAACGGTTGGGGAGGGTATTGTTGGGGGAGGGGTGGGTGGGAGGAAGGTGGGGGGATGGGAAGTTGAGTGTGTGTGGGGATTTGGGGAGTTTAAGTTTTGAGCCTATTTGAAGGAATCAGCATGTTGTACTTGCGGTGCAAGAAGGGGCGGTATCGGCGGAGGATCGAGAGGGTGCTTATTAACGACCTATGGGGGACCTCAGGATAATAGCGTGGAACGTCAGGGGCCTTCGCAGTTATCTGAAAAGAAACAAGATCATGATGTATCTGAAAAGGCAGAAGATAGATATCGCACTACTACAGGAGACGTACTTGATGCGAGAGAAGTTGGACTTAGTTAAGAGAAAGTGGAGCGGGACTGTAGTGGGCTCGCCATACTCTGCATACGCCCGGGGTGTGTTAATTTGGGTGGCACCGCATGTCCCGTTCAAATCGTTACAAGAGGTAGTTGAAACTGATGGAAGGATGGCGATATTGCGAGGGCTGGTGGAGAGCAGGGAGGGATGCATAGTAAACACGTATGCCCCCAACCAAAACACAGCAGCATATTTCAGAGCCCTGTGTACCAATCTTAGTACGTGTATAGGAAGTGCGGTGATCTGGGGTGGGGACTTTAATTGTGTGTTGGATCCTGTGGTGGACAGATCAGATGGCAAGGTGGGTAAGCCTGGCCCAGCGGCGAGAGCGTTGCAGACACTGCCAACTGATTTTGGCTTTACAGAGGCGTGGAGGATGAAACATCCCACTGAAAGGCAATACTCACTATTCAGCCCCGCATCAACTGCACACTAGGCTCGATTACGTCTTTACTGCAGCAGATGTGAGGTCTGAGATTACCCAAATCGAATATAGGGCTAGGGTCTTCTCGGATCACTCGCCCCTGATCCTCGGATGGCAATATTGCCCCCCCCCCCCCCCCCCCCGAGGGCGAAGATCCCTACATGGCGCCTCCAAGCGGAGGCGCTTAAAGATCCAGTCTTTAGAGAAGATTTAAGGGAAGAGATTACTAACTTCTTTGAGGAGAATACTGGGAGTGTTGATTCCGCGGGCACATTATGGGAAGCTTTTAAGGTGGTGATGCGGGGGCGGCCATTGCTAAGTCAAGAGGGTTACAGGGTGGGGTCTTGGCTGACCTGCAGAGGACGGAAACCGAGCTAGAAACAGCATTGAAGAGCGGTGACGTAGACACGGAGCTGGTACTCCAACTACAGCAACAATGTGCAGGGCACTGGGAAAGACTCTGCAATCTCAATTATAGGAAATATGTTGAGAGGCAGCACACGGTGGGAGATAAGACAGGCCGCCTTTTGGCCTGGCGATACAAAAGCGAGACCCCTAGGCCTCAGATTAGGACCATTATTAGGGAGGACGGGGAGGAAGTGGCCACGCAAGAGGGGGTTAACAAAGAATTTGTGGATTATTACAGAGTGCTGTACGGAGATGAGATGGGTGACCAACGCAGGATAATCGAGAAGCTAGAAGACATAGGGCTGCCCAAGTTAAGTGAAGAGGAGAGGGAGGAGTTAGATGAGCCAATCACGTTGGAGGAGTTAGAGGAGGTTGTGAAGCAGTTGCCTACCTGTAAGACCCCGGGAGCAGATGGGTTCCCCAGCAAATTCTATAAAGTATATAGAGGGGAAATCCTCCCCCCAATGCTGGACATGCTTAATGAAGCTTTTGAGATAGGACGGTTGCCTGAGTCACTGAGAGAGGCGATTAGAATACCGCTGCCCAAGCCCAATAAGCCGGAGCATAGATGTGGTTCCTACAGGCCTTTGTCAATGCTAAATCAGGACAGCAAGATTCTCATGGCTGTCCTAGAAAATCGACTGCAGAAAGTGATTGGTAGACTCATACATCCTGCTCAAACGGGTTATGTCCCGAACAGGAACATAACACAACCATAGGCGACTCCATCGGGTGGTCGAATGGGGTAGTAAGAACGAGGGTGAGATGGCGATAGTGTCTCTAGACGCAGTTAAAGTTTTGATTCGGTCAAGTGGTCGTGGCTATTGGCTGCTTTGGAAGGGTATGGTATGGGGCCAGGCTATATCAGATGGGCTAAAATGTTGTACAGTGAGTCGCTTGCCAGGGTCCGAACTGAAGCGGTGATATCCGCGAGATGGCAACTTGGTAGAGGCACCAGACAAGGGTGCCCCTGGTCTCCGATGCTTTACATCTTAGCCCTGGAACCTCTGGCGATATGCCTTAGGGCACAGTATGATGCGATAGGCATTGAGGTAGGAGGGGAACGGCTCTTGATATCCTTGTACGCAGATTTGTTGCTGTGCTTGCAATACCCAGAAGAAAATCTCTTATACATACTTGAAGTGATGGAAAGGTATGCAGAGTTGTCGGGCATATCGGTGAACCCCCAAAAGTCAGTCATATTCCCACTGGGTAGCTATAAGGGGACCCCTGTAGATAGACTACCGGTGCTACAGGTACCATGGGCAACTAGCTCTTTTCGTTACTTGGGCGCAGATGTCTATCACACGGTGGAAGAAGAACACAGACATAATACGGAAGTAGCCGTCGAGAAAATTAGGAACAGCTTGCAGTTCTGGGCAAGATTGCCCTTGGCGATGATGGGGCGGGGGCTATGCTTAAGATGGTAGTTCTGCCCAGACTCCTGCATTACTTTAGTAATATCCCATACATAATACCCAAGAAGTTTTTTAGTAAATTGAACAGCATGTGTAGGGATTTCCTGTGGCACGGTACCCGAAACAGAGTGGCGTTTTGGAAATTGCAGAACTTTTATGAAAAAAGAGGTTCGACTGCCTCATTTTGAGGTTGATTATTTGGCGGGACAGTTACAATATGTAGCTAAGTGGCTTTCTGATGAAGTGACCCCCTGAGCACAGGATGCTTGGACAGGACTGTGCCCAGTTTTATTTGAAAGAAATGATTTGGCTGTCTGATACCGAAATGAAGGGGTGTCCTGCGATGTTGAGGCTTAGATGGAAAGATTGGCGTAGGGCTTGTCGTTTGATGGAAGTCCCATGCCCGTGCCTCCCACAGGTACCGCTGGTTGCTTTGGCAGGAGGGGATAATCAGTTGAAGGTGATTGTTAGGACCTACTGGGAATCGGTGGGGCTGGCAACGCTAGGCGATGTTTGGCAAGAGGGATCCATTAAGGAATTCATAGAACTCAGCGAAGAGGCGGGGCTACACACGGGCCAATATGTCACGTACATTAGGTTGGTACGGATGATTAAGAACACCTGGCCAGAGACAGTTTTGATAGAAGAACCAGATGCAGATTTGGGAGCAATATACGACATATCCGAAGGAGGTCATGAGATCTCGAGACTGTACGAGATGGTGATGGCTAAGGCGAGGAAAGATTTGACACATCTGAGACTGGACTGGGAGGCGGAAGTGGGGGCCCCGATGGAGGATGGGGTGTAGGAGCGTGCCCTGGGCTACCACAAAAAAGTGTCTAGGAATGCCAGATTAAAACAAATACAGCTGTATGTAACGCATAGGGCATACATGACCCCCTAGAGGATATCCAAGTTCCGAAACGCTGGAATACAAGTGTGTCCTAAATGTAACCCGGAGAAAGTGAAAATTGTGGAAAAGGTGGCCCAAGAAGATCTGTGGAGGCGCAACCTTGAGATATTCACAAATCGCGCTAAAATAAGTCAATATAGAAACAGCTGCAGCCGTGTGGTTAGACTGGTGATTTTCCACTGTCACCTTGAAAGACATATAACTTAAAAAGTTGCTAGCCTCACAGACTGCCCTTAATCTTGCATTTGTCACACTCTTGTGGCATTAAATGGGTAAGTAAGTGTTGATAAGCAGGGTTCCAAATTTTAATATCAATAAAGAAGCAAATCACTTAGAACACATTACGTCAATCTGACAATCAATTATTCATTGCTAAGTGCACCCTGGTATTCTAGAACACATTACGCCTTAGAACATATTACGCCAGAGCACATTACGCCAACACGTGTTTCAACCTTCCTAGGTCGTCTTCAGGGCGTCTAAATTACTAACAATTAATCCAACGCATAACTTCAATAGATAAATCCTAAATTCCAGAGGTAGTCAAGGGAGGGAACATATACAATGAAGAGGTCAAATGATTTCCCAAAGGAGAACAAATGATAAAGTATGGGGAACAAAAGACAAAAGAGCATTAGTATAATGATAATGACATTTCTATTTCCAAAATTAAGCAAAAGATTTGAAACTTTGAAAAAAGATTTTCCCTTAAGGAAAATTGCAACTTTTCTATGTATCTTTTTGCCGTTTATTTGGTGTACAGGCAATATTAGTAATTATTCTGCTTCGACAGAAAATCATGTAGCAAGTGCCGTGACTTAACATAGGAGAAACTCAGGGCCAAGTCCTCCCCCCCCCCCATATCTCACCTAATGTGAAAGTCTTTTCGGGTGCTGAGGCCCTATATTTTCTTCTGACACCATTGACAAAGACATATTGGTGATGAAAAGTTGCTATTTTAGCAACGGACAGATTTCCTGAAAGACCAAGTAAGTGTTTTAGTGCTAAGAGTCACATTAGACCAAATTAACTTGTTTTGGAACATAAATAACTTTTAGAATGCCTTCCATTTTACCTGAAAGTGCGAGCAGAGTTTTGAAACAAGATATTTATCGCACAAATAGTTTAGGTTCGCCAACGTTGCGTATTCTTGCCACGTTCTGCAACGAGAGAGTTGAGTTTGTTTATGCGTGTTAATTTAGCTACTCGAATAATATGCGGTTAACTTTGGGATATTTCTAACCTGTCTATGTTATTCAAACTCACCGGCTTAGCTGCAATGTACTGACTGATGTCTGACACCTTCGGGCAGTGAATGAATCATCGGCGGGTTCCCGTCGTTGCTATGGTGCCCAGATATCTGGTTCTGATCATGTGACGGTCACGTGCTCCATGTATGGGGTCATCTGACTATAGTTGCTAGGCAACTATACTAAACAGGAAAAGGGAATTATTTGAAGTAATGCTTCGTTCCACGGACTTGTTCCATGATTTTCCAGCCGAAATGCAGGCAAGAAAACTCTAATAGTTACATATTCTAAGATACTAAAAATATATTTGCACACGGTTAAATAATTCGGGAATATCCCAAAATTTTGCTGCCTTACACGGACTTGTTACATAAATATCATGTATTACCAATGTTTTATCAAACCTTAAAGTGTATTAATTGGTATGGACAACCTATGAATTAACTAAAATGTTGCCTTGCGTCATTATTTCTTGCTGTTCATAAGTTTATAAAAAGACATTTAAATCATGATCCTTATTAAGACCAAGTGATACACATCGAAGTTTACAAATCATTTTTGCTTCCTGTTGGCGTAGCTTCAACTCTGTCACCTCCTCTTGGATGGGGTGGAATCTGCTGGAGTCCAACATATCTAATATCTTTCACATCGTCCATTTGGTGATGCTCCTGCCAGTGGGAAGCCAACGGTAATCTAATGTCTGACTGTTTAAGCTGGTGAGATATGGGGGGGGGGGAGGGGAGGACTTGGCCCTGAGTTTCTCCTATGTTAAGTCACGGCACTTGCTACATGATTTTCTGTCGAAGCAGAATAATTACTAATATTGCCTGTACACCAAATAAACGGCAAAAAGATACATAGAAAAGTTGCAATTTTCCTTAAGGGAAAATCTTTTTTCAAAGTTTCAAATCTTTTGCTTAATTTTGGAAATAGAAATGTCATTATCATTATACTAATGCTCTTTTGTCTTTTGTTTTTTGTTCCCCTTACTTTATCATTTGTTCTCCTTTGGGAAATCATTTGACCTCTTCATTGTATATGTTCCCTCCCTTGACTACCTCTGGAATTTAGGATTTATCTATTGAAGTTATGCGTTGGATTAATTGTTAGTAATTTAGACGCCCTGAAGACGACCTAGGAAGGTTGAAACACGTGTTGGCGTAATGTGCTCTGGCGTAATATGTTCTAAGGCGTAATGTGTTCTAGAATACCAGGGTGCACTTAGCAATGAATAATTGATTGTCAGATTGACGTAATGTGTTCTAAGTGATTTGCTTCTTTATTGATATTAAAATTTGGAACCCTGCTTATCAACACTTACTTACCCATTTAATGCCACAAGAGTGTGACAAATGCAAGATTAAGCGCAGTCTGTGAGGCTAGCAACTTTTTAAGTTATGTAACCTGGAGAACGCTGACATGACATGTTTTGGTCGTGCCCGATCATCAGGTGTTTTTGGGGAGAAGTGGCGCAGAAACTGGCTGATAAAGGGGTTACTCTCGTCACAGACACGGCCTGTGCCTGCTTGTTGGGCGGGTTTCCTAGGCCACGGAAACTCAGGCATATTGAGAAACTGAGAAATCTGGCGTATGTGCTGGCGAAACGTAGGATCGCCATCGGGTGGAAGAAATGCCACAAACCCAAGGTGGATGTTTGGTGGAAGGACTTGCAGAAATGGGCGGAGGCTGAAACGGTGGCATGGCAAGAAGCGAGTAGCCGGGCCGATGCAGGGGAGGCGGGCACCCCGTTGGCTTGGAAAACGCTAATAGCAGAATTGTTTGGAGTAATATCAGATCCAACAGACTCCGAAGAGAACGAAACCCAGCCACAAGTGCCAAACATTGAATGAGAGTGACAAATAGGCTGACGGGGGAGGGAGGGGTAGTGGGAGCAGTGATTAAGACAACTTGATGTGTAATGGAACTGTTATGATTATGCTGCTTGTTTGGTTTTTGCTGTTTTGTTTGCATAAAATCAAAAGAAATTAAAAAAAAAAAACTTAAAGTCACCAACAAAGTTGGTCCCCAGGCGCTCTGACGGATCTGCAAGCGAGACAGCGGGATGGGTTAGTAGGGTGAAGAGGGAGTAGGATAGTGAAAGGAGTGGTGGTCTGTTGGCAACTTCATCTCGGTGTGCACTGAGCTTAGGTGCGAGTATCAGAGCAATGTCAGTCCTTGTGTGCTGTTGGTGCGGTTTGTGTGTTGGTGTGGCGAAGAGAATGCGGCCTGCGGTGCAAGAGGTGGTTGTGTTAGTTTTGTGCACGAGTTAAGTATGCAGAAAATTTGAGCTTTTTTGGTTAGTGGGTTATATGTTATGCAGCTAATCACAGTGTGGCCGAATGCCTAGCTGTATGGTGATAAATAGCCCCTGGTCAACCTAAAATAATGCAGAAACTTATTCTTCAGAGCATATGCACCTTCATAAGCTCCCAAGGGTAAGCAGGGGACATTAGTCAAACTTAGGGGCCCCTATTTTTCCCAGCATTATCGGAGGTTCTAGGGGCAGAACCTAAAGCATTTCTCCCACCTACAGGAGATCCATAGACCTGAAAGTGGGGGACAAATACCTTGTTGCAAGTTGCTTCAAACCTAGGTAGTTAGCAACCGGTGTATACAGATTATTATAGAGGTGGTTCTGATGGACAAAATCATGGGGCCACAGCCAGAGATGCTCCTTTCTTGTAATGAAGGTATTCGTGGGCCATGACCCTTATTCCTATCCAGGGTGGAGAGGGCATGGGAGGTGACCTACCTGGTCCCCATTCAACTGCTACCGTTCACACATTTGGGGAGGTGCCATAGGTCAGCTCCAACTTCCTCCCAACATCACCCCTCTTTACTGGGTCTGAGTTTTCATAGCTGGATCAACAATCTCTGGCAATATTTTCCTTCGATTTCACGCCTACACTTGCGTTGCTGTGTCCCCCCTGGTGTCACTCAGGGCTTCAACCTTTTCCTTGAGGCCCGTTATCCCTTCCAGGATTTTAGTCAGCATGTCAAATATTTCCTTTCTCTGAGGAGTCTGGTAGTGAAGGTAAAGCTAACTTGTATCTTTGCTGTGTTCTTTCAGTCAATCATATATCGGTAATTTAATCTGCGCTCCAACACCGTTTCTTAGATCTGGGGTGTTTTTGGAGAAACCCGCCCTACCAGTTTAATTTGGGCCTGTCCTGGTTAGATTTTCTAGCTTTGCCCTTCTGCAGTAGCCCTTTATTACATACCCTAGGTTTCTTGATAGTTGCACTTGCCTAGGCCCCTCTCTCCGCCCTCACCACTTCGACTGACAACACTGCAAAACTATTTAAGGACTCGGGGGTCCCTGTTAAACACATACAAGTCTGTAGGAGGGAACTCATTTCTGTGTTAATTCCCTTCAACCTCAGAGACCCCCAGCTCTTTTGCTTGACTTTAGGACTTAAAATTTTTATCCTGGAGTGAGACCTTTTTTCTCATTCTCTCAAGTATTTTCCTTGATTTTGTCTTTTTTCCTTTGGTTTTGGAGTCTGACAAACTCCGTAGGCATCTTTTTATATTGTGAGACACAGCACCTTCAGTGCAGCGTCACTGAGAATTCCTTTGAATTTCTCTTAAGGTTTACATACCTTCACTTGGTTGGATAAACTACTGTTTCCAAGAGTAGTAAAGTGAAATTGACTATTTGTATTTGTAAAGCGCACTTACAGCCCACAGGCATCGCAGCGCTTGCAAGTAGATGAAAGGAAGCTTAATTGTTAATACAGTGATACAGTCTTAGTTACAGGCATGTTGTGTAAACTACTTACCCTTTTCTCTCTGTAGCACACGCCATCTTACATGGAGTGCTGGGGGTACTTAGCATCTCCTTTTGTCTACTTTGATATATTTTATTTGTATCACGCTCGTACACAAGTGTTTCAGAGCGCGACTAGCCAAGGGAGGGGAAGAGGGGAGAACACAACGATCTTACTAGGCCCAGTGACATTGAGAAAACGCAAGTGCATGGGAAAGGGAGAGTGGAAAGTGCGGGGCAGAGGAAAGCAAGTGGCAAGTGCTGTGTTTAAAGGCAGCAGACTGGGTAGTCTGATTAAGTGCAGAAAAAGAAAAAATAGGGGGCTTTAGGGGTACAGATACAGTCCCCAGTGCAAGGGGTGGTGGGGAGGCAGTGCAGGAGGGTGGCGGTTTCTTTTTTTAATTATTTATTGTTTGGCTGTATAGAACAACCTTTCAACAATTACAAAATAGATAAAAACATATCGAAAACATATTGCAATTCAATTCATCTATATATAACACATTTTTTAAATTTTGCACCTGACACCCAATATATAAAAGATTTTTATAGCAGCAGCATTTTTTTTTTTTTTCCCCTTTCTTTCTTTCCCTTCTATCACCATTCTCTCATGACAGCATTCACAATCACCTTGGATATACTTCATTTAAAAAGCCCGTTGTAGCTAATCTAATTGACATTCTCTTTGTACCAAAAATCAATAGCCATAATTCTTCCATATCAGTTACAGTTTGCGTTGTAAAGCAATGGAAATAGTATTTACAACGTATGACATATAATGCAGGACAGTAGACAACATGTTTCAGCGTTTCTGCGTTTGCAGGATCCATACAAAAACGGCAGATGTTCTCGCTGGCATCAATTTGTTTTCGCCTAAATAAAATATCCCTTGTGTGCCACAAATTTAGACGAAAACGAATATAGTCATCTCTGAATTTTGGAGATGGGTATTTTAAAATGTATGGTTCCGCAACTCTAAATTTTTTATGGCCAAACTGGGCAGTGTTCCAATCTTTAGAGTGGGAACATTTTTCTAAGGTATGTATCCAGTCTTGCCGATATAATTTAGTTTTAGCCTGCGTTGGATTATGAATTAAAATATCTACGGAGATGTCCGCATCTAAGAGGATATTTATAGCTGTGTTTAACCAGCATTTTGGGTATTGATGATCGGAGTACAGTAAATATTTACCCAAGATACCGGATATGTCTAGACATTGTAATGACAGAATGCATTTTCTCAGCAAGGCTATCAATTTCCATGCAATAGTACTGTATAGCGATAGCAGCCCTAATTCAAAACGAATCATTGCAATGGGGACACAGGCAGGCAAATTAAAAATTGAGCGCCAATATTTTCCTTCTAATCGATCCCACACTAAACGGGGCAGCATCGATGCAGCTTCAGAGCCATACGAAATAATGGGTTTTACTTTCATGGAATAGAATGTTATTATATGATTGCATGTAAACTTTCCAAATTTATATAAGATGGCCTTAGATTGGGAAATTAGGGTTTGCAGTTTCAGTTCAAGTTCTTTTTTGATCACCTTATCATTATTACCCTGGGTGATCATAATGCCCAAGTATTTATATGTTGAGGTTAGAAGAATCGGCTCTTTTTTTATATACCACTTATATTGAAAGTGTTTTGTCATTTTACGATTTTGGCATATCATAATTTGAGTTTTCGTTAAGTTTACAGTCATAGCATTTTCTACAGTATACACCGATAATCCATTAATCAAACGTTGCAAACCTGCAGGAGTTTTTGATAATAGAACAAGATCGTCTGCATAAAGGATCCATGGTATCTGTTCTTGGTCCAATTTAGGAGCATCAGAGTTAACGTTCTGAAACTTTTCACCCATATCAAGGATAAATAAGTTAAACAATGTAGCTGCCAGGATGCATCCCTGTTTTAGTCCTCGATATGTTAAAATGGGGCGGGTTAATATCCCGTCACGGGTAAGACGAATATGAACTGATGTATTTTCATGAAAGATGGATATTAACTTAACCAAAGAATAGGGGCAGCCCAATAGTAGCAATTTTTGCAGCATTAGATTGCGATCTATAGAATCGCAAGCTTCCTTGAAATCTACAAAGGCAATGAATAGCGATTTTTTTTGATGAAAACAAAGTGCCTTGATTGCAGTCAAGGAGACGATATTTATAGCCGTTCCCTTACCAGCTACAAATCCTGTTTGAAACCTCACTCTCATATTTGATGAATTAATCCATTGTTGAAGATCTCTTAGAATTAATGAGGCAAAGATTTTCCCAGGAGCATCTAACAGGGCAATTGGCCTATAGTTTGCGGGGTTTTGTCTGTCGCCTTTTTTATAAATGGGTACAATCAATGAAGTACACCATGATTTGGGGATCTTTGGGTAATTACAACTTGAGAGAAGATTTCAAACAGGATGGGGGCCCATAGGTTCGGAAATTCTTTTAGCATGGCATTAGAAAGGCCATCGGGGCCTGGAGCACGGGATCTACTTGCTTTGTGGATAAGATTAAGAATATCGTCTATTGTGAAATCTATTGAGAAGGATCCCTCAAGTTTTACAGGAGGTACGCAGTTAGTAGAAGGGAGAAGAGCATAGAGATCAGTAAAATGGGAGATCCATGTGGTAGAAGCAACGTCATTAGTCTGCATCTGACATTGAGTGGTGTTATATGTGTCTGATATTAATGTCCAACATCCTGCAGTGTTTTTAGTCAACATTTTAGCTAACATTGCCTCACCATCTTTCTGGTATAATAAAGAAAGATAAGTTCTTCTCCAGTTCCTATGTTTGGTTTTAATTGCTTTAAGAGCGGCCAAGCGCTGATCCACTGGTAGAGATTGAATCGCTTTCTTATTTTTTCGAAATAGAGCTTTCGCTTTCTGCATATCTTGGTTATAAGAGTGTGCTGCAACCGAAGATCTTGTTATCTTAGTAGAACTGGCAAATTGATACATTAGTTTTGTATAATCAATATCAGAATTACAGTGGTTTAGCCAGGTTTCGCTTGATATTTTAAGAGAATCTGTGAAATGTAATAGTTTCGTACTGGTCCATCGTAGGCGATTTCGACCAAGATTCGCTTCAATAGTTCCTTCCATTGTTATCGGTGTCATAAGTGGAGCAGTGCTTTGAACAGTACAGTTCGGTGGCCAGTGAAGATGTAACATATTGTGGTCACTGGCGGAAGATGGCAGAACCTGAAACCCTTTTAGGAGATAGAACAAGGAGCAGCTGACATAAATGAAATCTATAATAGCCACGGAACTACCCCTTTTCCATGTCGGATGGGGAGGAGAGTCCTCAGGAAATGTTCCATTTACCATGATCATGCCTTTCGATTGTATAAACGCATTCCAGCTTCGTACTCGATCGTCAGATAACACTTTGCTACTATTTAGACAATGGAGATTTAAATCTCCCGCTAAAATTATGTGCGTTTGTTTCTTGTATTAATGTATTTTTTCCCATAAGCGTTCAAGGGAGCGCAAGTAGGAAACAGTAGAAAGAGCAACTGGATTCCAATATGTATTAATCAAAGCGTATTGACAATCGTCAATAGATAGTTGTGCTAGCTGGAGATACGGAGTCAAGGATTCATGTGAAATAACACTCATGGATGGCGATGTTTTCAACATGATTAACAGGCCAGACATTGGTCGACCTTTATTTGCAGAAATAGCAGGATTTAGGATGGGATAATATCCATCCCATGATGGGCAGTTAGTTAGCCATGTTTCCTGTAATAATATAAAATTGTACTCTCTTAGTTTAATGACAGCATCGGAGAAAAGATGTTTGAAGCCTCTAGTATTCCAGCTTAACAATGAAAGATGCTTACTAGGGGAAACGCTATGCTTGGGAGGTAGAACACCGACATTCACAATGTTGTTTACATTGTGAACCACTCGAGTTCACTTTAGTGGAGGTGACCAATGTTAGTTGTGCATCTTTATATGGGACTGTAATAGCAGAGCTTCTTTGATAGTCAATCGTAAGCTCAAAACCCAGATCCCACAAGGCTGCGCGAGCGGCCCAAAGAGTGTTTAGGACCACTCTTGAGCGGAGCCAGATTCGCACTAAGGACAGGTCGTTATTATTTAAGAATTCGACTTGTTCAATATCGGCAGAGTTGATATCCTCCAAAGCGTATATATCACCAAAAATAGCTAGAAGGCTAGCACGATTCAAATCATATGAGTGATACGGCAAAGGTCTACATTTAATAATTAGTGAGTGAAGATTTTGTTTTACATCGGGTTTTTTCAGTGTGTTTAGAGTACTCTCTGGATTCGAGGTGAGTGTCGCATGAGGACTTACGTGTTTAGTAGGGGCAAATGGAGTTTGTTTTGAAGATGAGGCAGCAAATACAGATTGGTTTAGATTCGAAGTGGTAATAGATGAAGGTAATTTCTGCCCGCCTTCATCATACTTAGTGCCATTATCAGAGGACTGGTGATATTTTAACATGTATTGTTCAATGGCTGAAGCTATAATATGATCTAAGGTTGGTGGCACGGAGGATGAATTACATTGATCCGTTTTATTCGCATCTGCCAAGGAGGGAAGGGAAAGCAACTGTGGTAGTGGTTTTATTGTAGAGGGTAATCTGAGTTGAGATAACTTATTGGCTCCAATTTGGGAAGGAGCACTATCTTTGATTTTAGATCTACCACTAATGTTAGATTCAGCCGGAGTAAGTTTAAGGCTTTTAGCTTCTAAATAAAGGTCTATTTCTTTACGCAGCTCTGAGCGTTTTAAACATAACTCAGTATCAGATAGATCTTTCACTTTTACAGCACTGGTTGATGTTGGGTGATTATCAATTATCGCAGACTCATTGTCAATCAAAGCCACAATATTATTTAGGGGTGAATGTTCAGCTGGAGGTTGTATATTTACAGGTTCTTTTAAGCTTTTCTCTGCAGCGATTTTTGCATATTTATCTCGTACTGCTTTAGCAGCTAAAGTCATTTTATTTTTGGCAGGTGGTTTAGCCCTTTCAAAAAGGATTTGGCGATCGAGGAGGGAATGTGCTGCTTTGGTTGATTTTTTGTTTTCTTTTTTAAGGGGTTAGTATGAGTCTGTTTGGTCGGGACAGCACCCGAGAAAATTGTGAATAGTTCTTTAGAAGGTTGTGATTCATTCGCTGATGGTGAGAGCAACAGAGTATTAGGTAATGGACATACAGGAGCACACTTCTCAGTAGTGGAATGAAGTTCCCGAATAATATGTGGAAATGTAGGGAGGGTAAATTGGGCAGATGTAGCCGTATTTGTCATGGACAGTTTTGGTTTTTCTGATGGATTATGGGAAGAATCATTAGTTGGTTCCTGTTGTAATAATACAGCAGAAGTTAACTTTGGTTTTTTAGGAGAGAAGGGGGCAGTGTCATTAAATGATTTCAACTGTTGTAAACGTAGTTGTGATTGCCATCTAATTAATTTAATAAGTTGCTTATCTTGGATTTTAAGTTTTTCATCTAAGGACTCACATAGTTTAAACAATGATGATATAGCCAGATTCATAGCGTGCAAGGTGGTTTCAATTAGTACTGTAGAAGATAGACATGCAGTAGAAGGAGGGAGTAAAGAAGGCAAGGGCATGGAAGGAGACAGAATAGGTTTCGGCATGGTGTCAGACCGTCTGGGAGTAGGTGCTAAATATGAGGATACAGACATATGTTTCTCATCATCAGAGTATATGTGGGAGATTTCTGGTAGTTCGTAGTTTGCTTCAAGCATCACATTAGTATCGATAAAGGATGAATTTGGACAGTGGTTAAGTTCATCTTGAACCTTAATAAACTCATCAGCCAATACTATAACCGTAGGGTTAAAAGGTGTACCACACATAGAAGGAATACATGAAGCAGCAGGAGTTAATAGACCATTTGACCCAGATGTAACTAAAGGCTTGCTAATGGGCATAGATTTATCATTCTGCGGTAACTGTGTGCTCACGTCTTTTGTGGTCTGTGGATCTTTGTCGCTTACTGATTTCCCCAGATCAGTATAGGAATCTGGCAAAGAAGCCGGTTGTATCGGAATTTCGCTATCTTTCAGCATAGTTATATCTGAAATAGAGCGCTTGGGTTTAGGCTGCATTATAGACGATGGAATATCAGACATAGCACAATTATCAGGTAATTCGCTGCTACAATGCCTTTTGTCTTTGCCCATAATGGCAAGCATCTCTTGTATATCACGAGACGCTACTTTTGCTTTAGATCTCGCAATTTTAGGAACTCGGGAAGCTGAGGTCACTTGTGGACGCGGTGTACTGCCCATTATTGTTCTTTTCTGAGAAGCTGAAGGAGGGGAAGAGGGTGGAGCTGCCGCCAGCTTGTTTGATCTAAGATAATAAAAGCGCCGGCGCATTTAATACACCACCCAGAAGAGCATTCGAATGGCTATTTCAATTAGAAAGCATGGATTTTTTTTCCTCTTTCTTCACGAAGCAATGATATTCATCTAAATAGTCTGAGGCAGTTATTCGGTTTCCAGGGAAGGGAACGCCCGACAGCTTGTGGAGCTGCCAGAGTCCGACTCTCCACCCCAAACCCTGAAAACTAGTCAGATAAATGGAAGTGTGGTTAGCAGGTGAGAGCTTTGATTCAGACCACTCACCGCTCACAGCCGAACAGCCAAACAGCGGCTCCAGCCCTTACTGCCTCCAGGGCTTAACGCCGCAAGGGCGGTGATGCCGGCAATGTGAGGAGTGAGGAGATCACGTGATCCGTCACGTGATGATGGTAGACCCCGCCCCCTCCAGGAAGCGGCCAGGCAGCAAGAGCAGCGCTGCGTTCGTCAGAAAGTAATTAGTCAGAGGAGCCGACGTGCACAAGACCAAGCACTCCTTCCAAATGAGCAAGAACACCATTCTGTGGCGGTTTCTCATGTTACATGTTTCTCATAACATTTTTATGTTACACTAGTACAATTAATGGCTGGTGGCAGTGGTTTACATTTTCCTACCACTATGCATTTTTACCACAGGCTGCATTCACAGATGCAGTATTGCACCCACGAGTGCCCATTTGATCCAAATTGCCCTGGTCATCTTTTTTGCCATTTCTTGTTTGTAAGATCCTTCTTGAGATTTACTCTGCGCGCTAAACCAGGTTTGGTCCCAGTGTTCATTTTGTCTGGCAGGGCAAGAAGCAAGGGAGGTGCCCGAAACTCCATGCTTGGCCTCCTTGGTTACAGGAATGCACCCAAAGGTGATTGACCGGCTGGCTGTCCTCGGAGGACAGCAACCCTGCTGTGCGACAGCTAGGCTGCGAATGGATGGGAACGACTTGTATAAAAAGGTGAGGTATTTTGCAAGGAAGGCAGAGTCGACCACTGGACGAAGGAACGGAAGAAGAAACTGGAAGAGAAGCTTGCTGCACCCTTGGTTGGCCCCTGTGAAGCCCTGCTGAAGCTCCATATTTCGAATTGACTAGAGAAGCCCGGAAAGGACTTCACCCCTTGGGTTGGTGGGACCAACTGACCCAAAGACTAACTCGACTGGAACGCCTCTTCCTGCCGGCTGAACTTCTTCGCTGCTGCTGTAACCGAGTGCCAGGGGACAGGAACACCAGAATCAAGTGCATCGCCTTTAAGCCGGATGACTCCCTCGAAGTAGGAGTAACCAAGCCTGAGCCACCTCACAAGTGTGCTGGACCCCAGAAGCAAGGAAAGTCCACAAGGTGCCCAAGAACAGCTGTGGTGCTATTTGCGAGTAGCTGAAACCGCAAAGTGCTTCTGATCTGCATTGTGCCCATTGCTGCTGCCGAAATTCAAACCGTAGTGCAGGAGTCTCCAGATGTCCTCCCTCTTGTCCCCACGACTGAGGCCCAGGAACAGGATATGCAGGACTACTACAGGAACAGACGCCAGCTCAAATCTTTTCTTCAGACTCAAGGTACTGTGTAACTAGGGGTACTTACCTCTTGTGTGTAGCTTGCTTGCTCTCACTGGAGACTTGCATTGGCTGCCCTTTGCAGAGTTGCTTGCATCTTTGCTTTTCACAAGGCTCCCACCTTGTGGCCCAACAGTGATTCTATTAGTGCCTCAGCTCCTCTAGACTTTGCTCAATTGACATCGGCCGTCCTGGCTCCCTGCAGACTCTTCTTACCCTCTGACTTTGTTATTGCTCACTTCTAAAGCAGCGTTATTTTAAAACGGACGTTAAATTAACAAATAATTATTTTATTCAAGAAACCTTCAGCATAAGTAATTTGAATACCGGTTACTGTGAATCTCTAGGTTACAACCCTACAGCTCACATTGACCCCACTTGAGATAAGCCTGGCTGCTCAGTCACTACCAACTTGCGTAATAAAGGCCTATACCAAAGGTTGGGTTACCTATTGCCAAGAGGACAAGGCAAGTGTAGTCTCCCACAGGGTTACTACATACAATCTTGCCTTTCCCAAGCCCTCATCCACACCACTCTCCCCAGCCAATAAAGAACTGTTTAGAGCAAGTGGGGTTTCATGTTGTGAAATGGGCCCATATCCAACACCTTTATCATTATAAATGTCCACTATAGCCACTACAGAGTAACCGGGGTCAGCTTTGTCTACTTCGGGCCTCGCTAGCTAGGAACACATTCTTCACACCCCTCCCCCTCCTGACCAGGTCTTAAATTAACTTCAAATGAGGCCAATGTGTCCAGTTTCTTTTTTTGTGCATGAAAGATGAAAACTACAATTTGTAGTCCCAGCCTGGTTTTCACAAATTCCTATAACCTCCTCATTAGTTTAGGTCACAACACAGTTATGACTAGTTATTTTGGGCTGGACTACTTGATTATTTGCTGAGATGGAAGTCTCTTCTGGGATAATAAAAAATGCTGAAGATGCCAAAGTCTGACAGCAGCCCTTGAATCTCAGCAATTAAAAGATTCACATCCACAATGGGCTGAATCATCTTCAGCAGCTTATTACCTCTACCCTCAGGAGTGATCGAGGATTCTGCCTTCCTTTTAGCCATATCAGATTACCCCACTCTCCTTTCAGCTAGTGCCCCTATTAAGCTTTAGGGACAGAGCACGTGTTGGCTAAAGGCCAAGAGAAAAGAAGAAACCGCCTTTCTCGTTCAGCCTGGGCGAGTCACGCTTGAGAGGCTGCCTTTAGTCAGTCTCCTCCCCCTCGCCCAGGCAACGGTCATTAAAACTATTGCAGTTATAAGATGCCGGTCATTCGGGAAATCAAGTGATCAGATGAAACCGTGGATTAGTAGATCATTGGATATCGTCATAGTTCACTATGTCTCCAATCTGATTAAACTTTTCCCTCACTTTTTCTTCCCATTAAACACAGACAGGCAAACGTTTTCAACAATGAATACATTGCAGTGGTGTGGCAGTGCGCATATTCAGTAGCTCCGTGGCTACAGCACAATATCAGCAGCAAACACCAGTTTATCCAAGGAAAGCGCACGGCAGACATGTGAAAGGATTCTGCGCCTTAGACTCCATGCCTTGCGGACACCTTGCATTGCAGACACAACCCTTCCCACACCAGGCTTCATCACTCCAGGGGAAAGGCAGCTTCCTTTGGAGTTAATGGACCTGTGTGGGAGAAAGCAGGAGCACATGGTCCTACGTGTCCGTTTATTTTTTGTTGGGAGTATTTGCCTATTTTTGGTGAGTTAAAGTGGACGATACATCTATCTGTAGTTCTGCCCGTACCCATAGAGTCCTTTGACTCCTGGCTAAACGACTCAGTCCTTATCACCGACACCGTTCCCTCCCGCAATGTACCACCTCCACTGGTTTATCCCCCACCTGAAGGGGTTCAAAACCCAAAACCGCTCCCTCAAGCAGAAATGGCAAGCCTACAGAACCCCTCTAAACAAGACAGTATTCGCACAGCATCACCGAAACTAAAAATCTGAGATCTGAAAGACCAAAAACGCCTATTATAATAAAGGAATCCCAAACAGCCACAGCAGCAAACAGCTGCACAGAATAATCTCGGAATTCCTGCACCCTTCTTGCACCTCTACCCCGACCACCTCCACACAAACTCCCTCTCTGAACACTTTCACATTACTGCCCTAGACAGAACAGCCATCCTTAATGTCAAACTCTCCAACTTGACACACCCCCTGCTCTCCCAATGCCTGCTTTTCAAGAATCCACCACCCCCAGAAGCCTTTTGTTCTGCTCTTTCAATCCCATCTCGAGTGAGGAATCAGTCATACTATCCAGCAGCCGACCTTCCAGCTCACCCCTTAACCTGTGTCCCCGCCCCTCTCCTCAAAGAAATCTTCACCTCCACTTGTGCAGGAGAACTGGCAAGGTCCATAATTCATGACTCCCTCACCTCTGGCATTTTCCAAGGACCCTACAAACCCCTTCTAAAGAAAGCATCCTTTGACCCTCTCCAACCAATCAACTATAGGCCCATTTTAAACACCACATTCTTGGCAAAGCTAATCGACCGCTCTGCAAACTCACAGCTTAACTGTTTGAGGAATCCAACAACCTCCTAGACCCCATGCAACCAGGCTTCCGTCCGCACCACGGAAAAGAAACTGCTCCAATCTTGATCTGGGATGACCACAAAGTCTCAGCAGACTGAAGGATGTGCAGCACTTGTTCTTGACCTCTCTGCAACATTTGCCACCATTAACCACTCAATCCTCCTTGACAGGCCACCCTAGGAATCCGAGACGCAGCACTCAACTGGATTGCCTCTTTCCTTAAGACAGCAAATCACTCTGCTGCCCCCTTTCCTCTCCACACCCAGTTAACACTGGAGTGCCCCAAGATATCTGCCTCGCACACCTTTACATGACCCCTCTGCCAGGGATCATCTGCTCTAACACCTACTATAACTATGGCGACAAAAATCCTAATACCAAACTCAAGCTCAGATCCTCAGCCTGACCTCGCAGCAGGTTTCATGAAGGCCAACCACTTGCCAGCTTCACTGATCAGCTGAGGAATGGCCGAAACAGTAGTGTCAACTCCTTTCCCCAGTTTTATAGAGTCAACACTGTACATTTTGTACTGTTATGTACTATGGTCACACGTTTGTTCAACAAAATCCCTAGATTCTGTAAGGGATTATACTTGTACATGTTTATTTTCAATTAGATCCCGCTAATTTGACTGGAAAGATCAATGTATTGTTCACAGATCTTATGTTATGAATTTGTGTCCTGCTCTAAAGAAACTTTTATGCATCAAAATAATTAGGCAAAAAGCCAAATTGTTCATACTTCAACCTAGAGCAATGTTTTTCTTTGTGTAGGGTCAATTTAATGTGTACTTAAGTTCAGTCACTCTTATAATTTCTTTGTAGAGTGATCTATTGTCGAGGAAGGAGGCAATCCAGCTGGCCGCTTCCTGTGAGAATCTAGCCACTGATATTGGGTTGTGGCATAGGGTTCTGTGATCAAGGTCAAATGCGGCAGAGAGATCAAGTAGACGTTTCCCAGCACAATTTGCTTATTCCAGCAGATTGTCTTGGTCCAGGAGGGCGGGTTCTGTTCCATGCTTGCGACGGAAGCCAGATTGGCGAGGATAGAGTATGAGGTGGTCTTCCAAGGTTTGGATTTGAGTGTAGGCCACTGTCAAGAACTTTCAGCCGGAATGGGAAATTGGTGATGGGTCGTTAGTTGGGGTGGATGGTTGTGTCCAGTGATTGTTTCTTTAGCAGGGGTGTGATCCAAGATTCGTTGAGGGATAGTGTTAGTTGCGAAGGAGGAGTTAACTATGGCAGTAAGGTGTGGGGAAAGAGGAGCCATACATTGATCAGTGTGGCTGGGCAACCATCTCCTTTTCATTGGGAAGGTTTGACAACGATGACTGGTGGTCAGGTCAAGTTCTGATATGGGCTTGAAGTGAAAGAGTTGGGAGTGAGTGGGCGTTGTGGGAGGATGTTGAGTGGCAGTATTAGCAATGCTGTCCGACTTAAGATTGATTTAGCATCCAAGAAGGTAGATTTGCAGTGAATGCATCTTGGATGCTGCTACACCAGGAGTTTGTGAGATTGTTGACAATAGGAGCGATCATTGATTAGAGTACACATAGGATGCTTCTGAGATTCTAACATTATAGGACGCTGCTTTGGTCTCCAGGACGTCCTGTTTGTATTTGGTGGCTTGGGTTGTGAAGACAGCCTTGTTGGCGGTATTGGGGGTCCTTCAGCCAGATTGTTTCTGCTGCTCGTTTTTCTGCCCTCAGGGTGTGGAGGGAAGGGGGGGAGGGGGGAGTGGGTAAACCACCTTTTTTGTGGCTGTGGTTCTTGGCTTTATGGAGCTTAAGAGGAGTTAGGGAGTCAACCGCATTGGCTAGTAGGGTGTTGTAGTCTACTAGTGTGTGGATGTTGTAGTTACTAGGCTTGCTTGAGTAGGGGTGCGATGGTGAAGGATACGCAATGGTGATCTGTCCAAGGGCAGGGAGCATTGGTAACGGATGTGCTGCATTTGTGATCAAGTAGCCAATCTAATATCCAGCTGTGAGTGATTAGGGTTGAGGATACGTTGGGTGCAGCAGAGGGCTGTGGTGGTACTGGCCAGAGCTAGTGCCTCAGCATCTGATGAGTCGTTGAAGCCTAGGTTGAAGTCTCCTAGAACTAGGAGCTTTGTGGTAGGTTTGAGGACGCCATTGATGTTCAAAAAGGTATTGAGAATTCCCAGGGGCGATATAGCACGAGTAGGGTAATGGAGCCGAGTGAAAAATGCTGAACTTCGTGGCTAAGATTTTGAATTGGGGATGGGCAGGGTGGCATACCTAAGGGGTATGGTTTCCTAGATCAAAGCAACGCCACCTACTTCGCTTGATATAGTCTTCCTTGAGAATGGCATAGCCGGTGGACTGCAATGGATAGGGCTGGTCTCGTGGAGGGGTTAAGCTACATTTCAGTGATAACTAGGATGGCAGTATTATTGGTGACGAGATCATAGAAGTTGGAGCTCTGTATTGCGAAGTCCTAAAGGGTGGACACCGCACAACACCTCTGCCATTAAAATGCAGCTATTTCCCCCCCCCCCCCTCCAACGACAAAAATGCAGTCTAGCTTGATAACCTAATGCGCTCTCCCACACTAGCATGCTCTGCAGACCAACTGCCTAGCACTCATCCACATGCCAGTTCGATATGGGTAGCTAATAGGGACTTGGCACTCCCCATCCTCCTTCATATTGGCTAAAATGCACACACGCATTCTAAATTCCCCTGACAAATGTGCCATACCTTGGCCTTCGGTCCACCGAGGGCATTCACCTACAGCGCTTTGCGACCATACCAATGTGAAAAAGTGCTATTCAAAAGACAATTACATTAACTGCAACAATGGCTTTGATGTAGGAGAGGTGTACAGGTTAACCCATTCAAAAGCTAAGCCACAGGGCCTTGCAGAAGGGGGTAGTGCCAAGAGCATTCACTCATTTAATTCCTTGCTGGCAAGGTGGAAAGAAAGGGTGCAGGAAAGAAAGAGGGTGCAATCTTTTTCCAAGGATACATTTTCGCACTGCAAAGAGGACTTTCGATATAGAAGATATACAGGTTAGCCTATTTTCAGCTAACACAATCGGGGCTCGCACAAGGGGTAGTGCCAACACCAAAACCTACTTTGAAACACAAGTCACTCACGCCTCTTGTTCAAGAGGGTGGATATCAGCTAGTTGGAAAAAAAACATGGGTCACTCAGCTGGAAGTGCCAGTCTGTACTGGTCACGATGAAGACCTGGTAAAGTATCTAGGCCAGATAATCCAATACCTCCATCTGCACAAGCGCAGTACACAATTGAAATAAACTCCAGGCAGTTGGTCAGATTTCAGACAATAAGATACTTGCAACCTCTCTAATATTTAATAAAGTGTGCAGTCTTAGCCATAGCTCAATAATGTTAGTGTGATATCAGCTTGGCCCGTGGTTGCAATCTGTGGGGGGTGTAGGTGTAGTGTAAAATGGTCGGAGATTTTAGAGAAGAGTCCGTCAAGGGAAGAAGACAAATGAGCGACAGTGTAGTGGGGATGAGAAATAAACGCTGGGTGCATGTTAAGGGAGTCTGAGGAACACATGGGGATATGGTGAGGGGGTTCTAGAAGTTTTATGCATGGTATATTATCATGAGGGATCACATTCCACATTGGAAACGCATACTTCCAGATTATTCTGGAGATGGCTTCTATAGCTCGCCATAATGTGCTGATGTACTTGGATAAGTGAGCGATATTAGTAAGATCGTTTTGCACTAACTGCTGTCGAGAATGCTACAGCCATTAACCCTAGGGGAAGTGAACACAAGACTAGAAAGGGAAGCTAAACCTCTCTCGGAAGGTAATGTGGACAGAGCAGCAAGGCTTCCCTCTCTATAGGTAAAGTATGCTGACACAAAGGTACAATTAGTTCACATGCTTATCCATCAAAATAAAAACCACAATATACTGTATAATACTCCCAACACATACAAAACAGATTAAACAAGTATTTCAGTACTACATTGTATGAATATATACTAAGCATATTATAAAGAGTAATGCACATACAAGAACTCGCCTAATCCAGCCCTTGTATATATGTGAAAGGCCCTAGACCTGGTGGTCAGCACCTTCAATAGGAGAAATAATGTTTCCAACAAGAAACATAGGATACAAAGCCCTAAAGGCTATAACATTAATCCACAATCACTTAAGACTCCCAATGCATTGTGCAAGTATCAGTGTAGTCACATAGCATGACGCCAATAGGGAAAAATTAATGTTTTAAACCATAGTCAAAAGGTGTCCAAGTCCAAACATAGCATTACAATTACTCAAGGATTTCAAAGACAAGTATGCGCATAGCTCAGGCAGTGGTTAAGTACATTCATCATAATAGAAATGATGGGTATGACTCTAGAAATTAATATAAAATCACAGGCAACTGCACAAGTTATGAAACTTGACCCAGAGTTCACTGAACTCAGTCAAGGAAAACTGTCCAGGGTTGCGTAAATACACCAGTCAATTGTAGAGAGTTCCGGCAAGTTCACAGTTCCATGGGAAATTAACCCAAATTAATATTCGTGATAGTACTCACATTTTACAATCTTTGCAAGATATCATTTGGGAACCAGATTACTTGTTGGCAACAACTGATGTAGTTGCACTTTACACCAATATTAATCATGATTTAGTGTTGCAGACAATTGATTGTGTTTAGGAACACCTCAGCATCTTATTCTGATCATGTTTTCATGTTGAAGCAATTTTTACAATTTGTACTTGCGAATAATATGTTTATTTTCAATGACCAGTTCTACCTGCAGGTGAGGGGCGTTGCCATGGGGGCCAAGTTTGCACCCTCTTTGGCTAATCTTTTTATGGTCTTCTATGAAGAAACGCATTTGGCCTTCTATGAAGAAACGCATATCCTCAATCAAGTGCAATTTGTGTCAAACATTGTGATGTGGCGTCGTTACATTGATGATATTTTTCTAATTTGGAAGGGGTCTGAAGACTTTCACTGCTTTTTTATGCTATGCTAACACCAATGGGTTTGGAATTCGCCTTACAGGCCTTTGTAACCCAAGTAAAATTGATTCTGGATTTACATATTTTTCTTGAAGCAAATAATGTATACACTAGTACTTTCAGAAAACCGACTGAAGTTAATTCAATTTTGGCTGCCCAGAGCAACCATCAACGCGCCACCATTGATAACATCCCAATGGGAGAATTTCATAGGGCCAGACGTAATTGCACCTTATCTAGTGACTACAAAAGAGAATGCAATATCTTAAATCAACGCTTCCTCAATCGAGGGTATAAGAGTTCTGTTATCTATAAGGCATACTCCAAATTTACTCAAATTCATCAACGTGACCTCCTGACTAATGTGACCAGGTCAAAAGAACATCCCCCATATAGATCACTAATAACTATTTACGAATGGTTCCTCATTGCTATACAAAATGGTTGCCAAGCATTGGCACATTCTAAGACTTGACAAAGATTTACAACCATTTTTGACTCCGAAACCCAAATTCACTTTCACAAGATCACCTACGATCAAAAATATTGTGAGTCCTTCATTTTTTGATAACCCACCCAGCTCCTCCACGTGGGTACAACAACCGGGTGGCTTTCACAAATGTGGCAATTGTAACCAATGCCCTTGGGCTGTTAGCAAATGCAAAACTTTTTACAACAAATTTGGAACACGAATTGAAATACGTGATTTTATTAACTGCAAGACTACCTATGTTGTCTATGCCATCATTTCTACCTGTGAGAAGGTGTATGTGGGTAGCACCATTCGCCAACTTCGTATCCGAATAAGGGAACATTTGTCCAGCCTCAAAATGCTTGAACCAAAATCACCTTTGGCCGCTCACTGGCAATTGGAACACCAGCTGGATAATATTGATGATTTGCGCTTTATTGGTCTGATGAAGGTGCATAAGGGGAAAAGGGGTGGCAACCTACAGTTGCAACTACGCCAAATGGAGGCAAAACGTATTTGTTTATTATGCTGTACCACACGGGGTCTAAACACAGACCACGAGATGTCTGTTTTTCTATAATAATTTTCATAAAGAGTCACAATGTATCTTATGTTTCTCAATCAGTGCTTGGAGTTGCACTACGCCGGAGCCATTCAGTCGTGCTCGTGGGTACTAGCACCCACTAATTTTATCCTGTTTTATTCTTATTTTGACTTATATACTTCATATGTCTTACCTTTGTAATATGTAGTTTCTTTGGTCCCTTTTTTATATTGCAATTGTGATTTGATCCTGTCTTTCATATTTTGGCATTGATTCTAATCGCTATTTCGAGTCCGGACTAAAATAAATATATATATATATATATATATTTTTTTTTTTGTTTAAGTATGAATTTACTCGGGAAATACTGTCCGTCTATTTTTGTGCTTATTGATCAATTTCTGATTCATCATTGTTCAGGTACCAGCCTCTCGTTCTTTTTTGTATTCTTCCAACATGACGGTTCTGTCGGCTTAGTTTCAACTTCACTCAATTCAGTTGCTTGTTTACAACTTAGGTCATCAACACTACGTCAGACGCGTGCAACGCCGCCGACGTCACCGCTGTGACGTCGGCTGCTTCTCCTCTATTTCTTCCTTACCCTGTTATTATTCAGGTACCAGCCTCCCATTATCGGTCTTCTTTGTAATCTTCCAGCATGACGGTTTTGTCGGCTTAGTTTTAACCTCACTCTCAATTCAGTTGCTCGTTTACAACCGACGTCATCCACGCGACGCCAGTTGCGTGCGACGCCACCGACGTCACCCATGTGACGTCGGTTGCTTCACCATTTCTCTTACCTTTTGCTTGGACGGCTGCTTCGGGGATTTCCTTTGTAATTGTGAACGCTCGATCTAGCAAGTAAGTTTGGTTCCTTGTTGCTCAGTAGTAGGTAAATTGATTCTATCTAATCTGGCTGTAGTACTCAGCTAATTTGTTGATTTTCTTTAGGCTATATATTGGTTACGGCCACTATGGCACAGACTCAATTTCTGAATGTGACATCAGCATGATACTTACAACGTCCTGTTCTTTGTGGTATGTGGACTCGAATACTCTGATTTATAATTTATACTTCCATACAATTGTTAGAATCGCTCCTTATGCCGTGCCACTTAGACACTGATGATTATTTTGCACAGGGATTACCCATCACCGACTTTTTCGATATATTTGATTTGCTTGTGGCAAGTTTAGTTTATTACTTGCATTCTATTTTGTCCATTGGACACTGGCTTCTGGCCAGTTTGTGGCCCCTTTCCTTTGGTGCCTAATAGACTTTTACTTTACTGCTTTTTCGGGTGATTTGTGCACACTATGCATGACTGGAGGCTCCGGTGTGGCTGCGCACAGTACAAGAGGACTTCTGTTTTTGTTCCCCCATACCCGGAGTGATGTATTCACTAATTGCTAAATCATGTTACTTACCGTATATCTTCTGTTTTTGTCATAATGCCCGCTCCCGGGGAGCGGGTTCAAGCCCTGCGTCCCCGAAAGCGGACATCCAGTCCCCAAGGAAGGACCCAGCAACCCCATATAGGGGCCCTTTGGACAGTGTCCTCGCGCCATAGGCGCCAGGCTCATTATGGAAGTGCTTGGGTGCACTTACCTGATGCAGACCATGCTACAGGATCCTGGCCTCCTTGAGGCCTGAAAGGAACTACTTTACCTGTGGGACTAATTTACCATCCGGCGTGGTCGGGGAAGGATACATACCTGATTGGAGGAAGGATACATACCTGGAACTTCTTCCAAGGCTATTTAAACCCCACCCGAACAGCCACACGTGCTTCGCGTTGTTCTCCATCTAGCAGCTGGACGCTCACCGTGTCTGCTCCTGCATCCTGACTTCTGCCACGCCTGCCAGCATCCTGGATCACCTGAAAAGGAAGAGAAGAAGAGAACAGAAGAAGGAAGAGTCCTTACCTGCTAAATCCGCATCCCGGAGACATCTCGCCGACAATCCTGAAAAGGAAGACTTATTTAAAAGCTCATCGCGTCGATCGCTGCAGCGCCGCATTCCACTCACCTTAACAGGGCGCCTCCATGTTCAGCAGCGATCATCCGGATTCGCAGTCACGCCCCAGCGCCTAGGGAGAAAAAGACCAGAACAAAAGGTGAGAGAGAAGGGAATAAGGAAAGCTAAATCTCCATGTTAAGACTTACCTGTTGATTCATTCCCTCTTCATTTCGGATCCGCGCCGCATTCTGGCATTTCCGGACCCCGGCCCCTAAGGGGAAAAAGACATCAGCATTAATGAGCGAATGAAAAGACATTACCAAAGAAAACGCTTATTAAAGACTTACCTGGTTTCTACAAGGATTTCACCTCTCATCTCGGGTCGGTGCCTGCCGGCATTCCGTACCCCGGCCCCTAGGGGGAAAAAGACACTAGCATTAGTACATTAATGCATGGACACAAGGGGAACCTCTTATCAAAAAACTTACCTGGAAGCCAAGCAAGTTTGGTTCTCACCAATCCGAAAATCCAGTGAAGTAACTGGATACCAACGCGCCCCTGCATCAGAAGCAGGATGGAGAGCTCGTCCTTCCAGACCCTAAGGTGAGACGCTACGAGGAATCACAGAAGGGTTTCGAGGAGGGTGAGAGGGGAAAGTGGGAGGCTGATTGCATTACCCCGCAGACAGTTAATCCCCTATTTTCGCCTACAGAAGGATACTTCTGCGAGCCAGACAAGCCGGATTTGGGGGGGCCCGGTCCAGTCCGTCTTCCGAACCCTGCGCATCAAGGTCACAGCAGCGCAAACCAGGCCAGCGCCTCCGTGGGAGTCAGGTGAGCGTTACATTTGTTTTAATATTTGCAACTGCCTTTGCTTCTGCTTGTTCCACTCTCCAACCATGGTTTACGGTATGCCAACGACTTTTTATTATACAATGTGCTGTGTTATTTGGTATTATCTAATGTGATGCGGTTGTCTTTGTCTAATATAATGTGATTGTGACATTTTGGATCTTACTTTTGTTATGTAATATCAATGTTGCTTTGAACTATTCAGCCTTGAAAACGACCTGCATGTCGAAACACGTGTCGGCTGTTCCTGCTACAATTCAGCTGTTCCTGCTACAATTAAAGCATCAACTGTACTACTAGTGTCCCTTATTTACATAGTGTTTAGCGCATCTCCACCTCACCTCCCTTTTTTGTATAAGGTTGACTAGTTTGGATGGGGCGGGGGAGCCAAGGGCGCAGGGCCGTGGTTGTGGGAGGAGGGCAATATTGCCGCACATCAGGATCTCAGTTTTAACAGGGTTCAGAAAGAGGTGGTTTCTTATCCATCAGTCAATTTTACTGAGGCAAGCTTCAAGATCAGGATGTGGGTTGGAGCATTTTTTGGGAATTTTTAGGATGATTTGGGTATTGTCAGCATAGTTGTAGCATGCGAGTTTGTGCCCGTGGATGATCCCAGATAGTGTGGTCAGATAGAGGTTGTAGATTAGAGAGGCAGGCGCCTTGGGTACTAGTATTCACAGAGCATGCAGTAGACCGAAAAGGGGGAAGGAAAGCCATTTGTTTCCTATTGGAGGACAATCCATTGGAGTGCTGAGCCTTGGATTCCTAGGGAGTGGAGATGGTCAATGAGGATGGAATGGTTAATGGTGTCAAAGGCTGCTGACAGATCAAGGAGAATCAGTGCAATGCATCCTTCTGTCTGCCGCGACCTTGAGATCATGCCAGATCGAAATCCAAGTGGTTTCTGTTCCATGGTGCAGACTGAAACCAGAGTGGGGTTGAGTAGCTTGTTGGTTTCTACAAAGTGGTTAAGCTGAGAGTACGCAGCCCGGTCAATGAGTCACCAAGAATCGGGTGTTGGAGATTGGCCTGTAATGCATAGGGTCAAGGATATCTCGCAAGATTCCCCGATAAGCCGAAAATGTCGAACTGCAACTGGCTCCCAGACCACACCAAACTCTCCAATTTCACATGGTATCCTTTGCCTCCTCCAAAGAGCTTTTTTGCACTTTAGATTTCGCATTCCCCCGGTAGTATGTGGTAAGTGTGCATCGAGCATAAAGAAAACACAAAAGCGTCTTTCCATTTCTAAAAACCTTTGCTGCAAATCACCATGGAGATATAGGTTTGGTGCTCCTGTTTCCCACCTTCCCCATCAAATATTTTAAAACTTGGATGCAATAAGCCCAAACATGTCCTGGAAATTAAGCTAACACTGCATGCCCAAGTTGTTCCTTATTTGGTCAAATTACATCCAGCGTTTTTTGTGCTTCGGCCAAACATTTGGGCTCTATGGGAAACTAAATGAGGTAGGCTGAAAAAGACAGGCATTACTTACCGTAATAGAATTTCTGATTATATCCGCTTAGACCACATGCACAGCATGTGAATCTGACATCCAGTGGTAACTGCAGAGTATTGTATCTCGTCTTTCGGGGATTGAAAGGGGACGTCGGCATAGGCGTGTCTGTAACACTATCCCCATCGTGACGTGTGTAGTACCCAAAATCCCTCATAGGCCGAGGTCCCTCCGATTGCATTTTTTCTGCCATGAGAGAGCCCAAGGCTATAGTGAGTGAGTACATAAAGAGAGAAAGTAGTAAGATGTCCATGTTCCTTCCACCCAGACGAGGAGGTAGGGAGGGCGCATGTGAATCTAAGCAGATACAATCAGAAATGCTATTACGGTAAGTAACGCATGTCTTCTGATGCTTGTTAATCTGCCTAGAATCACATGCTGTGCATAGACTAGCGAGCAGTACCCGAGTTGGAGGTGGGTTGTGAGAAGGAACAGTAGAGAAAAGATGTCTTAGTACTGCTTGTCCCACCTGAGAATCAGACCTAGAATGAGTGTCTAGGCAATAGCATTTTGTAAAGGTGTGTACAGAACTCCAGGTTGCCGCTTTGCAAATGGACTCAAGAGCAACATTTGCAATTAATGCTATGGACGCCCCAGTGCCTCGAGTAGAGTGTGCTCTAGGCTTGAAGGGCAGTTCTCTCTTAGCAAGAGAGAAACAGTGTGATGCTTTTGACAATCCACCTTGAGATAGCTGATTTAGAGAAAGGGTCCCCTTCTCTACCAGCTGCCACTGAAAAAGAATGGTTTAGTCTTCCTTAGTGGTTTAGTTCTTTCCAGGTAAAACATGACTGCCCTGCGCATGTCTAGTGTGAAGGCTTCTTTCGGCCATGTTAGTAGGGTTCTGGAAGAAAGTGGGTAGTTCGATTGACTGGTTCACATGGAACTTCGAGATGAATTTAGGCACACACCTGAGATGTGTGCGCAGAACTACCATATCTTTGTGGACTGTGACAAAGGGGTCTAAAACAGAAAGAGCATGTAGTTCGCTAACCCTTCTGATAGAAGTGTTAGCCACTAAGAAGGCCGTCTTATAAATCAGGTCTTTCAGACTTGCTTTATGCATAGGCTCAAAGGGAGCTCCCATGAGCCTGGTCAAAACCACATTCAGATCCCATCCAGGGGCTGGGTGAGAGATGGGAGGATAAATCCTCTTAATCCCTTCCATAAAGGCTTTAATCCCCAGTACTTTCCACCACAATACCTTTTGTTGTGATGTGATGTGGTGTAGGCTAACAGAGCAGCCAGATGAACCTTTAGGGAATTGAAGACTAACCCAGAGTCCAACAGGTGGGTTAGATACAACACAATGTTCGAAGGTGAGCAATCGATGGGATTGACGCCCTTGGAATTGCACCAGATGACAAAACGTTTCCATTCGCTGGCATAGCAATAACGTGTATTAGGTTTCCTCCCTTCCCCCCGAGTATGTCCATGCACCTCTGAGGGAGTTGCAGGTGTCTAAACTCTATGATCTCAGGAGCTAGGCTGCTAAGTTCAGAGTTTGTGGGCATGGGTGTAGGGTCTCTCCCCCCCCCCCTGTCCCGAGACAACATGTTGTACGAGCGGGGCAGCTTGACTGGTGAGGAGAGGGACATGTCCATCAGGTGAGCGAACCAGGGTTGGCGGGCCCACATGGGGGCCACCAGTATCATGGTAACTGGTTCCTGGTGCATCTTGTGCACTATCTTGTTGAGAAGGGGGAGTCGGTGGGGCAGGGGAGGGGAAGCGTAGACAAATTTCCCCAACCAAGTTATCCAGAAACTGTTCCCCTTGGATCGGTTCTGGGGGTACCTGGAGGCGTAGTCTTGGCATTTAGCGTTCTCCCGAGTAGCAAACCTTTCGATCTCTGGGAAACCCCATTCTGCGAAGACGTTGGATACAATGTCTTCGTGCGGTCGCCATTTATATTCTTCTGGCAGAGGAAAATCTCTGCCGAGTATGTCGGACAACAAAAACATCTTGTGTTTGAGAGCCCATATCCAAATGTTTTGGGACAGCTTGGATAGCCCTGGAGAGAGAGTGCCCCCCTGTTTGTTCTGGTAATACATTGCTGTAGTGCTGTCGGTTAGGATCAGCACTATCTTCCATTGCAGTTGCACCCGAAAGGCTTTCAATGCTTTGAACACCGCTAATAGCTCCAGTAAGTTTATATGGTTGGACGCTACTTAAGGGGACCACACTCCATGTGCTGTCTGCTGAAGCAGGTGAGCCCCCCCCACCCAGTGAGAGAAGCATCTGTCGTGAGAGTGGCTTCCAATGCAGGGGTAGTGAAGGTCTTCCCCTTCAAGAGGTTTTCTCTTGACCACCACTGCAGAGAGAACGAGGGCTGGCGAGATCTTCCCATTGTCCGCTGGCCTGACATCACAGGCTGTTGAGCCACTCTTGCATGGGACACATGCGCAGCTGCGCGTGGGGAACCAAGTATATACAGGACGCCATCATCCCTAGCAAACGCATGGCCTTGCGTACCGTCATCTCCCGACTGGCTACATATCGAGGAATCTGAGAGGGCATGTTCTGAACCCTCTCGCTGGAGGGGAAGACAAGATTCCGTCCGAATTAGCGCTCCCAGAAATTGTTTTAGTTGGCTGGGGACCAAGCTGGATTTCTTTTCGTTGATGAAAAACCCAGGCTGAAGAGGAGATCTACTGTTTTTGGGTGTTCAAAAAACAAGCGTTGAACGAGTCCCCCGTAATGAGCCAGTCGTCGAGGTAAGGATAAACTGGGACTGATAGTCTGCGCAGGTGTGCTGCCGCCACTGCCAGGACTTTGGTAAACACCCTTGGCGCCGAGGCGATGCCGAAGGGGAGTACCTTGAATTGGTAGTGTTTGTCCTGGATCATGAACCTTAGGTATTTTCTGTGCGCTGGCAACATTGAAATATGAAAGTATGCATCTTTCATGTCCAATGTTGCCATGAAGTCCCCTTGTTTCAGCAATGGAATCACCTCCTATAGTGTTACCATGCGAAACTTCTGGGGTTTTATAAACTTGTTCGCTGGGCGCAGATCTAGAACAGGACGCATGGTGAGATCCTTTTGGGGTACAAGGAAGTACACTGAATAAATACCCTTCTTTACCTGAAGAATAGGGACGGCTTCTATGGCGTCCTTTCCCAGCAGTGCTTCCACCTCTTGGCTCAGGATCTCCAGATGGTCCGGTGAAAGGCGCCGTGGGCGCAGCGGTCTCAACTGTGGAGGTCGGGCGAATTCCACGCAATAACAGTGGGCGACCGTCTTTAAAACCCACTGGTCGGAAGTTATCCCCTCCCATGCCTTGAGGAAAGATGTTAATCGCCCCCCGACCGGGGAGACATGGGAGGGGACCTGGACTTGGTCATTTCTGACCAGAGGCTGTGGATACTCTGGGATTGGGGCCTCTGCCTCTACCTTTGCCATGTTTCTGACCCCTTGAGGGGTAGTAAGTGGTGCTTCCAGATGTTTGATTTGTGTTGAAGTTACCCATGCCGTAGTTTTGACCAGCGCAGGCTTGTCCTCGAAGGACCGCCGAGAATTATTACCCCTCTGGGAGGAGGGGTTCTGTGTAATTTGGTGCAAGGACCTTATAGTCTCATGCTCCTTCTTGGCTGTCTCCAACGCTTCATCCACTGCTTTCCCGAAGGTGTCAGTCTCCTCAATGGGTTTATTAGGCCTGAGTCTAAGGTCTAAATCCTGATGTATGCATCCATGCATGTCTTTTCAGAAGAGTCCCTTGTGCAAGAGACCCGCCTGCTGTTTCTGCAGTGTCCAGGGTGTTCACCACATTCTGGTTAATCAGTCTTCCCTCTGAAACAATGGCGAGAAGCTTTGTCCTGGCGGGTTCAGGAACCTCCTGGAGGCCTTCCTGCAGCAAGTTCCATTGGGCATAAGCATAGCTTGCTAATAGCGTAGTATTATTAGCAACCCGAATGGTGTATACAGCTGCTGATGTGACGTTTGCCCAGGGCATACAACCTTTTAGACTCCTTGTCTGGTGGTGATTCTCCCGTGGCAAGGGGTACCCCTGCCCTCTTTCGAGTGGTAGTCACTACCAGTGAGTCTGGGATGGCGTGCCCTTTGATATACAGAGGATCGGAAGGAGAAGGCCGACTTTTTTTCAACTCTTGGTTTCACTGCCCGTGTCTGAGCAGGTGAGACCAATGAGGGAGCTAGCCGTCTCTTAACAGAGTTGAGGGGGATGGATTGACTCGGCAGAGGTTTTTCCTTAATGATATCCTCCACGGAATCCTGCTCAGGTACTGCCTCTTGAGTGGCAATTTTGAAGTATTCAGCTGCTTTTTTCAACATGGGTTTCCTCCCAGTTGTCCGTCGTATCCTGTTGATCTTCCTCATAGTTCAAGGAAAGAAGCTTCTTCATTATAGAGGTCTATGTGTCCATATGGACCACGTCTTGTTGGAAAACCTGAGACTGAACTTCTTGAATTTGGAGGTTAGGGTCTACCCAAGCCCTTTTCGGGGGAGGATCAGAAGAACTGATAATCTGCTCCAGCCGATCCATACAACCCTCTTATTTTTCTGTAGTCCATTTAGAGGACCCAAACAGGCCTACGCGAGGAGAAACGACGTTCTCCGCACTGTGGCGTTGAAAGGAACCTCTCAGGGTGTCGGAGAGAGGCTCTCAACTATCTAAGCAAGTCTCATCAGAATCGGGAACCCAATCCACCGAAATCTTTTCCGCGGCTTGGCCTATAACCTTAGGAGGAAACGGAGTAAGGCCCACTGCCGCTGCGATTCTTCCAATGCTACTTTGGATAGATGCCAAATCGTCGCAAGACAAAGGCTTCGATTATTTGTCGGCAGTAGGAATACGGTCCGCGGCACTAGAAGTCCTAGCGACCAGTTTTCCGGGTAGAGGCCTAGCCGTAGTTTTCGGGCCTACTGAGGCCTTGGAAATCACTACAGTGTCAGGCTCCCCAACTTCGACGCGTGTAGGTTTTGGAGTAGCGCCCTTGGTTTGTTTCAATTGCCCAGTTGCAATATGCTGCTGCGGATGCGGGGAAGGCTTTGGATCTGAACGATCCGAGGGAACTGGCAAAGTTTTCAGCGGCCCCATTGGCGTTTTCGCCTTTTTCGACAAAGGTGTCGAAATTGGCGTAGGGGTTATGTGCTTAGTGCGATGCGCTTGTACGCCCCCGTCGCCGGGTGTAGTCCCTGTAGCAAGATCAGAGTCGAGCCTGGAGGGGTCAGGGACGGGCGTGGCGGACCTAGAAGCGTCCGCCTCAAGGTCTATACCATCCGCATTGGACGTTTGGTCACCCAAAGTAGCCCCGTCTCCTTCAGCTGGCGTGGCAGTGAGGGATGGGGCTCCACGCGTGACATACCGTACGCGGCCCACCGCTCCTTAAGGGTCTTGGGCCGAAGGAGTTTGCACGCCGCTTCTCGTCATGCTCTAGGGCGACACAGGTGTTACACGTCCTGTGTTCGCCCTTCCAAGGATATCTGACCCTACACTTAGGGCAGAATCTAAAAGGAGTCCTTTCCATAGCAAAAGGGAAGGATAACCAGACCAACAGGAAAAAGAGGGGAAAGACATACTAAACAATATGGCCACCCCGACCCCACTCCCTACTGTATAGGTCGGCCACAGGGTCCGACCACATGGAAAATGCGGCCGCTGGATCTTAGGCACCGAAATCCACAGCCGTAGACTATTCCCCCATAGTCTTCGTCAAAGATGTTCTTATTGGGCGAATTTACTTAACTGGGAACGACAATCGGTAAAGATAAACAAGGTCTCTAGTAAGAGCTCTGCTATAGGGCGACCAGTTATCTGGGCGGAAAAAAAAAATCTGAGGGACCTCGGCGCGTGAAGGATTTTGGGTACTACACATGTCGGGATAGTGTTACAGACACGCCTATGCCTACGTCCCCTTTTGGTCCCCGAAAGACAAGATGCAATACTCCGCGGTTACCACTGGATGTCGGACCATATGCACTGCATGTGATTCTAAGCAGATTAACAAGCATCAGCACTATTTTTTCCTTTAATAACTTTAGTCTTTTAGAAACAGCAAGTTATAACTAACGATGGACACCCAAAATAGTACTCCAAGGCACACAAGCAGCGATGAGTCAGAGGTAAAAGGGGGTTGCCCTGGATACCTCTACATGCACTCAACGCTCTGGAGTAACTTTCTGGAATCAGGTAAGCAATACTCTTTTCCCCAACAATACCTTAGGTTAGAAGGAAAGGTTTGTGCTGGATGCTCCACCATTTTGCAGCTCTGGCCCCAATCTCCTGGTTCCTTGGTCCGATGACTGAAGGCTGGACAATGGACAGGGCATCTCAGCAGCAGTCTCGAGGGAAGACCTGGTACACATTTCAGCTTCTTGGTTCACTCTGCGGTTTTGTCGCCTTTTCTGGAGCACCAAAAAAGGATGCGATTCACCATGTCAATCTGCTCTTCCTGTTGTCCTGCACTCCGATGAGGGGGTTTGGGCTAGTTGGATCGCATCTCTTGAGTGTCCTTACAGGTTCAGCAAAGATTTGGACGGATTCGGCCTTTCAACGACGTTTCACTTGAAATGGCCCGCTGATCTCCTGGTATTGGGGGTTCTGCAGCTCTGGAAACACCTAGGATCTTGGGAGATTGCTCAATTCAAAGTTAGTCTTGGGACTGGTTGTTCCCACCAGCCAAAAGGGAAGGAGGAGCCCTCTTCGGAGCTCCTCTGTCGCACAGAAAACTGGACAGTAGTGATCACTTCACGGTGTTGCAAAGTGTCTGCAGGCGTCTCTAGTCTTATTCGGTTACTTAAGCTTCCAGTGGTCGACTTAGATCTTCACTCCAGAAGCCTCACCTTTTATACAGTTTCAGCACACTCTCAGCATTTTACAGAAAGGGGTGTCGGCTGTCCAATCAGGCCAGCCAGTGGGAGATGGTCCTATTCAGGCACTCTGGCAGACAAAGGACAGGGTGGGCTGCGGGCACACTACTTCCCCACTTCCTGCCTGCCCAGACACACTGGAACGTAGGGGGGTGAGGGGGACATCCTGCCAAAGGCAAAACACCCATCTCTCCCAGAATGGTAGAAGGGCTGACAAATGACCACTCTAGTAATGGCGAAAAAAGAAGGGAGGCCTTAAATTGGTTCTTGGGTGCCCCTATTGTGCACCATCAAGGCTATGGACATGCCTACGGTACAAAAACAATAGTTGTTAGAACACGTCTACTGCCACCAGTCATAACTAGGAGATGGTCCATTTGCCTAAAAAGTCACAAGAGCAGAGAAGGGGGATACAAAGTATCCCTTTGGCACCTCACAGAAGGTGTTTTGTGCCAATCTCAAGTATAAGAAAAGTAGTTACTTCAGGATATAAAAAAAATCTTAAAAGGAGGACCCCAATGGTCCCCAAAAACACTGACCATAAGGAGCTGTGTGCTGCAATATTAAAATACTGATGCGTTTAAGAGCTATGGAGCAGACCGACTCCATAGTACAGGTAGAATACAAAGAATAGAGTTCCAAAAGACAGAGCCCATAAGAATGAATGAGAGGAAAAAGGCTCCACTGATTCATGATTTAAAGAAAAAGGTTAACTTCAGCAAAAAGTGCCGGGGCTCTAGAGAGGATGAAGCATAACAATGATACATCAGCCCAACACACACAAATTCACTCTTGCGAGTAGTTAGAAATCTACGATTCATAACCAGAGCTAAACTGGTAGTCAGATGCCTAAACGCCAGTAAAAACGCTTCAGAGCAAAAACGAAATGTTTCCTGGCACATACTAAGTCCAGCCCCAAGATGGATTGGGGCCCACTGCCCATTTCCAAGGAGGTTTGCCATGTGATTGAACAATGCCAGTGGTTGCGACTCAGAGTTAAAGTTACAAAAAGTTCAGGTAAGTAACTCAATTGCACTAAACCAAGATCAGCCTTGGAGGATCCTTGAGCAGATCACTGCCAATCAAAATAAGGGAAGATATATGAACAGGACATTACACCCATGTAAACCAATGAAGCATATGGAAGGGGGTTGAGGGAGTGGTATGCAAGACAAAAATTTCTAGACAAATATTGTCACTATAAAACAGATCTACATTCTCCACTAGGAGGAGAATGCATATACTTCATTTACCAGGTTTACTTCTATGCAAGATATGTAGTAAAGACGAACACAAAATAGTTCCCAACACTTAACCAGTCCAACCCAAAATTGTGTGGAGCCTTGTGCCCTAAAATCACCAGTTACAAAGACATACTTCACAGGTAGGTTTCAGGTATTCCGATCATATTCACTAGGATCGGCCAAAGTCCAACCTTAAGTAAAGTTCAGAACAGGTATGTTAACTAACACCCCCCCCCCATTCCCCCGTGACCCCCTCCCCGATCCCTTCCCCCTGCTCAATTCTCTCCAGAAACCACTGCCAAGGTTTCGGAATCCTTTTGAGGGCATGTTATTCTGTGCTTGGTCTGGTTTAGGGAGGCCCAGGTCTCGTGGGTGCAGTCTGCTTCGGCCATGGGATATAGCTGTTCGGTCGTGGTGTTTGAATCTGTTCGACACGTTCTGGCTAAACAACGTTGGGACTAAATGACTTCTTCGGAGCAGGCAACCACAGGACACCCAACAGTGTTATGCAAAGTTTGTATGCAGTACCCTTTGGGTGCACAACAACTGACTACAGGAAACCCAACCTTTGGTATAAGCTTGTACTACACAGTTTTGGTAGCGTGTTGAGCAGCCAGGCTTATCTCAAGAGGGGGGTCAATGTGAGCTGTAGGGGAGAGTCCGATTCACAGTGACAAGTAATCAAATAAACTTACACACAAGGTTTCTTGAATAAACATTTGTCAGTCAGTTAGGATAGCCTTCTTCAGAAGGGAGCAATATAAAAAGTAACACAAATACACCTCAACACTGTACACTTACTTTCTAAATCAATAAAGACCCTTTTGGGATGGCCCACAGACAACCTACACCCTCAGGTGACTTCAATAGCTAGTGTGCTGGAAACATTAATATCTTACTATTTGCATTTAGAATAATGTTAGAAGGTGGTAAAGGTTTTTAGAACAATGAGACCACAAATATTCTTAAGCAGGCAAATACTTTTGGATTCCCAAAGCAGTCATTCAGTATAACAGACTAAGCCAAAGTCAATGGGCAAAAGTCTCATAGGATGAAGCCTTCTGGTAGGTAAGTAGAAAAGTCTTTGAACAATTAGAAGTATTTGAAGAAAAGAAAAATCAAATCTAGGGCCACAAGCAGACTTGTGAGCAGTAGAAGATGCAAGCAACTCTACAACGAGAGGTAAGTTCAGACTTTACAGTACCTTTGTATGGAAGAAAGTGCAGCAGAAGATTTCTGTTCCTGTGCAGCTCTGGAGATCCCACTGTTCTGGGCCTCAGTCTGGGGACAAGAGGGAGGACTTCTGGGGACTCATGCTCTGCAATGGGACCATCCCCGCTCGCACCGGCAATCTTTCCAACAAGTGGTACTTCAGTGTTTCAGCTCCTCGGGACTACCGCAAATAGCAACACAGCGGTTTCTGGCTGTTGAGGTGGACTTTCCTCACTTCTGGGGTCCCGCACTCTGTTGGGGAGGGCTCAGGCTCGGTCAGTCCTGCTTCCTAAAAATCTGGATCTTCCTGGAGCTGTTGGTCAACTTAAAAGCAACACAAAAACTGGTGTTCCTCTCCCTGGCTATACGGTTTCCAGGAGCAACTAGAAATTCAACCAGCTCCGACAAGGATGTTCAGGTGTCTTACTTTGGAGTTGATTGGTTCCACCAACTAAGGGGAGAAGTTGCCCTTGCAGGGGCGTCTGTCTATACCAATTTGGAGCAAAGCAGCAGGGCTTCACCGGGCAAACCAACGGTCCAGGAGTTGCATCAGGTATCCTCTTCAAGTTCTTCGGTTCCTTCGTCCAGTGGTCTACTCTTCCTTCCAAGCCAAAAGCCTCTCCTTTTATTCTGCTCTCTCCCATTCATTCCAGCTTAGCTGTCACCCACCCAGCAGGGTGGCTGCCCTTGCCAGACAGTCAGCCGGCCAATCACTACAGAGTACATTTGGGTCTCCTGGGAGACTAAGCACAGGGAGTTTCAGGCACCTCCCTCACTTCCTGCCCATCCCAGATACCCTGGAGCCAGACTTCACTCGTGAATCCCGCCAAAGGAAAAGCAAACAATGGGACCAAACCTGGTTTGGCGTGCAGCGTAAATCTCAAGAAAGACCTTTACACTAAGAAATGGTGGAGATAAAAGAAAACCTGGGGCCATTTTGACTAATTTTCACATCACAGTAATTCTAATGAAATCACTTCCACCAGCGAGAAACTGGTAACAAAAAATGCTACATGAGAAGCTAGACAAATGGGATAATAGTTAACCCCTCCAGCACCTTATTTTAAGATAGTGTTGGCTGGGTCTAGAAATCTTTACTGCTCTTGAAAACAGTTTATCCAAGAGAAGGGATGTAAAAGATGCCTATGGAGTTTTGTCAGACTCCACAACCAAAAGAAAGAGTTCAAAATCACATTAAAATACATGAGAGAGTGGGGAAAAAGGGTCACACTCCAGGTTAAAAAAATCAAGTCATCGAAATCCAGCAAAGTTGCTAGGGGTCTCTAAGGTGGAGGGAATTACCACATTTCTGAGAATTATCCCCAACAAACAGCTAGCAAAGACTTATTGCAACGGGAGTCACCATGGTCAGCAGCAACAGGAGATCTTAAAAGGACAAACAATGGAGCAGGCCCTGCATGGCTTCCATTGATGCAAGAAGGTTGAAAATGCAGAATCAGACCTCTTGTAGTACGAGCTAAGGTTTCTACAAGTTGCAAGGGAGCACAAAAAAAGGCAATTGACTGCAGCAAGGTAGCCCAAGAGAGCTGTCTACTGGTTGGTTTATGGACACAATCAAAGGCTCCAAAGGCTCCAAAGGCCTGGATGCTCGAGCAAGGGTCGAGACTGGTGGCTCCCACCAGTCCAGGGTCAGGAGCAGAGCTTCACTGGAGCAGATGCTGGTCAGCTGCAAAGGTTGTTCTTGGGTAGTCAGCAGCTGCACTTCATCGTAGAGGTCTTGGCTCAAACGATGACCTATGGAATCGCTGCAGTAGTGATTTTATCCAAGATTTGAACTGGAAGCTTGCCCAGGTACACCAATGGCAGCTGACAGTGGCTATCCAATCATGGAAACCCATTGGAAACAATCTACCCAGCAACCAACTACATTCAGGGACCAGGATGTTGACTGGGAGCAGACAGACCACCCCTTAGCCCGGTAAAGCAGCAGCTTTTTCAGGAAAGGGAATTCCATATAAGGCAATTCATGCCCTCAGAGGGCAGGAAAGCGGCCAAGGAAGAATATGGCCAAAGGACAGGCAGAAATCTTGTAGCACAGCCATCTTAGATTGCTAGCCACTCGCGCTAATTGCAAAAGTGCACAAGTAAAGAGTTTAAAACACAGCAGGAAAATATCCACTGCCACCAGTCCATCCTGGATACACTAACCCAAAAGTTACAAAAGTCAGTTTGCTGCTTCTGGACTGTCCCGCTCCTTGATTCTCTTACAATTGTGGACTTATATTTTGAGTCTCTGCCCACCGTTGGGCTTCAATTCCGACAATTTTATCTAGTGCCTTCTGGATCTTTTTTGGTAGTCTCTTTGTTACAAGAAAAATAGAAAAATGGTACTGTATCAAGCCTCCACATTTCCTGTAACTTAAACCAAACTGGGTCATAAGCCATTGTGCATCCCATACCCTTGCCCTTGCCCTTACCTCAAAGGCGGCTCCATCATGTTCATTATCTGCAAGACTTACCCCAGCCCTTGCCCATATGTCCCCAGCTATGGTGACCAGTAAAAAAACTCCTAGTGCTAAGGCTACCCCTGCGGTTTGTTTCTCAAATTCATAGCTGGGGGAGAGCTTTAGTCAAATTATTTTTGTCCATTGGAGGCCGTGGCACATACTGAGTTATCCCTACTTTATTAGAGGCATCTGCATATCCATTTCGTTTTCTACATCTTAAGTATTCTTCTGATCTTGAACTACCATGATTAAATCTGGTCTATTGCTTGGTCTGCCCCTCCTCACTGCCTCTTGTGGCAGGGATGGGTTTCTCGCCATCTCCTTCTTGCCCTGCCTGATTATTTCTACCACCTTGATCTTCCCCTCCATTTTCCCTTGCCTGTCCTACTTCTGGTCTCAGGAACATCCATACCCTCTGCCCAGCATCTTTTGCAACACATTTCTTATTGCCCCAGGGTTAAACCTGAACAAAAAAATCTCATGACTTCCAATCCCCCGTTTTCTGCACCGCTAACCTAATTTCTGGTGATCCTTCCTCAGGTTCTTGTAACCTGACTAACCTTTCCAGGAATACTCTCAACTCATTGTCAATGTCTACTTGTGGACCTTCTGGGTACACCACTGCTACAGGCATATTAGCACTTGTGGATGTTATATGGAGGTGCGCCCCCTGGTTGCTAATCCTGTTGACTTACCTCTGGAGACTTATAGACTGGGTTTTTATACCCTACTGCAGGTTTAGGGGATACAGGATATATCCCTTACATTGGATCTCTTTCACCTTCCTGATCCGATCCTCCATATCATGAACTAGTTGCCAGAGATCTAGAATCTCTTCTCTGGGACTTGTTCCCTTCCTATTTTGCTGTTATAAAGATGGATTTTTCTTTCTAGCCTGTTTGTTATGGGAGCCCTGCTTTGGCCAGGAGCAGGACGGGCCAGGAGCAGGTGCCCCCCCCCCTCCTTTGTTTCTACTATACATTGTTTGTTTATTCTGTCATAACAGTTTTATTGGAGTTTCTTCCTCCATAATGTTGCGCGCGTCCCTAATGCTTCACTTAAAGCCTACTGCTATGCTGCACTTGCTTCAAAAATACAGATCAACCCACTTTCCCCCCCCCCACCCACTTATTCTCACTTTGATTTCACACACACAGCAACTCATCCACCTTTCTTCTTTACCACAAAAGACAGCAAGAGAAAATATACAAAAAATAATTGTCTAAACTTCAGGCCCATTCCTTATTCCGAGCCACTACTTTTGTAATACCACTTACTGCTTTTATCGTCATAAGAATAATGTGTGGTACTACCTTCAAAACCTGTTATGGCCGAGGATCCCTTACCTCCCAGTCCTTATAAGCTGGGGATCCCTTTCATCTCAGTCTTTCATATGCTGAGGTTCCCTTTCCATTATAAAAATTAGAAAATAAATCAGTGACAATTTCAATACATAACCCACCTCTTATCCAATCTACCCCTTTAGACATCACCTGAAATCCTATCTATCCAATCTTATTCCTTATCACCAAAAGTCATATTTCATACTACATCACCAATACTATATCACCAAAATGCCCATTTATTTTATTTATTTGTATAGCACACTTACAGCCCACAGGCATTGAGGCGCTGTTGCAGAAGTTGTCTTATTTGCACATATTTGTGAGCAATAAACATGCAAAAGCACTATTGCGAATGGAGATCTTCATACAATAGACATGATTTAGCTCTTGGTTACAGCGAGCGTGATAGGTTTCTAGTGTACAGAACAGCAGTAGGCGGATATGACAAAACAGCCACATTGATGGGGTGAGGCTCTTAGGTAAACAGCAATGTTTTGATTACTTTCCTAAAAGCAAGGTGCGATTCAAGCTTTCTGGCTAGGGGAAGGAGGGCATTCCAGTGTGTAGCTGCCAGTACTGGAAAGCATGAGCCTCCTACTCGCATTCTCTTAGTTTTAGAAACAGAGATCATGTCCGTATAGGCCATTCTGGTAGGTCTGGTGGGTACCTGTTTGACAACTCTTTGGGCTAGGTATAGGGGTGCACGGTTGTTAACACGCGTGTGTTAGAGCAAGGGCTTTAAAGACTATCCTCTCTTTAATGGGGAGCCGGTGAGCTTGCTTTCTGGTCTCAGAAATGTGTTCCCTTTTAGAGAAACCAGTAGCTGCCGAAGGGCGTTATTCTGGACTATCTGCCGTTTGGAGAGGTTTTTGTTGGAAGTCCCTAGGAAGAGAGCATTACAGTAGTCTAATCTGGATCCGATTATGGCTCTTGCAATGGTGAGGCTGTTGGTCTTTGAGAGATAAGGTCTGGGAGCGTTGATTAGTTTGGAGTGATAGGCGGAGGTCGAGGCAATGGCATGGACCTGCCTATTCATCGAGAGGTCCGAGTCCATGTAGACACCCAGTGTCTTTACAGCTTGAGATACTGGGATTGACGAGTGGTCAATAGTAAAGGAGCTGTATTGTTTGTCCATTTTCTTGAGCGTGGCCGGTGAGCCCATTATCAGGAGCTCCGTTTTCTCCCCATTGAGTCATAACCAGTTCTCGGCCATCCAAGTTTGGGTAGTGGAATAGATGGACACGAGGGTGGCTGAATCGGCTTCATAGTCAACTGAGTGGGATGAGGACCTGTGTGTCATCAGCATAGTTGGTATATGAGATGCCCAGGGCGTCCAAGATTTGGAACAGAGGCCTTGTAAACAGGTTATAGAGGGTGGGAGAAATGCAGGATCCCTGTGGGACTCCACATTTGATGAAGCTTGGGTGGGCACAGGCTGAGTCAGAGAAGACTTTCATAACCCTTTCCTGAAGGAACGAGGTGATCCAAGCAATGGCTGTAGAGGAGAAGTTGGCACCAGTGGACAGGTGCTGACAAAGGGTGTTGTGATCCACTAGGTCAAATGCCGCTGATAAATTAAGGAGCAGGAGGAGAGCGGGTTTGCCCGCGTCTCTCAGGTCATCCATTTGATTCTTTAGGTCTAGGAGGGCAGTTTCGGTGCCATGTCCTGGACGGAATACCGACTGCCTAAGGCCAAGCACATTATTTGCCTCCAAGAACTTTTGGATTTGCATATAGGCTGCTTTGTCCAGAATTTTTAGAAGGAAGGGGACTGTCATGATGGGTCTATAGTTTCCTGGGATAGTCGGGTCAAGGGTCGGCTTTTTAAGGAGAGGGCGAACCCATGCTTCCTTAAGACTAGTGGGGACATGGCCAGATTGGAAGGAAGCGTTAATGAACGCTGTGAGGAAGGGGGCAAGGTGAAGGGTGCATTCTTTGATAAGTTAAGCTGGGCAAGCATTCCCCCTTGCAGGCTGATGGTTTCATTGAGTTGGAGAGTGAACCTCTTGTTCGCTCATGTCCTTGAACTCAAATGAGGGGGGAAGGCATCGCTAGCACTGGTCTGAGATTGAGATATCTGGTGACTGAGGGCTTGTTGATGGGCTAAGATTTTGTTCTGGAGCATGTTAAGATTTTCCAACATAGCTGTTTGGATTAATCCTTTTGGAGTGTTGGTTTGGGGAGGGGGAGGGAGAGGGGTAGTGGAGTCCTTGGTGTCAGATTTAGCATTAGCTATCCAAGAGTTGAACTAAGAGACTTGCTTTAATAATTGCCGTTTTATATTCTTTGGATATAACCTTGAAGGTGGACTTGGTGGGGTCATTGGGGTTTGCTTTCCAATGAGAGCGCGCGTTCCTTTTTTGGCCCCAAGGTCGTATAGTTCTTTGGAAAACCAGGTGTTTGAATCCTTGGACCACTTGGCCTTTTTCATGGTAAGGGGAGGGGCGATCACATCCACTGCCTGAGAGATGAACACTTCAGCAAGAGTTTCTGGGTCCCTGGAACCAGGGGCCTGGAGGGCCGGTACTAACAGATAGGGTTTAGTTAGTTGCTGGGCACTTCTTGCCATGGCAGCAGGTACGGGGTTGGTTTGAGTTGGTCCCTGGAGACCTTAATTTCAAACATGATAGAATGGTGGTCAGACCATGGAATGGGAGAAACATCAGTGACTCTAATGGAGCAGTTGTGATGAGCAAAGCAACCCAGTCGAGGGTGCAGACTTTGCTATGTGTGGTTACTTGGATGGCCTGAGTGAACCCTAGAGTGGATAAAACTTACTGAGGGAGGCTGCCTGGGTAGGGTTGATGAAGCCCAGATTCAGGTCTCCTAGCAGAATGGACTGATGTTTTCTTTAAATTGTCTGAAAGAGCATGCATCAATGCCATAATACATCACCAAGTCCTATTCCATTGACCTTGTGCATCATTCAGATCACCAACTATTTTGTTCACATCACCATATCATATACACACACACCACCATATCATAGATACATGTTCCCATTATGTTATCACGTGCAAGAGTATGATCACGTGAGCGTTGTTCACTCGAGATTCCTCCGTTCAGAAGCTGGCCTGTCGTTCTGGAGCCACGCCCTGCTTCAGTGAGCAGAGAGGATTTCTTTTAAAATGGCTCCTACTAAAGTCGCTCAATATATATGGGGTTTTTGATTAAGGGGACCGATCAATACAGCTCGGCGTGGCTCTTCCTGGTGACTAGGCTTCGCAAAGCACGGGGTTGAAACTGAGGTCATGTGGGTCACCACTGAAGGCAGGCCATACTTGTACCCCTGATCACGCTCACACCAGAGTAAATGCACCCCTCTAGGGAATTAAGGCCATGAGTCTATCTCGCAAAAGATAACATTTAATCTGTACAGAACAGAAGTGAGGATTGGCAAAGAACTCCGCCCCAGAGCGGTATATTCTGTCCCTCAACCGCTCCCATGTCCTGAAGACTGGTGCTGGGCCTGCAATGTTGGATTTCAATCTGGCGACACACAGGACCAGGACCCTTGCCCTTAGCCTTGGCTGTAGCACGCAATTGGAATGCTCTTTTCTGCGAATTCAATCTGAGATGGCACACAACCCGTCTCACACCCCCTTTTTACAAATACCCCGGGTCGCAATGAACCAGACCGGTTGGTGGGATTGCAATATTTATTTTAAAATGCAAAGAAATCACAAATTTTAATATTGGGCAGCAATCACCAATAGGGTGACAATTACAAATCACAAATCACTGAAATACACTTGGTTAACCTTATACCAGAACAGATCCAACGCACAAATGAATAGGAGCACTTTTTCAATTAGGATAGCACCCGAGTTAAGGTTTCCCCTTGCAATGGATTTTAAAGCCCTTTGCAATGACATGAAATGACTCTGAATTTTACAAATAATTAATGTATGGTTAAATCAATGAAGCAAATATGATTTCTCACAATAGCAGGAAGGTATAAACACTAGCAACCACAAGGGAATAGGCATACAGTTCAACAAGCAAGTGGAAACCAAAAACACGATGCAGCCGAATCACACGTTTGAAAGTTGCATTTTACTCATTTTAAATGCCAAAAACGTTTTCTATGAAAAACGGGTGAAATACTCAAAATGGGAATGCAGTTTTTGGGCTGGGGAATAGATGCACATCTCAAGGACAATATAGAAGTGAAATTATGTCTCTAGCTGAAGGATTTGATGAGATTTGCAAGATAAAAGGTTAGGTTTTGGAAAAATAAAGCCGTTAGAGAGAAAATCGGCTTGGAGAAAGACAAAGTTTACTTTTACTAGATCATCAAGAAGATAGCGCTGCTCCACGTCACGTTTCTCTTTAAGTGGAAATTACTTAAATTATTCCAAATATTACTAAGGAGTTACAAGATGGGGTGAATGAAAGAATGGCGCCAACGCTAGGGAATCACAGACAAGATGCAGAGAATCAACAGTTGGACAAATTACCAAGGCATAGATAGGGTTGCTTAGAGAGTAGAACAAAGACAAAGTATCAAGATGGGGTATGCTATGTGTTGCTATGGGATGGGGAAAATACAGTCTACGCTGAGTTTGGGACAGTCAACCTGGTTCTGGATACCGCACGGCGGGCGCCCCTTACAGCAAACAGCTGGGCAATTCAGGTCACTGGATGGCAACGGTACAGCTGGGTGGCAGGGGTAAGGCGGCCATGCAGTTAGTGGGCAAACAGCCGGTCTGGTCACAGGAAGCTCCCCAAAAGGGTACCACAGCTTTTCCCTTTTGTTACTGGGGTTTTTAGTGGGATTTCTGGAGCAAGGCCTTGGTGAGATAGGGTCAGTTTATGCTTTGGCCTGGCAGTAGAATCTGGCAAGATTAATGTAGATTATCAGGATACGCAAGCGCTGGAAATTCAGGAGTGTCTGTCCTGTCCCTGTGAGCTCCCACCCTTTATGTAAAAGTGGGTGACATCACCGGTTTATTGTTGGGCAGAACTGAGCTAGACCTACCACAAACCCCCCCCCCCCCCCCCCCCCCCAGAACCGGATAGGTCAGCCAATGTTGGTTGCCTCCTCTAGGAGGGGACTCAGTTTATGGGGTTGTGTTTTTATGAGGTGCAAAGCCTTCCCACAGTCTTTTGCCAAAAATCATGCTCAACATAAATTAAACATTTGTACAGTTGTTACCAAAATTACATAAGCAGATTACATATTTCACTCAGAGCATGGTGTTCCCCACTCCAAGATCTGTACGCCATTGTTTCGCCCTTATAATAGTTTTTCGCGATTTTAGTGAGAACCACTTCACCCAACAACTTTAGGTGTGTGCATATCATCATAGGGCATATTTCTATTAATTTTTAATGTTCCACCATATGTACTTTCCCCATGATTTACATTCTCCTGGTGTTGTCCCATACATGCTATGGACGGCCGCAATATATTGTTTAGATGCCACAAAAACACATTTAAACTGTACAACTTTTACATTTCTGCACGGTCCGGGTACAGAATTAACAGTCTGTAAAGTTTATTCATCAAATAGTTTTGAGACAGATTGTCAGCCTTTGTCCTTCAACTGGGACAATTTTTTTCCTTCAGCTACCACCAACCGTTAGTTTCAGCCCAGGGTGGCCATGGGGGTTTCCCAGTTTGATTGAATGTTTATTGCCACTTCACATCCCAGATCTATTGTCTCAAGCTGAAGCCCAGACAAAATGCCTGACATTTCTTTGTCTTGGCCCATTTAAAGTTTTCAAAGGTAGAAGTTAACAGGTAGGTTTCCCAGAATCTAGTGTGGCTTCTTTGGTCTTACAGGGATAATGCTCTCTCCTGCTAGAGCACAATCTGGATATGGATGGGCATGGCAGGGCCTCTTTGATAAAAGCAATGTGTTGAATATATGAAATTAGTGTCAGGGCAGCATCCTTTTCAATGTAAAATATTCCCTTTTAAATGGAAACTTTTTGCAAGCAGCAGAGCAGCGCCGCTTTTGAATTTGCTTCTTTTGGTGCACAAAAAACACATACTGGCAGCCTTTCTAACTGTGCTCTGTTCTAACTTCCAGTAGTTTGGCAAGATGGTGCAGCCATCATTTTGTAGCTGCAAAAGGCAGTTTTGATGCGGGGCAATAGTGCTCCAAGGAGCCAGCGCAGCAATTTTACTGTTAACTGCTGAAGTGCAGCTTGATCATGGATGGGGATTCTGTTAGTGGGTCAATGTACCCCACAGGAGCTTAAATACTATTGACTTGGTTACTGGATACCGGCAGAGCTCATCCAAAACTGTTCTTGCCATACAAGGGATGCTCTAGTCTCCAGTGTTGCATGGCCATGTTAACATTTAGACCACCCTGCTTAACATACTGCTGCCTCTGCAGGAATACACTGTAGCTCTTAGCATCATCTGCTGTGTTATAAACATTCATACATTAACACATCTTCCCGCCATTCTCTCAACACTTCATTCAAGATTATTATATTTGATCTGGTCCAGAAATTTCTAGAAAAAAACCCTGTTTTCCCATAGTACAGTAGGTCGTGCTGAATCTTTCTAGCCACCGTTGGTGTGTGATGGACATGGAACAACTGCTGAGTTACCTCGTGTACTGTGCCAGTCTGCCTGTAGTCTATTTTTAGCACAGGCTGCATTCCTCCTGGCAAAGAGCCTGCTTTGAGATTTGATTTTAAAAACGACACAACATTTACACGCGTTTTCAACTAATGGTTATTTGCACCTTATATTTTAAATACTACCCATCTTTATTTAGTGACCCTCCTCCCCCTGGATTCTTGTAGTGCTTAGAAAGCCGTTAACAAAAGTCTTGTCTAATTCTAAAGCGCTTGGGAAGTTTGGGAATGAAGAAAAGCACCAGGGTCCTTCACAACACCACAGAATACAAGGAAGGCTCAGAAAGAAAGAATGTCCAGCAGCTGAACACCAGGACAGGGCTTAGCACAAAATAAAAGGGTCCAGGCAGCATGGTCAGATATGGTCCAAATAAAAGGAGCAAAAGGCAAAAAGAAATCCTCCAACAGGAAAGTATGCTCACTTACCTTGCAAAATTCCAACAGAATAGATGGACACACTGTGGCTGGCCTAAGCAAACCTACCCCTCACCCCCAATCACACTAACAGATTTAAAAACGTAGGTTTTGGCAGCCAGCCAATCTAGTTGACTCCAAAAATCAAGGACCACGACTACAGGGTTTGGGATGGCCTGGCCAGAGCCAGGAACGACAGTGTGCCTGGCTAGGCTCAAAAGTCCTAATTTGATTTTTTTGTATTTGTAAGGCACCCACGACAGACTTAACCGTATTGGGGCGCAGATGCAGATACCATTGCGAATAGAAAGAAACAGAGGAGCCACTAAGTCAATAGTTCATTTTTGTGTCCCTAGAGATTGTCAAACTACTGGGTGATTTTAAACAGAGGTTTTCAAAGCCTTCCGAAAATGAACAAATGTCTGACATTCCGTAATCTTTTGCGGTATGTTATTCCATAATTTGGGTCCAAAGACTGCAACTCTCATGTCACCTCTAGTGACGAATACTGACCGGGGCAACTTAACAGCAAGTGGTACTCACTGGCCTATAGAGACACATTTTGTTGCTTAAATATTCCGGAACCAGTCCCTTTAAACAATTAAAGATCATGCAAGCAACCTTAAATTTATTACGGTCCTCGACCGTCAGCCAGTTCAGTGTCCTCCGTGGGGGGGGGGGGGGGGGGGGGGGGGGGGTTGGGGGAACTGTTCTACTCTCCTCCGACTATCAATCAGTTCAACTGCTGCGTTTTGGGCCTTCTGGAGCCTATGCAGTTTGGCTGGAGCACCTATCAACAAGCTCCATGCACAACAGCCAGTGTAGTCATGCCTTATTGCTTCTCTAACCAAAGGTAGTGCAAGAAACAAATAGCACAAGGCAGGACTTTAACAAAAAATACAGGTATACCCAAAAAGGTAAATTGGGGTACCAATTCGGTATATCTGCCTGCAAAACTGGTGAGAACACTAAAATTACAGCTGCACAAGCGTGCTCCCAAAACCAGTGAAGCAAAAATAGGGTTCTTAAAACCAACCTTTGTCCGGGAGCCCCATGGGCAACGAGGGACATGTACTGAAAAAGGTTTGCGGTGGCAAGGGGACTAAAAAATAAGCCAGAGATCCAAAAACAATAAAAGGGGAAAAAGCAAAACGTTTAGAGGACCCTAAAAAGGGTCAGAAAATTGCCAAACTTGTAGTTCTGCCCTAACAAAATGTATATGCACATTACTTTATAAACAGACCATGCCTACCAAGCAAACTGCAATATTTAGCACTGCCCAGGCAGCAGCAACAGCAAGCAGTTTGCACTTTGTGTGTACAGGTTTACCAAAGAGGTTGGAGTGGGGTTGAGGGGTGAGCAGGAAGAGCGCTCACCTACAGCATTTCCCCCAGGGACAATGGTTTGCAAGGGATTTGTCCTGAACAGCGGCCAAGGGGCCGCCATTGATAAGGTTGTTGGATACTCGCGGCATTGCCATACCGTTGCTGATGCCTGTGAATGCTGGTGAGGGAGCCAATGTGTGGTTTAGCCTTCTTTCTTCGTGCACGTGTGGCTGACTGTTTCCTTTCTGTGAGGTTAGCATGAGGTATGGGCACCGGGGTTGACTGGTGTGTAGTGGGGCTAGGCATACAGTCGCTGTGACGCTTGCTTCGAATGCTGGGGCTTTCACAAAACTGTTGTGGCCCCGAAGATTATGACTGCCTGTTTGCCCGGTTTGGATGTGTGGGCGCCTTGCCACTTTGTTGTTTGGGTCTGCTGATTACTGTTGGGAGATGGGCAAGCAACGTGCCACGATGTGTTTGAATATATATGTGAGTAATGTATTTCTATATTAAAGTAAAGGGTTGGCTTGGGGCGGTCGCTTTTCCACAATCTGTTCAGCATCATTAAACAAGGGATGTGAGGTCGGCGTGCCGCAATAGGTTGTTGGAGGCTGCAGTACGGGAAATGTGCAGATGCTGTGCCGCAGTATGTTGTGGGTCGGTTTCCCACATGCAAAATTGGACACGTGGTCACCGCGCTGTTGCATGTTTGCAATGTATGCAAAGTTAAGGAAAGAAATGAAATGTGTTCCATCGCCGTGCGTGAGTCTATGTATTACGGCTTACAGATAAATCGTTTTGATGGTTAAGCAGGTTATTTATGTGCCAGCAGGTATGTTCCCGGATTTGGTCACAGCTGACAGGGTGTTGCATTGCATCAGGGCATCATTGCCCTGTCCGGTCGCCGCACTGGGCGGCGTGGCTTTAATGTTATGTGCCTGGTGGGTTGCAAAGCAGTTGTATGTTTAAGTCCATTTCTGCGTGGGGCGGTTGCCCCCGCCATGGGCAAGCATTTTTGAGCGTAGTTCGCTGTTAATGCACTGCCGGTCGCCTGAGGCACCTTTAGACATGCAGCATTTTGTTCTTTTAGGGGGATGCGAGGTGATGGTTTTAAATAATGTTAGCAAGTATCTGTTTATTCCTTGAGCATGCAACATTGCTTACCCAGTGTCCCTGCTTCCCCTCTACCCCCACATCCTGCCTCCCAGCCGTCCCCCGTGGTTGGATTGGCCAGTTGGCTCCTTTAACTGTCCCTTCCAGGGCAGCCCTCTGGTCGCAAGGGGCCCAAGGCAAAGAGCGACACTTACATTGGCGGCTCCAGGACGTGTCTGCATGGGAAGCCAGTGAAGCCAGCAGCTAACAGACACCAACAAAAACTAAGTGTGGCATGGGTGTGGTGTAGAGCAATTACTCTACTCCAGAAAGCCCCTGCCACTCTATCTTACCTTCCCATAACAGACTGCCATAGACTTACACCAGGCATAATCGAAAAGATTTGTGACCACCAGCCTGAACCTATTCATGACAGGAATTTAGATGTTGCTTTGCACTATATACTAACCTACTTGTCAAGTTCAACAAGCTCCATACTTAGATGAAATGGTGAACACTAGCCCGCGACACATGTGCCACACTCATATTGTGAATGTTAGCAGGCACTACACTTAGACAGAAATTTGAAGGCTAGCCAATGACACTTAGATGGAATTGTCAATGTTAGCATGTGCCACACTTAGATGGAACTATGAAGACTACCAAGAGCAACACAAAAGGAATTGATAATGTTAGCATGTCCAAAACTTGGGTACAATTGTGAACATTAGCCTGCGCCATATCTAGATAGGATTGTGAAGGTTAGCGAGTGCCACACTTATACGGAATTATGTAGGTCAGCAAGTGCTACACTTAGAACTGTGAATGTTAGCATGTTAAATGTCATAACCTACTAACCAATATAAGCTCAAACTCTCTGCATACATCTCACTCAAAAAACACACAACCATCTCTCGCACAAGCTGCACGCACTTCACCACACTGCAACACATAAGCCACACCAGCAGCACACGCGGACTGACACTGATCCGATACATGCACCAAAGCTCAGCACCCGGTGTTGACCGAGTTGAAGCTGCCAACAGTACACCACTCCTCTCACTATCCTACTCCCTCTTAACCTTACTAACCCATCCCATCTTCTCGTTTACAGATCCGCCAGAGCTCCTGGGGACCAATTCCGTTGGTGACGGTGCAGAGTACAAATACCTATAACATAACTACAGAGGAAGATAACTAGTGAAATGTTTCAAGACCTACCTGCATGTGCATTGTATTCTGCGACATGTCCTGCCCAACTGATGAATTCATATAATGTGGTGGAGGGCCAAGCAGGGAAGCAGGTTGATTTCCTGTAAAAAAAAAAAAAAATGCATCACAATAAGTTACAGAAAAATCCATCTGCAGATGATTTTATGATAATGGGGGCTTGGGCAGGCCGGAGGGGGAGGAAGGGACCTGTGAGAAAGGGTGGAGGGCAGAGTGACCTGGGTGGTGTGAGATACAGGGACCAGAGAAAAGGGCGGAGGGGGGGGGACAGAAACCGAGAATGACCAGCAGAGAGATCGACAAAAAGCGTGTGAAATTGCAAAGCTTGAGTTGTCTGCAGAAGCTAAAAAGGAACATCAGCAAAAGCAGAGTGGCACGGGAACTCAGAATCCCTGCCTGTTAAGATGGGTTTCTTAAATCTGGCCTGGTGGACAGATTTCAGGAAGCCACCCTAGTTTTAGTAAACACTAGGAACTCTGGGAGTTTACCCAATTACGGTGAGCTTGGAGAGTGGTCAAGCAAATTCTCGGGAGAGGCAAATAGGATCAGGGGTCCACAATGATTCTACTTAGACGGACAAGTACAAAAATGTCATGCATTACTTACCGTAATAGCATTTCTGATGATTGTATCTGCTTAGATTCACATGATGTAAATTTTGTAAAAAACCTGCCTCTCGTTTCATCCTAAACTGTATTTTAGCAACATGCAAGTTCAGCGGCCAGTTGCTCGGAGCGCTCTATAAATAAAATCTATATAGTCCGACATCTAGTGTTAATCGCGTAGTATTGCATCTTTAGAGGATCGAAAGGGAATGTCGACATAGGAGTCACCAACACTATCCCCAAAATGACAGTGTACCCACACGTCGAGGTCCCTCAAATTGTGTTTTTGCTGCCGGGAGGGAGCCTATGACCATCGTGAGCGAGTACAGAGAGAGACGGTGTAAGATGTCTATTCCTTCTACTCCATGAGGGGAGGAAGGGTGGGCGCATGTGAATCCAAGCAGATGCTATCAGAAATGCTATTACGGTAAGTAATGCAGGTCTTCTGATTCTTGTTAATCTACTTAGAATCACATGCTGTACATAGACTAGCCAGCAGTACCCAAAGATGGTGGGGTGTGTGAAGGAACAGCAGCAATGAGGTCTTCGCACAGCTTGTCCCACCCGAGAATCAGACCTAGAGTCTATCTAGGCAGTAGTGTTGTGTGACGGTGTTTACAGAACTTCAGGTTGCTGCTTTACAAATGGACTAAAGAACATTTGCAATGAACGCTCTAGGCTAGAAGGGCAGATCTCTCTTGGCAAGAGTGTAGCACTGTGTGATGCAGTTTACGATCCACTTTGAAATAGCAGATTTAGAGACAGGGTCCCTTTCTCTGCCACTGAAACGAAAAACTCCTTGGTGGCCTTGTCTTTTCCAGATAATAGATCACCGCCCTCCTCACATCAAGTGTGTGGAGGCTTACTTCACCCACATTAGTCGGGTTCTGGAAAAAGGAGAGTAGTTCTATTGATGGTTCACATGGAACTTTGAGATACATTTTTTAGGCACAAATCGTGGGTGAGTGCGCAGGACCACCGTATCCTTGTGAATTGCGACGAATGGGTCTTGAACTGAAAGGGCCTGCAGTTCACCAACTCTCCTTATTGATGTGATTGCTACCAAGAAGGCGGTCTTAAGAGAGTGCTTTACGGCTAGCCTTATGCATAGGTTCAAAGGGAGGAGGCCCCATTAATCAAGTACAACGTTCAGGTCCCAGCTGGGAGCTGGGTTGGAAATAAGGGGATGAAGTCTTTAACCCCTTCCATAAATAAAAACCTTGATTACTGGAATTTTACACCACAAAACCTTCTGGGACGTGGTGCATGCTGAAAATGCAGCTATGTGGACTTAAGGAATTGAAAACCAAGCCAAAATCTAGTAGGCGAGTTAGGTATAGGACAATATGTGTTGGTGTGCATTCAAAAGGATTGATGCTCTTGCCATTGCACCAGATGACAAAGCGTTTCCATTTACTGGAGTAGCAATGTCAGGGTTTCGTGCTTCCCCGAGTATGTCCATACATACGAGGGTGTTGGAGGTGCACAAACTACAACCTCAGGAGGAACATCTTGTGTTTGAGAGCCCATTTCCATATGTTCTGTGACAGTTTGGATAGCCCTGGAGACTAGGAGTTTGGAATGCTTTCAGGTCCTTTAGCATGCACGCTGTGCGCCGTCTGATGGAGGTGGGCCCCACACCCAGTCAAACTGTAGTGAGAGTGGCTTTTCCTGCAGGGGTGGTGAAGGTATTCCCTTGCAAGAGATTTTCCCTTGACCACCACTACAGAGAGAGAGAAAAAGGGCTGCCGAGACAACCACTAGATCGTTCCGTTGTCCACAGGCCTGCCACCATTGGCTCGAGAGCCACTCTTGCATGGGGCGTATGCGCAGACATGTGTGGAACTAGATAAATGCAGGTGGCCATCATCCCTAAAAGTCACATAGCTTTGCGTACGGTCACCTCACTATTGGCTACATAGTGATGGATCTGGAACCGCATGTTTTGAACCCTCTGGTTGGAGGGAAAGAAAATCCTTTCTTTGGTCCGAATTAGAGCCCCCAGAAACTGCTCAACTTAGCCGGACCACGTCTCGTTGATCGAGAACCCTAGACTGAAGGAGATCTACCGTCTGCTGGGTATTTGGCTAATAACATGGGATTCGAACGGAACATGCCTAGCAGTCGTCGAGGTATAGGTAGACTGGGATGGACTGACTGTGCAGGGGAGCAGCTACTACCACCAGAACCTTCGTGAACAACCGTGGGGCTGAGGCAATGACAAAGGAAAGGACCTTGAACTGAATGCTTGTCCTTTGTCATGAACCTTGGTATTCTGTGCACTGGCAACATTGAAATATGAAAGTATCAATCTTTCATATCCAATGTTGCCGTGTAATCCCCTGCACCAGTAGTGGGATTACTTCCTGCAATGCTGTCATTCAGAACGTCTGCGATTTGACATACTTATTCGCTGGGCGCAAGTCTAACAGGGTGCATGGTGAGATCCTTTTTTGCTACAAGGAAGTACACTGAATAATACCCTCGTTTACCTGATGAATGGGGACGACTTCAATGGCGCCCTTTTCCTGAAGGATCTGCACCTCTTCCATCAGGATTTGCATGTGTGCTGGTGATCGGCGTCTGCACTGGAGGATGGTATCGAGGTGGCCTGTGGAACTCTAACCGTGGGCGATGTCCGAGCACCCACTGGTCTAATGTGATCCCCTCCCATGCATGAATGGCAAACATCCCCCGACCTGGGAGGCATGGGAGGGGACCCGGACTGGAAAGTCATTTTGATGCGGAGGCAGGGGAACCTCCTGGGGTGGAGTTTCTGCCTCTAGCCGTACCTCTTCGTTGCCCCATCTGCTGGTATTGGCTGCTGCCAGTTGAGCCTTGTCCGGAGGACCATGGGGTACCTCCTGCGCCATACGGTCCGTGTGGAGATCAAGAGAAGGATTGGCCCCGAAAGGAACAGCAAGAAATTGCACCTCCCCGCTGTTGAAAAGGTTTGGCTGTGATTTGGTTGAGCGATTGGAGTCTCATACACTCGTTTCCAAGGCATCATCCACAACCTTATCAAACAAATTTGGTTCTTCCACAGGTTTATCAACAAGGGCAGAGTCTCTGGCTTAAACCCTGAGTTTTTTAGCCAGGCGTGTCTCTTAAGTACCCAGCACCACAGTATGTCCCGCTGTCTCAGCAGCATCTAGTGTGATAAGGATGTTGTGCGTCACCTGCCATGATCGCACAGGTTCAGGGACCTCTTGGAGGCCTTCCTGAAGCAGGTTCCACTGCATCACTATAACTCGCAAAAAAAGAGTATTATTTGCAATTCTAGTAGAATATGCTGCCAACGTGGTGCTATGCTTGCCCAGAGAATAGAGTTTCTTGCAGTCTTTGTCCGAGGGAGCCTCTGCAGTAGACCGTGGCACCCCAGCCCTTTTCCTGGTGGTGGTAACAAGGGAGTATGCTGTGGCATGCCCCCGAAAGTACATATGGTCTGACAGAGGAGCAAAACAGTTTCTCAACCCGAGGGTTGACAGCCCTTGTAAGGGAAGGGGGACAGTAAGGAGGGTGCAAGGCGCTTCTTAATGGAATTCAGCAGTGGGATAGCCGGACTTGCAGGGTGTTTCTCCTTTAGAATGTCCTCAACAAAATTAGAGTCCTGAACAGCTTCCTGCGTGGCGATTTGGAAGTGGTCTGCAGACTTTTCAGGATTGCATTGAAAGTAATTTGGTCGTAAATAGGCGATGGCTGCCTCGGTTAAGGCAAGGAGGGCGGATGCAGACAAATGACGTTGGGGGTCAAGAGTTGTAGCGGGTGAGAGCGAAGGTGCTTCATCTGCTGGCTTATCTTGTCCCTCATCTGGGCACTTCCTCAAAGGATTGTCCTCATGACTACAGGGGTCCTCGTAAGTCTCCTCTGATTCCGAAAACTCAAATGGCAAGTTTGGGTTTGAAGCTTCTGCAGCTTTGGTCAAATCAGGCAGGGATCCTTCCTCCCTAGGTCTCTTGAGAGTAATGAACTTTTCAGAAAAGTCTACAGTTTGTCCCTGTAATTTAACCTCACTCTGGTCCACAGGGATGAACCAGAGTGATCTGGAGGAGGAAAAGGCTCTAGGAGGAAAGGCTTCATCAGATAAAGCCTTAGAGGGACTGGGGCCCTTCAGAGTACACCTCGACTAGATGGGGTGCTTTTTGGTCGTTCCGCTGCCGAAACAATAGCCGCAAGACACTGGTTTATTTTTGGCAGCTGTATGAAGGATTTTGACATGCCTGTAGGCGTGATCGCCATTACCGGTTCCGCCGAAACTTTTGGGACCGACACACTAAGATGGCGTGTCGGCACTTGTGTGCTTTTTAGAAGAGACGCCCTTATGAGTGGAATGCCAAGAAGACAAGCAGTGAGGGCGCCTGACCGGGAGGTATGGTAGGCACAGTTTTGGCAGGCCTGTTGGAGTCTGCTGCTTCTTCGACGCACCCATTGAGGAAGCTCAAGGGGCTGTATATCCTTGGGTGGTACTGGTGTGCCCCCATCGGCAGGGTGTGATCTCCCCATAGCAGTACCGGTGGCCTGTCTGTTGGGGCCAGGCACCTGGGAACCCGCCGAAAGTTCTATGGCCTCCATATCGGAGCCATGGCTGCCGCTAGAATAGTCACTTGAGGCGCGGACGCCCAATGACTCCGGCCTGCATCGCATAGGCCGCCCACTGGTTTGTCCACCTATCTTTTAACGTCTGATGAAGTTTGCAGGACTTACAGGAACGCTCAACGTGGTCACGAGGTAGGCACTTATTGCACTTGCAATGGGTGTCCTTCAGGGGTATTTTCTGTTGCAAGACGGACAACACTTAAATGGAGTCCTCTCCATAACAGTCGAAAGGCGGCAGCCAGACCAGAAAGGGATACAGGGGAAAAGGAAATGCATTCTCAACCCGGGGTCCCACTCTCCCAACTGTATAGGCCTGGCCGGAGGGCCGAGGCCACGCGGTTGACAAACATTGACCGATGCACCAGTCGCCGAACAGCAGTGGATGTATTCGGCGTAGGGGGTCCATGAAGTAGCCGAAATAGGAAAGTCAAAGACTAGACGACCATCGGTTGTGGGACAAAGTAGTAACTATATTTGCAATATATCTCTTTCGAGCTCCGCATAAAGAGACCAACTAGTCTGAGGAACCTCGACGCGCAAGGGATTTTGGGTACACTACACGTCAATTTAGGGATAGTGTTACAGTCACGCCCATGTCAACGTCCCCTTTCAATCCTCGAAAGATGCAATACTGCGTGATTACCAGTAGATGTCAGACTATATGCAGAGCATGCAACTCTAAACCGATTAACAACCATCCACTAGGAAAATGAATTCATCAGGTAAAATCACACAACACTAAACATAAAATACACAGTCCCCTTTGGTTAAAACCATGCATACAATTCACATACATCTGAAAGGAAGGTAAGTAGTTAAGCAATTGGATGACCAGTCCACAGGAATAGGAGCCCTCAATATCAGTCCACCCCTGAGTTGAATGGGGCCATGTGCCCAAAAGTTCAAAGCTCCTTTAGGAGACTGGATAAAGTTAGGAAATGTTCCTGTGGGTCGATTGACTAGGTTAGGCCTGATTTTCTATACTCTGGCATGGTGTACAGATGCATATAAGGGCAACCTAGTTTAGTGGACAACTCTTGGAGCTGTAGCCAAGCCAGTTCCAGGTAGCAAAGCGAGTAGTCAAGGCCAAGTCTCAGGAGGGGTGAGCCTGGTAAGGTGTCTCAATAGCACACAGTAAAAAGGTCAAGGACACACTTATTTATGGCCATATAATACTATTAAAAACGGCTACCAGCATGGAATATCACACAAGACTAAACAAAAAAGATACATATGTACAGTCCCTAAAGAAGGGCACAATACATAAACCCCTGCAAAGGAAGTTAAGTATTAGTATGCTTCTGGGGTCCAATGAAGAGTTCTAAAGGGTAGATGACAAGTTACCCTAGCTAAAAAGTGTTCCCCACTTTCGGAATGCTTGCACAAGCGAAACTTTGGTAACTTTCTAAGGGAGTTCTGGGTTCAGGTAAGTACGGTTATAACTCAACCCCCGTAACTCCAATCCTTAGGACTTACCAGGTCTTCAGAAGAGGGCCCAAGGTCTTTTTTCCCCAATGTCGGCTATGGTCCTTTATCCCCCCAGGTTCGAGAATTTCTCAGGTCAGCTACAAATGCTGTACAAGGTCTTCACAATGGAGAATGCAGAACTCCACGCAGGGCCCCCCTCAATACAGTGCTGGATACAGGAAAGCTGGTTTTGGATGACTGCCACAGTTGCAGAGTGATACTGGTCATGTCTGACTTTGCCTCATATCTCGGGTCGCCTAGATGCTGGAACCACAAAATTTGGTAGAAATAAATCCTGTAGCACAAGCTCCTAAACGCGGAACGGCAACGCCCGAGTGCTCTTCACAGGACAGAGCATGGAAGTTCCCTCCACTCCAAGGGTCGAAGATCCTTCGGTGGATCTCTGAAGATTACCTACAAGACAGGACTCTTCCAGGACAGCAGCAGAAGTTGGTCGCCAGGCCCACCGTACCCTTACACGTATTGTAGCTGGACAGGATACTTGGCTCCTTCGAGGATCTCTGGGATGGGTGCATGGGTCCCCTTATCCAAAAGGCAGGTAAAAGCTCTGGCTCACACACAGACACACAAATATCCACCCACCCACACACCCCAGCGGTGGGGGGTCCAATGAGAACCACTGGTGGTACAGCTCATGCATTCCATACAGACACAAACCAGTTTGTGGATTGGTACCAGCCAGTTCCAAACCACTTCCTGGCAGCAAACATGGCCCTGCAGTAGCCTGCGAAAAGACTCAGATTTCTAAGACACTGGAAGTCCATATAAGGATTTCCCTGTCCCCACAGGTCAGAAAAAACTGTTAGTGAAAAGATGGACAAGGAATAAACTAAACCTTTGGCACAGCTGTGTTTGGACACTAGCCACAGTAAGTAGACAAAGCGGTAAGAAACAAAATCCACACCAAAAAAAAAAAAAAAAAAAAAAAAAAGGCAAAAAGTAACTGCTGCCACCAGCCTGTCCATTAGGCACACCTACATTAACCAAAAATCCTTTGAGTGTTAATCTAGGGCAAAACAAAAAGTGTACCCCATTGTACTGCATTACAAGACATTGTACAATGATAATAAAATACCAAGTGGTAACAAAGTAACAAAACTAGGGGAAACAGTGTTTCCTAGTACTGACAGCCTGAAGGATCTGCCAGTTGCCCCCATGCCAAATGAGCAAAAGCCAGTTTAGTGAAGCTGAATGCTTCACTGCAAAAACCAAAAGCCAAGTTTGGTGGTCCATAAAAATGGAGTGAAAGGTGCATAGAGAAATCTTTCTGAACCAACAGCTTGTCAGGGCATTTACAGTTACCTTACTACTATCTTTTAGAACAGCTATTTAATTAAAGATTTGAAAAGCAAGAAAACTGAATAAATCAAAGTTATTCACAAACGTTTATAATGGAGGAGAACTGGGAACCGGTAAGTATTGAGACCACTCACCGCCCGTACTGTGATTTTCCCCAAATAACTCGGAAGGGCAAATGGGAGTTACTGGAGGTAGTTTTTCCCACCGTTGGATCCAGTAGAAGATGCCCAGGAGCCGAGTGCAACCCTTTCTAGCGACTCATCAGGACACTACTAGACGGGGATGGCATGTTCTAGCAACAGTCACCGCACATAGGCAACAGCAGCCATCCCTCCAGTTGCGAAAATAAGGGGGCCCTCCAGAACAGTTTCCCTGGATACTGGGATGCTGAAACTCCGGGCAAAAACACAGAATGGCGTAACTTCTGGCACAGTAGCCCAAAAATAGCACATCAGTCCACTAGGTCGTCCAGGGACACTTCCTAAGGCTGCAGGACCGTGAAGGCACGGAGATTGGTAGGTCCCACCGGTCCCAAGGGTCGAAGCACCAGCAAAGGTATTCTGCCATCAGGTAGTCCCAAGCTGGGCTTTCCCAGGACAGCAGCAAAAAATGGTTGCCAGGGCTCTGCATGATTCGTCCACAGGTCTTCAGTCGTTTGCACAGCTACATAGGATACTTTGCTTCTCTTCCCGTTTGCTTGAAGGGTTGCAGGACATACTCTAAATTTGGGTGAGTGAACAAACTCAGCCCTCCAATATAAAGGCCCTGCATGCCATCTTGATCAGCCACCTGGCTGAGGCTGGCCTCACTGGTACAGTTGTTTCATGGTCCTACTCCTTCCTCTTAGGTTGACCTTTCACCTATCTTATTTGTGGTGTCACTAGGGTCTGCCATCTCGCCCACGCTGTTCAACATCTACCTACAGTCTTATATCTTCTCCCATAGCTTTTGCTGCTATTCTTACGCAGATGATACCGATATTCTGGTCCATCTAGATCAGTCATCGTCTGAATTGGCCATCAGTTTTGGTGAATATTTGAGGGCCGTGGGAGAATGGATGCAAGATCAGTGGCTCAAGTTAAACGGCGATAAGACAGGTGATGGGGTAGTCCATCCCGCCCCCCATCTGCATCTTATTGGACTCCTGCTTTCTGGCCTTTGACTCTTGGTTCCCCTTCCCCGGTCATGGTAGTCAAGGAACGTATGGTGAAGATAGCGGCTTCTATGTTATGTTTAATACCAACCCCAGTTAATCAAGGACACCACCACAAATACCCTAGACTACGAATCTCTTTTGGTAAAACTGCAACTCTCACCCTCCACCTCCCAGTTTCCTACTCATCTACAGATCTCTCTCCAAACCCCCCCCCACCCCCAAAAATAACTATTTCACAGAGAGAGTCGGTGAAGCACTGCCCACCGACTTCATCCTACAGTCAACACTTCCCATCTTAAGGGATTTCAACATCTGGTTCAACTCACACTAGGACCCGATCACTCACAGATATAGAATAAGTTTAATTCTGCATACCACTCAGCACAAAGTCTGGCATTCAAGGACACACACTCACCGCCAACCACCCCCTTACCACTCCACTATGGAACAAAGTCATAATCACCCCAGAGCTAGCACACTCACTCCTCAACTCTCCATACAGTTGGCCCCCAAGAAGGACCTCCAGCGATCGAATCCTTTGACCCCTGGCTTACAAACGCACTCGTCCTCAAACAAAACGGACCCCTCCGAGATCAAGATTAACCCCAAGGCAGTTCACACCCATTCTCAAATCACTCAAAACTCAAGCACCGTCTGGAACGGACCGAGAGTCGACCCTTCAGACCAGAACCGCCCTGGCAAGAACGACTAGAACATAGACTGGAAATCAAAAAAAACATAACATTTTATGGGAACAGAATCCAAAATGCTCAAAACCAACCAAGGCACTACATAGAATCATAGCTGAATTCAAATCCCCCACATGCTCGAGCCAACCCAGACTAATCTCCCAAGCCCTATGCGACACCTCGTCACTGCACTTCCACAATACCGCTAATGACACACTCCGCCATCATCTCCAAATTAAAACAAATCTCCCCCACCCACTGACCAACCTTCAAACGTCCCCCCAGGTACCCCCCACCCCGATACAAATCCTCGAGACTCTCTCACATCACACACCAAGAGTTGCCCTCGTAGCAGAAAACTGCCCTTCAGGATCCCCAGAGGACCCCTGCCCACCCACAAAAACATCCTAGCCTACACCAGGGCAGATAGTGTCGCACGCACAATCCTCAACCACTCAAATCAGGTTCCTTCCCTAAAGCCATAAAACCTACATCAAACCCATCCTAAAAAAAAAAAAGACACTCGACCCACTACTCTTCCAGAACTACCACCCTATCTCCAACACACGTTTCATTGCCAAGCTCATGGACCGCACGACATACAAACAGCTTGGCCTTTTTGCCGAAGCCAACAAACTCCTAGACCCTGAACAACCCGGATTCAGGCCACTCAGGGTAACAGAATCTTCCCTAGTCTCCATCTGGTCAGACCTTAAAAGAACAGCTGACGCAGAGGGCTGCGCAGTACTCATCCTGCTGGACCTCTCCGCAGCCTTTGATACCATCGCTCACACCACCCTAGTAGACAGGCTACAAACACTAGGAATCAGAAACATCCCTCATGGATCTCCTCGTTTATATCGAATCTATCACAAATCATGCACCAGTTCACATCCACATCACGACCAGTAAGGACAGCTGTCCCCCATCCCCCCTAATTTTCCATTTCTACCTAAACCCCCTGCCCGCAATCATCCGCTCATACTACGCAGACACCCAGATCATCCTCAAAATCCATAAGGCTCTGGCAGTCCGGAATGGTCGTCATGCCCCTCTGATATGGATCACTAGGGACAACCAACCACCTCATCCTCAACCCTGGGAAAACTGAAATCCTAGTTCGTGGAATACATACTTCCACCCCCCCAGGCCCAGCCCCCCCCCCCCCAATTCCGTGGCTTCAACCCCTACGACAAGCACGGGCAATCTCCAACGTGGTAAAAAACCTGGGGTGCACACTGGACTCAGACCTATCCCTTACAGTAGTGGTGGTCGTGTGTTGGGTATCTAAAACCCGTTTTTCATCTACAGATTCCCAGGTTCATCTTCCCTTATCCCCACCATTTCTCGGCCATCAACGCCATCATCCTGTCCCGCCTAGACTACACAAACAGCCTCTACCAAGGCGCTCCAGCATCTCAACTAAGGAAACTTTAAAAGAAACCAAAACGCAGCAGCATGTCTGCTCATTAGCCTACCCTCCAGAGAACACATCAGCCACACACTAAAAGTCCTCCATTGGCTCCCGATTGGTCGACGCACTACCTTTAAAGCCATGTGCATCACCCACAACACCGGACCAGAATTCCTTCAAGACAAAATCGTCCCCTACCAGCCCTCAGGAATCTCAGATCTCGCACAGCATGTCGCCTAGTGGTCCCACCTCACAACTCCAGGCTGGGCGGATCCTCCTCCTCCGTCCAAGCCCCAATCATCTGTAACTCCCTACCCCCTACACGTTTGCAACACTGAAAACCACTCGAAATTCAGAAAGGCCCCAAAATCCTGGCCCTTTCCATAATAGCCCCTGAATACACCACACACCAATTACAACACAGAGGCCAGCAGCATTTGCAGCAGCTCGCCTGACATACTGTCACCCAAATTACACCATTCCTTACCTAACAAATGCACCAGGGAAGCCAGTAGTTTTTACTGTGGCACACCGCCCTGACCCTCGGACAAGAGACAACGAATAATGTGACCACGCCATCCACACTGGACAAAGCTCGCTCCATCCAAACAACTGAAGCCTACGGTACGTATACCTCACACCACCTCAGGGGGCACAAGCCACAGCCAAACATCCGTGCACCATAAAACGCAGCTATGGCTATGCTCATCTGGTCTAGCAGCGCATATAGCCATCCGCACTGAAACACCTCTGCCACTAGCATACAGCTACTACCAACGAAAGGATATTCGTTATAGCTGGCCACACAGACTCTCTCAACAATAGCACTATCGCAAACCACCAACAGCGCCCACCCACGTGCCGGACTCTTTTGGGCTGCTTAGTCAAGCCAAGCCAGCCACCTCCTAAGTGCTAGCCTGGAGAAAATGCACACATGTATCGCCTAATCTAAAACTCTTATAACTTCCATTGAGGCCATATAAAAAGGGGAAAGAGCGCTATATTAATAAAGATGTGTGATGTGGTCAGACTGCACAACAGGGGGCGCAAAGTTAAGGTGGCTTAACTGAATTTCAGGCGTTTTGTTGCATTTGTTGGAAAGTCCATTTGAGCCAAGTCACACAATCCACAACGTCACCTAGTAGCCATCACGGCTAGTTCACCTACAGTTCAGAGCCACAACAGCAAGGCAGTGTGGGTATGCAAATTAGCCCAAATGCAAACCTTTTCTCCCGTAAATTCTCTTAGTCTAAGAGGGCAGTGCTACTTTATACATGGCTTAATCAAGCCAAAACCGACATTTGCACGGCTGTCAGGACAACTGCATACCTGGTTTTACTCTGGTTAGGGATCATCACTTGCTCAAATGGGCTTTCCAGGTGAAAGGTGTTTTTTTTTTCAAAACCTTTTTAAACCCACCATAGTTTGTGTTAAGAAAGCATGGCCAAATGCTCAAATCACAAGGCTGTCAGGATTATACTGCACTGGTGGAATGGAAGGGCATTTGCCTAGAAATTCGAGGGTGTGACCCAGTTAATGTTGAGCACTCACTTGTCGATGGAGATGTTGCACTACTGCTACAGTCAACCAGCCTCCCACCGGGGTGCTAAAGTGGGAGCCATGGTTACATCTTTAAACATTGTTCCAGAAAACCCGGGAAAGGCCGCAGCAGGGCCATCATGCCTTACATTGGAGAGCCACAACCATGGCTTTCCCCCTCGCCCCCCCCCTTCAAGGGGAAAATTTGTGCTATGGAGGGAGTTGTTTCCAGTCACCTGCCAGCAAAATCAAATGCGAAAAATACAAGTACCAGAATCCTCAGAACTAATTAACTTGCCACACCTGAAAAAGAAATGCAGACCTGCCTGAAATAACTAAGAAACTCAGCCTCCCTGAAGATTGATGAAGTCATGAAAACGTGTGTTAAGAGGAGAAGCTAAAGACTGGTAACAGAGCGCCTGCCTTTACATCTTTAAACAGTGATTATGTTTTACGGCCTACTGTGGTACCCCCCCTTTTAAGGTGTGCACCCCCCTCTATCCAGGTGACCCAAAAATCACTCCTGCCCCGACCAGTTGCCCCAATGCCAGGTAAGTACACATCTAGTGTTGTACCCCCAGTTTGATGTACCCTCTCTACTCAGTCAAATAATCTGATCTACCCTTCCCACAGGTTAGACAACATGCCACACAGGCCAAATCAGAGCTGTATGCTGGCACACAAGTAGGCCTGATGAGACCCACCACACCCCAACTAGGCCAGCCCACCATCCGAGCATTCCACCTGCTACACCCTCCGCTCAATCAAGAGTGACAAGATTGGGAGTGGGAGCAGAAAACATTGACCCCTGTCAGAGACCAAGGTAAAACCACCCCCCCCACCAACCTAGCTACTCGCCTGCACCCTCTGCTCACACCTAGCCCGATCATCATAGGAACCCCGCCCCCAACACTTCTCTTAGCACAGCAAGAGCAGACTTGGCCAAAACTCCAACCTCGACAGTGCCACCCCCCCTGCCCACTCACCCCGTACCCCATGGGCTGCCAGAAAGGCCCAGACCAATACATACCCCCCCCCCCTCCACCCCTTTCCTAGCTTCTCATGTCACCTCACTATAGGGCCCAAACTTCCCGGCTGACACTGGTAAGTTAGAATTGATGAAGTAATACTGAGACTACACAACACTTGTCCTCTTGGTATTGGGTAACCCACCATTTGGTATAGGCCTGTACTACTCATGTCGTTAGTGTGACTGAGCAGCCAGGCTTGGTAAATGTGAGCTGTAGCAAGGAAATTCACAAATACAAGTAGCCAAGTAACACTTACACTCAAGTTTTCAGATAGTAATCTATTATCAGTTTTTAAATAAGCATTCTTTAAAAAGGGCAATATATGCAACAATCAAATATACTATAAAAATACTTTTGCAGAATCAGCACTAGATAGATATTATACTTTGCAGAAAGGAAAGGTTAGAGGAAGGAAAAAGGTTCTCAGGGAATGCAAGTAAATTTAAATCTTCCAATGAAGTCTAGGCCAAACCTTTTAATAACAGTCTAAAAACAAGTTAACACCTCTGAGGGTCACACACTATCCAATTCAATGGACTAGAAGAGTGCAGGGAGCCAGGACAGCAAAGTCAATTGGAGCAGTCTATGGAGCTGATGCACTTAGCAGTTAAAAGTCTTGCAAAGTTAGAGTGTTTGTTATAGAAAATCACTGTAGGGTCACAAGCTATTACACATGGAGGGTAGAGCTGAAATCACTCTACAAAAGTAGCTACTGCAAGTCTAATATACTGAGGCAAGTACCCCAAATCTGAACAGTACCTCTGGTTTGAAGAGTGGTCCAGGTGGCTTCCGTCCTGTTGCAGTGATGCAGATCCTGGGTTCCTGAGCCTCAGTTATGGAGACAAGAGGGAGGACATCTGGAGAACTCCTGCGGTAGCAATTTGGAGGTCAGCGCCAGCCACAGGCTTGTTTCAGATCAGCAGCACTTCGCAGTTTCAGCATGCGGTAAACAGCACCACCGCAGATCTTGGATAACGGTTGTGCTTCCTTCACTCGTTGGGTCCTGTACTCTGGTGAGGGGACTAGACCTCTGGTCGTCCCGCTTCTGGAGGGTCCTTACAAGACTCCTGGAGCTTCTGGCCAGATTGCAGACGTTGCACTAGACCACCGATTTCCTGAGCCCTGGCACTCGGTTCCTGCAGCAGCAAAGAACTACAGCCAGCCGGGGAAGATGGTGCAGCGGAGTTAGTCTGAGGGTTAGTTGGTCCCACTAACCCAAGGGAAGAAGTCGCCCCTTCCGGAGCTTCTCTTGTCAGAAAGCACAGCAGCAGGGCTTCACCAGGCTATTCAAAGGTCCAGGAGGATTCAGCAAGCTTCGTTCACAGTTTCTTCGTCAGGTATTCTTCCCAGTGGTCGACTGCCTCTAGTCCCCCACACCACTCCTTTTAAGCAGGTTTCTCCCATTAATGCACAGCCTAAGCGTTCAACAGCAGGGTGGCTGTCCTGAAATGACACCCAGCCAATCAGGACAAGGTGCATATTCAGGCATTGTCTCAGGAGGACAGCTCAGGGGCAACGTGCTTGCCTCGGAAGCAAGGCGACAGAGCAACATAGGTTTCGATCCCTGGGTACGTGCTTAGAAACCTCTGGGTATATAACCTATCATATCAATCCTAGAGACAAAGGACGGGGGAGTTTTGGGAACCTCCCTCACTTCCTTCCCTTCCAGACACACTGAAGCCAGAGGCGGGTTTAAGGACTGAAGCCCACCAAAGGCAAAACGAACTAAGGCCGCAAACCTGGAAAGCGCAGAATATGGCACGCAGAATAAAACCCAAGACCGACCTCAAACAGAAAACGGCAAAAAAAAAAAAAAAAAAAAGACGACCAGGGCCATTTTGACAGAAATGGTCACCCATGGGTGCTATACTGCAGCTGAGGATTCAGCCTGTCAGCCTGTGGTAGAAAAGCACAATGGTAGAAACATTAAACCACTGCCAGCAGCCATTTAAAGCAGTGAGGGTAAAACATTGTTTACATGAGTAGGTGGGCTAAGGGGCTTCTAGGTAACAACTCCCCCAGCAGTCCAGATAAGATGGTGTGTACTGGACCTACAAACAGAAAGTACAGTTCATTTCACTTCACTATCCTTGGGAACAGTAGTTCACACAAGGAAAGGTACTTAAACCTTTGTGACACTGCACTGAAGGTGCTGTATGTCACCATACAAAAGTAGATGCCTATCAGGTCAAAACACACGAGTCAGAAAACATTGCTCACTCACTCCAAGGTTAAAAAAAAGTCCTAAAGTCCAGCAAACAAGCTGGGGATCTTTAGCACAGGAATTAAAATTCTCACCAACAGGCACATAGCCCTAATTCCCCTCTTCGCCCCCCCCCGCTCCACCTCCACTGCCAACCCCTTTGCCCCCTTCAAATAAAAGACCAAATCTCCAATCCCCACTCCCCAGTCACTCCTTCACCCAGCCAAACCCATCCCCCGTCCTCTCCACCCACTCCTCCTACCATTCCCAATCCGACCCGTCCAGCACCGTTAAACATAACCCCGCCAACTCTCTTGCGCCAGGTCAGACTCCAAAAACAAATCCCACATCTTTGACATAAGCACAAGAAAATCTAAACATCCTCTTCATTAGAGACCTGGTTTGCTGACTATTACGAGCCCATTGCGCACAAGGCCTTCCCACCCGGTTACAATCTTATTGTTCAAACAGATAGCAAAGCGGTGGAGGACTTGCGTTACCACACAAACACCAATTCCCACTAATAATTAAGGACACCTCAGCCAAAACTACAGACTACAAATCCATTCTGGTAAAACTCCAACTCTCACCCTCCGCCTTGCACAGCGTCCTGCTCACATACAGACGTCCTGCTCACATACAGACCCCCTGGCTACATCAAAAACTTTGCAGACACTCTGCGATGCTCTGACAACCATCCTCAACCACCACCCAACACTTACCATACTAGGGGATTTCAATATCTGGTTTGACTCACCCTCAAACCCTATAACCAGATCTCTATCAACAACGTAGAAGCAAACAGACAACCCATCTCCACTCACCCACACTGAAGGGCACATTCTTGATGCAATCTTCACCAATGCAAACATTTCACACTGCACCCGCCATCATGGACTGATCACTCAGCAATCTTCCCTGTACCACTGAGGCTCGTAATCCAAGGTCACGCCTAACCACCACCCCCAAACCAGTTTCTTCCACCTACGCATCCTCAGGTGCATTTTCCCCTCACCTTTCTCAGCCACACGTGTGTACAGGCACGTTCTAAATATATCTCCATCATCCTCTCCCACTTAGGTTAATACCTCCCAGAAAACAATTCCTACACCAACAGTCACCCATTGGCTCTGATTGGTGTACACACTACCTTTAAAGCAATGTGCATCACCCACCAGGCAACAAAGGGCCGGAATTCCTTAAAGACAAACTCCCGCTCCCACCCCTCGAGGACTCTCAGATCTCACAGCATCCCTCTTACTGGTCCCACATTACAACTCCTACAGACTGGGCAGATTCTTTCTACGTCCAAGTGCCGATCCGGAACTCCCTACCCCTGCACATTCAGTCACCTGGCATTCATAAAGGCCCTCAAAATCTGGCTTTTCCCCTCACTCTTGAAACCCTGCCTCACCCTCGATGGGTGCAAAGAAACATGCTGACCCAAACACCAACACAACAACACTCCTACCCACCAATACCCCACGGTATTGGCAGGGGGATGCTGGCAGCGTAACAAACTATTGTCCTCCCCTCACCCCCTCATCCCCTCTCCCACTGCTCAGACTTTCGTTCCAGGGAGACCACAAATAAGACCGACCAATCGCACTAGATTAAGAAACACTGCAGTTGAACTCTATCCAAGCCTACGGTACGTATACCGTATGGACACAGGCCACATGCACCCATGCATGCACCCACCCTAGACTGCAGCTATGGCTATGCTATTACAGCCTAGCAGCACACAGCCATCCACACTGAAAACCCAGACGTACTTCCGTCAAAGCTGGGCACACAACAAGTCTTCAGCACTAGAGCTCCACCCTAAACCACGAACAGCACCCAACCACGTGCCCGACCTATGGACTGCTTACTGGAGCCTAGCCAGCCCATTGAATTCCTGACCCAGCAAAAAATGCATACAATCATCTTTTAATTTTAACTCTTAGAACCTCCTGCACATGGACTGGAGTCACTAAGGGTGTGCCAACCACAAAGTGCATTGAAGCCATACAAATGGGCAAATGGCGCTCTATAAATGACGAATACAATCCAATGTCTCACTCCACATAAGCAACTTTAGCAAAGTAAGCGATCACCGGAGCTTGTTTGGTCGGTGGTGCTGGCCTGGAAGGCAACACAATCCTGGACACGACGGTCATAACCAAGGTGATCTCCGATTCAAATCATAGACCGTGCAGTAGATTTAGACGTATGAGCCCCCACCCCCCCCCCCCCCGTCGACGGGAGTGCGGTCAACAAAGATGGTGTAAACTACAATCTGTGCTTGTGGCATGTCAGCGACAGTTTGCCGAAAGATTATCTTGTTGTGGCAGTGGTGGTTATGGATGCTGTTATCGTGGACAGAGCCATCAACGATACGAATGACGGGGTTGGCAGCTGTCGATGGAAGAGCAGTCAACGGGTGCAACCTAAGCCATGACCCCTTTCAGGTTTCTTCCCATGGTAAGTGTCTTCATGAGATCTCGACCTCTTTGCAGAGGAAGTTTATTTCGGTCGATCTGCCAAAGCCGACAAGAGGCATGACTTCGTACCGAGTCTGAGGCCCTGGCAGCCTCCTCCAGCCAAGTCACCAACCTTCTATGGCAATCCTTCTGTGTCTTCGTGGCAACTGGAGCAGGTGTCCTAATCAGGGTCTGGTTGCAGGCAATATATACACATTTTTCACGTGCATCATCCATGGAGGAGACACTTGGAGCAGGGCCTGAAAAGGTTCTTTCCGGCATCTGTCATGTCCACATGGAGGTCTCAGTCTAGTAAAGGGCCTTTCACAGCGAGAAGAAAAAAAAATATATAAAAAAGGTTGAAGATATTCCAAAAATAGATGAGTCAATATTTCGCGGAGTGAACACGAGGACTCCCAACACGTGCAGTAAAAATGAAAATGGCCAACAGGGGTGGAGTCAATGAGGACTAGTACCATTGGCTGGGGCAGTAGGACCCAAAATGACAGCAATGGTCCATAAAAGTGACAAGCAGTTTAAGCTTTAAAGCTTAGCAGTTTAAGCTTTAAAGCTTAACTGCTTTAATATTACAGAGCCTGATCAGGCCAGTCAGGTATTTTTTTTTTTTTAAAATACAGGATTGTCCGAGTTCCTGTATGCGCCGATAGTGGCCAGGTATGTCTGGCAGGTATTCACCTGGACCCCCGATCTGGCAAGAGGCCGAGAATGATAAGATTTGGTCCAGGGTGCATGTCAGGGGATTTGCCTGGTTTTCCTTCGCCCAAAAGCAGAATCTCATCCATTTGCTGATGTACAGTTTGCGCGTAGACCGTGCGTTAGTTGTTCAGGAACCAGGCTGTTAGGGCTAGTCTCTCCAAGGAGGGGTGTAGGACTGCACCTCACTGCTATGCTAGTAGAGGACACTTCGAGGGGCAGTACCATCTCCGGCTTGGTTGACAGCTGCTGCAGGTCTGAGAACCAGGGTCATGCTGGCCAGCGCAGTGCTATGAGGATTATCTTCACGTTCCTCATCTGGTTCACAAGGTGGTGAGCAAGAGGTGTGGGCGGGAATGGCTATGCCCACATCCCGTCCCAGGGTATCTGGAGTGCTTGCCCCCCAGAGAGTCGCATCCCCTTCCTCCCCAGGATTTGAATTGTCGACACATCCGGTTGTTGCAAACAAGTCTGTGGTGGGGTGGCCCCCATCTGCTGAACACTTCCTGAGTACTCTCCCATTCAGCCACCACTCGTAATTGTCGGCAGCCAGGCGACAGTCACGTCTGCTTCCAGGTTGGATTCTCCCGTAAGGTGAACCGCTGAGATCCACACCTTGCGATCGATGGCCATTCCCAGATTTCCAGGGTCAAAGAGCAAAGCTGCGGGGGGTCTGGTGCCCCCAGTTTGTTGCTATAGGACATGCAGGTCTTGTTGTCCGTTTGGATGCACACAGACCTGCCGCTGATTGTAGCGAAAAAGGACTTGGGGGCCAACCATACTGCCATAAGTTCCAGCCAGTTGATGTGATTCTGCCGGTCATTCTGGGTCCAAAGCCCATGCACTGAGTGTTCCCAGAGTGGCTCCCCACCTATTGGAGGGATGAGTCCTTGGTGATGGTGCAATTACCGGGTGGAGGTGCGGGGGGGGGGGGGGGGGGGACACCCTCCCCCCCAGGATGTTCTCCTGCTGCCACCATTTGAGGTCATGGGATGTAGACCCTGGGCCCCCAGATAGGCCACCACCTGGCCCAGGAATCCACAAAATGCAACTGAAACCTTATGCAGAGTCTGGTTTATGAAACCACCAGGAGGAATGCTGCCAATATGCCCAGAAGGTGTCGATAACACCAGGCCGTGGTTATTGATCTGCTGCGGAAATGGGAGACGGCAGTCTGAATTGCTGTAACCTTTTCCCCGGTGGGGAATACCCTCTGTTGCTGCAAGTCCCACAACAGTCCCAGAAACACTAGCATCTGTCGGGGTGAGCTGGGATTTCTGGTAGTGGATTGAATGCCCCAGGTCGAAGAAGGTGGAGATGAGCCTGTCAGGCGAGGCCCGAGCCTGCTCCGGAGACGAGGCCCTGATTAACCAATCGTCGAGGTACAGGTAGACATGCAGAGCCTCTGACCCGAGGAGCGCTGTCACTGCATTCATGAGCCTTGTGAAGAATCTTGGAGCAGAGTTTAACCCAAAGGGCAGGCCAGTGTACTGAAAATGCAGGCCCATGACTCGGAACCCGAGAAGGCCAAGTGAGGCTGCACTAAAGGAACATGGAGATACGAGTCCTTCAGGTCCAGGGAGCATGTCGAGTCTCCCTCACACAATGTCTCAGCTAGGAGCGCTAGGGTCACCATCTTTAACTTCTGCAGGGGTAGGTAAATATTTAGGTAAGACACTTGCAGGTCCACCTGGTTCTTTTGCATAGCAAAGATGCAGAAGTAAAAGCCTGTCCCTGTCGGCAGGGACCTCCTCTACTGCCTCGCTCTCGCAAAGAGCATCTCTGCTAGGCGTGATGGTGTACCGATCTGTGGTAGGGGTGGAGAACTCTGGCGAGGAGAAGGAAGAGGTAACCGGGACCCCATGCATCCGCAAACTTCGCCGCCAAGCCTGACTGTGCAGGGCCAGCCTGCCCCCCACTGGGGTGCTGTGGACCTGAAAAGAACTATTGTTTCTCCTGTTCAGTCCAGAGATTGATGAGTGGGAGGGGGGCTGGGAAAACCCTTTTGAGGCTTTGTGGTGTTTTTTCAGGCTTTGTGGTGTTTTTATGCCTGTGCTGACTGGGGGGACCCGTCAGGCTGCCTGGTTTTGTGGTCCTGGAATCGCAGAAACCGCCAAAAGATCACCCCTTTTTGGAGCGAGCCTGTGAAGAACGGCCAACGACTTGGCTGTCCGAGCGATGCTCTTTTTGTCCAGCTCATCAGTTGTGGAGTGGGAAAGATTCCCCCCCCCCCCCGCCATCTCCCCCTTCGAATGGAAGGTCCAGGATTCAATCTGGGTTGAACCTGGTAACTTTATGCCAGACCGTGCTCCTCAGGTCTGTTGCGAGACAGATCGCTCTATTTAATGTGTTAACGTGGCCTACCATGGCTTCCATAATATCCTGCGCCAGGAGTTTCACCTCAGCTAGGCCCACTTTGAAGGAGACTTGCTTGTCCTTACGGAGTCAGGCTGGAAGTCAGTTTTCCCCCCACATGCGTTGATTAACCACAGCCCGGATGGCATCTGCATTGGCCTGCACGAGGTGTAGACCAGCATGGAGTAGACCTTGCCGCATGATTCAAGTCTTTTCTTCCTTGTTCAAGAGTGCTGCCGTGGCTGTACTAGACAAGGACGCTTGGAGCTTTGCATACATGGATGCTGCAGCAAAAACAGGTTGCGGGTGTGTCGAGTGTAGCATGCTGTCCCCCTCTGCCTGTCTGAACTTTGCATCCAGCTTTTTGTTAATGGGTTGCGTGGAGTGGCTCTAGCCACCCCTTCTTGGCCAAGGCCTTCACATCCTTCTGCAGGGGTATGCCAGACCTTGCTCTGCCCTGAAGCTTAGGACCTCCAGCAAACTCCTGCCTCAGGAAGCTCCTTCTGAGGCATGCCCAGGTATACCGATAGGCCAGCAATCCTGTCAAGAAAGGCTTTTGCCGTGGTAGGTGTGTCCTGCTCCTCCTCGCCTGTGTCCTACTGGTCACCCGCCCCGGGAGGGGCGACACCAGCATCCTTTGGAGGCGCTTCCGAATTTTGGGGTTTGCACCAGGGCTACTGGAGCTTCAGAACAGACTGCTGCAGAGGCGGCAGCATGGGTTGTGTTGCGGTCGGCTGCATGTGCAAAACCGGGGGCAACTTTTCCTTGATAACGCCCCACGAGTACACAGCCCATTTGTGGAGACTGCATGAGACACATGAATTTATCAAAAAACCTGTCACAGGCTGGATACACGCAATCCTCAACCGGTGGCGAATACACCCGCTTCCTCCCCACTGTACCTGGAACCCGAGATGTTTGGGTATGACGTGGACCAGGCGACGGGCGTCCTGGTACCCAGTCTGCCCTTGGAGTGAATCGTCTCCTCTGTTGGTCACCTGACTGGCGGGCCTCCACGCCTGCCTGCGGTGGTTCCTGCCTTTGCGGATCAGGAGTGGCGGCCATCTTGTCTCATGCCCATTAGGGAGAATTCTCATTTCTGTGCCAATTCCCCTTCTACCTTAGAGACCCCCAGCTCTTTTGCTGGACTTTTTAATTTTTATCCTGGAGTGAGAGAGACTATTTGTTAATTTGAACTCTGCGTTTCTTTTGAGTCTGACAAACTCCATAGGCATCTTTTTGTATTGTGACACACAGCACCTTCAGTGCAGTGTCACATAAGTCCTTTAGATTTCTCAAAGGTTTAACTACCTTCTCTTGGCTAAACTACTGTTTCCAAGAGTAGTAAAGTGAAATTACCTTTTTCTCTTTGTAGATCCAGCACACACCATCTTATGTGGAGTGTTTGGGGTGGGGGGGGGGGTGCAGGGGTTACTACATTTAATGGCTGGTGGCAGTGGTTTAATTTTCCTACCATTATGCTTTACAGTAGGCTGAATCCTCAGCTGCAGTATTGCACCCATGGGTCTTTTTTTCGCTATTTGTACGGTCCTTCTTGAGATTTACTGTGCGTGTCAAACCAGGTCTGGTCACTGTTAGTTTTCCCTTTGGCAGAATTCATGGGTGAAGCCCGCCTCTGGCTCCAGCGTGTCTGGCAGGACAGGAAGCGAGGGAGGTACCCGAAACTCCGTGTGCCAAGTCTCCCTGGTTACAGGAATGCACCCAAAGGCGAATGGCTGGCTGTCCTTGGAGGACCGCCACCCTGCCGAGTGACAGCTAGGCGGCAAATAAAATGGGAGAAACTTGCATAAAAGGCGAGGTCTTTTGCAAGGAAGGCAGAGTCAACCACTGACGAAAGAACCGAAGAAGAAACTGGAAAAGAATCTTGCTGCACCCTCCCAGACTGCTGGTTTGCCCGGTTCACCTGCTGCAGTGGTGAAGCGCCATATTTCAAAATCGACTAGATAAACCCGGAACGGACGACTTCTTTCCTTGGGTTGGTGGGACCAACTGACCCAAAGACGAACTTCCCTGGAACCCCTCTCCCTGCTGGCGGTCCTTGGTGCTGCTGGAACCGAGTGCCAGGGGACAGGAACAAAAGAATCGAGTGCATACTTTTTAAGCCCGAGCTCCAGGAAGATCCTCCAAACTCCTTCCAAGCAGGACTGCCCAAGCCTGAGCCACAACAGAGTGCTGGACCCCAGAAGCAAGGGGAGCCCATAAGGTGTCCAAAAATTGCAGTGGTGCTATTTGCAAGTAGCTGAAACTGCAAAGTGCCGCTGATCTGAATTGTGCTCACTGCTGCCGCCGACCTTCATACCATAGTGCAGGAGTCCCCAGACGTCCTCCCTCTTGTCCCCATGACTGAGGCCCGGGAACAACAGGATCTGCAGGTCTACAACAGGAACAGAAGCCAGCTGGATCCCCTTCTTCAGACTCAAGGTACTGGGTAACTGGGGGTACTTACCTCTGGTTGTGTGTAGCTTGCTTGTTCTCACTGGAGACTTGCATTTGTTTACTTTTGCAGAGTTGCCTGCATCCTTGCTTCTCACAAGCCCCCAGCTTGTGGCCCAACAGTGATTCTTTTTGCTACAAAACTAACATCGTGCAAGACATTTGTGCCATCTTCAAGAAGTGCTTCATCTTTCCTAGACTTTTCTCAACTGGCATTGGCTGTCCCGACTCCCTGTAGACTCTTCTTACCCTCCGACTATGTGTTGATCTGTCCCTCAATAAGCCACACATCACTTACTTGTACAGCTGGGAAAGGGTTAACCTATATTTCATTGGGGGATTGTAAAGTACTCACCTGTTTGGAGAAACAGGTTAACCATTGTTCATTTCCCGAACCTTTCACTTTTTCCACAACTCCAGTATTGCATTTACATTGTAAAGTGATATATCAATGTCCACAGTGTCTTAGCTATTAAAGTCACTCGGGGTGTAGGAAGTGTGCGTGCGACATCACAAAGGGGCATCTACTTAACTGAATACGTGTGTTTGATTGTTGCCAATTGCCCCCCTAATAAAGGCCTATTTTAAAACTGACTTAATTTAATCAAGAAACCTTGATTATAAGTTATTTGAATACTTGTCACAGTGAATCTCTATGTTGCAACCCTACAGCTCATATTGACCGCTCTTGAGATGAAGCCTGGCTGCTCAGTCACTCTACCAACTTGTGAAGTACAGACCTATACCAACAGTTGGGTTACCTATTGCCAAGAGGACAAAGCTCCCACAGGGTTACTAGATACAATCTTGCCCAACGATGCCGCCTCCATCTTGTCTGTGCCTTTGGCACATGGACCTGCAGCCGGCATGTTAACGGGGGTCGGCCTGCATGCTGGTCTGCCCGGCTCCACCCCGCCCTGCACCTCAGGTGTATAACCAGTTGGCTGTGCGCCCTCGGCCAGTAGTGCCGGCCGTGTGTATAGGCACCCCCTCGGGTAGAGACTGGGTATCAGGGCAAGGCCCAGCGGGACGATTCCCAATAGTGGTAGAGCTCACAGGCCCCTCGGCTGTGGGACCAGTAGGGCCCTTGGACAACTCAGATGTGAGGCCGGTAGATGTGAGGCCGGTAGCTGTGTGAGCCTTCGTGCTCCCTGGGCCGGTGCAACTGCCAAATTGACCCCTCCCGCTAGAGGGCTTCCCCAGGAAGGAGCCGCCTCTGCGGGGTGCTTTGGAAAATAAGGCACCTACCTTCTTGGTCATCCTCCGGACATGGTCATGTATGTTCTGTGGAGGAGTCTTGATGAACAGCTCGCTCAAACCGCGCAAGCCAGTGTTTAAGCAACCTAGGCGCGAGAGCATCACCAAGGCACCAGAGGCAGTGCGTGCACATCTGCTGTGGGGAAGGAGCCGTCGTACAACGGGCACCTGCTAAAGCCTGACTAGGGTGACATGCGCCAGGGATAAACTAGGGCACCAGTGAATGGTGTTCCCAAATCTGCAAGACAAAGCAAATTTGCTAAAAGCGCATGGAATTCCGAAACTTGAGGGCTCACCCAGGAGTGCTGGTGGCAGCAGTCTGTTCCAGTTGATGCGGAAAAGGGGACCAAGGTGTGGCGGCAATGTTAAGGGAGCCTGCGCTCCTGGGGAGCGCGCAAGTAAATTTAAAGGGGAAAGGTCTTTCTGGTGGAAAAAAAAAGGTTCAGTTCCCATCCCTCGCAAGGGACGCCCACAGGATGCAGGAAAGGGGACGGACGTAGGAGTAAGAGGCTATTACAGTAGTCTAGCCTAGAGAGAACCCGGGCTCTGCAGACAGCAAGTTTTTTGGGGAAAGATACAGGGAACATTCTTGGGGGCCAGTAGGAGACGACTAACAGAACCACATAGTTTTGAGTTATCCTGACTCACTCTGTTTTTGCCTATAGAATTTATGTTATATATTTTATAGCACAAACCTATCAAACTGAAACCAATGTGAATAGGGCACAGAGCATAAACATGAAGCAACCATTAAAGTCATTGAGTTAATATTAGTAATTATCAAAATATGGATCAGTGTGCTCAAGATAGCCAGAATCTAGGTTAGACCAACACTTCCTACACTGAACAAGACCGAGCATTCCAGATCGTCACCCCAAGAGTTCCAGAGACTGAAGAATAGCATTAGGACCATTTCAGTTCTCATTATAAGAGTCAGTTTTCAGTCGGTTAACCCCTTAACTGCCATGCCCCCCCAAACCCCCCCACCCCCCAGTGCCAAGGCCTTTTTGGGTGATTTTGGTATGTCGCCATTCAACCCCTTGTAACTTTTCTGTTACAAGAGAGATCTCTGCGAAAGTTCGCCCCTTTTTTCCCCCGTACATGTGGGTGGTTGTAACGGCACCCAGGAATCCGAGTTTGCTGTAGGGGGTTTGTTTATTTGTAATGCGCCCCATACCCAAGGGTATCAGGGCGCAAGAGGTGCATGATAACTTCCAGCTTCACTTACACAATAATATACAGAAGTACAGGTGAGGATACACAGAACAGAATGTCCAAATAATGGTAGGAACATAAATAAAGGGGGTAGACACTACACAGAATAATTTATAGGTCATAATAGAGACCAATTTTGCAGTAAAACATTTTCAGATCAAGTCTAGGGACTATTTGCACAGGGTGTAGTAGGAGAGAGATATTAACGGTCATTGCCTGTAAGCCACTGATTAAGATTCAGTCTGAAGTTAAAGTAGGTTTGGTTCGCTCTCAGGGACAGAGGTAGGGAGTTCCAAAGCTGTGATGCTTTAACTGGGAAGCTACATCCGCCAACTTTAGCTAGTTTAAATCTTGATAAAGGCAATTTGTATCGGCTGTTCTAGTGGGCCTGCTGGATGATTTTCTTGTAAATCTCTCAATGAGATATCGGGGTGCAGTGTTCAGGCATTTGTAATTAAGTGAGGCAGTTTTCAATCGGATTTTGTCACTAGTAGATAGCTAGTTCTGTTCCTTTATTTCTGGTATATCCTCTTTCCTATCTATACCCAGGGCTGCTCTAAGGGCATTATTCTGGAGCGTCTGAATTCTCTGGACAATATACTTGGTGGCACTAATGTGAAGGGAGTTAGAGTAGTCCAATTTGGACAGGATTATAGCTCTGGCCAGGATGATTCAACTATTTTTGGATAGGAATGGTTCGCAAGCTCTAATTAGTTTGCATGTATATGCAGAGGCGGAGGCCATGGAGTTAACTTGTTTAGTGAATGGGAGAGTGGCATCAAGTTAAAAGCCTAATATTTTAACCTCTTTAATGGAGTAACCGTATATGTTAAAGGAAGTGTATTTAGGACCGAGCTTATTGAAGTTAGGTGTGGTGCCTAGGATGGTAAGTTCTGTTTTTTCTTCATTCAGGCATAGACCATGGGTTGCCATCCATGCCTGGATTACTATTTACCAAGGCCAAATACTTATCATAATCCCCAGTAAGCGGTAGGAGAATCTGGGTGGTATCTGCATAGTTCATGTAGGTGATACCAAGATGGTGCAGATCAAAAAGGGGCTTGGTAAATATTTTGTACAATGTAGGTGAGACACGAACCCTGAGGCACTCCACAGCTGATGGAAATGGGGACTGCCGCTGCTGAAGGTGAGAAAACTCATGGTCCTATTACTCAGAAAAGATTGTACCCAAGCTATGGCCTCCTGAGAGAAGTTCGCTGGTGAGGTTTCATAAGACCTTTCGGTCCACCAAATCAAACGCAGCAGATAGGTCAAGGAAAAGTAAGGCTGACTTCCCTTTATCCCTAAGCTCATCAATTTGGGCCTTGAGATCAATTAGCGCTGTTTTGGGGCCATGTAGAGGCCTAAATCCTGATTGGCGTACTCCAAGGAGCTGGTTGTGCTCCAGATCTAGAGTCTTTTTAAGGAGGGAAACTGGTGTGGGGGGGTGAGTACCCAGGACTCTTGGGATGGTGCCCGATGAGAATGAGGCATTGATTAACTTTGCCATGAATGGGGCTAGGTCTCTCGCTGTATCTATTATTTGGGCTGGGCATTTATCGCCCTGAGGGTTTGAGAACCTCAAGAATAGAAATTTTAGAAAAACGGAGTGGAGATTTATGAGATCGCTCAGGGGTATGGTCTTGTAAAGTCGCATCAGTTAAGGAAGCTTTTCTTTTAGCAATCTTGTCCTGAAGGGCGACAACTTTGTTGGCTAGCGCTTGCTGAATATTGGAGCACCAAGTTTTGTCCTTCACAGAATTATCTTGCACTGGGATCGGGGTTTCTAGTTTTTAGAATGACAAATTCCTTCATGCTCTAGTCTGCTTGCAAAATTCTATTATTGTAGGTTTCTTGTTTGGCCAGGAGTATTTCTTATAACAAGAAGAAACGTTAATGAGGTTGGTTCTATTTTCAATGGAGGATAGGAGCCTCCATGCAACTTTCTCAAGGTTTTCAAATGTGGAGTGAACCAAGAGTTCAGGTAGACTTTAGGCTTGCTTTTCCTCATTTTTAGAGGGGCAATGGAGTCTAGAGCTGTGGTCAGAATTTTGTTGTTTGCATCAACTAGTATATGTTAGGGTCCATAATATCATGAAGTACATTGAGGGTGGGTAAGATTAAGGTTAGACGTTTATCTGCCGTAATATTCTTTTTATTTCTTGTTAAGGTACAAGAGCGGATAGTATATTTTTGTATATAGGCCTTTTAGTAGTTTGTGAGAATGTTAAGAGGTGGTGGCCTGTTCATACCTGCGGGGTTACGGCAGTGATCAAGGCACTAAAGTTATAATCCGCCACCCATACGAGTGCTCTCCCCTTGTGTGTAGGTGCGAACTCTTTGGGTGAGGCCAAATTCAAATAGAACATCATCGATGGCAGTTGCTTGTGGTCTTTTGGGTCATTCAATCCCAGATTGAAATCTCGTAGAAGTAATACCTGCGAGGAATTTTTTAGTTTGTCAGATAGAAGGATGGAGATATCCTCCTCAAATGAACCGATGGGTCCTGGAGGCCTACAAATGAGATGAATGTTTAAGTGTTCGAGAATTAGCAATCAGTAATTTGGCCGTGAGGGATTCACACAACTTAGTGTCTGGAGAGGGGCATGGATAAGTTAGATCTTGCAATTAGAGCAATGCCGCCTCCTCGAGCCTCACATCTGTCTACTCTCAAAATGGTGTAGTCATCAAGAACTGCTAACGTAAGGGCAAGGCCTGCTGCTGGATGAAGTCATATTTCAGTTCTGGCAAAAAAGTCGTATTTTTCTACCAGGATATGATCGGATATCTGTCGCATTTGCGACTAGGGATCTAGCATTTATTAATGCCCCTTTAAGATCTTGGCCAGTGCCAACTGTCAGTGGGGGAGTGGAGGTACAATTAGTAACTACATTATCCTGTGATGCAGTGTGGGGATTAATCTGTTGGGAGTGTTTCACAGGTAGGATTATGCGAGCGTGCAGGGGAAATTGGTCTGGGCTTTTCGATAGTGTTGTATTGTATTGTTTGTTGTTGTATTGTTTATTTATAGAGCGCACCTGGCCGTTAAGCAACTGGGCGCTTGGAGAAAAATCTTGGGTTACAGGTACATGTTACATTTCTTAAGTTACAGGATCATATATTACAGGTTCATACAAACAGTTCTTACTTACAAAAGAGATCTGTTACATATATCGAAATCTTAATGTGTTACACTGTCGGATGATTTACAATAAGGATAAGTTACAGTTGCAGTGTTTACAGTAAATGTACATAGTATTTGGTACAGTTGGGACATTTAGCAGTCGTTAGTTTTAAGCCAGAGTTTAGCGTTGGCTTTGAACACATGCAAGGAGGGGGTAGCTCTAAGTGCATCTGGGATGGAGTTCCAGAGCTGCGCTGCTAGAACCGGGAAGCTGGCCCCACCGGTTCTTTTCAGTTTGAAGTTGGGGACTTTGATGCTGTTTGAAAGGGCCTTTCTGTTGGGGCGTTCAGAGATGTGCTTTGCGAATTTTTCTGTCAGGTATACGGGAGCTTTGTTGTTCAGACAATTGTGTGTAATGTTCAGAGTTTTGAATTTGATACGGTCATTGATGGCCAGCCAGTTGACGGCTCTTCTATGGGTAGATGTGTTGTCCTTTGGGGATACCTAGGGCTATTCTCAGGGAATTGTTCTGTAGGGTTTGGAGTTTGTTAATATTATGTTTACTGGTGCCCAAGTACAGTGCATTGCAGTAGTCTAATTTGGAGAGGATGAGGGCTCGCGCTATGGTGGTGCAGCTGGCTGTGGAAAGGTATGGTTTGCAGGCGTGGATGAGTTTGCAGGTATAACTGGTTGCTGAGACTGTAGCATTTACTTGCTTGTCGAGGGTGAGAGCAGAGTCCAAGTAGAAACCTAAGGTTTTAACTTCCTTAGCTACCTTGATTTTAATGCCATCTATCGTGATGGAATTGTAAAGCTGGGGTAGTTTGTTCAGTTTATTGGTGGAGCCAATGATTAAGAGCTCAGTCTTATTGTCGTTAAGACATAGGCCATGTGTGGCCATCCAGGTTTGGATGATTTGGTAAATCATGTTTATGAGTTTGGTGTCTTTTTCATAATCCCCTTGGATTGGGATCAGGATATCATCGGCGTAGTTGGTATATGAGACCCCTAGTTTGTCCAATATATCAAAGAGAGGCTTTGTAAATATATTGTATAACGTGGGGGAAACACATGACCCTTGAGGGACTCCGCAAGTGATGGGGACTGGATCCGCTGCTGATGAGGGTGAGAAGACCCTTATGGTTCTCTGGTCCAGGAATGAGTTTATCCATGCCGTGGCTTTTGTAGAGAAGTTGGCTGCCGATTTAAGGCGATTGCACAGTACCTTGTGATCTACCAGGTCGAAGGCAGCTTATAGGTCTAGGAGTAGGAGAATAGATACATCCCTTCTGTCTTTGCGCTCGTCTAGCTGGTTTTTAAGATCAAAGAGAGCCGTTTCGGTTCCATGCCTTGGCCTAAATCCTGATTGTCTTGTCCCCAATAGATTGGTGCTCTCCAGATAATCTTGGATCTGAAGGTATGCAGCTTTATCTAAGATTTTAAGGAGGAACGGGACAGTTATGGGCCTATAGTTCGTTGGGACATTAGGGTCCAAATTGACCTTTTAATAGAGGTAGTATCCATGCGTCTTTAAGGTTTGTTGGCACAGTGCATGATCTAAATGAGGAGTTAATGAATGAAGTGACGAAGGGGGCTAGTTCATGTTCAGCCTCTTTAATAATTGGGGCTGGACAGGTGTCCCCAAGGCATCGGGACGGTTTCAAGGACAGGATGATGTTCATAGTTTCTACAGTAGAGATGGCTCTAAAGCTAAATTGGTTAGGGGGTTTAGTTTGCTTGGTGGCAAGTTCCTGGAGGATAGTTTCTTGCGTAGAGAGGGCAATGTTGTGAAGGGCGGATTTTTTGGCTCGTATTTTGTCTTGTAGCATTATGATTTTGTTGCATAGGGCTTTTTGAATGTTAGTGCACCAGACTGTCTTTGGTGCAAGAATCTATGGGTGCAATTGGGGATTCTAATTCTCTCAGAATGGAGAAGATTTCCCAGGTATTCGAGTTCGCTTTTTTGATTCCGTCATTAAAAGGTCTCTTTTTTGGCCTGAATGATTTGTTTTTTGTAGCCGTTAGTGAGGGCAGTGAGAAGGTCTTTGTTGTGGGAAGAGGGGTTTTTTCTCCAGCAGACTTCTGCATGTCGTTTCTCTTTGCATAAGGCTTTTAGCGCGGGGGTGAACCAAGTGTTCAGATGGGCAATAGGTTTGATGTCGTGGGTTTCAGCGGCGCAATGGCGTCGATCGCTGAGTTGATGGTGTTGTTGTACAGGTCAACTAGATCGTTGGGGTTAGAGGACTGGCTAGAGTGATTAGTGATGGGTTGGAGCAGGGGGAGAAGATTAGTGAGTGTTATATATTTTTGCAGAGGGTGAGGGCCGGTGGAGCATGAGGTTTAGTAGATTTGGGTTGTGGAAGGTCCGAAATGGTCAGTGAGACCAGATAGTGATCTGTCCATATACAAGGTTCAATTGCCGTTATGAGGGAAACGCAATCGATGTCTGCGACCCAGTCCAATGTGTGGCCTTTAGAATGAGTGGGGCTGTTATTCCGAATAGTGAGGCCTGCTTCCCCAATAGTGTTAGCTAAGGTGGATGCATTGGAGTCTTTTGGGTCCTTGTAGCCTAAATTGAGATCGCCCAATAGGATGATGTGTTCCCGGTTTCGCATTAGTGTTTAATAAGGTGGTTAAGTCTTCTTCAAAGGTGCCTAGTGGACCAGGGGGTCTGTAGATAAGGTGTATTGGGATAGTACGTGTGGCTGAGATTTCTAGCTTTAGGGAAAGTAGTTCGGCTGATGGCATAGTGAGGCTGTCTATTTCTTTGATGGTGAGGTTAGCTCTGCAGATGAGAGCTATGCCTCCTCCTTTAGAAGTTTCCCTGTCTTTTCTGAAGATGGTGAAGTTTGGCGGTATGGCTATCATGAGGGCGGGGCCAGCAGGTTAGATTGTTAAGATTGTTTGCTACGAGTGCTCTTTCTCTTAGGGTCTGCATTGGTCAAAGAGTTAACAGGTGGTTCAAATAATTCTGACAGTCTTAAGCAGAATAATTCGAGTTGTTTGGTAATTATTGATAGTCTGGGTTATTCAGTGGGGATTGTGTGGGTATAGCACCCAAGTTAGCTTCCATGTTGCATGCAAGGTAGGAGTCTTGAGCTGGACAGGTATAAATACTAATGAGACTCGGCAAATGGCGTAGTGCAAGTAGGGCACCTAATGAGACCAAGTTTAGCACAGCGGCAAACAATGTCTCGGGTGAATTGCAGCGCAGCACAGTATAGTGAATCAGTAAGGTATGCGTAAAACACCAACTAGGGCGATAGGTAGGTTTAGAAAGCAAATCATAGTTCAGGGTAATGTCCAGTATCAGTAAGGTTGTATCTATGTACCGTATAAGTTGTGCATTGGGGCGGTACTAGCATATACTAGGGGACTCATTTACAGTGGACTAGTAATCAACCAGGGATTAAAGGCAATCCCCATCTGCCCCCAGGGGGCCCAATACTTGTGCCCCCATGCTTTGGGGGAGGGGGGCGAAAGAGGGCTGCTTACTGTAAGCAGCCCCCTCTCCCCCCCCACACGTCACAACCAGATCCCTGGTTGTCTAGTGGCATTGCTGGGCGCTGATCGAACGATCTGCGCCCGATCCGTGCCAAGCAATGCTTCAAAGAAAGGTGTTGGAAAGGGGAAGAGTCTCTCCTTTCCAACGACACCTCCCTCGATCTGAACAGCACAATAGACATTCAGATCGAGGGAGAATAAGGTGGAAAAGCACCTTTTATTTCACGGCGGCAGCCGAACTGTAATGTCGGCGTGCTTTATGCACGCCAACGTGAAACTGAACCACCCCTGGGCCGTGCGGGGGGACCTCCCCCTCACATAGTCCAGGGCTTGGATTACAGTTTTGTGCGATCCCTGCTTTGCAACTCCTTTGAAAGTTTTCTGACTTATCTTCACATCCACACGATAGGTAGCAGATCGGTAAAGCTTAGACTAGCATTGCAGGTCACACTTTAGAGGCAGGGTTCAGCTCATCCAACCTGATCTCCTCCGCCCTCTCATCTGGAACGATACTGCCATCTTCTGACCTCTGACCCACCCACAACCCCTTGTCCTCCCTGCCTCCTGCATCTGTCCACAGGATCCCACTCTGGAACAAGGTAACCATCTGCCCGGATCTTTACTCGGCCCTACTCTCCTCCTTAGCCAACCTCACCCTCCAGGGAGGTACCCCCCTTCCCCAGCCCTTTTCAACCAATGGTTCTCCAAAGCCATGTCGCTCCCCACCCCCTAAGCACCAACAAAACCACCGTCCAAACACAAGGTCCCTCCGCAGGTGGTTCAACCCTCACCTCAAATGGAACATTGGCAGACCAACCATTCCACCCAAAACAAAGCCACCCTGGCCAGGCAGACAAGAGCCTACTGATTCCAAATCAGGAAAGACAAACATGCCTTTTACATCTCCTGCATCACCAATGCAAACAACCCATGCAAAGAACCCCACAAGATCTGAATTCGAACACCCCTCCCACCGCCGTACTATGCGACACCCTCTACGACCATTACTTCAACACAGCTATTGATAGGACCCTCACCATCCATGCTAAGCATGCAACCCTGTTGCCCCCTATACCAGCAGGCCACCTTCCACTGCCCCCACCTCTTAGCCTTTTCATCTCCTCTGCAATCTCCATTCCTGAGTTATTAAAAGATTCGCCCCAATAGCCACCCCTCAGGTGGCCTGGGAGACCTGCACCCACCAGCCCTCAAAAATATCCTCTACTTGTGCATGCACCCATGCCAGATCCATAACCAACCACTCCCACTCTCTAACAGCAGGGATCTCCTCAACTGAATACAAAACCCCAAACTACTCGAGCCCTCTCTTGACCCCCCCCCCCTGCCAACTATTGCTCCATCTGCAACAACCACTTCATACCCAAATTATTAGACCGCACAGCCTACTTCCAGCTCTGCCTCTTCTCGCCAAGGAACAGGACCTTCTTGACCCTGCCCAGTCTGGCTTCAGACCCCTCCATGGAACTGAATCCTCCCTGGTCTATCTGCGACAACCTGCTGAAAAGAACAGCAGACTGAGGGCTGCGCTGCTCTCATCCTCGACCTCTCGGCAGCCTTTAACACGATTAACCACTCCATCTTCACAAACAGACCCTTTGATCTTGGCATATGGTACTCTGCCCTCAGATGGATCTCCTCTTTCCTTTCAGACCACTCCCAAATTGTCTCGCCATGCTTTCTCCTTGCCCCAACCATTTCCGCTGAGCACCTTCTCAGCCAGTCATGATTTTCCATCCTAGAACACACTGGTCTAGCTGCAGGCGCCGTTCACGATTTGTGGGCACAATTTTCCCTTTCAACATGGCCGCAGCATCATTACCAGTTAATGAAAGCATGCTCTAGTCTTTCTAGACATCGCGCATGTGTGCCAACGGTGCCGGTCTCCCTTGCGTCTCAGCGTTCTGCTTTCCAGTGCCTTGCTCAGCGCCGTGTCCTTGCCTTTGTCCATTCCTTCGAGGTTCCTTCCTTGCCCCCCCCCACAACCCTGTGTCGTGCGCGGTCTGCCATGACGCTTCTTACCTACCCGTGTTCCTACGCTGCTTCATTTGCTTCCCTTGCTGACCTTGTTTTTTCCATGGTAAGCTGTTGGCTGCTTCGACTGTACATGCTCCAGGAATCAAGCAGCTGCCTTTGGATATTGTCAGGACTTCCCACAGATCATTCTCACAGGTTTGCTCCCCTTGGCTAAGGGTTTCCTGTCTTCTGGGTGGTCTCCAGGGGCTACCCTGCTTGATTGTCTTTCTAATTGGGCAGGGTGGCGCCCGAGGCGGCTCGCCCCCATCTTCATGAGAGCCGCACTAAAAAGAAGAACACTAAGGAGAAAACTATCAAGAAGACCAAGCACAAGAGATCACAGGAGAGCCCAGAACTTGCATAAATTGAAACTGAGGATTGAAGGACTTAAGGGTTAGGGCGATCTGCCCCAAGATCTTATCACGAAGGCCAGCTGCATCACGGTCACAGGGTGGTATAGCCTTAACCACCCAAAATCAAAAAGTATTTCAAACAATATGGTGTGCCGCAAGCTGCGCTCAGCCTACTGAACTTTTATCAGTACAAATGTGCTAGGCATCTATTGTAAATCAATCCCTATTCAGACAGCTAACAATTGTGGAGTTACATCAGTGATCGGATTGACTGCATTTACATCCGATTCTCAATATCCCCTGCTGACAGCATTTAAACACGAAATACATTGTACAACACATGTACACACAAACACAGGGGAATAATAACATTTGGAAAAAGGCAGGAGCAGCAGCGTTTCTCGTTTACCATGGATACCAGCAGGCCTGCGATATGGCTTTTGCGGCTGACGGTACTGTACGGCAGCAGCCTTGGCACGCATGTATGGAAGTGATACGTCAGTTTCACTATATTCCATATAAACACGCAGCGCTGAGCCGCATTAACCGTACATGGAAAAAAGGGATCTATCCTAGCAATCGCACAATTGTGGCATGTTGGGAGGACTTGGCAGCATGCTGACACAAAGACGCGCAGACATTTTCATATGGGCGTGTATCACCAATCTCTTATTTAGCAGGCAACGCACCGGGGACTAGACTGTTCTACATGAACCAAGGGAAGGCGCGCACAAGGGAATGTTTTTAATGGCACAATCAGATTCTTCTTGATCCAACACCACTAGTCTCATTTTACAATTTTTGCCCCCTAGGCAATAAAGCAGGGGGAAGGTGTTTAGATCCAACCACCAAATGCATGACAGGCACTATCCTATCATGCTATACGAGGGGTTTCAAGGGATGGCAACACCATACACATCTACACTCAGTTACCATTGTTGAGTACATGCAGTTATCAAGTCACAAGGTGTAATTTGATCCACGTGTATCATCACCCTGTGTTTGGGATACAGGGAGCCACATCCCTTGTGTAAGTTGTGTCTAGAACTTCACTGATATGGTACTTGTACAATTCAAAATAAGCTAACTATTGGGATACATCTGTTGAAAACGGATGCAATCAGGGCCCAGGCACATGACAACGTGTGTCTACTTTAAATTCTATAGAACGCTCATCTGTGGCCCAACGATAGCCCTCAAAGGAATGGGTTCCATATTTCTTTTTGAATTATTTTTCTCTTGTGATTATTTGTCTTAATATGGTTTAATCATTTGTATGCGATTACTTTAAACTGCAGTGATTCTGCGGTTTTGATGAATGTTAGTTTTCTCCTTCATTCGTTTTCCCCGCTATTGGTCACAACAATGAACTCTTGTGCTGTGCATTTTTTTTAAACTTGTATTTATTAGTTTTACATAAATAAAACAAAAGAAATAGCAATTGAACATTATAACATTCCCTTCGCCCTCCCCCCTCCCTCCCCTCAGGTCGGATGACATCATATTGTCCCGGGTTCCACTTACGCGTTGAAAATGTCTGAAACTTTGATATTATGGGGGCACCAGTGTTCCATAAAGTCTGACTGGAGGTATTGCAAGGTCCCTTCCCATTCCTTTCCGAATTTGGCTCCAGTTCCTTGGATTTTGTGGGTGATTTTCTCCATTGTTATGTGGGCCCATACTTTCTCTAGCCAGGTTTAGGTCAGTGGGGTATTCTTATTCTTCCAATTTTGTGCTATAGTGGTCCATGCCGCTATTAGAAGTCCCATAAAGCTTCTCCATTGTGATTTACTGTATAGCCTTGCTGTATCATCTCCGATTCCACAGAGCCACACTCCCTCCCCAAGCGACCCCACATCCGGGAATACTTTACCCATTTCACTTATTTCTTCCCAAAAGGGTTTAATGCCTTTACAGTCCCACCATATGTGTCTCCATGTTCCCACTTAGTCACATCCTCTCCAGCATTGATTTGGTGTGTTTGGGTACATTGAATGGAGCCTCTCTGGGGTGTAGTGCCACTGTCATAATTCTGACCCACATCTCCCTGGTTTGTGCCGATCGGGTCATCTTGGGGATCAGGTCCTCCCACTGTATTCGTTGGTTCCTCCCCCAGCGTTCTGCCCCACTTTATTCTATATGACCATTTAATGTCTTCCCCTTGTGTGTTTATGTATTTATACAGAGTAGATACCCACTTTTTCTCCCCCGTGTTGGAGATGATGCATGTCACAAACCCTACGAGATCCCTGGTTGCTGCCTCGGTGATTGTCGGGGAGTTTAGCCAGTGTTTTAGCTGCTCGTATCTATATCTATCACCTTTGGGGAGATTTGAGCCTGTAAAGCAGGATTCTAGTGATCTAATTTCCTTGCCTGCAAACATCTCGCCAATTTCGGTTATGCCTGCCTCCTCACAGCTGTCGTAAGCCCCCCTTGTTCCATCCCCGGTGGGAATTGTGGATTTCTGCAGATGGGTGCAAAGGGTCCCAGCGCCGTGGTCATACCTTTTCGTGTTTGGCTATCCCATGCTTTCAGCGTGGTCCTCATTATTTCGCTTAGGTTCTCATGTCTGTGCTGCCTTTGTTTCCAAAGAAGCTCTACTAGTGGGGTCCTCGCCACTGCTCTGTCTTGTTTGGCCCAAATCTGCTGCGGATTCTCCCCCACCCACTCCCTCAGGACTTTAAGCTGTGCCGCCTGATAGAATTTTTTTTTAAATGGGGGAGTGCCATCCCCCCCTTCTTTGGTTGGGGCCGCGAGTACCATCGTAGCTATCCTGGGCGTTTTCCCTTTCCATACAAAGGATGATACCAATTTTGTTAGGGTTTTGAAGAACGTGTCGGGGACACCCACCGGGAGAGCCTGAAAATAGTATAGTACCCTTGGGAGGATAGTCATCTTAACTGATAGGATATCTGTAGTGGATTCCATCTGCCTAATTCCCTTCAAATGTTTGTGATTAGCGGAGGGTAGTTTTCCCCATAGAATTGCTCAATTTTTGGAGGTACTTTTATTCCCAGATATTTTATACCCTTTTCTACAATCTTAAGGTCCTGTATCTTTGCTTCCCTTTCTATGTTTGCTCTGTCCCCTGCCAAGATTAGGATCTCTGATTTTTTTCTATTAATCTTTAGGCCTGAGATGGCCCCGTAGTTTTCTAATTCACTCACCGTGGCTGATGGGTTATTAGCATATCATCCGCGTACGCAATTACTTTATGTTGCTGTCCGGCCATATCCATCCCTTTAATGTGTGTTGACTCCCATATTTTTATTAGGAGAGGCTCCAAAAACAGAGCGTACAGCAATGGTGAAAGGGGGCAACCCTGTTTCGCTCCTCTTGATATTATTACCTTGTCCGTAACCTCGCCATTAATGAGTATTCCACTGGATGGGGAGTTATAGTTCGCTCTAATGCTCGCAATGTACTGTTCCCCGAACCCCAGGCACTTCAGAACTTTGAATAGAATTGACCATTCCACCCGATCAAAAGCCTTCTCGGCGTCTACCGACAGTAGAATCGCTGGGGTGTGGGATATACCTGTTTTTTCTACTAGATGGGCGAGCCTCCTTGTGTTGTCATGGGTTTGCCTGCCGGGAATGAAGCCTGATTGATCCTCACTAATTAGTTTTGGGAGTAGCAGGGACAGCCTTGTTGCCAGAATCTTCGTATAAATGTTTGCATCTAGATTAATCAGGGATATTGGTCTATATGATGCAGGGTTAGTTGGGTCTTTACCTGGTTTGTGGAACACCAGTACTTTCGCTTCATTCATTGTGGGGGTCACATTGCCACTATCTTTAAATGAGTTCAAGAGCCTGGTTAGGATCGGGGCCAGTAGGTCTGAGTATTTTTTATAAAATGGAGCCGTAAACCCATCTGGGCCTGGAGCTTTGTTACTTGGGAGTCCATTTATTGCTTTACTGACTTCCTCTTCCCTAATAGGGGTCTCTAATGACTGTTTGTCCTCTTCTGATATTTTCGGGATCTGTAGGGCCTCTAAGTATGAATCTTGGGCGCTTGTATTAGGGCGTTCAGTGGAGTAGAGATTTTGATAGTATTGCCTCAGTGCTTCCCCCATGTCGTGTGTGCATGTTTAGATGTCCCCCTTCGCATCGCATATGGCCTTGTTCGTTTCTTTCTGTTTTGCCCCGAGTTGTCTCGCCAGGAGTCTATCTGCTTTGTTCGCTCTAATGTAATATCGCTGTTTCAGATAAAGTACGTTCCTTTCTGCGCCCTTTGTGCGTAACATTTCTAGTTGGCCCGGTCTGTGTTTCAGTGATTTTTTTCAGAATCTTAGTGGGGTGTGTCAGTATTTTCTCTTGGATATCTTCAATTGTTTTTCCAATTCCTTTTCCCACAAAAACTTTTGTTCATCTCTCGTGATTTTCAGCGCCATCATCCTCCCCCGCAACACTGCTTTAAACGCGTCCCATACTGTGCTCATTGCTACCTCCCCAGTGTCATTTTGTATGAAGTATTCCTCTTATCATTTCCCTTATGGACTCTCCGGTAACTGGGTCCTGGATCAGCTCCTGCGGTAGCTTCCACCTCCAGAGCCCATTCTTTCTCCCTGGGAAAGTCACGTCTAACCATAGTGGGGCATGATCCGAGAGGGCTATTGCACCCTTATCTAGCCCTTGTATCTTTCCCAGTAGTCCCACCGAAACCCAGAAATAGTCGATCCTAGACATGGTGTTATGAACATGTGAAAAATATGTGTACCCCCTCTGTTCGCCCTTCAGTTCCCTCCAATCATCATTCAGGGCCATGTGGTCCATCTGTTGTCTCAGACGCTTTGACGGCGCCCCCTGGCCCTGTGTTTTCCCCATACTCCTCTCCAAACGTGGGTTCCACGCCATATTAAGATCCCCTCCCATGATCACTTCCCCCTTTGCAAAGACTTCCAGTTTTGACAGGACGTCTCTAAGAAAACCACCCTGTCCCTGATTGGGTGCGTATATCGAGGCAAGTGTAGTGCGAAATCCCTCAAATTCCACATTGGCGAAGGTGTATCTTCCTTCTTTATCTATGGTTATATCTAGCAGATTAGAGTCCTTCCCTTCTTTTACCGCAATGAGCACCCCAGCTTTTTTTTCCGCTGTCGTTGCCTGTGCCCATATTTTGTATCCTTTTATTCTCGTTTTCTGCTTATCCCTTGTTCTAATATGGGCTTCCTGGAGAAGCAGTATATCTGCCTTCCCCCTTTTGAACCGTTTCTCCAGTTTCGCTCTTTTTGTTGGGTGATTCATGCCCCTAATATTGTAGGTCAATATGCGTATCATCCCCATTCTGTTATGTTCGTGTGCCATTGCCTCGGGTCCCCTTCCGTGCTTGTTTCGTTTCTTTGATTCTTCCGACCCTTTCCCCTCCCTCGAACTTCCCCCCTCCCCCAACATTTAACTTTAAACCAAACAAACTGTCCCGAGTAGGGCGAGGGTTCCTATTGATGCTTGGGCGTTGCACCCTTCGCTCCCTGCCCTCCATACCCTCGGGGGGTATGTTATGGGAATTCCTAAACCCCATTGAACCATTTGTCTTTACCGAGTTCCAACCAGTCGGGTCTCGACCAGACCGCCATCCGTGAATTGTCCGATCAGCTCCATTCGCATACGTCCTCCCCCGCCCCCCGACAGGGTCTCAGAATCGGCGTTTCCATGTTTGTCCCCCAAGTATATGCTTTCCTGAGTTCCTCATGGTACCTTTCTCCGGGTCTCCCTCCCTGTATTAGCCTTCTTCTGTTTGCTGGTTTCCCAGCCCATTGGTTTTCTCGTTCGTTCTCTCCTGTTTGTGGCCTCCCCCCGTTCCATCTCTTCATCTTGTAGTCCCATAGTGCCGAGGCCTTCTTCCAGCGTGGTCACTCTTCTCTGTTTTCCTTCCCATGTGAATAGTAGCCCAAATGGGAAGGTCCATTTGTAGCGGATTTGTTTTTCTATCAGCACTTTCACCAATGGGGCCATTGCTCTTCTTTTTTGAAGGGTTACTAGAGCCAAGTCCTCATACAATTGGACGTCTTGCCCATTCATTTTAATATGCTCCATTTCCCTGGCCCTTCTTAGGATCTGTTCTTTCTGCGGGTAAGAAGAGAGCCACCAAGACATCGCATGGTCTTTCCCCTGGGGCGCCAGATCTTTTTGGCCCTACCCTGTGGACTCCGATATCTTCAGTTTCTTGCGTCCCCAGTATGTCTCCAAACACCTCCTTTACCGCCTCTTTCAAATCTTTGTCTAGCACCGATTCCGCCATGTTCTTGATTCGAATGTTAAAGCGCCTGGAGCGGTTCTCCAGATCCTCACATTGTATCTCCAAGTTGTGAGTGAATGTCACCAAATGTTCTTGTGTCTCGCTTGTCTCGTGTCTTCAAGACTTTGCACAGTTTTTTCCACCATGTCGGTTCTCTTCAAGGTTGTTTATATCGATTCTCATGTCTTGTACCGCTTGTTTCATTTCGCTCTTCATGGTTGCAAATTGTTCTTGAACTGTAAACATGAACTTTTCTTGCAAGTCCATGAACCAGGTTTGCATGTCTTCCCTAGTCAATGGTTGTTGATTCTGGGAGAGTGTTTCCGCCTCACCCATGGGCTCTCCCTGGGTTCTCCCTTGCGCTTGCGATGAACCCTCTGCTGGCCACATTTGTAGTATGTCTGCGTCTTGTTTCGTCGATTGAGGTGTCTGTTGGGTGGGGTTACCCTTCCCTTTTGCTCTCGACATGGTGGAATGCTTAGTTAAGAGTGTCTGTGGGGCTTCTGCGCCCTCGTGCAGCCCTCCGGTAGGTCTTCCACCAGTTCGGTTCCCCCGTTGTGGTTTTGTGAGTGGGGGTTCTTGCCTTTGCTAGGCGTAATGTCTATAATTCCGCTCCTTCCCCCGTCGTCTCGTCGTGCCAATATGCTTATAGCCGCTTGACTTCTAGGGGATGAGGCTCCTGTATCGCTCTATCCTCGTCTCTGGGTCGGGCTGCGTGGGGGAGGGGGAGTTTGGGGGTCTTGGGTGGTGTATACTTAGTGGTATGATGAACCCTCTGCCGATCTGATGGCTGTACACTGCGCCTTGCAGGGGCTTTGTTATGGATGTCACTTTTTTATTTTTATCGCGTGAATTTTGACCCCCCCCCCCCCCCCCGGGTAAGTATCTGTCCTTGTATGCGCTGGTGGGCGCTTTGTTTGACCCCCCCCCCCCCCCCCCCCGGGTTGGCTCACCTTTATCGCTTCAGGCGCACTGTTTCAGGGCGGCCCCCGCTTCTCTTCTCCAGCGGTCCGCCCTGACCTCCCCGGCGCCGCTCCTCTCCCTGGCCGCAGCTGTGGTCGCGGCGTCTCCGTTCTTCGCCTTGGGCCCTGCTCATCAAGCTTGCAGGGGAAAGCGGGCTTTCTCCGCGGGGTCCAGCGGAGCCTCCGATCCTGCTCCCACGCTGGCCACCGCCTCGCCGACTTCGTGTTCCGCGCTGTTTGTGCCTCTTCGGCGCAGGAGTGTCCCGATCGGCCCCGTAGGGGGAGGGGCCGGTCTTCCTTTCTCTTCGGTCCTTGTCCCGCGTTCCTCTCAGGTGGAGAGGGGGGGGGGGGGGGTTACTTTAGCTTTCGCCCCGGGGGGGGAGAAACGGGCCGTCACTGCTTCATTTCGTGCTTTATTTTGGCGGCGCGCTGTTAAGATGCGACTCCTCACCCCGGCGGCCATCTTGGATCTCCCGCATTTTGTTTTAATACGGTCATGGGCGATGTGTCTGAACAAAACTACTACATTTTTTTCCTTTGGGAACTTTATTTTTATTGTGGCTACAATTCACTGTTTCTTACCTATATTATATTGGTCATGTAACTTATCATGCAGCCTTGAGAACGACCGTGTGGTCGACTGTCCCTTAAAGGAATTTGAGCAACTGCACATGAATAGCGATTGATTTACAATAGATGCCTAACAAATTTGTGCTGATAAAAGTTCAGTAGGCTGAGCGCAACTTGCGGCACACCATACTGTTTAGAACCTGCATATAGTGATTCCCTCTTCCCCTTTTCAACCTCTTCCTTTTCGCCCCACTCCAAGCTCATCCGCTACCACAATCCTCGTCCTGCTACGACACCCAGATCATCTTCAAGATTCCCAACCCCATCTCACCCCCACCCAAAACTCAAATCCTGCCTCTGACATTGACCTCTGGATGACGGAACAATCACCTGCTCCTGAACACCAGAAAAAAAAAATCCCAATCTGCGGCAAAACAGCTCTCCTGCCCCAACCTATCCCATCGCTGCATTCATTAGGACCCACCCCACTGAATTGCCCCTGCCAAAACCTAGGATGCACCTTAGCTCAGACCTGACCCTCCCTATCGCATCAATGCAGTCTCCAGATCGGGCAGCTTCCACCTCCTCAAGCGGGTCCCCCCCAACCCCCCCATCCCCTCTCTCGTACCCCTATAGAGTATATGCAATCATGGCCACCAACCTCTCGTGCCTAGACTACTTTAACTCACTTTACCTAGGCGCGCCGACCTACCAACTGAGAAAACTCTGGGTTTCAAACTCTGCAGCAAGGCCCCTCCTTGCAACACCCGCGCCCAGAACACCTTTCCCCTGCACTCGGGACACGCCACTCGCTGCCCGTCATTCGACAGGCAGCTTTCAAGGCCATGTGCACCCCCCACTGCACAATCCACAAGTGCCGAAATTCCTCCAAAACAACCTCTCCATCTAAAAACCCACAAGAAACATCAGATCAGGATCTGCACAACTCCTGGTAGCCCCGTTTCAAGTTGTCCTGCTTGGGAGGCACCTGCTTCTCTCCTCGCACCCCCATTCTGCAACTCCCTCACGCTCCGCCTCAGAGGATCACATGGCCTTCAGGAAAGCCCTCAAAACCTGGCTGTTCACATACCCCCAGCCCCTCACACCCCCAGCCCCTCACTCCCCTTCCCCCCCCTCACTTCCCCCCCCCTCACCCCCCCCCCTCCCCCTGTCCTGATACCACCCCACCTCCTTCGTGCACACCTGTTGCAGGCAGCCCCCCCCTGCCAACCGCGCACCCCCCCCACCCTCTCCTCTCCTTCCTTAAACAGCCTTGTTCTGCCATCCACCCTCCTTGTGGAATGCAAAGCACACATGAGGACTCAGGCAGTAACTCCAGCAACTTGCACCTGGAACGAACCTGGACAGTGTGGGCCAGGTACTGCACCCATATGGGTTTGGAGGATGGCAATACATCACACTCAAAATGCACTAGGGTAATCTCACGGATTGTGCGGTATTAGGACAACCAGGTACCTCAGACCCCTCGCTCATGACTGGCATAACTGCACAGGAGAATGGCCCAGGCCGCCGCACGTAACCAGGAAACAGGGTCCTTGCTTTCGCATTGGAAGGAACCAGGGATGGCAATCTCTCTAGGAGAACCTCTCAGAGGGAGAATATTATGCATTCCCTAAGAGCTTCATCACCTGTGAGACGCAGCAATGCCCGTTGTACAAGTGTTTCAAGGCGCGACGAGGCAAGGAAGGGTGAACAAAGGGAAGACGGACAGCGATCTTACTAAGCCAAGTGTCATTCAGATCGCGCAAGTGTGTTTGGAGGGGGGGGGGGGGGGGGGAGGGGGGAGTGGGACAGTGCAGCGGAGAGGGACAGTGCAGTGCATGGGATAAATAAGTTAAAGTATGGCCAACAGGTGGCCAGTGCAAGGGTAAGTGCAGAAATAAAGTGTCAAGTGAAGCGCTGGTAGTGGGACTTGTAGGGATACAGAAACTGTCCCAAAGTGCGGGGGTTGCCAGGAAGGCAGTGCAGGTGTGCAACTGGCAGGTGAGGGGACCTGGGCCATAGATCAGAAGGAGGCCAGTTAACCAGTGCAGTGTCAGATTCAGCCAGGAAGTCAGCAGGGGAGATGAGAAAAACAGACGCAAAGAAAGGTTCTGAGGTGTCTCCGGAACCAGAGATGATTCTCCTCAAGTTTCAGGGAGGCTGCTCCAGAGGGAGGTCCCAGAAAAAGGAAAGATCTACCACCAACTCCTTGCTTGGAGAAGCGACTGACCCTGGGGGAGTTTGAGGCAGATGAGCAAAGGGCTCGAGAAGGAAGATATTTAGGAAGAGAGTTGAAGGTAACGAGGCCCCAGAAGGCCTTGTAGACAATGCAGAGGGTTTTAAACTTAATCCTTGCAGCCACTGGGAGCCAGTGCAGGGATTTCAGTCCTTGAGAGATACGATCCCTGGGCTTGAGGTCAAGGACAATTCTTGCAATTTAGTGGCAGGCAAGGCTTCACTCGCACAACACTATTGCACACCACATCCGGCGTAAGATGAAGCTACTTAGAACAACAAAAACCCGAACTGTAGCTTCCCACGTAGCCATCACCTTAACAGAATTACCCTCCCCCTTTAATCCATATTATTCCTCCGCTGCACCCATAAACATTCCATTTAAACATGGGCGACACCAGGGTCATGGCCACACTCGCTTCACTTTAATGGCTGAAATGCACATGCAATAGCTCCCGCAAACCATCCCAAATGTTGGCCGGTGGTCCCTCAGCGGACGATCAACAAACAGCGCAAAAGGCGCGATTACAAATGACAAAAAGGAAAAATAAGTGACAATACTGCACCAGCAGAGAAACTAAATACATTTTTATGGCCAACTGAGAAGTTATGACAGCTCGTCCTGCCAACCCATTTTATGAGATTGCCAACCAGATTTCCCAACCAGATTTCCCCTTAGGTTTATCTAGGAGCTCTGTTTTTTGTGTCAGAGGAACTTAAACTGAAGCCCACACCAATCCTTTTTATTATATGGTCCTATGGTAGCCTATATGGCTCCTACGATGAGTGTGTTTTTCTTTGCACCTCTTTTTGGCATTAGGGTGAAATTATTTTGTGCAGTATGCTTTTACTTCAGCTGGTGTACCTTTATGGAAGTCTACTCTGCCATCTTGTTTTGGGACAATCTTGTTTAGGGTAAACATGATGCAGGCCTAAAAAGGCTGTTGTGCAAACAGGCTCACTACGCCCCCCCCCCCGCTGTGGTGGTTTAGGCTTGGCCCTAAATAAGCACAAAAAAAAACTGGGTGGATTTTAGCATTTAGCGAGGGCCAGCCCAATTGGCTAAATGCCAAAAACTTTGTGAGTTTGTGATTGGAGGCCTAGCTTAGGCCAGCCCATGAGCGAATGGGTATAAGTAGGAGAGACCAGAACCATTCTCAACTCTGCTGGGATTTTAGTATGTTAACTTTACTTGCTTATTGAGGATTTTTTCCATGAAGACATGCTCCTCCTGTAAAGGACCAGGCCTGGCCATACTGGATGTGTGCAATGTCCTTTTCCTTAGTTTTAGCTTTCATGCAACGGGTGGCCTTCTTTCCTGGGATGTGCATCATTGTTGTCCTCCTCACTGCATGTGCTGGATGTCCCATGCTGGGACAGTTTTCAGGCAGTTTTTTTCCGTATTACCAAATTAACCTTGTGCTTGTGGTGCCTTGAGGTAGGATGCCTTACTCGCTAAGAAGGGATACACTACCCACCCCTGCCTCTTTGGGTAATTGGGTCACTGCCACCATTGAAGGAACCTTTTTACATGGCTGCTCCAAATTTGCGCCCCTAGCTGACTGGGTCTGCTTTGACAGGTTCCTCTATCATTCTGGTACCTTCTCTTTCATGGTGCTCAATCCTGCAAGGTGGGTCACCCACCATGGAAAGGCATTCTTCTTTTTGGTCATATGGATTGTTGCTGTTCGAGTAGTCTCTGGTTGACCGGATCCTGTAACTACCTTAAAAGAACATTGGCACTCAACTCTGTTTCGTCAGTGGCACAAGTACCAGACTTTGGCCCATGGGCTACTGGGTTCTCTGCATTTACCCCAGGGGGTCCCCTGGGTCAGTGTATTGGGTTCCTACAGATTCTCAATGTTAGGAAAGATTCTTTTGAAGCTTTCCATCCAGTTTTCTACGGAACGCAATTTTTTTTGCTTCGTTTTTGATCCTGGCCTGAGCCTTCAGCTTTACTTCCATCGCCGTTTGCTCATTTGTTACAGTGGAACCTGACTGCTCTTCAGACTACCCGTTCTAGGAAACTGTTTCCAGTTTCAATTTGTGGATTTTAACATTTCACACAGCACCTTACAAAGCCACTACCATCTCCCTAACTTTTAGCGCTTGGATTTTTGGTTACTTTCGTCTGCACCTAAAGACAAACTCGTGGGCGTAATTAAAATAACGTTTTGCTTTTTTATGTGCACATGTGGCCGTGCCACAAAATGTTTGCTTGCTCTTTGGCCATATTGTAGTTTGGCCAAATCCCAAAGACACTTCCCCAGGAAAGCTACTGCAAATGTGCACACCAAAAACAGTAAATGCCGCTGCAGCCAACAGCCATCTAAAAATCCTGTGTAAAAGGCTAGGGTGAATCCTCATTGCACTGCATTGTAAGATGCTGTGTGCAATTTTAAAATACAAGAATTCAAAAGGGGAACAAGGTTTCCCAGTACCGATTGACTCCTTCAGGCTGTTTCCCCATAACATGTGAGCAAAAAGAGAAGTTCCCTTAAAAAAGTCAGGACAGGATTAAAAACTGAAGGAAAAGAATGGGGTTCAGGTAAAATTTCAATACTTACATCTAGATATGTGCACCCCACCTACACCCCTCCATCCCACCCCCTCCAACACATTGCTTGTGTTTCAGCCTCCTGGCCTCAGTCAGTGAAGCACAGTCCTCAGCTAGACTCCACTGGTCTCTCATTATGGGGAAACTGATTTGTTCTTCAGGCAGTCAGTACTTTGTTGCCACTTTTGTAAGATATATTTCAGTACGCAAAGTATATACCGCACATTGGGGTGGGGAGTCCTCGCGTTTTCAGCCCCTAGTCAACCCCCAAGGATTTTTTGTTAACTGGACAAAGTGCCTAGGAGTAGCCTGGTGGCAGCAGAAGCCGTTTCATGTGCGTTTACATTTCTTTACCGAGCCATACCGTGCGTACCTTGTTTGGATCATGACTGGCTAGTGTCAGTCATGGTCCCATGCCACAAGGTCTTTCGTCGTCTTCTTTGGCCATTTTGTCCGCCCTTCCTCATGGTCTTTGTGATTCCGTGAGTCCTTACTTGGGCATGCATTCACCCGTGAAAGCCAGCGCTTTTCGTGGGCTAATGCAGGTCATGTGTATAGGTACCCAGGAAGTGGGCTGGGACTAGTTCCAATCCATACTACTGATGCAAGGATGTCTGGTGTGCACAAGAGCATGAGAGCCGTGGTGGTCCCAGATGGGACCACTGCTGGCATGCATGAGTAGGGCAAATCACATTGCCAGCTGGGCGCGAGCACTCGCTGGGATATGAGGAGGGCGCCCCCTCTCCCCTCCCCCCCACCCCCCAAGTACAGACCCGCAGATGGGCCTGAATCAACCTTTACACAGAGTCAAGTAGATATCAGGGACCGCGAAGAGAAGGTTTGATACCCTGAGCCCGCTGTTGTCCGGTAGAGCCCTGCTTTGCGCTCAATCTCTGAAGTGCTGCAAAGATGCCCTTGGAGTGGTGGGACCAATCACCCTCCTACTTCTCCTCGTTGCTCTGCAGACGAACCCCCTCGGAAGTGTCCCTGGGCACCAGTGAAGTACCTTGGTACCTGCATTGGAGTGTTGCTACATGGAGTTTTGCCTAGAGCTTTGGGGCAGTCCTAGTTCGCACTGCCAGACTACATTGTGCAACAATGGCGGACAAGTGTCCTCTAACCAGCTGCATCAGTGCTTGGTTTGTCCTGCATTCATGACGAGAGATCCAGCTCCAGTTGTAAATCGGACCCGCATCTGCACCCTGTGCACTTTAAACTTAACCAAGGATGGGATATACTCCAGGCAACCATCGCCAAACCTGCCAAGTTTGGACCCGGTGGCTCCTAGTTCACCCAACCTCTTTACACAAAGGATCCCTGGCGGTCCATGCCTTGTCTGGCTCTCGTTTCCTACAGCTGTCCAAAAGTTGGGGACAGCTTTATTCTCTGCAGCAGATCCTCCCGACTCTTGGAACCAAGTTTCCACACTCCAGAATCTCTTGCCAACTTCTCCTTCCTTTGAATATCGTCCTTTGTAAAAGTGAGCATTTTTACGCACCAACTTGACACTGAGCAGAAGGCTCCAATCTTCATAGGGCTGCACTTTTAAGTTACGGATATTCATCTGTGGAGTTGGCCAATGCCTTAAAGTTGATTTGCCTGCTTTCCCTCCCGACAGTTTTTGGCAGGGAACCCGCAATACATAGTGTGTGTTTTCTATTATTCACTTGTGATTGTTTTGGGCCTAAAAAATGGTGTCTTTTTTATATACCAATGTAAGGGTAATTTGGGTCGCCCAACTGTGTGCTCATCCAAGACCACAGACCACCTCCACTGCTCCCGAGACATAGCATTGACTGCTCTCCAAGCTACCTTGAACTGGCCTGGCCAACTTTGTTTCATTCAAAGGGTGGCCTACTAAACATCTGTTCACCACAGCAGAGTTTAGAAACCCATCCTAACAGGTTCCATAGGAAACTATGAGGCAAGGTTGCAAAAAACATTTTCTAACAGAACCACAAGTCCATTGCATCCCTGTAGAGAATACCTTCCCGAGATAAATCTTGTACTGGAACCTGTGACTTTTGGGCAACAGGACTCCTGTATCAGGGCTGGACTTCCAAGTAAAAGTTGGGAAAGATTTTTACAGCACCTTTCCCTCCATTTTTATGTACCCCACACCTCCCTGATCCCCAAACGTTTTGTTTTTATTTTGGAATCTGACCTCTTTTTGAAGTGCCTGCTTCTTCAGCACACTGGCTTTCCTTCAGGCTGTCAGTACTGGGAAACAAGGTTTCCATTAGTCTTGTTACTTAGTTGCCACATTTGTAACGTGATCACTTCTGATAATTTCGTTATCATTGTACAATGCATCTTACCAGAACCAGCGCCTTCCCTCATTCCCAAGCGCTTTCGAATTTTGCAAGACTTCTTTTAACTGTTTCTAAGCACAAGAATTCGGTGGGGGGGGGGGGGTGAGGGGGGAGGAGGAGGGGCACTAAAAACAAAGCAGTTATCAGGCTCTCTGAAAGGAAGAATTCAGCCTATATATATATATATATATATATAGCCTTATATATATATAAAAAAAATAAATGTAACTGCTGCCACCAGTTTGTCCCTTGGGCACACCCAGAGTAACCAAAAATCCTCGGAGTGATATCTAGGGCAAAACAAAAAGAGTACCGCATTGTAAGATGCATTGTACAATGACAAAAAGTTAGTGATAACAAGTACCAAAAGTGGCAACACAGTAACTAGACTAAGGGAAACAGTCATGTCAGGTTGAACATCCCCCACCCCAACCCCACCCCATGACAAATGAGCAAAAGCCAATTTAATGAGGTTGAAGGCTTCACTGCACTGCAAAAAGAGCAAGTCAGATTCAAAATGTTTGGGGATCCATGAAAATGGAAGGAAAGGTGCTGTAAAGAGAAATCTTACCAAACACAGAATGAATGGGCCATTAATGATTTTCTCCTCTCGTTGGGAATAATTTTCGTGTCTTTAGAAAATAAAACAAAACGGGCATTTCACCCCCTCCCCAACCCCAAGAGCACTGCCATACCCCACCACTTATCTCCTCCCCTTTTTCACTTCAACAATTTTTTTCTCAATTGAGGGGGGTGGGGGGATTGGGGAGTGTTGGATGTCGAATTGAATGGCTGCTCATAGAATTTTCGAATTGGGCACTATACATGCATTCTTTAGCTAGTTTTGCATGATAATTGTGGGTTATCATTGCTGAGCGTGTCATAGAGGTATGTGTTGGTTTACATATGGAGTAGGCGTTGATAAAACTGGACTTGGTTCCAAGGGTTTTTCAGTGGTTGTGGCTATGATGTCTGGTTTCTTGCAAGTGTTGAATTTGCCTTTGAAGTGGCAGAGAATGCAGTTCATGTGATTTTGGTAGTCCCCCAGACTCCTGTGAAGGCTGGTTTGAGGGTTTTGTTTGATATTCAATTATATGTCGTAATTTTCATTGAGTTTTTTCAGTTTGCTAGGTATGAAATTGTTTGGCTATGCAGGAGTAACTGCTCCAGATGACCACATTTTTCTTAATTGCCAACAGTTGGTGCATATTTTGAGGCCTGATCCTCTTATGCTCTATAGCATCACTGTTTGTCAATGTAAAGACATTCTTGTTCAACAAGTCCCCTTTGAGCAAAACAACAAATGCAATCTTACACACCATCCCCATGCTAGCATGATTTGAGGGACAGTAAGAGTTTAGAAAGATTTCCCTTTAGGTACATTCCTCTCCATATTCTATGGACCCCCCAAACTGTTTTTGGACTGGTCCTGACTTTTTATAGAGAAGTGTAGCCTTCAGCTTTACTTCCCTGGCATTTTGCTCACTGCTACTTGTAGTCTGGAGGACTAGTCAGTTAGTGTCCCCATAACTCATCTTCAGAAACGTAGGACAGTGTCAAAAACAAGAGCAAACAACGGGGTTCCATAGGAAACTATGGAAGGAAAGTCACAAAAAGAAATGAATTCCCAACACCAGTTATACTTACCTAGGCTACATCTCTAACCTAATATATTCAGTACGTTTTAACTGGCCACTGAAGACCATCAAGCTAGACTGACTATTCACAGAACTGGAAGAGTCTAAACAGTGCCCACCTCAACCCCCCGCCCCCACACCCAACCAACTGTGCTGCAGTGGGAAATAATTCTGCAACTGATGTTACCAATGGCAACGTAGATTACAAGATTCAATTAGCAGCAAAATGGTGCAAGGGTGTGAATGACAGGGCGTCTAGCTAAAAGCAAGTTTCAATTACTCGGATCAATCTGCATGTGCCCTCCGCTGCTCCCAGACAGTGGCAGATGACAGGCAGGCTAGCTTGATGTAACATTTAAACAAAGAAAGGGAAAGCAGAGCACAGTGATTTGATCAAGATAAAACCACTTGGATCAAGAAAACAGTTCTACTTCAAAAGCCAGCACCTTTGCACTTCACTACATCACCATTTCTCTCCTCTTTGATACAGCTCTTCACATGGGTGAGCAATTTATTATTTGTCTAGGCATTTTCAAATTCGTCAGATAAGAAAACTGATGCAGGTGGTTACGATAGCTGCCCCAGATCCCACAATCCAGTCTAGTGTAAGGGGCAATCATGTGGGTCTAACCATGCACTTGAGAAACCCGGGCTTTAAATGCATTTAAAATTGCCTCAAAATAGCCCATAAAAAGTAGAATTATGGTTAGCAAGGACATTTCATTGGAAGGTTTTGCAGAGCCGACAAAAAAAAAAAAAAAAAAAAAAAAAAAAAAGCTAGAAAGACAACCTGGAAGTAGTTGAGACAAAAGTTGCCCATTAGTGACAGGGCCCAGAATCACAGGCCAGAACAGCGAAGGAAATTATTAGACAACATAGAAAAATCGGTACACATGAAAGAATAAAAACCCTTCAGCCCACAATGCTACACTGACTATCCAAATACTACAACAACTCAATCCCCACCCACTACAATTTAAAAATGCACAGCTACAAAACTACCTGCACAAAGACTTTACAACTCAACCCAACCAGGCAATTGAAACAAAACAACTGATTCCAACCTCAATTGCTTACATTTCAGCAAAGAATTAATGAGCAGTTAACTGCAGCAACCAAGCCAGCTCACTAGAAAACCCATGCCCCACAAACATCTACAAACCAATAACCAAACAATCCAGATACACCCTCTTTCAATAACTGCTCATTAACAGAACATGGTGCCATCACATGAGCATTCAAACCTACACACAATAAGCCCCTACTTAAAAAAATAAATAAATAACAAAATAACAAAATTCCACAGCCAACACTGACGCCCCTGCAAACGAATGCTACCTTTCCAACAAACTTCACTGCTAAAATCCCTGAAAAGTACTATTACCAACCACTTCAGGACCACGTGGAAACAAACATTATGCAGGACTGACGATATGGCTTCAGTTGCATACAGAATCAACTCATTCATATGAGACAAGATAAATAAAATAATACACATGCAAACACCCAAGCACACTGGTCATGCTGGCAGCCTTTCGCACCACCAGCCACAAATTCTTCCTAAATGGACTTGTGGACAACAGCGAACAGTGGACCATGCTTTGGCGAGGGACATTCCACCTCTAGGTCCTACGACGTGGAGACTACCTATAGGTTCCCCTTGAAGTCATCATCTCCCCAACACACCATCTCCCTTGAGTACCTGAAGGATGCAGCTTTGTGCCATTACTATTCAATGTCTACATAAGACTCTGTGCCACACTTTAAAATCAGCCACTCATGCCTCAACTGCTTCAAGTAGGCAGACAATACTTAATGCATCACAAACATACCATTTTTTGGGGGTGAATTTTCTAATGTGAGGATGAATTTCATCGTTTGCGGTTTTGTTAAAGTTGAATAGTAAAAGACACATTTATATTTTGATCCAGAAAATAGGTTGGAGAGATTGAGAATCGGGATTGTGTGTGGTCCTCTATGAAAGAGAAATCTTACTGCAAACTACAAAAATAAGCACTCCTCACCTTGAGGCTGATTGGGCCGGCGACGGTTCTGGTTTTGGCGTTTGTATTGCGACATCTTGGCTGCTTCAGAGTATTACCTGAACCGGAAATCTGAGGAAGAGGGAGGTGACAAAAATCAGAACAAAGTGGGATGTAAGCAAGGGTGCAAAATGCAGTAACAATTGATATTCAGAGAGTGGGATGTTAAAGCATGCAAAGCCTGGCGAGAGAAAGGGCCAATGCCCAGAGGTGAGGAGGTAGTGCATGGGAATGTCCGGAAGTGTAATAATGCAACAATACCTGAAGGAGGTTACATGAAATCAGTGCACTGCCTGGAAGAGTTTAGAAAATATATAACACTAACTGAACTGTCCACTGGGGCAAAGTTGTGATATTGCACCACTTACGCCGAAAAAACCAAAAGGCAAGGCGGAGTAAACCCTCACTATCAAAGACTTCAAGATGCAACCACACTACGTTTCGTTTAAAGTTTGAGGACTTCCCTACAAGAATGCGGTGTCTGTCCAATCACATTTAAGCAATGTTCTGGCGGCCAATTTAGGTTACATAGGGCACACTCTTCAAGAATTTAAATTCAACCCGTTAATATAAAATGGACAACATGGAAATGGATTCTTTTGGTGCCCATTTGAGCGAGCCAATCTCCTGGCAGTGTGATCATTTGACCTTCATGTGGACTAGGGCCAAGTTTTGCATATGGTCTTTCTCCATCTGTAAAGGCTTGGCAGGCTGAAACAATGGTCTGGAGAGATGGCCAGAACTGTACCCCTGGTTTGGATTAATCCAGCCACCACTTTTTGTACAAGATTGTCCAGGGAGGATAGCGCAGCTGCAACGTGTTCACCTTGGAAGCAAGATGACAAAGCTACACAGGTTCGATCCCTGGGTCCGCGCTTAGAAACCTCTGGGTATTGAAGCGTTATTAATATGCAACCAAAAAAAATACAATTCCTGTAACAGCGCCTCAATGCCTGCGGGCTGTGTGAGCACTTTAAAAATGCAAATAAAATAAATCTATAAACAAAAAAGTGGCCAGAAAGCCCACTAAAGACATTGGGGGTAGGAGCAAGAAGTTATAACGTTCTGAAAACCCTGGAGGCACGGCGGTGTGATGCAATACACCACTACCTGGAGGGGTGAATTGCAGTTATGCATATCAACCAGGGGAGTGAAAAGTCATCAAAGCCTACAGGGATCGATATAATCTAATGCACAGGTGGCACGTGCAAATTAAACAAAAGGAAAGGCTGAGAGGGGCATCACCATGGACGGGCTGTCTGCGTGTCCAAAATGGGGATGAGCTGCCTGAGAAGGCCTAGCTGATATTCTAGCCCACACAGATTCATCAAATTTTGGATGTTTGTAGTTAAGCGTATATACTTTTAAAGCTCGTTACTCCTCCAAGCACTCCCCTCAATCTTATCCATATCAGAGGACTCGCCAGTCACTCTTTGGAACGAGTGTGAGAATCCGAAAACTGCCACACACCTCCCCTTTGCCAGCAGTCAGTCTCTAATATGCTCAATCCTATCCAAGGCTCCTACCCATCCACATTTTCGACCTGTGGTGTACACTCGCCCCGAGGATCAGAGACAGAACCCATGCAATCTTGTTATCAATGCTCAAAATCAAACTAGTTCCCATAAAGATCATTCTTATATTGCTATCAAGAAGTTGGATTGTATGCCCATGGAGTTGCAAGACAGCATTGGTCAGGTGTGTGACTATACAAGACATGATCTAAAGCCAACTTCAAATATATCTGGCTGAGGATAAGCAAGGCATAAAATAAGCAGTGCTACATAGCAAATTGCTATGCAATTATGTAGGTTTGCTAATTTGACACTTGTGTAGCACAGCTTGCCATTTAAATTACCTTGTTCAATGAGAGCACATCTCACCGAGCAATCTTCTTGCCCTCAGGGCTCCCTCCACCCGCTTATCTGTTCACTACAAGCTCAAAGAGGCTAATGAGAGATTGGGCAGCAGTAATCATCTCCACTATTACAATTAACAAAGGCCTGTGTGGGAGTGCTAGGCAAGAAACTCTTTCAAATAATTGCAAACCAGAAGTTATCGGGATGATACTTTTAAAGCAAACTATATCCTGTCTGGGAAAGACCAGTATGTGTAACTTTTTTTTAGTATTTTTTTTTAAAGACAGTGCTGCAATTCCCTTCTTAAAAATGTAAGTCATTGCATAATAGTATTGCTACTGTAAAACAGCAGATTGTCTCCATATTTTTTAGCAGTGTAAACTAAATTTCATTGCGTCAGAGAAAGTGCATCATATATTGACGATTGAACACTTGAAAATGTACAAACTTAGTTCTGGGACCTGCTGTACAACTAGTGCTCAACCGATTAGCAGATCCCAAACTCCTTGACAGTGTCTCTCATCATCCAGTTACTTTATACCAGTGGTCCTGAAAGAGAATGCTGCAAAACTACAATATTCACCTAGTTTGCCAGCTTCCCTGCCGTTATACCATCCACTCTGCTTACCTGCTTAATTGCCTCTTACTCAATACAAAAAATGTAAGTTTACTCAAATTAGTGATAAATACTTCTAAAATCTGAACATCTACTGCAATACCATACACTGTAGTTCAGACAAGAGCATAGGGAAAGTGAGGCCACATTAGTAAATGCAGCTTTGATGTTGTGACCGCTCTTTCTCCGTGTTCAGTAGAGTCGGGTTAAAGATCCGCAGATTTCTAGTTTTCCCACCAATTTGAAAGATGGGGGAACTTCACATCCCAGAATTCAAAGGGGGGGGGAATGAACTGGATGCCCTTCTGATGTAGGTCTACAAAAAACTTCGCTCTGTAGACTGTACGAACACTGGGCCTATCAGTGCTAGTATATAAAATGCCCCCCACTGTCCTCTGGGTAGATTTACACATTGGCACTAGAGTTGTTGCTTCGCTTGATCATCCACCTGCCTTCTGCATATGGCACTGGACTCAAGCAGGCATGACGGATTCTACGTTCAATTTGAAGTGCAGATGTGTATTAACTTTTATCATTTTCAAAGAGTTTTTGTGCTACTATCTTTAAGAAGGTAAATTAACATGTATTGCAAGAATCAAGAAAGAAATCAACAGCGCCCACTGAACGCGGTCCTGTTAGGATTACATGGTCAGTGGTGACCAACATCAGTCCTTTATAATACACCAGGCAGATGGTAAACAAGCTACAGTGATTTGATCAATATGCAACCTTTCTGTGAGTGTGTGTTGGCTATTTGACAAAAGAAACCATGACATGGACTTTCAGACCTCACGAGTGACTTTTCTCCCTTTAATGGGATAAAGTGTTATCAAAACAAAACTTTTATGACTGATCGCAGCAAGCCCATGCCATGCGGTTCCAAAATAATGCAGGTCGAGGCCAATTTTCAAAGCGATGACCTGTGACTGAGCAGCAAGCTCATTGCTCAAAATGTGCATTTTAAACACTTCGACTAGTCACTCTTTCATTCAAGGCGATCAACGAGTGAGCGCCATGAAAGACCAAATTATGCAGCCGCCTTAGATTCCTGGAGGATCAGCTAAAAATGTGCAGAGACAAGTTTCAAAATGCTGACAATTTATGACTTAAAAAAAAATATTTTAATTAACTCCACCTGCTATACCACGATAACCATGATATCTGTAATTTGGCAAGAAGGTTATCATACCACCATAAAACCAATACTGCGACACTCCTACTCACCTGCACACCACCTTGCTCACATTCAGGTCCTGAAAATAATTATTTCCAATCGAGGACACATAGGTCATTTCTTTTAAAAAGGGAAGCATGAACTGAGCAAAGCCTAGTTCCCATAAGAACATGAAATGTATATGAACCCCACATGGCAGCTTTAAGTGCTAATAGCTATAGACATTGCTTTCATAAATATGCAGGGCTGGAATGCTGCGCTTGCCTGACTCGAGCTCGAGGACTAGTAGCGCCACTGCCCTCCACTCACCTCCCCCTGAAAGTGGTAATTAATGCAAGATTGAAAACAGTTCAAATCCATGACAGGCAAGGGCCATCTTGTCCATCTGATGAAGACAATTAGCCTGTCTGCCACAAGATCATACAACGTAGCCTCAGGTTATGACTTTCCTTGAACCTTTTGGTTCGGTTTTATGAAACTTCTTACACAGCTAATTTTGTATCAAGCATACAACATAAAGGGCATTGCCCTGTGCAACACCGACTGCACAGAAAAAAAAGTAAAGCCTTTTCATCATATCTGTGTCCATTCATGCACCCAACCTTTTACATACACCCCTGTCACTAAAGTCTTATTTCAAAAATACTGTATTGTTGCTAAGGTCTTGGATACAAATAATGTTTGGCGACATAAAAAATTAGTACAAAATTGCTAATCAAATAAATTTGCTAATCAAGAAAACTTTAATTAGCTAATTCTGCTAATCAATTTTTGAAAATGTAGGCCTTGATAAGCAAATGGTGGATTGTAATGGAGGAATTTGTCCCCTTTATAAAAAATAAAACAGACTTTCAAAAACGATCCAACAAATATGAGAACCTTGCATCTAAATTAAAAAAGGCCTTGAACAGATCTGCAGTGCAGCACAGTAGTTACACAAATCATACTGCCACTACTAACACATGCTCTTCATAACAGAAGAGTGGGTTACCCCTCAATGAGGTTGCCTTAGGACAAGCTAACATCCTGCCCTGTTCTGGGTGGCGGCCCAGGAGTATGGAGCGATAGGACGGAAGAGTAATAGAATTTTAAGATTATGATAAATGAACACGGGGCCGGGGGGGGGGGGGGGGGCGGGGGGTCAGCAGGCGTCAGGGAAGCTTGGTCATTCTCCCAGACCAGTTTCAGATAAAAAGCATGCCCCTTGAGCAAATTCCAAAGGCGAACAAATGCTCATCAGTCGCGATTACACAGAGAAAGAGAACCCCTATACTTTCTCCTGCTTTTTCACCCACCTAACCCCATTCCTGACCAAACAGACCTAGCCCCATAATTACTGTTGGAAGAAAAGCACCTGGTAATTCCTGGGGATTTTAACCTATGGTACGAGTATGAAGGAAATATATCCTTTACACATGCAAAAACTTGGCAAAGGGGGCTATACAGCGGGTTAGGTAAAGTTAATCCTTTCCCACCCTCTTTCATCAGATTATGGGCCACTGGAAGCTGCTGATTCCCTCGATCATGCAAGAAGGAAACATTAAAAGCAAACCGACATTCATAACTCTCTCAAATGTAATCGCAAAAATAACATAATTAGATAATATCAGGATCCATTAGCCCAAGCACGTTTGCAAAAACACACTCAAAAGCCTGGTGACAACACTGCAAAAAGGTTTGCAGAGAAAATTCCTAAAATATAGCCAGAATATCAAGCACATGAAAAAGAAAACTACAATAAATCCTTCAGACCGCAAACAGCTACTGGCTCGAGTCTTTTTGAGTTGCTGCAGACTGGCTACAACTGATGTTCTGGCCAGTCGGCAGACTCATCCGTCAGCTTTTTAACCCTGGCCTGCAATCATTTTTACAGAAAGTTGTTAACAGAACCAGCTGTTTCCAAGGATTGATCTTAACATACCCATTTTCCAGGACTGTTTTAAAACAGCTTTGACACTTCTGCTGGAAAAGCCACCAGACCCAGAAAATATGGCAAATTTCGGACCAGTCCAATTTGCTGAATTCAGCAAAATAACAACGTGCATAGTTAAACTACAGGCCTTTTTTTACTTCAATGATTTGCTGGACCCCGCTTCTCCTAGGTAAGATTGCATTCCTACGATGGAAATCAGCAGCTACATCAAGAGTGGATTTGAGGAGGCGCAAAATAATTGGTACTAAAACCCATCAACTGTTCTTGAAAGTTGGTCAGTCACTCTCCCACCTTATGGGCCGTTGGAACAAGGAACTTGGATTCAATCCTTCAGACTGGTTCATTTGAACCCACCACCCAGTATGGCAGCCTTTTCTGCAGGACCCTGCACTAGCTCCACTTTTGTCTGCATATTCCACTGATCACACAAATGTGCCCATTACCAGCTTAGTGATGACAGTCTGGCCAGTGCAGGTCATAAGGAGGCAGACAAGGTGGCATTTCTGCGTTTTCCCCCCAAATAAACTAAGAGGCCCATCTATCCCTACCAAAAAGGGGTTTTCCCTACCTAACTGCAAAAAAGGATTCCAGGAGAATTACTTCCTTCTCAGCCTTAATAGTTCCTTGTGATGTAGTTAACCAGTTCCTTGAATTCCTCAAAGGGACTCTTCCACCTTCTCTCGGGTATTCCCTATTTTGACTTTTTCATCTGAATTTAGTTCTCAATATCTCCCACTTTTACTTGTTTGTCTTATTTCACAAACACCAGTGTCACCGGTTTCTTTTAGTTATCGTGTAAATATTTCCTTTTATGGGAACCACCATGTAGGTTCTTCTGTTCCCCTTTGCTATGGTCTTGGTCTTCCCAACGACAGACAAGTATTATTAGCCTTTACTTTCTTCACTATCTTTTCTACTTTGTAACCACTGGGACGAGTGTGAGGAGTCTCTCTGTGTTCGATACTCTGCTGCTTTCACACCTATTGGGTCGAGGAGGAGTCCGATGGCATTTGTTATACTGCTTGCTGTTTGCACAGTTACTGAGACAAGTAGGAGAAGTTTTTTCCATATATGTGATAATCTTGGCTGTTTAGCACCAGTCTGTGTCCCGTTGCGGGTCTCCCATCACCTTTAGCTTGTCGGGTTGCGGTCACCTGTTCTTCCTGTGGGGTTGGGATCAAGCAGCCTGGAACGCTTCCAGCACCTTCCTTTCCTTCTCGGCTTCAGTCTCTGGAGATTATTCTGCTGGATGATCCCAGCGCTGTTATCGGACCGCACAACCCGCCTTGTTGAGGTCAAACCACAACTATGCAATGCTTGCCACAGACGAGTCGGCACCCCGACAGCTCCTGTGCTGCCTTCCTCCTTCAATCTCCACATCCAGGAAGTTTGAGATTGGGCTTCTCTCTGCCAATCTCAAACTTCCTGGGCTTCACCTGCTCGGTGAACACTACTCCCTAATGCAAGTGCTTCTTTGCTTTTTATGCATCTGAGCTGGGTCCTCCACAGCAGGGGATCTTTGTCCTTCTCTTTCCCTGGAGCATTCTTTCTTACTCCATAGTTCCCACTCTTTAGGGGGCGCTAGAGAGCGCGCAGCCAAGATGGCCGCTTCCTGTTGAGCTCTGTGCAATGCCTGTTGAAGGGGATGGGGGGCTAATACTGCACCCACCCAGGGAAAACAAGCAAAACTAAAACGGGGGCACATCCATTTAAGCTTTGCCCATCTGCTGCATGAGTCCTGGCTCCTAGGATGGCCATGGCGTACCCGAACAGCAGCGCAGAGGTGGCGTAGCCCACCCCACCGGAGTGGCCTTGGCTGTTGAAGAGGAGAGACCCAGCGCTGCACGGCCCTGTGAGCTCCGTGAGGTGGGCGGTGAGGACCAGAGCGACCCGTAAGGGGGACGGACTCCGTGGACGGGGACACCCTGGACTAGTGGTGGAGAAGTGAGTGAGCGACGTTGGGAAACCGGGCCGAGAGCCGCCCCCAGCGGATAGACTGAGCGGCCATACCCTGCCAGGGTCTGATCGCGCTGAGACGGCCCGGCCGTGAGGAGAGGCGACCTTCCCAACTGACCTGCAATCCAATTGTCTCGGGGTGCTGGGGGTCCACTCTAGTGACGTTCATCAACCTCCATGACCCAAATGTGGATGACCCCTCCGGGTCATTGTCCAGATGCCACAAGTACTCGCACACCAATATTGTTTGGGAGGGAGACCTCAACATCACCCTAGACCCAGTTAAAGATAGACCTGCGGTAGGCATTCGCCTGAAACCTCGAGCAGCAGAAACAGTGCAGAGTGGCACGGTGGAACTGGAGTAGGATGTGTGGAGACTACTACGGCCGGAGGGCAGGGAAGACTTGTTTCGTTCAACTGTTCATAAACACCTCCTCACGCATAGATTATTTCCTAGTGAGCCCACCTTATACGTAAAACAATGGACTTTATCCTCCTCCCTAGAATGGTATCTGACCACTCCCCCATCCTATGATCACTGGACCTGTGGTGTGAAGGTATCCCTCGACCCTTCTTGAAGTTTAAATCTGCTGCCATATTGGACATTGTGCTGAGAATTGAAGCGCCGAGTCCGGTCAAGTCGTACATTCAGAAGAACCTGGGCTCCATCTCTACGATAAGCTCCACATTGGAAGCATTCAAGGTGGTCCTGCTCCAATAGTCAAACTGTTGACCCAATAAACGTTCCTTACGTCTATGCTCCATTTACAGATAAGGGTTCTTCCTCAAGACCGCTAGTCCCGATTTCACGAATGCCCGGGATCTCCGTCCAAGATTCCCGTTGTTCTCTTGTAGAACTTTTATCATAAAAAGTACAAGGTCAGAATAATTACTTCTCTTTGGTTATTCAGAGCTCATACCTATTGCTTTGTGTACCCACGATCATTTAAATGTTAACCTATTCAACTCTACCCCTACTCTATTTTTATACATACACACACACACACCATTCAAGGCTTGGATTTCTGCACTATATATCTTGACCAAATGAGTCATTAAAATACTTTGTTATTTTCGTTTGGATTTAAACAAGACTAATGTTAATATTGTATATATCTTCCCCTAGAATCATTGTTTTGCCCCTGATGAAGAGTGTTTGTATCACTCGAAACGCGTTGTGCCTTGCACAGCTTCAACATCAAGAATAAAAATGAAGATTGATTCTTGTGACCCTATTTGATTGTTAATGAAAAAAAGACATTCAATCTGTTCTCAAATTAATACAATTCACAGTTTTCCTTGAATTCAATAAGATACATTATTTACAATGTCAATTTAATTGTTGGTCTGGTATTCCAGATACTAGAAAGTGTGCAGGGGACGTAAGTTCCCAACTTGAGAACTTATTTTGTTTTTCATTTTATTGTGCAACCTAGGTGTCAAGGTTGCTTTTCTCTTCTCTGCATCTCATACTTTTTCTACCCATTTCTCAATTTGCTTAAAATGTAACCTTATTCCTACACACTTCAAATTTTGATTACTAGGGAGTGCTTTAGTTGTCCGATTTTTCTTCCTTCGGTATCCCCCTTAGCCCCAGGGCTACGGAATATAGAGTCCATACTGCCAACATGTGACAAAAGTCGTAATCCAGGAGTGGCGAGGAGCAGGGTTTGAATGCATGGCCAATTTATACCTTGGGGGAACATTTGTGTGCCAAGAGCAATTCTCTGCAAAGATGGGAGTGGGGTTCCAATGCAGCCTGCAGCACTAGCGAATTTGGGCTGCCTCGAGAGTGGTCCCCATCTTTCCCCAATATGCACCTACACTCCCGCTGCTGCAATACCTATTGGGTTTCCCGTCTATGAGAGTGGTTTCTATCTACATTGTATGGCTAATCCAACGAGACTCTCCCCGGAAGACCCTGAAGTGTAGATACAGGTGGTAGGAGGATGCTGGAGCCCCCTCCACAGAAACAACGGGCTATGCTCGGCGAACGCACAGCAGTGCATTCAATACATGCTTACAGCCGATTCAACTTAAAACCCTACAAGAGTGTACATAGCCCCAGCTCGCTTCCATCTATTTAAATCACTCCAGGTGGGGTTGCAGTCTGAGATGCAATGTGGAATCAGCTGTCTATATCCATATGCTGTGGGTGTGTCCTAAGCTGCAGGATTTCTGGGAAGGGGCGGTGGAGGCTGTCACCAATAGGACGTGTCTTACAATACCCTGTGAAATGCTGTGCTTCATGTTTGGCTGGCTGCCTGGGATCACAAAACAAAACTGGAAGCTACGCAACGTGTAGGCAAGGCATAAAATAAGCAGCGTTGCATCACAATTTGATATGCAATTCTGCAGGTTTGCTAATCAAATTGACACTTGTGTAGCATAGCTAGCTATTTAAGTTACCCTGTCAAATGAAAGCACAACTCTCCCTGCATTCCTCTTGCCCTCAGTGCCTTCTTCTATGTTCACCTAAAGTACTTATGGAAAGAAAGTGCAGCAGTAGTCATCTCCTCCACTTTTGAAGTGCCAAAGGCCTGAGTGGAAGACAATTTCTTTTTCAAATAATGCCAAACCAGAAGTAATCGGGATGACACTTCTAGTGATCATTTTACTAAACCAACTATATTCTGGCTGGCAAAGAGCATTGTGTTACCTTTATATTTTTTTTAAAGACATTCATGCAATTCCAATGCTAATATTGATACTGTAAAACACCATCATTTCCATGCATTACAGTAAAGTTTAGGTTAGTGTTAACTACATTTCATTTTGTTGGGTAAGAAGCATCAGATTGACAAGTGAACACTTGAAAATTAGCATGATCAAATGCTTTTGAAGGCAAACCTAGTTCTGTGACCGGCTGGTTGCATCCATCTGTGCAACTGGTGCTCAACCCATGAGAGATCCTGTACTTGAAATGGCCACAAACTACAATATTCCAACCTAGTTTGCCCATTTCTCTGCTCTTATTTCTTTACTTACGCAAAACTAGATGTTTATGCAAAGTAGTGATCGATAAATCCACTGCACTACTAACACTGCAGTTAGCCTCCAGAGCTAGCTTTGCTTTATAACTGCATTGCACCTGCATCAGGAGACAGCTGGCCAAACTGTTTCCAGAGCGTTTTATCTTATCAATTTGTGACCATTCATGCAGCTACCTTTTACAGACACTCATCCAGGGCCTGCAAAGTCGAGTAGATTTTATGAAGGGCAAGTACCATCTGCAAGGGATGTTCGAAACTTTTATTTAACATTTACTATGAGTCACTGTGCATGGCTGGCCTCTTGGTAGCAGCAATGTGCTAAACAAAGTGGGTTTGTAGTAACATGCACCATTTGACAGAAATCACATTAAGTGTTGTCACCCATTGCCATGGGGTCAGTGCATTTCCCTTAGGTTGACTAGGTAAGCTAGGTTACCCAACCTGCAGGTCTAGCTGAATTTGAAAGGCCCGACTCTTCTTACTAATGTCTTATTTCAGCGGTAGGCAAAACTGCTGTATTGTTGCTAATCAAATGGGTCAGTTTGATAGTTAATACAATTTTAATCAGCAAACTCGGATAATCCATTTTTTAAACTAATTTATGCTTTGTGTATGATAGTTGCGGGGAGATTTATTCTGAGGAGATGGGTGGCCTCGACCCCACCTGGTGTAGGGACCTGGCGCAAGGCTCTTGTATGGCTAAGTGACACCGATAAAGAATATGATTTCTGCAGTGCAGTCTCCAGGACACACCAAAGAACATATGGGGGCTGATCCTTTATACTATCTCAACCCCCAGAGTCAGAGTCTGGGGAGCCAACGCCAGCCTTGTAGGCAATGAGCCGGTTTCCACGCCTTGCAGAGGTCTAATCCAGCAAGCTAATGTGTAATATATATATATATATATATATATATATATATATATATATATATATATATATATAAAAATCAGTACCTTGCAGAATCTACAATGTCAATGAAACCAGGTTGCCAGTCTGTCAACGCATTGCATGTAAAGTGCGATCTGTATATCAGCCTACCATTCAAGAATGTTATATTTGTATGTATTTGAAAAATGAACACCAACACAGATGGTGGCAGCATTCCCCAGAAGGGCACCTGTAAATTAGCACAAAGACAATAAGGGGTGAACCAGTTTACTACGGTGTGAAGACAATGAGACAGAGGCCAAGAAAATTAAGTACAACAAACCAAAAAGGGGTCTTAAAAATGTAACATTAACCTAGGGCAGCAAGTGTTTCAAAACTAAGTAGTAGTACAGTATTTACAAAATTACACTAAAAGCAGCACTGCAGGGAGAGGTGAGGGTTACAATGAAAGGGGAGACTCAGGATAAAAAGCAGAAGCGGGGAGCACCAGGAGGTTTATTGTAGAGGAGCATATCACTCAGGAGACGGCAAGTAGACAGAAATGCAGTCAGCCAGGTACTCGAGAACAAAATCAGTGATAGCTTTGTACAGTAGAAGATGGAACTTAAAAAGGGAGCACTTGTGCATGGAAATACAAATGGTGTCAGGGGGGCAGAAGTGGCAGAGGCTCTGGGTAGGTTGTAGAGTGCAGTAGCAAAATTGGATAACTCTGCCTAAAGGAGAAGGCATGAGCTATACTGCGCCGTATTTAACACAAGGGTGCAGATTATAGTTCTCAGTGTGGCAGGTAATTTTCCAAACATTGAGAAGGTATACGAGCAGGCGTTAAGTAGCAATGAATTGTTTTAGTCGTAAATTGATATCAAATTGGGCACCAAGGTTGAGAGAGAGAGAGAGAGAGCGCGAGCGCGCCCCATAAGGGTTGTTAAAGGAAAGTGAATACAAATAGAAGCAAAGCATGGATCGGCTACCAGGGCTCGCATGGACCAACAATTTCCCACATACACATTCTTATGACCCAAGAGGGAATCTCAGGTTAGCGGCCAGTGCATATTTTGTGGACTCGCTACAGTAAAAGCGTAAAGCAGCACCAGCGGACAAACAAACATGGCAGATAACTGAACTTAATCTGGGTAGCAGGGAGGCAGAACACGGGTCAAAAAAGCCAAATAGAGCCGGCTATCCATCGTCCAGGCAGTCCGTTAATAAGCCATAAGCCTTCATTGACCAGCACTATAACGAGTTAAAAGAAATATCCAATTAATAAAGTAGCCGATAATTCGTCTGCAGTACATTTTCTCAAACAAAAATGCTGCCTAGGAAACATTTACTATGAGTTTCACTGTGGATTGTTGGGCTTCATATGAACGACTTAAAACATTGACGCCACGTGTATGTGTACCACCGAACAAGCAAAATTGATCCCGATTAGCGGTCATTCAATTCGACTAGATGTGGGGCGTAATGGGCGCCGATCAACGGTCATTCAATTCGACTAGATGTGGGGCGTAATGGGCGCCGTCTGGGATGTAAATGTTATGCATTTCTGAAAATCTTGCCGATCGCGTGAGACAAACTTCACCCAGGGACACTACCAGCCCACAAAGCCCAAGCGTGCATTAGAAAAACACGCGCACACACCACCACCTCCAAAGCCTCAGCTTGAGTTTGTGGGGATTACCGCCTGCCTTCACTCGAAAGGGGCTGCTTCTCCAGCAGCCTCGCAGGAACCGTTCGCAATACCAGGGGGCCCCATCCTCGGTTTATTGCCTTGCACACCCCCCCCCCGGTGGCACTCTCTTCAGGCGGCAAGGTGGTGGAACTCGCTCTCCTCCCCCAAAATCCTACGTGATAAACCAGGTCTACCACGTCACCGGAGAATTGCTGTGTTTAAAATCTGAGTCTACCTAGTTACTTTAACCTCGCCTCTCCATCTCAACTTACCGGGATGTACGGGCCCCAACACACTCACCGATATACACAGTCCAGGAAACAGCGCCACAGACCGACCGGAAGTGACGAGTCGTGGAAAGGAAAAGGAAGTATCATAGAGTGCAGACCGAGAGTGCTTTGCTTGCCAACGGCCGGAAAAACGAGTTGATCGCCGGATGTATCATAGAGTGTTTGATAGGAAACGTCACCTAGCCCACTCAAGCAGTTCCTGTGCTTTGTGACTTTAAAGCTATGCGTCTGTGCTTATCTGCTCTGTAAGAACTCTGTACTTCGTTGCAGATTGGCAGTGAGTGCGCCCCAAGTCTGCATGGCGTGCTCTTTCGAAATCGTTTTGTGTGTAATCTTCATTGGCAGCAGTCAAATGTATCCTGGAACCGCTAGCCCAACCAAACGACCCCAGCTCAAGGCATAAAATAAGCAGTGTTCAATGGCAATTTGCGATGCAATTCCGTAGGCTTGCTAATTAAATTAACACTTGTGTAGCAAAGCTAGCTATTTAAGTTACCCTGTTCAATGAAATCGGAGCTCACCCTGCATTCCTCTCTAGCTCTTGGGGCTCTTTATACCATACCTGCCTACATTTGAAAATCAAAAATCCTGAGCTTTATGTCACGCCCAGTCACACAAAACTCTGCCCATTTTCACATGGCCCTGCCCACATGCCAAAAAGGTAAACTGTTTTAGTGTTTGTTTTATTATTTGGTAATGCACACCAAGCCCGTGGGTAGGTTACAATAGGGTAGACAATCGGTTACAAAGATGCTAGTTATACATGTGGTGATGATACAGTGAAAGGGCATATTCATGATCAGGTGACTGGGAAGTTTTACAAGTGTGCAAGGTTCATGTATCATTGGATCGTAGCCAGTTTAAGGAGTTACGTCTGAAGCTAAAATAGGACTGATCAGTCCTGAGGATTAGAGGTAGTGTATTCCACTGTTATGTAGCTTTTACTGGGAAATTTCCTCCTCCTGTTTTGGATAACTTAAATCTAGGTATCTCTAGGCAACGAGAGGCGGCTGATCTGGATGGGCAGGTCGAGGCGTTTCTAATCATTCTTTCTGTGAGATAGGGGTGAGCGGGATTGTTTAGACATTTGAAGGTGAGAGATATGGTTTTAAGTAAGATTCTGTCACTTATTTGTAACCAATGGTGGTCGATATGTTCTCTGTTGGTTAAGCTAAGGGCAGTTCTCAAGGCATTGTTTTGAAGTATTTGTAATTTGTTGATGATATATTTGTTGGCACCTAGATACAAAGCGATGCAATAATCTAGCTTTAATAGTATTAGAGCATTCGCTAGGGTCATGCAGTTTGCTTCCGATAGGTATGGTCGGCAGGCCCTGATGAGTTTGCCTGTGTAGGCTGTGGAGGAAGCTAACAAATTGACCTGTTTTCTTAGTGATAGGTTGGAGTCGAGGTAAAAACGTAAAGTTTTTACCTCATTTATTGTTTTTATTATATTGCCATCTATATTGAAGGAGGCATAGTTGGGGCTAAGTTTTTTTAAGTTGGCTGTAGAGCCAAGGATCAGGATTTCTGTTTTGTCATCATTCAGGCAGAGGCCATGGGATGCCACCCATGCCTGAATGAGGAGGTATATTTCATTCACCAAGGCCGTGTCCTTATCAAAATTGCCCGAAAGGGGAATGAGGATCTGGGTTTCATCTGCATAATTAGTGTAGGTGACACCAAGTCTGTCCAATTGATCAAATAGGCGCTTGGTGAATATATTATACATAGTGGAAGAGATGCAAGATCCCTGTGGAACGCCACATAAAATTTCAATCGGGTCAGCTGAAGCCGATGGGGAGAAAACTCTTATTGTCCTATTTGCTAAAAAGTACTGGACCCAGGCTATTGCATCACTTGAGAAGTGGGCCGCCAATGCTAGGTGTTTGCACAAAACTGCATGATCCACCAAGTCAAAGGCTGCCGACAGGTCAAGGAGGAGTAGCATGGCAGTTTTGCCTTTGTCCTTAAGCTCATCTATTTGGGTTTTTAGGTCAATTAACCAGTAATGTGATGTAACGTCAGAAATTTGCAGTTCAATTTGAAATATACATATTTCATTAAATTGCCTTTTCACAACCACGCAAATTGCATAGGACAAAAGGCATTCTCCTTCCATAAAATCAACACATTAAAATGTGCACATGTAAACTCCAAGAACCAATACAAAGGTTTTCCCTGAATTTTGCAGTACTGAAATTGGACATTTCACCTTATTTGTTTTTCATCAGGTTATTTAGTGCAGTGGTGAGTTGTCCAGCCTGCAAACCTGATGGCTGTGGTTCAATGGGGCTGAGTCCAACCTAACCTGGGCAACAAGAACGAAAGCAAAAGAACCGCGCGTTCACATTGAAAGTCGGCAAAAAAGAATGACAGGTGAAGCAAAATAAACGCGCATTATTTTGCTTCACCTGCATTCTTTTTCCCAATGTGCTGGAAGCGGTACAGTCAATGCTGCAGAGACAAAGCCACACTTGGGCAGGGAGCCGCGGTAGCAAAGTCCTACAACAAGGATTTAAAAAAAAGCAATCAGTGAAAGCTGCCACCCACCCCAACAATGGGCTCACAGGAGGCACATTTGCGCCGTTTCCGGGTCTGCGCAAACCTCCACCCGATTGGCTACCGGCAGCAGTCTTTGGCAGCCAATCGGGTGGAGGATCTGACAGGACCCGGAAAGAACACAAAAACTCCTGAGATTCCATGGTCTTTCCCGGAGACTAGGAGAAATTGTTAAAATTCCAGAGTCGGAGTGCGGCGAGTGTGTTGTCCGTGTTGTTTCCCTGATTCACTGAGGAGCTGCAGTCTATCTTTTCTTTCTACTGGCGTGGAGGTGGAGCGACCAGTACAAAACACATTCACACGCAGAGCGTCGCAGAGTGCAGCGAGTGTGTTGTCCATGTTGTTTCCCTGATTCACTGAGGAGCTGCAGTCTATCTTTTCTTTCTACTGGCGTGGAGGTGGAGCGACCAGTACAAAACACACATTCACACGCGGAGCGTCGCAGAGTGCGGCGAGTGTGTTGTCCGTGTTGCACTGAGCTCTGAGCCCTGATGGTAATTCAATATAAGCAACATTCCGGGAACGGAAGCTTTCTTGCTACACAACTCGTATCTATGCCGGGTCCCAGCACCTCCGGACTAGAACACACGGCATACGATGAAGCAGTGCTGATTCATAACACAAGTCCAGACGGTGGAGTTCATCCACTAACACGGCAACAGCGACGAATTTTAGCCGCCGGAGGAAAGGAGTCACCGGAACAAATGGCCCTGCCCCCACCGCTAAGTGCCCGTGTTGCACGAAAAAGGACTTGTGTTTCAACTATGTCCACTAACTCTGATGTTTTTCTAGACTGCTTGGATAACAGCTCCCCAGTACCCCTGACACCCACCCAGCTAATTCCATACATAATCACCGATCTGGAGGGTAACATGGATAAGGAGGCAGTCATAGAGAGATCGAGAGGTACTAAAACGTCTGTGGGCATGACCACTGGGGTGGACATGAGTGGGGCCACGTGCGCAGAAAATGTGGAAGTTGAGGCGAATAAGTCCACCAGTCCTACGTGTTCTGGCGTTACACAGACTAGAGAGACAAATGGACTACCCTCAAACAACGTGGGAAATGCTGTCCAAAGCGCCCTGACTCCCCAATCCTCGGCTTGTCAAGCCACTATACTTACCAACAATTGTGACACCAGCGGCACAAATGTGCACGGCCCTGAGACTGAAAAGCCGATAATCTCCCTAAATCTACCAACAGGAGAGTTGATTTGGGAAAACGTAACGCTGGAAAATAAAATGATCCAAGAGATCGAGCCTGACAACTTTCTTGATGCAGGCAACAGCTTTCATTCACTGAGTGGAAAATCACCAACAGATCAAGCAGGAAACCCACAGACATGTACTGATTGGGATAATGCGAACTGCCTGTATGAGGAAACGGGCAGTCTCACGACTGGTGCTAACAGGCGTAGCTCTATCGTGGTCGTTGACAAGGTCTTAAGCGACTTAAAAGAGCTCAACGCAAAATTTGGAAATTTACATCATCCTGAACCAAACTTAGAACAACCTGCAGAACAACCTGCAGAGTACCCAAATGCAGATAGCCCACATGATCAGTCGTGTGGGGCTCAAGGTACCAAACCTAAGAACCTAGCACAAATACAAACTCCTGAAATCAGGCAGGATATCAGGCAGGATGAGAAACTGTATTCGTGGCTGCGCCCCTTGGCGAAAAGGAAGAGATTGGAATCTTTAACGGAAGAGTATGTTCCGCATTCACAAAAGAGATTAACCAAGGAATTACAAATTGGATCTCGTTCCTTATTCTCAGCTGCTAGTGACTTCTCCGAGCCACCGACAAAGTCCCAGACATTCTCGGGTGAAAGATTTAAACGGCCATGCCACAAACGCCAAAAGCCAACCCAACCATTAGCACAAACTCTAGCCAAAAAAATTGCTGAAAATCTGAACACAATAATAATGGCGGCTCACACCACATCCTTGGCACCTTCTATGAAACTTTACGAACATCTGAACGACAATGACAAGGATCAGACAACTCTATTAGCCATGATGAACACTAAAATGATGGCAATAGAGCAAGAACTAACGGCGACAAACACATTTTGGCCAATGAACATGCAAAATCTGAAATGAATGTAAAGGTAATATTGGAGCACACCAAGAACAGTGCAACAGACATGCACCTGTTTGCTGAAGTTGCCAGAGAAGCAATTGCCCTGCTGAAATCATCTAATGTGAACATGCCAACTTTGGATGAACACCACGCAACCGACAATCGGAGAGGAATCGCAGGTGAAAAGATGTACACAAATTCCAAAGAGAGAACAACCACAACAAAATGATGGTATTGAATCAAGCTCTATGGCTGGAAACATTAGCGATACCTTACCTGCAAACCCTATCACCATTGCGCCACCTCAAAAATGCAAACAAAAGGTGAAACACAGTAAGGAAGTGGAAGACAAACGACCATCAAAAGAGCAACTAAGTGGAAGTAGTGTACACAAGGCGATTACGGGAACCATGCCGTCTGAACAAATGGCAGATGAAGCAAAACAGTTAACACCTTCCAAACAACTGCCCATTACGATCCCAGATCTTGACTTGAGTCCGGCGGCACTAGAAACTGGGGTGAAGAGCGATACTCCTTGCCCAGCTGGTACAGTAAATCAAACAGGCCATAATAAGACCAAAAGCCTACCCAATCAAGGGTCAGCCAACGAACATGACTGTGTGGAAAATAGCGCAAAGGATATTTGTCTCATTGAAGAAGTATTTTCAAACTTCAACTGAAATAAACTGAATGTTGCCACAAAGAGTGGCTCAAATCACATATTGACAGAAAAGAAATCTAAAAACATGAGAAAAAGGAAACCTCAGCAAAGATCACAGGTGCAAACGTTTCTAAGAAACATCAAAGGCTTCAGTATCACAACTTGTAATAAGACACACAAAGGGCTAATAAACCCCAACACGGAAAAGAGTGAAAAAACGAAAGCCGATGAACAAAAAAACCATAACATGTCTGGTGAGGACCACTCTAAGAAAGACAAAAGCATCCCTGGAGATTTGCTTAACGTTTCGACTTATGAGGACTACGAAGAAGAGCTAAGTGAAACGGTACCGCCCACAGCCACTGACACATATGTGGCTTCTCAACTGCCCTCGGCAAATATAAATATAGATCTATGTTCACCTGCAAATGGCAACAGGGGGTCAGCTGAGTAGCCACAAAATAAGTATCCAGCAACAAAATCGATTGCCCCGGAAATAAGGGTACTCACATCTAACAACCAAAGGACGGTGACTGTGGATGTAAAAAAGCAGGAAGAAATCATCTTGATACCTTCAACTATTAGCTGTGAGAAATTCCTCACCTTAGAAGCTAAAAGAATTTGAATCGCTAATGAAAAAAGATCTATGACCAACGAACTGGACGGAGTATCACCCAATTTTGATCCAAAGAATGATAGACAGGAATTCCACAGATTAGAGTCAAAAAGAACTCTGATTCATGCAGTGAAACTTAAAGAAAGCCTAAGTGCATGAGCAGTGAAGCATAATAGTGAATCACCTATGCAGGAGACAAACACAAGAAGAACAGATAAATGTTACTCTATAACAAGGAAGATAAAATTTGATTGCTATAAACGTGGGGCAGAGTTATCAGATGCACCAGTAAACAAACAAACTAATCGTCAACCCAAAACAGATAATGATTGGAAGAAATTGGGGAAATATCTCATACGGCTTGAACAAATTGAAAAAGAAAAAGATGCTCTGATACTGAATCGGAAATATGTGATGTTGTTACTTCACCACATACCGCAATTGAGGACGGTGGCCTCTGAGGACATTCAAATTGTGGAATTTGAAGATGAAAGTGAGCACGATCGTGTTATTCTACATATAGCATCAAAAGCTATCTGTGACTCACTACTAAATAGTAGCATCACTTTGAATTCCCTGGGGTATGACATTACTGAAATTAATAAGAGCAATGGGCAGGAGGAGCCCAAGAAACGTATGTGCCCCTCAGATGGCCGCTTACCTGCAATCAAAAGCCCCCTCAAGCAAGGGAGAGTGTGTAAGGCCACGTGCAAGAAAAATGAGTCGCCCCATCAGGTGAGTGAGGACAAGCAGGCCTTTGAAGATGAGCAGATCAAAATAACAATCAGTAAGATCGAAAAAGTTGGCCGGCTAAGCTGTCCCGAACCCAGTGAGGAACAAGACTCGACCTGGGTTGCCCAAACCATCAATTGTTGTAATAAGAGCTAATGCCAGAAACCATGTAAACAAGAGGAGATCTGTATTGCCTTGTGGAATACTAGAGGCCACAGGCATTTGTTCGGTGAAATTCCAATGGATTTAGAAGACTTGGATATTCTGTGCCTACAGGAGACCTGGCTTTTGCATCTGCCTGTAGCTGATGGCTTTGAGATTGCTTTTAATACTGCAATCAAAGGAGCCAAAGGACGTCCAATGTCGGGGCTGCTCACACTTGTTAAACTTGGAAGCGGCATACGTATTTTATCAGAAAAAAAGTATCAGCATATATACAAGTAGTTGAGATTAAACTGCCGATACAGCAACCCAGAAATGCAGATCAAATAACACTGATAAACGTCTATTGGCAACATACTGCGATGCAGACAGAAACATTCTTGGAACTAGTCACAGAAACAATCTTGAATATCAAAGACAATGGGACAGAAGCCAAGATTTTGATCTGTGGCGATCTTAACATAAACTGCCTTACAGATGCCACTAGAACTGACCGTGCAAATGGGAAAGAGCCCAGTGATCCAACTGTCTCTGCATGGCTACAAGAAATGAAAGCATGGAATTTGAAGATACTTAATGGAGAAACACCAGGTGATATTCCGGCACATTTCACATGGAAAAGGGACCAACAACAGTCTACCATCGACTGCATGTTTGTGTCAGAGAGAATGAAACAGGATGTTGCTCGCTTGGACATTATTGAAATGGAGGCGAGCGATCACTGTATGCTAAAAACAACTCTGAAGATTCACCATGCAAAAGGAAAAATCTCCTATCAATGTACAAACCTGACTGTGGCGCCAGGGCGCAATCGACTACAGCTTACCCAAAACAACTTAGAAAAGTTGAAAAAATCATTGGAGAATAGGCCAGCCACAGGGAAAATTGAATATACAGCTCTCTTGGAAATGTATCGAGAGAAGCAAACTGTGAAGCCACGACCTGACTTCATAAAATTACATGCATGGGATCCTGAGATTGTCGTCAAAAAGAAAGAGCTGAGCAAAGCACTGAGAAAGCTGAAAAGAACCAATACCTGTGCTAATTGTGAAAGAAAGACGAAACAAATGAGACAAATCTACAAGAACTGGTTGATCAGTCGTAAACATGTTATGCTGCAAAGAGATGCAGAAGTAATGATGGAAACAATAGCCAAAAGGAATACCAATGCATTTTGGACCTACTTGAACAACATAGCGACATCACAAGACGCTATAATAAAAAATATGGTGTCGGAAAAAGATTGGGTCAAACATTACTCTGACATATTTTACAACAATAACATAACATGCAGCAAACCATCCAATCTGAGCAATGACTGGTCTATCAAAATAGACAAAGAAGACATATATAAAAATATCATGAGGCTCAGCACATCCAGAGCCCCTGGACCAGACGGGCTTACAAATCAAATGCTGAAACAACATCCTGATTTATGGACAGACTTGTGCCACATTCTATTTTCCACTATCCTGCAGGAGAAAAAGATTCCGACCACATGGCGAAGCGCTATCATTGTACCAATTTTTAAAAAAGGCGTACGCACTGACCCAAGAAACTATCGCCCAATAGCCCTTCTAGATGTGGTGGGGAAAATATTTGCAACTCAACTCCAGATTAAACTGCTTAAATGGATTCAAGAATCCCAAAGTTACGCTGTTCGGCAGGCAGGATTTGTCAAGGGTGTCGGCTGTGGCCTAAACCTGGCAATCATACATTTCCTAAAACTGGAAGTCATCCGCCAAAATAAGAAGATCTATATTGCGTTTGTCAACCTGTCCAGCGCATTTGACACCATCGATCAAGGAATGCTCTGGGATAAATTGGAAAAATTGAATTGTCCAGGAAACTTATTAGATCCTATTAAAGAGCTACATACCGACACGGAAATTAAAATCAGATTAGATGCTGGCGGGACTCTCAGCAAATCTATAAAAACAAACCAAGGAGTAAAACAGGGTTGCCCGTTGGCAGCGACATTATTCGGCCTGTACCTGTCCGATATCGGAGAATCCATCGAAGCAGTAAACTCCAATCCACCGAGAATTAATGGAACAAGCGTAAACTGGTTGCTATATGCAGATGATATTGTACTGCTCGATTTAACACCGATTGGACTGGCAAGAAAGCTAAAGAGTCTGGAAGAATATGTGGAGAAAAATAAATTGAAAATGAATCCTGCAAAATCGGAAGTCATAATTCTACAAGATCTTACACGAAATAACAAACAAGTCAAAAGAAACAATTGACCTGGAAACTGAACAACGAAAAACTGAATTGCGTCAAAAAGGTCAAATACCTGGGAATGAGGATCAACAGCAACATAAATGACGCCCCGTGTGCCGAAAATGCAAAGCAAAAATGCAAACAACTAGCATGTCAAGGATTGATAATAAACAAAAGATATGGGAAGTTTTCCTTGCTACCTGTTTTAGCCCACTACAATCAAAAAGCAGTCCCAACACTGATTTATGGAGCAGAATGCGCTTTAGGAGTTGCCTCGAATCTATGGGGCCAACTAGAAAATCAATACTGGAGGCGTGTCCTTCAACTACAAAGAGGCATTCCAAGCGCATGTCTACGGAATGAACTAAATCTAATATCCATAAATGCACGAGTCTTGTGTAACACGCTGTCGATCTACAGGAAAATAATTATTGACGAATGTACACCTCAATTTGTACGCAATGGAAGGAAACCAGGAATCTGTACTGAAAAAATGGATTAATGCATGCCAAAGTCATCTTGCTGAAATAGGCACTTACTCGGAAACATTGAAAACTAACCCAAACTATGTGAAAAAAAAGTTATGGGTACGAGATTGGTGTGCAACAGTGGACGACAGAAATCGCCATACACTGATGAGAGATGCGGCTACTGAAGCGAAGGATAAAAAAAAAAAAGCTGCAATTATGTGGTAAAAACAGCTAATGCCAGACACAGAAGGATGCTTCTAAAATTCAGGTTAAACTTGTTTGATACAAGATCAAGTCTAGCCCTGAGATATCGGAAGCTTGATGTGACAGAGAGCTGTCGATTCTGTAATGACCACCCTGAAACATTAAAACATCTCACGTTATATTGCCCTGGACTAACAGATCTGAGAACTGTGCATCTGAGCAAAGTAGTTAACCAATACGCAACCCTATCAGGAGAAGAGCTTTGGTTGAAATTTGCGAATCCACTACAGAAAGACGTTTTTGGCCTGACAAATTTCCTACAAAAATGGAAATCTTGTTATCAATGGAAAACTGAGAGATATTACCTCAGGAATCGGAAACTACAAAGGGGCAGAGATGTCGAAACAGCAACCTGAGAGACTAACTGAAATTACATCAACTGATGAGCGTACAGTAGCTGTGACCAATGTGGATTCGACTTTACTCCACCGTGAACAGCCTTTCTTTTTAGTCTGTTCTCTGCACCTTTCTATGTGATGAATGGAACAAACTGTGCTAACTTGGGCCAATAGGGCTGTTTGCAAAATCTCTACCTTTGTAAATGTGTATAGAAGGGAAAATGTTTCAAAAAGTTTGTATAAACTAAATGAAATAAAAAAATAAAAAACAATTCCTGAGTCTGCGGGGGAAATCCGGAGGTTAGGCAGGTATGCTTTATAACCTCTTTACTCTGTTCACCGCAAGTTCAAAGGGGCTGAGGGAGAGAGAGTGCAGCAATATCATCTCCTCCACTCTTAAGGGCCAAAGTCCTTTGTGGAAGTGCTAAGCAAGATGTTTTTCATTTTGAAATTGAAAACTAAATGTAATAGTGATAATACTTCTGTTGGCTAACTATATCCTGCCTGGCAAAGAGCAGTATGTGTTAACTTTATTTTCTTTTAAAAGACACTCATGCAATTCCATTCCTAAACATGTTAGTTGTTAAATAATGCATAATTGCAGTATTTCTACTATAAAACACAATTGTCTCCATGTTGCACAGTAAAGTGTATGTTAGTGGGTTAGTGTATCTAAATCTCATTGTGTCAACTAAATTTCATTTTGTTGGGGGAAGATACATCATACTGACGAGTGAGCACTTTTGAAAATTAACATGATCGCAAGGCCAAGTGCTTTTGATGGCAAACCTAGCTCTGTGACATGCTGATTGCATCCATCTGTCCAACTGGTTTTCAGACCATGAGCTTATCCCATACTCTTTGACATTCTATCTGTCGCCCTGTTGCATTATACCAGCTACCCTGAGAGCGAGTTGGCCGCAAACTACAATATTCCACCCAATTTTACTGTCTTTCCTCTTATATAATGAATGTACACAGCTAACTAGATGTTCTACGCAAAGTAGTGATAAATAGTTCCATTCAGTCTATAAATCCATAGATCTACTACAATACCATACACTGTAGCTAGCCTGCTAAGCTCTCTTTGCTCTATGATTATGATTGCATTATATATTGGCACATGCGGGAGAGAGCTAGCCAAACTGTTTTCAGAGCCTTTTTTTTATCACATCTATTTATTTGTGTCCATTCATGTAGCTAAACGTTTACATTTTACAGACACTCAACCAGGGCTCACAAAGTCTACTCACCCACTCTTAGAGCAGTATATTTTATGAATGGCGAGTAGAGGGGATGTAAGGGATGAGTAAAACTTTTATTTAGACAAATAAAAGTTTCACTATGCATGGCTGGCTTCTGATTGGCAGCAGTGTACCAAACATAAAGTGGGTTTGTTGTGACATTAACCATTTTGCAGACATTTTAATTTTTTGTCATCTGTTGCCAGGGGTCGATTGCATTTCTCTTAGGTCGGGTAGGTACATTAAGTTACTTGACCTGCAGGTCTAACTGAATTGAAAAGAATGTGCAAGGCTTGACTCATTTCTTTAATGTCTTACTTCAGCAGGGTTCAAAATTGAGGTGAGCTGGGAGCTATTTAGCTCCTATCTCTACGCGATGAGAACCTGGTCAGCTTAAAAACAACAGTTACTAGGAGCTACATCTGGCTTCCCAGGCCAACTAGTGTCTTACAAAAATGCATATGTGACATTAATGTGAAGTGTTAGAGAATGTAAATAAAGAAGACTTAGCACACATCTAGAGCCCATTGAAATATATTTCATCATACATAATGAACAAAAGGTTAAAGCATGCATCTTAAGGGGAAGTTAGATTTGCAGTGCGCTGTGTACTCGCTCCTGGTCCCCAGCAGTAGCTCCTACCTACTGAGTGATGCCTGTCACCCAGGAGCTGGATTTAGCTCCCGGTCATCAAATCTCAATTTCAAAACCCTGCTTCAGTGGTAGACAAAAATGCAGTACTGCTGCTCATTATATGTATTGGGTACAAATAACTTCTTGTAACATTAAACATGTTAATACAACATTGCTAATCAAATGGGTGTGTTTGCTAATCAAGAACATTTTAACTAGCACACTCTGTTAATCAATTTTTGAAAACGAATGTATGCTTTGTAACTTCAAGAGCCGCTGCTCTGTTATGTTAATTTGTACCACGCATCAATTAAGCAAGCAGATGTTAAACACAGATTGAGCATACATACGACAGCTACCAGTCAAACAGCAGGGTAAATGAACATAACCTTAGATGCACTAACTAAACAGGTGGGTCGTTAATTTCTTCTTAAACATTTCCCTTCACTAAATCCCTTTGAGGGCTGGCTGGATTTCGTTCTGTGGGATACATTTACCCACTCAGCAGTACTTCCCCACATCACCAAGCTGCGCATCTGCAGTCACCAGCAAAATGGCTGTGCTGGCTCCTGTGATCACCATGGCCTCAAAACTGTAACGCTCACCTGACTCCCACGGGGGCGCTGGCCTGGTTCGCGCTGCTGTGACCTCGTCTAAGGTGATGCGCAGGGTTCGGAAGACGGACTGGACCGGGCCCCAGATTTGGCTTGTCTGACTCGCAGAAGTATCCTTCTGTAGGTGAGAATAGGGGGTTAACTGTCTGCGGGGTAATGCAATCGGCCTCTGTCTTGATATGGGCCAAATCGTCCTCGGGACCAGCCCTCGGGAGCAATAATTACCCAATTCAGCCCAAAATACAGGTTCTATTGTGCTGAGCAGTGATCTCATGCTAGTGACAATGACACCTTCAATAAGTTTTAGTATTTATTCTAAACAGTGAATTTCATATACATTTGGTATTCAAGTTAGAGAAGATTACAAAGCACAAAACTTAGAGAAATGCAAAATATAGAGAAACATAGAACTTAGATAAACATAGAGAAACATAGAGAAACACAGTCTTACACCCCTTCAATCAGCACTGGGAGACCCTGGCCCTCATAAGCTAGCTGTAACAAGCCCCGCTCAGAGGACAGTTCTGTCGGGATGCCGTCAGAGCCCCAAAATTCCGGGCACTTGATCTTGCTCGAACCAAGTCCACAGGACGATCTCCCACCCGAGTCATGTGAGCATGGATATTTTATAATCTCGTGCTGCCCGTCCATGACGCACAGTTCCAGAACTTTCCCTGTGCAAAATATAGGCTGGCTCATGGAAAAAAACCAACTCTGTTAATTTCCACTGCTCCTTCTTCTGAGCCCCTCCCTGGCTCCCTGGAGCCCATCTGCCAAAGCTCAGGAATGTCTTATCAGTGCCTTCCCAGAGAAAAGGAGATTAGCTTGGGGCCATGCAGGGCTACCGTTAGTGAGGCAGAATATTCTAAGGGAAGCAGGGATGTATTAACCCCATCTGCAAGCTCTAAAAGGCATGCACTCATAGCTTAGTGTTTATAGCGCTTAAGACTGGCTATCTAAGCGCTATATAGGTGCCATACTGTTCCAAACACTCCAAAAATACCTATTAGCTACAGAGCTAGGGCCCTTTCCCTGCCTGTCTATCAACAATGCATAATGTGACCTATCACTCATACTAGGCCTGCATATTCCTTGTAGCTCACTACTGCATAATGGAAGTGCTACAACAGACTACTGTCAGCATTTTTAGCACATACTTTGAATACACTATTGGCTTTCAGCGGCTAATGCTGTCATCTAAAGCCCTGATTGGCAAGGTTGCAATTTTGTGTATCACTACATTCCACCCCTATTCAACGTGTGTGCGACAAATGCTGACTAATACACATCAATATAGTATTTAGTGCAGTGATAAAGACCTTGGGGCTTTGCAAGAGGTTTAAGCAAACTACCTTCTAGCGGTTAGTTAGCGTGGCATGCAAGGTTAGTAAAAAACACTACCTAAACAAAAATGTACACAAAGTGAACAGTGACATATACCCTTGCCAAAACCTGGCCTACACAACAATACCTAAATAATTATTGTATAACGGATTGTCAGTTAAAAAGCAGCATGCAGTTAGAATGTCAAGGCAATCCAGTGTAGTCTAATCTACAATGCACTATTGCATTTATGTATGGTTACCAATTCTAAAACCTGGCAGCCTTTAACTCTAAGGGCCTACCCTCCCCCTGATCCCAGGGCATTCAAACGTGACTATGGGCTGTGTGATTAGACACTTCCCCCATGCATGTGGAACCCAACCAGAAACCATCTAATTTTGTGAACAAGGTGAACCCATGGGCACCAGGTTATCTAAATAAAAACAATTCTACTAATTTACATCAAACATGGCATGTGTTATTCATGCAATCAAAAGCAAGCAATTTGATCCATATGTATGCTGGTAACTGTAGCTCTGCGTGCCAGTGTGTTGAGGATGGTCGCCCCCACCCAGTAAAAAGCCAACACCTGCTGATTAAACAATGTTTGCCATACAATGATTCCTGTGTATTTAGCAGTCTTGTTGATCTGCCCTATGGCAGAAAAAATGTCTTCATACCTAACATTCTGCCATCTTCAGTGGTTGCCAATACTTGTAGCAGTGTTGGGCGTATCAATAGGCCCCACTAGGCCAGAATTACTATAGCAGAGCTGGCATCAGAACCCATAGTGGCTAGCTTATTGTGCACAGTTTCTATGTCACAAGCATATAAAGCTCCTGTTACTCCCCGCTGCTCCTGCAATTAATGAATCTAGCTCCCTAGCTACGCGCACTCTAGTGATCGGCCATAGAAATGGACTCCATTTGTAGCAGCTTGGTAGTACTAAGGAAACATTGCCTCATGATAAATCTATGTCTAAGTGTATCACTCTACTAATAGAGGTGTGCATTACCAGCCTACAATTTAAATGTTGCCTCACTACTGGAAAATCTAACATGTTCACACTGTCTACCTATTGTGACTTGGAGAATACCTTTCTTCAAGTGGGATATCTACCATATACAATATTAGTTTTTGCTACAAACACCATACTACCCTCCGGCAGTGGCTGTTTCATCACACCATTGTGTAAAATGCATTTAGTCAAGTTATAGTCCATAAAATCTTGGCGAGAGCACTCGCTGCATTTCTTGGTCAGAAAAACATCACATTAAACAAATTAAACAAATCTTTGTATCCATTCACTGAAACATTTGGGCCTATGACTTCATAGACACCAGTCATATGAGTCAGTGACAAAAGATGTCTGACAATGTGCCAGGCCAGTACGCTAGCAATTCCATGTGGATACTCATTTGTAGCGCTTTTCCAAAGAATTATTCCAAATGTCTAAAATCAAAAGGTGACTCTTTGCATTAGTGTGCTGGAGACAGCTGTCCCCACAAAAACATGAAACTGGTTGGTTTAACAAAAACCGTGTCACACTCTGTGTCATAAAATCAAATAACTAGTCAGTCATGGTTTCATTTACCCGCCTTAAAGCTGGCTGTAAGAGTATCCAGTGTTTCAAAGGTTACCATCTCAAATTAGAGCTCACACACTTGGCAGCATTACTTCAAATTAAGAATCTTAACCTACGCATAGGTGACTTTGATGTGCGCACTCATCTTATCTCAAAATAAATTACACTCCTGCTTGCATAATTCTGCTGCCCCAACAATTCATAAATCATTTTCCTGCCTACGTGCAACGTAGAAGTTTTTTTTTTTTTTTCAAAAAGCAAAACATCTCTGGTTAAAGCAATTCAGTTGGAAGAGCAAAACCATTTCGTTTTTTCAGATTCATCTCAAAAAGTGCATTTAAAAACCATTTTTCAATGTGTTAGCATTCAAGTGCTATGTCACACAGCTGTTTGTGGTGCATGATGTTACAGTCCACAACTCATTGTCCACAGTCCTTTAAACAAGAAAGGCAAGACATGTCAATTAAGTTATTTCCAGCAACTGAATCATTTGAATGTGCAGCATCAAATATTTGATAACTAGCCAAGTCTGCACCGTGCCAGTTCAGCAAAAGTTATTAATCTGTTGGACACCTTTCGCAGGTTGCAGAACAAATGTCCTCATACGTCATGCATGTTAGCAGCATTGAGTGCGGTGCAGGACACGTTTAAAGTTGACTCGCTTTCTCTGAGCACAGTTTGCTTGACTGATCAGTGTCACCCACAAATTGCACACATCTACTTCTGTAGATGGTGAAATGCATTTTGCTTTTTTGCCTAGGCAAAATACAAACAGAAATGTTAGGATTTCATCAAAAGTACAATGTCATTATTCATCAATATCAGCGTTATCCACCCCTTCCCATAATACCACCCCCATCTTCAGACGTCTCATCAGGTAACTACACACTTTATCATTGCTACTGCAATTATTTATCACCCTTCTGCATGTTTCTGGGGGCTTATTTACACTCAACCATACGGGGTGTAACTGCCTAATCACAAACACATTTGTGCAATGCGATCATAGTTGGTCAATGGTACCTCAGACTGATCTGTGCTTTTACAAAAGCCATATAATAAGTACCCAGGTCGCACAATGCTTTTCTTTTTCACCAAAGCAATCACGAATGCCAGGCGCCAACTTGCTTCCAGTGTCTCATGATCTTGATTTAGTTTGCCCTGCTGGCATCACTCCATTTTTCAAAGGTAAAGTCTTTCAGTCCAATATCGCCTGCAGTTGCACAAGCAGCTTTGTTTATTTTTCTCCATACAGCTAGTGTCTTTCAAGCCTCTGGTCTTTTCACTTATCATTTTTCTCAAAGGGTGTTTGCTGATTTCTTGGCCCACCCCTTTGAGCGCGATAGTCTAAGTCAGTTTCTTTTGTTGCTTCAACAAATCATTCATTCTTGCACTAAGCCGTGAGGCTTCTGGATCATGGCTAATGTGCAGTGTTCATGTTGTACTCCAAAGCCCCGCTCTGCATGTTGTCTCTTGCAAAACGGCTAAGCGCTTTTGTCAGTTTTGCTTCCATCTGGAATGCCATAATGTCTTTGTCAGTTACTCCAGCCCTGGCAATGTAGCTTGCATTTTGCCAGCTGTGTATTTTCATTTCTCAAAGCGCCTAGAGGTTTCTTCTCCAGTGCACAGCGCTTTACTTCAGTTCACATCACATGGAGCACTGGGATGCAGCTTGCACAGCAATAGCGTTTCACTTCACATCACATCACATGGTGCATGGGAATGCGGTTTGCATGGCAATGTCTCCTTGGAATGGGCAGCTGTCTTTTCTTAGCCCATTCACAGATGCACAGGTTCCCCAATGTTCAGATGTGATGTGCCCATCTGCCATCCTGCATGCAGCCTTTGTTTTCCTTCCAGTGTTACTGGGCAAATTCTTTACTTCTGATCAGCTCTGTTATTGCATGCCGTTAGAAAGCATGCGTACATCAGCATTTCTGTCTTTGCACCCCCTCTCCTCAGTTTTTTTGCTCACGCTGCGGTGTCTCTCACAGGGGATGGAATGCAGGAATGTCAATGTTTATCTTTCGCGCAGCAAGCTTATCTCTTTGCTCTATAACTCTTAAACTGTGGCGGCTTCAATGGAAAGGCACTCATTTCAGACAGTTCATCCAGATTAACTCTTTCCTGCACCTCGCCCAAGACAGCTTCAAGGCACAAGCTCTGCACACACAGCAAGACTCTTATTTTCAAAAGAGGCACTTACCTTGTCATCAGATTCTACTCCATGTAATTTAGCAAAATGTCAAAGCGTCTTTTTAGCCTGTTTTAAACTGATTAATGTCTCATTTAAAAGCATACGTTTTTTTCTCTTCTTTTTCCTCGTAACCTTGTAGTTTGGCTTCACGAGCTCACTCCAATGCAATGTGCGATCTTTCAAAAGAACCCACAACCCACTAAATCTTTGTGCTATCTTATCACACACAGATTTTTCATTCTGTTGTACCATTGCCAGAATATAACCACTTATTTCAGTGCATTTAAAAAATGCCATATTTAGTGCAGCTCCCTGCACGGTTTCCCTGCAAGAGCAACCCACACTCTATATTGCTTGTGGGCTGTTAAATGTGTCAACAACATTTTTCACCATGTATCACAGTCAACAGGTCACTATTTCCAAACATGCATCACTTATAAGGCAACAGTACAAATCCATGGCATAGCGTGGGAACAGTCAAAAATACTCCAGGGGCAATTTAGAAAAATATAAATTGTCTTTTCCCCCCAAACCATTGCAAACTGATTCTGCAATTTCAAATCAATACACAAAAATCGAAAATCCAAATAACATCACTCACTTTCTTTTTTAAGTGAGTCTCTCACCCATTATAAGCATGACACAGCTTAAAATGCACTATAACCATTTTAGTGTGTTTCCTTTAAACAGAATGCACCACGAGCACATGGATTTTACAGTTGCCAAAAGAAAAACAAACCCTTTAGGCTCTCAGCACAGATGTTACTCTTTCTCCTAAGCACGGCTCATTCCCCACGTTATTTTTCAGGAATGTCAACACTTCAAAAGCATACATCAAAAAAGCGAACCTTCGCCTCCGAAAATTACAGCCCCCCACTCGCTAGCACACTGGGGCTGAGTCAATGGTTGAATTACTATTCACAATTTGCATGTCAAATCCTTGCAACTATTTTTCCCTGCCCTCATGACAGAATAGAGTTGAGAACTCCGTCTTACTTTGCATTTCAAATTACAACTTTAAACTGGGGAAACCGCATGATAAAATTCTTTCCTAATTGAACATATATCTTTCTTGACCATTCATCGGAGCGCTTTAAACAAAGCCATTTCCCGCTTGTTTATCGCCTTGTACTCCCTGGCTCCATTCCCAAGCAATAAGTCAGTCACGACTGATTTACTGAAGGGAGTCTTAACCACACAAGCTATCGGCCACGGCAAGCCGACACAACGCTGCTGTCTTTTGAAGTCTCAGAGCTGCAGTGAGACCACCAAGGAAATGCGACAGCCTGCTCCTCACTCTGCACTGTGTTCTCTCACACAATTTGTCATTTCACAGCAAGGCACTGCTCTGCACAAATCCCACAAAGCTGCCACCAAATGTCTTGATATGGGCCAAATCGTCCTCGGGACCAGCCCTCGGGAGCAATAATTACCCAATTCAGCCCAAAATACAGGTTCTATTGTGCTGAGCAGTGATCTCATGCTAGTGACAATGACACCTTCAATAAGTTTTAGTATTTATTCTAAACAGTGAATTTCATATACATTTGGTATTCAAGTTAGAGAAGATTACAAAGCACAAAACTTAGAGAAATGCAAAATATAGAGAAACATAGAACTTAGAGAAACATAGAGAAACACAGTCTTACGCCCCTTCAATCAGCACTGGGAGACCCTGGCCCTCATAAGCTAGCTGTAACAAGCCCCGCTCATAGGACAGTGCTGTCGGGATGCCGTCAGAGCCCCAAAATTCCGGGCACTTGATCTTGCTCGAACCAAGTCCACAGGACGATCTCCCACCCGAGTCATGTGAGCATGGATATTTTATAATCTCGTGCTGCCCGTCCATGACGCACAGTTCCAGAACTTTCCCTGTGCAAAATATAGGCTGGCTCATGGAAAAAAACCAACTCTGTTAATTTCCACTGCTCCTTCTTCTGAGCCCTTCCCTGGCTCCCTGGAGCCCATCTGCCAAAGTTCAGGAATGTCTTATCAGTGCCTTCCCAGAGAAAAGGAGATTAGCTTGGGGCCATGCAGGGCTACCGTTAGTGAGGCAGAATATTCTAAGGGAAGCAGGGATGTATTAACCCCATCTGCAAGCTCTAAAAGGCATGCACTCATAGCTTAGTGTTTATAGCGCTTAAGACTGGCTATCTAAGCGCTATATAGGTGCCATACTGTTCCAAACACTCCAAAAATACCTATTAGCTACAGAGCTAGGGCCCTCTCCCTGCCTGTCTATCAACAATGCATAATGTGACCTATCACTCATACTAGGCCTGCATATTCCTTGTAGCTCACTACTGCGTAATGGAAGTGCTACAACAGACTACTGTCAGCATTTTTAGCACATACTTTGAATACACTATTGGCTTTCAGCGGCTAATGCTGTCATCTAAAGCCCTGATTGGCAAGGTTGCAATTTTGTGTATCACTACATTCCACCCCTATTCAACGTGTGTGTGACAAATGCTGACTAATACACATCAATATAGTATTTAGTGCAGTGATAAAGACCTTGGGGCTTTGCAAGAGGTTTAAGCAAACTACCTTCTAGCGGTTAGTTAGCGTGGCATGCAAAGTGAACAGTGACATATACCCTTGCCAAAACCTGGCCTACACAACAATACCTAAATAATTATTGTATAACGGATTGTCAGTTAAAAAGCAGCATGCAGTTAGAATGTCAAGGCAATCCAGTGTAGTCTAATCTACAATGCACTATTGCATTTATGTATGGTTACCAATTCTAAAACCTGGCAGCCTTTAACTCTAAGGGCCTACCCTCCCCCTGATCCCAGGGCATTCAAACGTGACTATGGGCTGTGTGATTAGACACTTCCCCCATGCATGTGGGACCCAACCAGAAACCATCTAATTTTGTGAACAAGGTGAACCCATGGGCACCAGGTTATCTAAATAAAAACAATTCTACTAATTTACATCAAACATGGCATGTGTTATTCATGCAATCAAAAGCAAGCAATTTGATCCATATGTATGCTGGTAACTGTAGCTCTGCGTGCCAGTGTGTTGAGGATGGTCGCCCCCACCCAGTAAAAAGCCAACACCTGCTGATTAAACAATGTTTGCCATACAATGATTCCTGTGTATTTAGCAGTCTTGTTGATCTGCCCTATGGCAGAAAAAATGTCTTCATACCTAAAATTCTGCCATCTTCAGTGGTTGCCAATACTTGTAGCAGTGTTGGGCGTATCAATAGGCCCCACTAGGCCAGAATTACTATAGCAGAGCTGGCATCAGAACCCATAGTGGCTAGCTTATTGTGCACAGTTTCTATGTCACAAGCATATAAAGCTCCTGTTACTCCCCGCTGCTCCTGCAATTAATGAATCTAGCTCCCTAGCTACGCGCACTCTAGTGATCGGCCATAGAAATGGACTCCATTTGTAGCAGCTTGGTAGTACTAAGGAAACATTGCCTCATGATAAATCTATGTCTAAGTGTATCACTCTACTAATAGAGGTGTGCATTACCAGCCTACAATTTAAATGTTGCCTTACTACTGGAAAATCTAACATGTTCACACTGTCTACCTATTGTGACTTGGAGAATACCTTTCTTCAAGTGGGATATCTACCATATACAATATTAGTTTTTGCTACAAACACCATACTACCCTCCGGCAGTGGCTGTTTCATCACACCATTGTGTAAAATGCATTTAGTCAAGTTATAGTCCATAAAATCTTGGCGAGAGCACTCGCTGCATTTCTTGGTCAGAAAAACATCACATTAAACAAATTAAACAAATCTTTGTATCCATTCACTGAAACATTTGGGCCTATGACTTCATAGACACCAGTCATATGAGTCAGTGACAAAAGATGTCTGACAATGTGCCAGGCCAGTACGCTAGCAATTCCATGTGGATACTCATTTGTAGCGCTTTTCCAAAGAATTATTCCAAATGTCTACAATCAAAAGGTGACTCTTTGCATTAGTGTGCTGGAGACAGCTGTCCCCACAAAAACATGAAACTGGTTGGTTTAACAAAAACCGTGTCACACTCTGTGTCATAAAATCAAATAACTAGTCAGTCATGGTTTCATTTACCCGCCTTAAAGCTGGCTGTAAGAGTATCCAGTGTTTCAAAGGTTACCATCTCAAATTAGAGCTCACACACTTGGCAGCATTACTTCAAATTAAGAATCTTAACCTACGCATAGGTGACTTTGATGTGCGCACTCATCTTATCTCAAAATAAATTACACTCCTGCTTGCATAATTCTGCTGCCCCAACAATTCATAAATCATTTTCCTGCCTACGTGCAACGTAGAAGTTTTTTTTTTTTTTTCAAAAAGCAAAACATCTCTGGTTAAAGCAATTCAGTTGGAAGAGCAAAACCATTTCGTTTTTTCAGATTCATCTCAAAAAGTGCATTTAAAAACCATTTTTCAATGTGTTAGCATTCAAGTGCTATGTCACACAGCTGTTTGTGGTGCATGATGTTACAGTCCACAACTCATTGTCCACAGTCCTTTAAACAAGAAAGGCAAGACATGTCAATTAATTTATTTCCAGCAACTGAATCATTTGAATGTGCAGCATCAAATATTTGATAACTAGCCAAGTCTGCACCGTGCCAGTTCAGCAAAAGTTATTAATCTGTTGGACACCTTTCGCAGGTTGCAGAACAAATGTCCTCATACGTCATGCATGTTAGCAGCATTGAGTGCGGTGCAGGACACGTTTAAAGTTGACTCGCTTTCTCTGAGCACAGTTTGCTTGACTGATCAGTGTCACCCACAAATTGCACACATCTACTTCTGTAGATGGTGAAATGCATTTTGCTTTTTTGCCTAGGCAAAATACAAACAGAAATGTTAGGATTTCATCAAAAGTACAATGTCATTATTCATCAATATCAGCATTATCCACCCCTTCCCATAATACCACCCCCATCTTCAGACGTCTCATCAGGTAACTACACACTTTATCATTGCTACTGCAATTATTTATCACCCTTCTGCATGTTTCTGGGGGCTTATTTACACTCAACCATACGGGGTGTAACTGCCTAATCACAAACACATTTGTGCAATGCGATCATAGTTGGTCAATGGTACCTCAGACTGATCTGTGCTTTTACAAAAGCCATATAATAAGTACCCAGGTCGCACAATGCTTTTCTTTTTCACCAAAGCAATCACGAATGCCAGGCGCCAACTTGCTTCCAGTGTCTCATGATCTTGATTTAGTTTGCCCTGCTGGCATCACTCCATTTTTCAAAGGTAAAGTCTTTCAGTCCAATATCGCCTGCAGTTGCACAAGCAGCTTTGTTTATTTTTCTCCATACAGCTAGTGTCTTTCAAGCCTCTGGTTTTTTCACTTATCATTTTTCTCAAAGGGTGTTTGCTGATTTCTTGGCCCACCCCTTTGAGCGCGATAGTCTAAGTCAGTTTCTTTTGTTGCTTCAACAAATCATTCATTCTTGCACTAAGCCGTGAGGCTTCTGGATCATGGCTAATGTGCAGTGTTCATGTTGTACTCCAAAGCCCCGCTCTGCATGTTGTCTCTTGCAAAACAGCTAAGCGCTTTTGTCAGTTTTGCTTCCATCTGGAATGCCATAATGTCTTTGTCAGTTACTCCAGCCCTGGCAATGTAGCTTGCATTTTGCCAGCTGTGTATTTTCATTTCTCAAAGCGCCTAGAGGTTTCTTCTCCAGTGCACAGCGCTTTACTTCAGTTCACATCACATGGAGCACTGGGATGCAGCTTGCACAGCAATAGCGTTTCACTTCACATCACATCACATGGTGCATGGGAATGCGGTTTGCATGGCAATGTCTCCTTGAATGGGCAGCTGTCTTTTCTTAGCCCATTCACAGATGCACAGGTTCCCCAATGTTCAGATGTGATGTGCCCATCTGCCATCCTGCATGCAGCCTTTGTTTTCCTTCCAGTGTTACTGGGCAAATTCTTTACTTCTGATCAGCTCTGTTATTGCATGCCGTTAGAAAGCATGCGTACATCAGCATTTCTGTCTTTGCACCCCCTCTCCTCAGTTTTTTTGCTCACGCTGCGGTGTCTCTCACAGGGGATGGAATGCAGGAATGTCAATGTTTATCTTTCGCGCAGCAAGCTTATCTCTTTGCTCTATAACTCTTAAACTGTGGCGGCTTCAATGGAAAGGCACTCATTTCAGACAGTTCATCCAGATTAACTCTTTCCTGCACCTCGCCCAAGACAGCTTCAAGGCACAAGCTCTGCACACACAGCAAGACTCTTATTTTCAAAAGAGGCACTTTCCTTGTCATCAGATTCTACTCCATGTAATTTAGCAAAATGTCAAAGCGTCTTTTTAGCCTGTTTTAAACTGATTAATGTCTCATTTAAAAGCATACGTTTTTTTCTCTTCTTTTTCCTCGTAACCTTGTAGTTTGGCTTCACGAGCTCACTCCAATGCAATGTGCGATCTTTCAAAAGAACCCACAACCCACTAAATCTTTGTGCTATCTTATCACACACAGATTTTTCATTCTGTTGTACCATTGCCAGAATATAACCACTTATTTCAGTGCATTTAAAAAATGCCATATTTAGTGCAGCTCCCTGCACGGTTTCCCTGCAAGAGCAACCCACACTCTATATTGCTTGTGGGCTGTTAAATGTGTCAACAACATTTTTCACCATGTATCACAGTCAACAGGTCACTATTTCCAAACATGCATCACTTATAAGGCAACAGTACAAATCCATGGCATAGCGTGGGAACAGTCAAAAATACTCCAGGGGCAATTTAGAAAAATATAAATTGTCTTTTCCCCCCAAACCATTGCAAACTGATTCTGCAATTTCAAATCAATACACAAAAATCGAAAATCCAAATAACATCACTCACTTTCTTTTTTAAGTGAGTCTCTCACCCATTATAAGCATGACACAGCTTAAAATGCACTATAACCATTTTAGTGTGTTTCCTTTAAACAGAATGCACCACGAGCACATGGATTTTACAGTTGCCAAAAGAAAAACAAACCCTTTAGGCTCTCAGCACAGATGTTACTCTTTCTCCTAAGCACGGCTCATTCCCCACGTTATTTTTCAGGAATGTCAACACTTCAAAAGCATACATCAAAAAAGCGAACCTTCGCCTCCGAAAATTACAGCCCCCCACTCGCTAGCACACTGGGGCTGAGTCAATGGTTGAATTACTATTCACAATTTGCATGTCAAATCCTTGCAACTATTTTTCCCTGCCCTCATGACAGAATAGAGTTGAGAACTCCGTCTTACTTTGCATTTCAAATTACAACTTTAAACTGGGGAAACCGCATGATAAAATTCTTTCCTAATTGAACATATATCTTTCTTGACCATTCATCGGAGCGCTTTAAACAAAGCCATTTCCCGCTTGTTTATCGCCTTGTACTCCCTGGCTCCATTCCCAAGCAATAAGTCAGTCACGACTGATTTACTGAAGGGAGTCTTAACCACACAAGCTATCGGCCACGGCAAGCCGACACAACGCTGCTGTCTTTTGAAGTCTCAGAGCTGCAGTGAGACCACCAAGGAAATGCGACAGCCTGCTCCTCACTCTGCACTGTGTTCTCTCACACAATTTGTCATTTCACAGCAAGGCACTGCTCTGCACAAATCCCACAAAGCTGCCACCAAATGTCTTGATATGGGCCAAATCGTCCTCGGGACCAGCCCTCGGGAGCAATAATTACCCAATTCAGCCCAAAATACAGGTTCTATTGTGCTGAGCAGTGATCTCATGCTAGTGACAATGACACCTTCAATAAGTTTTAGTATTTATTCTAAACAGTGAATTTCATATACATTTGGTATTCAAGTTAGAGAAGATTACAAAGCACAAAACTTAGAGAAATGCAAAATATAGAGAAACATAGAACTTAGAGAAACATAGAGAAACACAGTCTTACGCCCCTTCAATCAGCACTGGGAGACCCTGGCCCTCATAAGCTAGCTGTAACAAGCCCCGCTCATAGGACAGTGCTGTCGGGATGCCGTCAGAGCCCCAAAATTCCGGGCACTTGATCTTGCTCGAACCAAGTCCACAGGACGATCTCCCACCCGAGTCATGTGAGCATGAATATTTTATAATCTCGTGCTGCACGTCCATGACGCACAGTTCCAGAACTTTCCCTGTGCAAAATATAGGCTGGCTCATGGAAAAAACCCAACTCTGTTAATTTCCACTGCTCCTTCTTCTGAGCCCCTCCCTGGCTCCCTGGAGCCCATCTGCCAAAGTTCAGGAATGTCTTATCAGTGCCTTCCCAGAGAAAAGGAGATTAGCTTGGGGCCATGCAGGGCTACCGTTAGTGAGGCAGAATATTCTAAGGGAAGCAGGGATGTATTAACCCCATCTGCAAGCTCTAAAAGGCATACACTCATAGCTTAGTGTTTATAGCGCTTAAGACTGGCTATCTAAGCGCTATATAGGTGCCATACTGTTCCAAACACTCCAAAAATACCTATTAGCTACAGAGCTAGGGCCCTCTCCCTGCCTGTCTATCAACAATGCATAATGTGACCTATCACTCATACTAGGCCTGCATATTCCTTGTAGCTCACTACTGCATAATGGAAGTGCTACAACAGACTACTGTCAGCATTTTTAGCACATACTTTGAATACACTATTGGCTTTCAGCGGCTAATGCTGTCATCTAAAGCCCTGATTGGCAAGGTTGCAATTTTGTGTATCACTACAGCCTCTCACCCTCCTCAAAACCCTTCTGTGCTTCCCCATAGCGTCTCACCTTAGGGTCTGGAAGGACGAGCTCTCCATCCTGCTTCTGATGCAGGGGCGCGTTGGTATCCAGTTACGTCACTGGATTTTCGGATGGGTGAGAACCAAACTTGCTTGGCTTCCAGGTAAGTTTTTCTATAAGTGGTTCCCCTTGTGTCCATGCATTAATGTTCTAATGCTAGTGTCTTTTTCCCCATAGGGGTCGGGGTACGGAATGCCGGGGAACAGGCACCGACCCGAGGTGAGCAGTGAAATCCTTGTGGAAATCAGGTAAGTCTTTAATGAGTGTTTTGGTAATGTCTTTTCATTCACTCATTAACGCTGATGTCTTTTTCCCCTTTTGGGGCCGGGGTCCGAAAATGCCTGGATGCGGTGCGGACCCGAAATGAAAAGGGAATGACCCAACAGGTAAGTCTTGACATGGAGTTTTAGCTTCCCTTTTCCCTTCTTTCTCTCACCTTTGTTCTTGTCTTTTTCTCCCTAGGCGCGGGGGCGCGACTGCGAATCCGGATGGTCGCTGCTGAACATGGAGGCGCCCTGTAAAGGTGAGTAGAATGCGACGCTGCAGCGATCGATGCGATGTGCTTTTAAAAATAAATGTCTTCCTTTTCAGGATTGTCGGCGAAATGTCTCTGGGATGCAGATTTAGCAGGTGAGGCCTTTTCCTTCTTCTGTTCTCTTGTTCCCTTCCTTTGCAGGTGATTCAGGATGCTGGCAGGTGTGGCAGAAGTCAAGATGCAGGAGCAGACACGGTGAGCGTCCAGCTGCTAGATGCAGAACAACGCGAAGCACGTGTGGCTGATCGGGTGTGGTTTAAATAGCCTTGGAAGAAGTTCCTAGAATGTGTCCTTCCTCCAATCAGGTATGTATCCTTCCCCGACCACGCCCGGGTGGTAAATGAGTCCCACAGGTAAAGTAGTTCCTTTCAGGCCTCAAGGAGGCCGGGGTTCTGCAGCATGGTCTGCATCAGGTAAGTGCACCCAAACACTTTCATAATGAGCCTGGCGCCTATGGCGCCAGGACTGACGTTTTCTATGAGCCTGGCGCCAGGACGCTGTCCAAAGGGCCCCTATAAGGGGTTCCTGGGACCTTCCCCGGGGACTTGATGTCCGCTTTCGGGGACGCAGGGCCTGAGCCGGCTCCCCGGGAGCGGGCATCGTGACAGCACTCCCCCCCAAGGCCCCTCCCAAGGTTGTTCCCTCCGGAGGTTTTGGTTTGTTTGGGAAGAGTCGGTGGAATTTCCTGACTAATCGAGGTGCATGCACATGGTCACTGAGTTCCCACGACCTCTACTGAGGTCCGTACCCCTTCCAATCAATTAGGTAGAAAAGCTTTGACCTAAACATTTTTGAATCTAAAATGTTCTTCGCTTCGAATTCGGGTTCCCCATCTATTTGAATAGGTTCTGGAGGTTTCAGTAGTCGGGTTCCGGGTACCACTGGTTTCAGAAGTGACACATGAAAAACAGGGTGAATTTGCATATTAGCTGGTAAATCAAGTTTAACCGCTACTGGGTTAATTATTGCCGTAATAGAATAAGGTCCCAGATATTTTGGGTTAAAAGTTCGAGGCCCTTTGAGCGGTAAATGTCTGGTAGCTAACCACACTTGATCCCCAATCTGATACGGAGGTGCTTCACTCCGATGTAGGTCAGCATTCTCCTTGTATTTTCTCTTGGCTTGTTGTAAATGCGTGGTTGCCTCTTTGAAGGCTCGGGTAATGGTAGAATGCAGATGTTCTACTGCGGGCACTCCGAGGTTCTGAGGTGAGTCGAGGTTTGAGGTTCGAGGGTGATGTCCAAACAAGGTATAAAAAGGACTATGGCCAGTTCCAGAGTGTACCGAATTATTATATGCGTATTTGGCTATCCAAAGAATGTCTTTCCAGTTGCTTTCAGATTGCTGTAACATATACCGTAAGTACTGCTCAAGGGTCTGATTTGTCCTCTCGGTCTGACCATCGGTCTGAGGGTGGTGACTGGTCGATAATCTTACGTCCATTTGTGCCATTTGACAACATTTGCGCCAGAAGTGGGAAATGAATTGGCTTCCCCGGTCAGAGATTAGTATAGATGGGAATCCATGTAGCCGAACAATATTTTCGAGGAATTCTTTGGCTAGGACAGAAGCTGAAGGTAAACCTTTCAAAGGAATGAAGTGGGCCATTTTGGAAAACAAATCCACAATTACCAGAATGGTATTGTATCCCGAACAAGGAGGCAAGTCCGTAATAAAATCCATTGATAGGGTGTGCCAGGGTGCTGGCGGTATGTCTAGAGGTTGAAGGAGACCGGCTGGTCTTTTCTTTTTACCTTTATTTTGGGCGCAAACACCACAGGACATCACAAAAGATTTAACATCTTTTCGCCAAGAGGGCCACCAGAATTGTCGTTTCACCTTTTCCATTGTCTTGGCAATACCGGGGTGTCCCTCTATTAATGTATCATGATAACCTGAAATAACTAGTTCATGTAAATCCTTGTGCGGCAGGAATAAGCGTCCTTGGTAATAAGGTAAACCATTATCTATGGTAAAGTCTGATCCCTTTTGTATCCAATCCTGTAGGACTGTGGGGTCCAGGAGTTGTTTCACTCTGACTTGAATGTCTTCAAGCGTCTGTAACGAAGTCATGCCTAGAATTCTCTGTTCGGGAATTATTGGTACTGGTTCTGAGTTTGTATCAGATTCTCCCATTCCAATTCGGGATAAGGCGTCTGCTTTGCCGTTCTTGCAGCCAGGTCAATAGGTAATCACAAAATCAAATTCAGCGAAAAACAAAGCCCATCGGAGCTGCCGTGATGACTGAGCCTTGGCGGTTTTCAAATACTGTAAATTCCGGTGATCAGTGATCACCGTGATGGTATGTCGAGCGCCAAGCAGGTAATGCCGCCAGGCTTTAAAAGCGGACTTTATGGCTAACAGTTCTTTGTCAGTGATTGCGTAATTAATCTCTGGTGCCGAGAATTTTCTGGACCAAAATGCTACGGGATGCAGTTGGTTGGTTTCAGGATCTCTTTGAGACAGAACTGCTCCCATGGCTAGGCTGGATGCGTCAGTTTCGACGACATACGGGAGATCTGGACGTGGGTGTTTCAATATAGGTGCGGAGGTAAACTTAGCTTTTAAATCCTGGAAGGCCTGCTCGGCTTCTTCAGACCATTCAAAACGTTTATTTTTCCTCAAGAGTGCAGTAATGGGTTGTACTATGCGTGAACATTCCAGGATAAACATGCAATAGAAATTGGCAAAGCCGAGCATGCTTTGAACCCCTTTTACAGAGCTAGGTGATGGCCATTTGAGGATGTCATCCACTTTTCTAGAGTCCATTCGGACTCCTTTGGGTGTCAGGATGAAACCGAGAAACTCAACTTCTGTGGTATGGAAAACACATTTCTCCAGTTTAGCAAATAGTTTGTGTTGGCGCTGTTTTTCCAGAACGGCCCTAACGTGTTTTCTGTGATCAGATTCCGAAGAGGAGTACACTAGAATGTCATCGATATAGACGACAACACAAACATTGATGCGTTCTCGAAGGACATCATTCATGCAGAATTGGAAGGCAGCAGGCGCATTGCACAACCCGAAAGGCATTACCTGGTATTCGAATAATCCATATTTTGTATGGAAGGCTGTTTTCCATTCGTCGCCTTCTTTTACTCACACCAGATGATATGCCCCCCGGAGATCTAACTTGGTGTATATGCAAGCGTCCCTCACCTGGTCAAGGAGTTCAGGAATCAGAGGCAGAGGATAACGGTTTTTAACCGTTATCTGGTTCAATCCGCGGTAATCGATACAAGTTCTAAGGTCGCCTTCTTTTTTAGGCACGAAGAACAAAGCCGAGGATGCCGGGGACTTTGACGGGTGAATAAAACCATTGGCGAGGTATTGATCCAAATATTGTCTCAAATGCAGGTTCTCAGGTTCGGTAAGGGCATAAATCCTGCTACAAGGGGGTTGTGCACCGGGCACCAGATCGATTTGGCAATCGTACGATCGGTGAGGAGGTAACCTGTTGGCCTGTTCCTTTTGGAAGACGTCCTGAAAGTCCTGGTATTCTGGAGGTAATTGCATGGAGGCAGAGGTTACAGATGCTAGATTAATCTTCAGGTTTTCTGGGTAGCAGGTTTGTGCACAATCCGGGAAGGTTATTCTCTTAGCTCGCCAATCAATTTGAGGATTATGTGTCTCTAACCAAGGAATTCCAAGAATAACCTGAAACTGTGGAGCCTTGATTACATCAAACACAACTGCCTCCCGATGGCCGTCAGGACCAATAAGAGTCACCTCAGTAGTGGAATGTGTTACCGGTCCAGAGGCAATTTCAGTTCCATCGACTGTGGTGATGACATCTTTGCTGGTTTTAGGACGGAGAGGGAGGTTAATCCTAGAGACCAATTCACGATCCACATAGTTTCCAATGGCCCCACTATCGATGTATGCCTTTATTGCATGCAACCGCTTAGGCTTTTCTGGATCTACGAGAACCATTGGCACAATGAAATGCGAGGTCTGAGAGTTAGTTTTCAAGCTCGGCAAGCGGACCCCTACGCTTGTCGGGCTGAGTCGTTTAACGAAACAGAGTCTTCATGGTTTTTATCAGCGGCTCCTACCGCTTTTCGGGGCAGTTTTGCCAGGCAATCTCGTAGAAAGTGTCCAGAGTTCCCACAATAAAGACATAATTTTAACTGCCGCCTCCTTTCACGTTCCTTTTGAGTTAAGGGTTCTTTAACCCCTCCAATTTGCATAGGCTCAGAGACATCAACTCCCTTGGGGTTAGCGTGGGTCTTGACCAACACCCGGGTCTCAAACCTGGACCGATCTGTTTTTCTGTTTTGAAGTCTGTGATCCAATTGGACCACTAAGTCTATATATTCTGTGCATTCTTGGGGCGGATTTACAACTTGGGCCAAGAAATCTTTCAGTTCTCCGCGTAGACCTCGATAAAATAACGTGACTCTTTTATCCTCTGGCCATCCTGTTTCCACAATTAGTCTATTAAAGGTTGCAATATAGGATAGGAGGTCCTGATTGCCCTGTCGCAGGGATAGAAGTTTGTCATCCAGAGCCTGCCCCTGAGAGTGTCGAGCAAATAACCTTTCCATGCTTGCTTGAAATCCTTGAAAATCACGGAGAATCGGGTCATCTTGAGTAACCAGTGGAACTGACCAATCGGCAGCGCAGCCGCTGAGATATGACAATACAAAGGCTACTTTGGTCTGATTATTAGGGAAGGCCCCAGGTCTGCATAGGAAGTGCAAACGACACTGATTCATGAATACGGCGAATCGTTTGGGGTCCCCAGCAAAGCGTTCAGGTGGGGCCAGCGGCATGTTTCCAGGTAGATTAATCTGCACAGGGTTACTGGGAACCACAGGAGTGGGGTTCCCTCCAGAACAGGGTAGAGGAGTTTGTCCCGCTTGACCTTGCAAAAGCTGTCTGGCCAGGTCATCAGTTCTTTCCTTTGATATTATTAATTCCCTCTTGAGGGCATTAGTCTCTTGACGAGCGGCATGTACTTCGGCCCGTAATTCCCCCAGTAATTGGGCCAACTGATCAGTCTCAGAAGTTTCCATAGCGCCTGGGTGGGAATTTGTAGGAAGGCTTCGCGTTCTGTAACGCTCACCTGACTCCCACGGGGGCGCTGGCCTGGTTCGCGCTGCTGTGACCTCGTCTAAGGTGATGCGCAGGGTTCGGAAGACGGACTGGACCGGGCCCCAGATCTGGCTTGTCTGACTCGCAGAAGTATCCTTCTGTAGGTGAGAATAGGGGGTTAACTGTCTGCAGGGTAATGCAATCGGCCTCCCAATTACCCCTCTCACCCTCCTCAAAACCCTTCTGTGCTTCCCCGTAGCGTCTCACCTTAGGGTCTGGAAGGATGAGCTCTCCATCCTGCTTCTGATGCAGGGGCGTGTTGGTATCCAGTTACGTCACTGGATTTTGGGATGGGTGAGAACCAAACTTGCTTGGCTTCCAGGTAAGTTTTTCTATAAGTGGTTCCCCTTGTGTCCATGCATTAATGTTCTAATGCTAGCGTCTTTTTCCCCATAGGGGCCGGGGTACGGAATGCCGGGGAACAGGCACCGACCCGAGGTGAGCGGTGAAATCCTTGTGGAAATCAGGTAAGTCTTTAATGAGTGTTTTGGTTATGTCTTTTCATTCACTCATTAACGCTGATGTCTTTTTCCCCTTTTGGGGCCAGGGTCCGAAAATGCCTGGATGCGGCGCGGACCCGAAATGAAAAGGGAATGACCCAACAGGTAAGTCTTGACATGGAGTTTTAGCTTCCCTTTTCCCTTCTTTCTCTCACCTTTGTTCTTGTCTTTTTCTCCCTAGGCGCGGGGGCGCGACTGCGAATCCGGATGGTCGCTGCTGAACATGGAGGCGCCCTGTAAAGGTGAGTAGAATGCGACGCTGCAGCGATCGATGCGATGTGTTTTTAAAAATAAATGTCTTCCTTTTCAGGATTGTCGGCGAAATGTCTCTGGGATGCAGATTTAGCAGGTGAGGCCTTTTCCTTCTTCTGTTCTCTTGTTCCCTACCTTTGCAGCTGATTCAGGATGCTGGCAGGTGTGGCAGAAGTCAAGATGCAGGAGCAGACACGGTGAGCGTCCAGCTGCTAGATGCAGAACAACGCGAAGCACGTGTGGCTGATCGGGTGTGGTTTAAATAGCCTTGGAAGAAGTTCCTAGAATGTGTCCTTCCTCCAATCAGGTATGTATCCTTCCCCGACCACGCCCGGGTGGTAAATGAGTCCCACAGGTAAAGTAGTTCCTTTCAGGCCTCAAGGAGGCCGGGGTTCTGCAGCATGGTCTGCATCAGGTAAGTGCACCCAAACACTTTCATAATGAGCCTGGCGCCTATGGCGCCAGGACTGACGTTTTCTATGAGCCTGGCGCCATAGGCACCAGGACGCTGTCCAAAGGGCCCCTATAAGGGGTTGCTGGGACCTTCCCCGGGGACTTGATGTCCGCTTTCGGGGACGCAGGGCCTGAGCCGGCTCCCCGGGAGCGGGCATCGTGACAAAAACTGCATTTTGCAGCGGCAAAAAGATGGCTGCACTATCTTGCCAAGCACATATTGGGCAGGATGGAACAAGGGGGCACACTGAGGAAGCCTGCCCGTGTGTTCATACATATACATAAGAAATAGAGTGAAAAAGCAGCGCTGCTTTGCTGCCAGCCCGAAGTCCATGGAGAAGGGAATTATTCACATTTAAAAATGATGCCGCTCTGATGCTCTTTTTCCTCTGATTCCTTATCGCAATATTGTATTAATAAGACCCTTCCATGCTTATCCACATTCACACTGGGCTTCGGCAAAACCAAGCATGACCTCTGAATGACAAGCTCTGTCAAGCCAAATCTGAAAAAGGCCCACATAAACTTCATTTTCCACTGCACAGCAAAAGCTTCACTTTTTGAGTTACAAAGTGTCAAGGATCAGTAATTCAAAGAAACACCAGCTCTCAGCTATGTCAGTCTCAGTGCATCTGTGGTCCAAGAAAAACTGCTGCCTACCAGAAACTAACTAGGGCTGCAAAACAATATTGGCAAGGCAGATGGAAAAAACTGAATTTGAAAGATAAATCCCATCAACAGTTGCTCCACAAGTGTCAAAATGGGTTTTGCAAACTAAAGGAAAAAAAGGCCTGTTGAACAAAAACTTCTCCTTGCCTAGCAACGTGAAAGGGGATGGTGCTGTGAAGATACATGTATGAGATGGTTCTATTCAGAAGGTTTTTTTTCAATTCAGAGCCAAAAATAAATAAAATCAAATCAAACTACAGTGGCTGCATGGAGGGATGTCAGCCCAGAAACAGGTTTCTGATGAGAGGATACTAGAAACAAAAGGGAACCACCATAAACGTCCAGGACACCCAAGTGATAATTGCTAGGTTGGACAGACTGTTGTCTGATCTCCAGCCTCGTACAATAGAATTCCAAGACACTAAAATGCAAAGTGAAAATTCACACCTCGTGATTTCCACCAGAAGCTTCAAAGAACATTTCTGTGACAACCTTGGACTGAGGGGGTAGCTTGGGAAGCTATGCCCAAATATGGGGAACAATACAGCCCACCTGTATGAAGACTTTTATCTCTGCAGCAGGACTTTGCAAAAATATGAAAATGTCACACTTTAAATGTGATTTAGTGGTTTATAATTTAAGACATTGTAGCATTCACTCACCCCTTGGGAATTAAAATGGCAGAGAATTGGGTATTATAAGGAAAGTATCCATGATGCCATTGCAAATTTGAATACTTACATGCCTAATGATAATCCACACCCATGTATAAAGTTATAGAATTTTAAGTAATATAATTCTCAATGAAAAGCACAAACAACTGGTAGAAGGGTGAAAAAAGGTCCCACAACCATGAGGATTGGACTGCTATGCTCTATATAAAAAACATAATCTGCCCATGTGATTTGTTACCATGCCACAACTGTACACATGTGTAAATTCTGTTATGACTGATTTTTGGCAAAAAGAACTGTGGGAAGGCTTTGTACATCGTAAAGTACAACCCCTAAACAGAGTCACATCCCAGAGGGGGCAACCAACATTGATTGTCCAATCCAGTTGTTTAGAGGCATGCTTAGTGAAGCCTGCCCCACCATATAGTCTATGATGTCACTATGCATTATAAATAAGAGCCCCTAGCAGAACTCTAGACAGACACCCGCTCCTGAATTCCTACGCTGCGTTCCTGATCTCCATTCATCTTGCTGATTCCAGATTTTCCCTACAAGGCCAAAGCATTGCTGACCCTACTCCATGAAAGGGGCCCCTAGGGGTCCCTCGTGCTATGGAAACAAGGCAATGACCATACACGAAAAGATGTGCCAGACACAAGGTTTCAAATTCCCAATGCTAGGGTTTATTGCAAGCAAAAGATAATATCAATTGGCCAATTCTGATCTCACGCCCTGCGACGTGAGTTTAATAGACCTCGAGGGACGCAAGAGAGCGAATTACGTACATCAGTTACATATATACAAAATGCATATCATACAATCAGCAAAGTCATGTTCAACACCCCTCTTCATTAAGTTCCTTTGAACTCGGGATGACGATGGACATATCCGACGAGTATGACGATTATGACATTTTCGATGTCTATTCTAGCAACAATGTGCAATTTAGAAAGTGCGGAGGCATCTTTTAGAACACGGTGGTTCTGTTCTTGGAAGCAATCTGTACACGGGGGAGGAGCCACATTCCAAGCTTTGCTATCTATGAGGTACTATTTGTGTCCTGGGAGCCGACACGTTCTAAAGGGTTTTGCGAAGGGGGGCCATAAGAGAAGCATAATTCAAGCCTTTAACTGTATTATTCTAACATATTCTACCATCGTACGAGACTGGCTGGCAGCTGTGAAGTGATTAAATGCCCTGCAGCTTCCTCCCAAGGCTACAGAGAGGGAGCGTGGGCATTCCTCTCTGGGCTACTCATGCAAACTCTTCAGTCCCGCGACCTTGTCTTTTCATATTCAGACAACATTGTTAACAGTTGAGCAGAGTAAGCAGAATCCGCAAGAATTGCAAGCTGCAAAGTAGTTTTTAGATAGAAAGCAATGAGCAATGGTTAACAAGCAAAATGGCGATTCTTGCTACATTTAAAATGGCCGCTCGTCGGTCAAGTATAGCAGTTCATATTTCTCCAATTCGGTGCATAAGACGGTTGGCCCACGGCCATCAAGTTACGTCTATCATTCAAATGAAGGGTATTCATTTTTCCAGATTGACAAACCCTCCTTTTGGCCGTGTGCCAAACATCTTATTTATTCATTGTATCCTCCTCTTCTGAGGAGGAGTCTGGGGTATCTGCATCTGAATAATTTCCATCATTGTCTATCGCCATGAATTGTTTTACTATTTTTGTTTCCTCAGTCTCTCTGTTATTCCGGCCATGCGTTTGTTTTCCTCTCAACACCATGTGCATACATCCCTTAGTACATCCATCAGTTATTTCAGTGCATATTATTGGTAAGCATTGTATGCAACAGCAGCATGTTATGAATATCCCGAGTACCATCATTAGTATCGAAATTAACTTCCATCCCCAAGACCGCAATAATCCCCATAACCAGGATTCTATCCCCCAACCCCCTGCTTCAGTAGAGAGTGTGGAATTTATGACATGTAATTTCCGGATCGCTTCAAATATCGTAGGGGAGTAGTCATCTATATACACACAGCATGCAGTTTTTACGAGCTTGCAAACTCCCTCACGATCAACTAATATTATATCGAGAGCCATCCTGTTTTGGAGTGCCATCAGTCTTATTCCTTTTTCTTCTAACGTCATATTCAATAAAATATCTGTTGTGGAATCTATTGTTTTTTGTAATATTCCAGACAGTTTTCTTATATTGTCAGAGTTTTCTATTTGGGACAAGAACGGTATAAATGATTTGGCTATATCCATTGCTATCATTCCATCCTCACTACTGCTTTGAGTTCTACCTTTTGTCCGTCTGGCTACTTCTGCTGTCTCCAAGAGGAACACTCCTGGAAACAGTAGACCTAGGTAGCATGTACCTCCCCAGTTCCTAGGTAACCATGGATATGCTTTTTCTCCACATATAAAATAAACAGGGTCTCCCACGTACACGGGTTCTATTTCATGTTTTAAAACCACTATGTTCAGGCAGTTGCTAAACGTTCCTACTTTATAGGAACCCTTTTTCTGTAGACATAGGAGAGCAGTTTTGGGGCTGTGATCCACTGCATAGGCAGGGGGCACAGCATCTTTGTTCCATTCATCCCTCATCCGAAATGTCATTATTGATGTTCTTTCTGCTGCCGGGGTTGGTCTATTCTGCCTATGTAATCTATCTAGTCTTGTTATTTTTTGTGTATTCTTTCTCACGGGTTCTAGTGCAAATACGCAAGTTTTTTGGAATATGGAACAACCCACAGGTCTCATGATTACTTCCTCAAATTCATTCATATTGGTCTCATCTAGTTGCACCATTATAACCATTGCAGTTACGTAACAATTTGGCAACATCCAGTTCTTTGTTTCCTTGTCCACCCAACATCCTTCGAAATCTAACTCAGCAGAGCCCTTAGCCCACCCCTGAATCTCTTCAGTCATGGCCTCAGCCTGCATTTCTTTGACTGTTGCAACTCCATTCTCTATCATACAAGGTACTTCCTCAGTCTGTACTGTCATCATTTTATTCCCCAAATCTGTGGCTGTTTGCTTCGCAATCCTGTCTGCAAACGCGTTTCCCTCTCCCACTCTGCATGTTACTTTCTTATGCGCCTCGCACTTTACTATAGCTAGGCGTTTTGGAAACGTGAGCGCAGACAACAATCGCACAATCAAAGGGCCATGCTGAATCCTGGCTCCATGTGATGTCAAGAAACCCCTCTCAGCCCAAAGTCAGCCAAAATTGTGAACCACGCCAAAGGCGTACTGGCTGTCAGTATAAATATTTACGTTCAGATTCTCAGAGAGTTCACAGGCTCGGGTCAGTGCTATTATTTCTGCGGCTTGTGCCGAATTGTATGGGATCCTTCAGCTCTCTACAACTCTCTTTAGGGTAGTAATTGCACATGCAGCCGTTGATGTGCCATCAGGTAATTTAAAACAAGAGCCATCGCAAAATAACTCCCCATTTGGCTCTTTTTGTGGGATATCGCTCAAATCAATCCTTCCCTTTGTTTCTTCTTCAGTGATCATTAAACAATCATGGGGTGGTGATTCGTTGTCACCAATTTCTGCTATGGGCAGTGTCATTAATCCTGCAGGATTCAATGCGCTACACCTCATAATTTGGATGTGGGGTGCAAACAAGATGAGCTCATATCTTGTCAGTCTAGGTGAGGTGTTGCGTCTGCGTCCTATTTAATACAACGTCTATAGCATGTGGCACCATCAGAATTAAAGTGTGCCCCAATACCATTCCTTCCGTTTGTTTCACTGACGCAGCAGCCGCTGCGACGGATCGCAAACTTCGAGGTAGTGCGCGCGCTACAGGGTCCAACGCGCAAGAAAAATACCTGCACGGCCTATTTCTTCCACCTTGTTCCTGTGTCAAAACCGCCAATGCACATCCTTCACTCTCACTCACAAATAGTCTGAAGATCATTTTATAGTTGGGAGTGCCTAAAACTGGCGCAGCACACAATGCAGCTTTCAATTGCTCAAACACTTTCTGACATTCCTCATCCCACTGTAAAGGCATCTCTGCATCCGTTTTAGTCAATTTTATCATCGGCTTCACAATCAACGCAAAATTACCAATCCACTGCCGACAATAAGAGGCCATGCCTATTACAGCTCTCACTCCTTTTTGAATTTTTGGAATAGGCATACTAGAAATACTTTCTATGCGTTCTGATGTTAATCTTCTCCCTTCTTTCGAAAGTAAGTATTCCAAATAAGACACCTCCTTTTGATTATACTGAAATTTCTTCAAACTTGCCTTATGACCATGGGTCGCTAAATGTGTCAAGAGTAATACAGTACTTTCTTTGCAGATCTTTTTCGTGTCAGCAGCTAGTAACAAGTCATCTATGTACTACAAGAGTACTCAACCTTCGGGTAATTCTAGCATGTTTAGCTGCTCTTTTAGCGCTCTGCTGTAAATGCTCGGGCTTTCTGTATATCCTTGGGGAATGCGTGTGAATGTGCATGATCGACCTCCTAGAGTGAACGCGAACAGATATCTACTGCTTTTATCCACTGGGATGCTAAAGAATGCGTTCTTCAAATCAACTACACTAAAGTATTCTGCAGTGGCCGGTATCATTGTCAGTATTGTTGTGACATCTGGGACCAAAGGGAATTGTGGGTCTACCACTTTGTTCAATGCGCGCAGATCAATTATGAAACGATAGGGTACTTCATTGCCTCCTTTCTTGTAAACTGTAAGAATCAGGCTGTTGCACGTGCTACCTGCAATTTCCTCAACCACCCCCAATCTCACCAGGTCAGTAACAATGATTTTCAATCCCTTCTCACCTTCAACAGAAATTTTATACTGGGGAATTCGTGGTAGTGTTACACCTTCTTTCAAAGTTATTTTTGCTGGCTCCATTTTCAAGCATCCTACATCATTATCATGCATTGCCCACAGACAGGTTGGTACTCTACTTAGCTCTTCTGGCAACTCTTTTGACATAAATTCCGTCACCGGTGCATCGTGAGGGCACATCGTGAGGAACACCCTGTCTGCCCTACAATGTATGACTGCCCCCAATTTTCTCAACAAATTTAATCCTAGCAAGTTCTCTCCACAATTCTCTGTCAAAAGAAATGGACACTGTTCCGTAAATGGTCCTATTGTAATTGGGACAGCTTCAGACATGAGGTTAATTACTGGTGTACCTGTGAACCCTACAGAAACATTCTTCTGCCCCGACAGTGGTATCTCCGGAACCAAGTGGTGGTCTATCGAACACTTTTGTGCCCCTGTATCTACAAGGAAACAGTGCTCCTTATTCCCGACTCTCATTTCTACGTAGGGCCCACTCTGATTCACGGGAATAGACACTGGTTCCGACACTTGTCGTGGGCTGTCCTATCGCGAAAATAACACATTGTCCGATGTGTAGTCACCGCTACTGCTATAATACGTGTTTGGTTGTGTATCAAAAATATTCCCATTTCCTCCTCGATGTCCTCCACTCTGATCATTTCTCTGTTGGCCCTGCCCGCCCAGATTTTGGTTCGAAACACTTTGGCTTCAATGTCTGGTTCTGTTTTGCTTGGTTTTGGCCATATGATTGGGTTTGAGTACCTCCATTGATATATCCCTGCTGCATGTTACTTCTGCTTGGGCCGTTCGACCCCTGATGTCCTCTATGAGGTCTTCTCTGACCAAACCCACCTCTATTCTGTAGGTGCAGGCATTGCGCTCGCCAGTGTCCTTCCTCCTTACAGTACGCACATTGATTTAATCCCAATGACACCCCATGCATATTATTCAAATTTCCCCGGCCTTGTGCATTACCTCTACCTCTATTGTATCCAATGACCTGCTGCAGTAACACCCTTGTTTTTAAATTTACTCTATCCTTCACCTCTCTTTCTTTCGCCACATTTACCCTATTCTCGTTATTGGGCTATGTGTAATATCCCACTCACCGGTTTTGCTGCCCAAGAACTTTCCGAGGTCATTAACATATCTTGAATTGGCGATATTAGTCCCCTCACATATTTATCAACAAATAGCCTTTTCCCCGACTCTGTGCTCACATCCTGTCCACTGAAGTCTGTGAATACTCCTTCAAATCTATTGAAATAATCCATTACTGGCTCATCCTTGCCCTGTACACATGTAGTTAATTTGTCCCACTGAATCCTTTTTTCTGGAATTATTTCCCTCAATCTCCACATTATCCGTTCCGGTAGATCTCCCATGCGGATTCCCGGATTTTCCCCTACTTTTCTATTTTTATCCTCCAGTAGTAACTCCATCCATGTGGCGCCAAAAGCCCCCACGTCATCTACCGTCCTCATCTGTTTCCATATATCTGCTGGCAAAATGACTGGGAAAATCAAATCTATATCGCAAATAGTAAGCACTGCTGATCTCAGGGTTGACTCTACTTCCTTGTAGAAACCTGCTGGATTCTTTCTTATATCGGGAATCGTCTGTTTTATAGTATTCACCTCTTGCCTGGAAAAGGGGACATGCACATACTGGGCGGTGAAATGGGCTGGTGTTACCTGCGCTCCTACTGTACCCGTCGCAGGGATCTCTACTTTTGGTACAAACGTGGGCGGGACCTCTCTCATTGGAAATGCCCCACTCACGATCCCTCCCCCTTCTCTTAGGTTCAATAGTATTCCTAAGTCCAGTGATAGGCCCGTTTCTCCTGTACTTCGCTCGAATGCTCTCTTGTATACCGCTAGTATCTCAGGTGGGCTGGCCTTATTATTTTTTATATCCTTCTCTATCAAATGTTCAGCCATCGATTGCAGTGCCTTTCTTTTCATTGGCATGGACTAGTCATCAAATATGTCATGTATGACCATTGTTGGGATACTAGGATTCGACACCCACTTTATCGCTTCTCGTATACACACTTTCAGCTTGTCGCCCCTCTGTACAGATGACATTGAATGTCTTTGCTGTATGTATGATTGTACCGTCCCTCTCCCCTCTCTTCTAATATTCCAACCCCTGTACCCAGGTGCAGCAAACATTTCGGCATATTCATTATCCAACTCATTTTTAAGATCAAAAAGTCTATCCACATGTTCCTTCACTTCTTCATCTTTTATTCTACAACATGCTAGTTGGTTCAAATCTAACAATCGTTGCGGTGGTAATTTGTTAAGCAACTTTTTCCAGTCTCCCACCAAAAATGTCCCCATGCATTCCAACACTACCTGTCTCTCATCTCCTCTTTGGTACCCATACAATGAGGCCAATGTTGCCGTCTCATCATTTCCTTCTATGTACATTTCTGCCTCTTGCCGTAATTCAATCTTTCTCTCTTTGCTGATCGCGCTTCGAGTTACCCGTCCAAATCCTGTTCCTTCAGCCCCGCCTCTCGTCTCCCCGGTCTCAATCTCAACTTTGGGAGAGGCGGATGGTGCTGAATCTGTCTCTAGAGCGGGAGGTGCGGATGGGACAAGTGACACAGGTGGCATCTGTGAAGGGCCTTGCTGGGTGCTGGGAAATTGAAATTGTGTGTCCGCGGTCTGCGCTTGTGGGAGTGCTCGTGCAGTGGGCGGGGCTTGGGTTAATGCTTGCATGAGGGGAAGTGCTTGGGCTGTGGGAGAGGGTATGAGAGCTATTGGTTGGGCCCGCGCAGTCACTGCTGGTGTGTTTGGTTTCGATTCTGGTTTTGGTCCTCGACTCGTGTTAGTTAACAACTGTTCCATTAATTCACCCGCTCTGTGTAGTTCCCGCTGCGGGTATATTCTGTCTATGTTCATCTGGTCCCGTCTCCCTTCCCGTCTTAGACTCTCAGTCCACTCCTCCTCTTCCTTCTCTTCTGCTATCTCAAGCTTCATTTTATGCCTACGCGCATGCTTCTCTCTACTCCTTAGTCGGAGCATCGCTTCCCTCCTCAATCTTTGACGGTCTCAAAAGCTGCAGGTCGCGCTTTCTTTCTAATCAGCACCCTCTCTAGGTTATCTATCCTCCCCATCTCAAAACTACCATTAATCGGCCACTGATGGTCGGGTGGCTTTCTAGTTTGCCTATGCCAAATTTCACAAAATATTACCGCACCCACACCATATTTCGCATACATATCATAAGCCGACGTTCCCCCAGGCGGTGCACTTTGTCCATATTCCAAGGACTGTCTACCGCAGCTGAAAAGCCCCGCTAAAGTGGACAGTACTCCAGGCATGTTTCTTTAACCTTCCCCTTTGGTTAGCCAACTTTACCTGGACGTTTGAGTTTGCAAAATCAACACTCTACCAAAAATCAGGTTTCTCTTTGAATCGGGGAATGACTCACCTGATAAAACAAGTCGCCTGTTCTAACGCAACCTCTTCCCACAGTTGTGTCTGCGCTTCTCTGGCTTCTGCCTCGTCTCGGGACCCTCGCTTCCTTTGCCCTCTGGCCCGGTACGTCGATCAGGGATCAGATGTGTGCAGATCTCTGGAAGGAATCTCTCCTCTCTTCTACAGGGCGCCCCGTACACTTCTTGATCCCGGCTCGACCGTCCCGTCCTCGCTGTTCTTCCACCTTTACTCCGTTACAATGTATACGATGGGGCAAGTGGGGGAGGGTCCCTATTCGGGCACCATCTTGAAAGGGGCCCTTAGGGGTCCCTCGTGCTATGGAAACAAGGCAATGACCATACACGAAAAGATGCGCCAGACACGAGGTTTCAAATTCCCAATGCTAGGGTTTATTGCAAGCAAAAGATAATATCAATTGGCCAATTCTGATCTCACGCCCTGCGACGTGAGTTTCCTAGACCTCGAGGGACGCAAGAGAGCGAATTACGTACATCAGTTACATATATACAAAATGCATATCATACAATCAGCAAAGTCATGTTCAACACCCCTCTTCATTAAGTTCCTTTGAACTCGGGATGACGATGGACATATCCGATGAGTATGACGATTATGACATTTTCGATGTCTATTCTAGTAACAATGTGCAATTTAGAAAGTGCGGAGGCATCTTTTAGAACACAGTGGTTCTGTTCTTGGAAGCAATCTGTACACGGGGGAGGAGCCACATTCCAAGCTTTGCTATCTATGAGGTACTATTCGTGTCCTGGGAGCCGACACGTTCTAAAGGGTTTTGCGAAGCGGGGCCGTAAGAGAAGCATAATTCAAGCCTTTAACTGTATTATTCTAACATATTCTACCATCATACGAGACTGGCTGGCAGCTGTGAAGTGATTAAATGCCCTGCAGCTTCCTCCCAAGGCTACAGAGAGGGAGTGTGGGCATTCCTCTCGGGGCTACTCATGCAAACTCTTCAGTCCCGCGACCTTGTCCTTTCATATTCAGACAACAATGTTAACAGTTGAGCAGAGTAAGCAGAATCCGCAAGAATTGCAAGATGCAAAGCAGTTTTTAGACAGAAAGCAATGAGCAATGGTTAACAAGCAAAATGGCGATTCTTGCTACATTTAAAATGGCCGCTCGTCGGTCAAGTATAGCAGTTCACATTTCTCCAATTCGGTGCATAAGACGGTTGGCCCACGGCCATCAATTTACGTCTATCATTCAAATGAAGGATATTCATTTTTCCAGATTGACATCCAGAGCCCACCGCAAAACCCAAGCATAGCTGATTCCTACTCCAGCAAGGCCATTGATCCAGAAAAAACCCACTAATATCCCATTAACAAAAAGGGGAAAGCGGTGGTACCTTTTGCATCCTGAAATCAGACCGGCTTGCTGCCCAGTACCTGCATGCCGTATCCTGTGACCAGAATTGCCCAGCTGTCTTTGCCATCCGGTGACCAGAACTGCCCAGCTGCTTGCTGTAAAGACTCGCCCGCCGCGTGGTGACCAGACCCCGTTGACTGTCCAAAATCCCAGATTCAAAAGTAGACTGTGAATATCCCGCATCCCATAACCCATAGTCTACCCCATCTTGACCCTTTTGTCTGTATAACACTTTCTAAGCAATCCTATTTATACCCTGATAACTTGCTGATACTGTTAGAATTATCCGTGTACCTGTCCTTGACTTTCTAAAGTGCTAGTGCCATCTCTTTATTCATTTTGTCTTGTATACATCCTAAACCCCTTTTCAAATTTGAGTGATCAGACTAGTTTCCACTTAGGGTTGGACGCCTGGGTGATAAGGTTGAAGTCGCGAATCAACCTTGGATCTTACTGTGTCCCTCTTTGACGGTGTATTCTGAATAGTCTAGTTTAAAGTAAACCTCTTCTTGTCTCAACTGATTTTCTTTCCTATTTCACAGGTTTATTTTACTCAAATCGTCCCTTTTTCTATCGTGCATATCTCATCCAGTTTTTTAGCTAGAGACCTCCTTTCACAGTTGTCTTGTCCCTTTGATATATATCTTACCCCCAGCCCAAGAACCCCATTGCAAATCAGAGTATTTCACCCATTTTTCATAGAAACCATTTATGGCATTTCAAACAGGAATTAGTTCAATTCAAAGTTTTCCAACGTGTCATTTGGCTGCAGCATGTTTTAAACTTTCCACTCGTTTTCAACTTGTATGCCTTTTGCTGATCCATTGCCTTGTGTTTGCCAGTGATGTAACATACATGCTATCGTGATAAAACATATGTATATTATAATTTAACCATACAGTAATTAATTATTTGTTGAAATGCGACTGTTATTTTAGGCCTTTGCTATTCCTGACTACCTGCTGCTTCTTTCTATCCACTCAGAATCTTATTAATTGTGGGTTGAGGGAACATTGCAGGGGGCAATCCTAACTTGGGTGCTATCTATCCTAATTCTAAAAGTGCTCCTATTCACTTGTGCTTTGTACATGTTCTAGGAGAAGGTTAATTAAGTGTATTGCTTAAATTTTCATTGTAATTATCACCCCATTGGTGATTGCTGCCCCTTATTAAAATTGTATGATTTCTTTGAATTTTAAAAATAAATAAAATATTGTATTTTCACCATCTGGCCTGTTTCATGGTCCTTTGGGACCCGGGGTATTTGAAAAAGGGGGTGTGATACGAGTTGTATACCATCTCAAATTGAATTTGCATAAAATAAAGAAAAAGGCATCTCAGTTGTGCTCTACATACTAGGCTGAGACCAAGATGTGTGTTGCCGGATTGAAATCCTTAACCAACTTGGGGGCTCGTAGCCGGGAATTGAGTTTGGTTGCCACCCGTGGCAGTCTAACACAGCAGACTAACCTGCAAGGTAGTGATACTTTGTGTGGTTGGAATACTGGGTTACTGTTAACTCACCACCGTGCAGACAGGCCGGGGCGTTGGCTCAGAACCATACGAGAGCTTGTTCAATGAGTCCAGAACTTCGGCCACTGCTGGGTAAAACCCCACCGGGGATTTAACCAGACCAGAACCCCTCTTACTGAGGGAACTCTTTTTGGCAATGGACCTTCCTGCTGTGTCTACATGAAAACAGCTGGGACGGTAAATCACCCAAAAGAGCAGGGACACCCACAGCGCTACACCATGCTGTAAAGAAAAGTGAAGAGGGTTAACACGGAGTGGACAAAAGGCGATATTGAACACAGTTCTATTAATGGGACAACTACCTTTAATACTGGTAGTGGTAGACTACTTGAACCTACAGGAGAATAGAATGGTGAAAATTAGCTAGGGCCAGAGCGATGTACCTGCAGGGAATATTTTAGGAGAAGAACAATACTCTTACCCTCTGTGGTTTAATGAATCCCCTAAGTAAGGAAACAATGATAGGAAAAAATAAGAAAAGGGGAACGAGGGCCGCTACTAGGTCCGGAATGGTGCAATGTAGGCAGCAGAGCATTCTTTGAATTGCACAGGTGATTCCCAAAATAATGTCCAGTAATGTTAAAGGCGAGCAGTTCGTTGGCTTCGGTTGTATCAAAGTTCACAAGAGAAGCAGCAGGTTGGAGACCGCAAAAGCAGCATTAGTCTCTCGGGTCTTGTAGAAAGAAAGTATGCTGCGGGCATGGCAGTTAGACATAGATCAATGGTCGTATCCCGCTGGATGTGGATAGCTCAGAGCAGGAGCATGTAACAGGAAGCTCCAGGAAGAAGGCTGAGCGCTGGGTCTAAGACGGTCCGGGTCAGCAACCAGAGTGTCGAACTAAAGCCAAAGGTGAGACAAGGGAATGGTTGGGTTTGGATATCCAAGGTCGATTTTACAGGTTACGTCAGTAAACACTAGGAAAAAGTAACGTTAATCAGAAGCGCCACCTCTGGTGTTACGGACTCCTTTATTGAAATGTGAATGTGAATTGAGGAGGCGTGTCGAGCTACCGGCTGGCAGCATTGAGGTCAGCTGATCAGTAACGTGACCTCCCGAGAACAGCCTCTGTTTCCCTAGCAACCTCCAGCGTTGCCAGAATGGAGCCGTTCTATGCCATCTTCGCTCCTTCAGTCGGGGGTAAAGCAAATAGTGCAATGCGGATCGGACCGCAGGTGTGACAGCATCTGCCCCCAAAGATAGCGGCAACCCCCTGGAGGCGTGAAAGAAACGGAGAAGGTCGGGTGAGTGTATGTGAGCCAAAGGTTCCCAGGTGCGGTCTTCAGGCCAAATCCCTCCAGTCCACCAAATAGTACAAGGTACCCCAGACAATTTAACATCCAAAATGCGCGCCACCTCGAACTCATCCTCACCCTCCACATGAATAGGGTCCGGGCGCACAGGCAACCGGGTGCCAGAAGGACAGGGCTTCAACAGGGACTCATGAAAAACCGGGTGCACGTGCCAGCTGGAGGGCAGAGACAGACGAACGGCAGCAGGGTTGATCACAGCGTCAATTTTGTAAGGGCCCACGAAACGAGGCAGCAGTTTTTGCATCCAGGGATGCGTAAATGGCACATGGACAGCCATACATTCATTCCTGCGCGGTACACCGGTGCCGGGGTGCGACGGGCATCCGCAAACTTCTAGACCCATACCTGAGCACGCAGCAGATGAGACCGCACGTCCAGCCGTAGCTGGTCCAAATGACAGACACACGTGAGAGCAGCTGGATATTCAACCGGCAAGGCAGAATCCAGGGGCAAAGAGCGTGGATGGAACCCGTATAAAGCATACAATGGTGAGGAGTTAGTGGCCCAGTGCATGGAATTATTGTATGCAAACTCAGCATGAGGCAAGGCCTGCAACCATGATTGTTGAAACTGGAGGCACAAACAGCGTAAATATTGTTCCATCGTGGCATTGGTGCGCTCCGTCTGGCCGTCTGTTTGTGGGTGATAGGACGAAGAAAAGCGATCATCGATGAGCAAGGCAGCAGTCAAAGCTCTCCAAAAAGGGGAGGTGAATTGGGACCCCCCCTCTCAATGATCACAATGGAGGGGAGTCCGAACCACTGGAAGATGCCGGCCAGGAATAGAGTGGCCATAGCGGGTGCAGTAGAAATGCCTGCACATGGAATAAAGACAGCGTATTTGGTGAAATAATCAACAACAAGACGGATGGTATCAAACCCTTTAATCTTCGGTGAGTCTACCAGGGTGTCCATTGATATCATCTGCCATGGTTTATACGGCACCGGAAGGGGTTGTAACAAACCCATCAGCCTAGTTTTGGAGGACTTACATTGTGGCAGATAGCACTGGAGGCCAAATGATCAACAACGTCTCTAGACATGGAGGGTCACCAGGACCAACATTTTAGGGATTCGAGTGTCTTTTGTTGGCCGGGTTAGGCGGCATTTATGGAGTCATGAGCCCATTGTAGGGCAAGGAGACATGCTGGCCCCGGTGGGATGAAAACCCTTCCTTGGATAAAGGATAGACCGTTCAGGAGATCTAGATTGAGATCTGTGATTTCCGTAGGGGTTGATAATGCCCACTCTTCAAGGAGAGTACATAGCGAGGGCTGGACAGAACATCCACAGACCATGTTGTTTTGCAACATAGGGACTGGTTTGAGGCAGGTTGATTGTTGATCCATGTGTAGACGAGAGAGGGCATCCGCCGAAGCTTGCATCTGAGCAGGCCTGTAGGTAATGGTAAAACGAAACTGCGAGAAAAATAAGTGCGATCGAGCTTGACGGGCGGTAAGGCACTTCATTGACCTGAAAGCCAAGAGACTCCGGTGATCGGAGTAGACAGTGACAGTATGTTTGGCACCCAAAAGGTGGTGCCTGCACTCAACAAAGGCTTCCTTTATCGCCACCAATTCCCTCTCAGTTATAGCATAGTTTCTTTCATAAGACGTGAGCTTACAGGAAAAGTAAGCAACGGGGTGTATGGTCCCCAAATCTGAACAGGTCTGGGACAAAACCGCTCCAATAGCGAAGCCTGAGGCATCAGCCTCAACAAAGAACGGACGATCGGGATCGGGATGCTGTAGCACCGGTGCCGTCGTAAAGGCTGTCTTGAGTTGTTTGAACGCCTTCTGGGCTTCCTTTGACCATGTGAATGGTTCTTTGGCACTTGTCAAAGTAGTGAGCAGAGCCGCCAAGGAGGAAAAAGAATGAATAAAGCATCGATAAAAGTTTGCGAACCCTAAAAAGGATTGCAAGGCTTTGATTGACGTAGGGGCAGGCCAGTCCAGGACCGCTTTTACTGGAAGAGCTCATTCGTATTCCGTGGTCGGTGAGATCAAAACTAAGGTTCTCAACCTGCGGGGCATGAAACACGCATTTTTCAGCTTTTACAAACAAGTGATTGTCCCGGAGGCATTGTAGGACCGTAGAGACGTGTTGAACGTGTTCAGACCTTGAGGATGAGTAGATCAAAATATCGTCCAGATATATCACTACGTATTGGTCCAGGATATCACGGAATACGTCATTCATGAATGCCTGAAAAGTCGCTGGGGGGTTACATAGTCCAAACAGCATTACTAAGTACTCGAAGAGACCAACCCGCGTTTTAAAGGCGGTTTTCCACTCATCCCCGCTCATTTGCACCAAATTGTATGCCCCACAGAGGTCTAGTTTGGTAAAGATCTTGGATTGCCCTAACTGATCAAGCAAGACTGAGATCAGCGGGAGGGGGTTTTGATTTCTGACCGTCACCGCATTGAGGGCTCTGTAATCAATGCAGGGCCGGAGATCACCCTCTTTCTTGGTCACAAAGAAAATGGGTGAGGCAGCGGGTAACGTGGAATGTCGAATGAAACCCATGGACAAGGCCTTGTCCAGATATTCCTCCTTGAGTCCCACAGGTGATCCTGGATGAGAGCGATACTGCTCTTACGGGTGGCAATAATCAACACCCGCGCTCCGGTGTCACCAAGCGCAGAGGCCGACAAAAGCCTAATCTGCCTCATGCAAATAAATGCCTGGGCACCATTGAGCAATATATCCTCGAAAAAGGACAGCAAATTGTAGATAAAAAAATAGTAGAGGCTGCGGTAGAGTCAATATATAACCTTGAGTTATTTGTTGACCACACTCCGATTAACATGGGTATGGCGGTGGGTCCAACGAACGACGACACAGTCCAGACGGACATGGGAAGTACTGCACATGACACACTATCTGAGCCTGCAGTCTCAATACATGGCGCTAATACCAAGCCCTTCAAAATCAAAAGTTTATTTTGTGATGGCAAAATATTCTTTTTAAATCAATCTCGGCTAATGGAGCTTCTGCACACTGTTATTCCTCTTTGTTTTATTAGTAGTAATGACATCCGCATTGTGGACATCTGCAAAAATGTTAATTATGCTACTTCTATTGTATTTTTCCACGTTGATGGCCCCCTTGCATATATAATCGACCATTGTTCCACGTTTTACAGATTGGGTTATTAATGTACACTCATTGAGGTGAAAGATACACAAGGGAGTACATTTATCAATCCTGCTGTAGGGGTTAAGGGCGGTAACAGGAGAGGTCCTTCACCGCCTAACCCCTATTAAAATATTGTACAAAGTAATCCATCGGAAGAATTTAAGACTGGTGAATGCACCAGCTTCAGCATTCTTTCGTCTGAAAATGGGGCGAAGGGGGCTGAGTTTCATTGGGCATGGTTAGCCAGTATGGTGGAGCAACGTCGATTACTATGAACCTAGCTGGGATTTTAGTTCTTTTTTAAATTAATTGTTTTAAATTGGAATACTCTCATGGTCATTGTCACTTGTTTGAACAGGATGGCCTGTTGGACCACATTGACAGATTCAATGTGATTGTGCTTCAGGAGACTTGGCTCAGGAAATCCCTTGTAATTGATGGGTGGACTATGATTACTTACTAAAGCCTCCCAGGGCCGTCCTGAGGGAGGACTAGCTCTGGGCACCAAGAAACCATTGGTATTAGCGGAAGTCCCCTGTGCATCAGAGTATGTTCTCATTGGTAGAGTAACTTTTCCCCGGGAGGCTGCTACATTTTTGTTGCAAATTCTCCTTATTTAATCAGAGATATGTGCGTGTGCCAACGTCATGAAATCATTTCTACCCAGTAGTTGCCTGTTTGACTCTTAGAGCTTCCTCTTCCTGTCTGTACTGGGAGATTGAATATCAATGTATCATTGAATCGGATCTCCTGGAGTGATCGGATTGGCCGGCGTCGGTCCTGGCTATTGAAACTCTTGATGCCTACTCGAGGGCTAGTTCTTCGATTGAAGTAAAGCTCTCTAGTCAAGCTGCAGCCATAATTCTCTATGGATCTAGCATGGAGAAGATCAAAATGTGTTCCATAGTGAAGTCTAATTCATATTGTAGGGCCAGTATTGGCTTCAATAAATCTCATCGACGTATGTATAACAAGGATATTAAAGAAAAGTGTCCAACAACGAGAGTTGTGAGCCTTGGCTATCTTGAATCTTGATTCAATATAACATGCCCGTGTGGCAAAGGTCATCAAAAATATTTACTACAAATGGCTCAAACGACATACGTTCTCGATCAAATGCTCCAGCTGACGGGCTTTTGTTTTTCCATGTCTCTCTAAAAATCCTATTATGTTTTGTAAGCTTGTAAATGGTAATGTAACAAAGACCAGAGACATCAATGACGTCTCAGAGATTAACTGGGCATCCAAAGTGGAGCCGATTTTTGGTGGTGGTGAAGTGGAAAATTCCATTATGGCTGAAATAGCCACTAGTTGGATTTTTTCTAAAAGTATTCAAGACATCCATTGTATCATAAGGGCCAGTAAGTCCTCCAGGGTCCCCGGTCCGGAAGGGATTTGTAGCACATTAATCAAGATCGACTCTTTCGCTTGGGCAAATGCATTGCATTGGCTTTTTCGTTGGATCAGTGTGACCCAATCTATCCGTACATCTTGGCGGAACAGTATTATTGTCTAGATCTAAAAAAAGGAAATCGCGTTGATCCACGGAATGATCGCAATGTGTCAAGCTTAAGAGGGAGGTCTGACAACTCCTCCCTAACCACGGCAGCCAAATGGAGTATGACCCTCCAACCGTGGTTGGCACGGTACCTGATGTGCTGCTAACAGTACACCACGTGGCAGCCAATGGGGGAAGAGGGTTAGGAATAAGTTGTGGACTGGTATGGGGGAGGTTAGGGAAAGCGGAAAGAGGTTGACAGTATGTGATTGGACAGGTAAGGGGTACTGAAGGGAAGATACAAACAACACATAGATATATCTTCTAGGTGCTATTCATACTCTTGACTCCCTATTGCACCTGCCTAGTAACGTAATCCTTCTATGCTGCCATGTTCTCAAGCTAACTCACAACACTGATGAATTGAAAAAACATAATACAGCACATGAAATGGCAGCTTAAACAAACATAACACAGCACATGAGATGGAGGCTTAAACAAAACATAATGCAGCACAGGAAATGGAAGCATGAAGAAAAGCAATGTAACACCATGGCCCCATCAACTGGAATTTGATGTGGTACCCATTCATGTAAAGCAGGCTTGTCCAACCTTTTTGAATGTGGGGCCGAAGCATTCACTTTTTGTCACTCTGTGGGCCGGCGAGCCAAAAGTCAACAACCTCACCCAAAGCATTATATTAAAAAACAATATTGTGTGACCTTTGACACAATAGCATCACAGGCAGTGATGCACCATGCAGTCCCAAAGATAGCTTTTGGTGTCAGGGGCAGTGAGTATCTAAGGGAGACCCTCCATCAAATGATCCGAGGTCACTTGCTTGTGATTTCTTTCAGTGTGTGTGTATGTGTTCATATTTTCCTGAAATAGGGAGCTATAAGGATCTATGGTGGGTTTGGGGGATCCCCTTCCAAGAATTTTCTTTCAAATGTGGGGTTGAAAGGGTGCATTTTACAGCAGAAAAACTGACCAAAAATCCATACGTTTATAATCAGTTCTAAAGGGGAATATGAAAATTCCATGTCACCAACAGCAGACAAGAACATTTTACAACACAACACATTTTAATTATCTATGTGTCCACAGTGTAAGACAGCACTGTCACTGATGTAACACATTGCCATGCTGGTTGTGCCCAAAATATGCCTCTGTAGCAACATGTTTATCCTGGCTGTTCCCAATTTAGGCCAACATTGTCCTTTACAAAGCATGATTGATGCTGCCTTCAGCATGTGCAATGTGCCCAATACATATGCCAGCTTACCTCTGTAATACAAATTCATGACTTCTGTCTTAATGATTGATGCAGCCTGTGCCCGATACATATGGCAGCTTATCTCTGTAATACACATTCATTACTTCTGTGGTAATGATCGATGCTGCCTGTGCAGTGTGCCCAATACATATGGCAGCTTATCTCTGTAATACAAAAACTGGATAGAGCCCCAGGCACTTTACCCGCTGTGCTGCTTTTCCGGGTGTGGATGGCGTGATTGTGTTGCCTAGCCATTTTGGCAATGATTGAATTCCCACATACGGTAAAATCATGTGCGAATTCATTCCTTTTGTGACGCAATTTGAACAGTACCCAAGGGGGAGGTTTTTTTCAAAAAGTGATGCAAATTGTACCCTTCTACCCGAGGCGGAATGTTCAAACATTAAGGCAGCCCACGCTGCTTTTGAGCCTCCGAGATACTGCTGGCCAGATACCTGTGTTTCGGTGTATCTGGCCGGGGGTTCAAAAGCACTGCATGCCGCAAACATACATCGGAAAATATGGCAGGCAGTAAGTACTTCCCACTGCTGGAGGCAAGGAGAACTAGGCCTCAGTGCGCACCGCACGTAGCACTGTGAACCTGGGCTGGGCTGAGCTGAGCTGCTGGCACACGCAGGCTCTGCCCTGGGCTCGGCAACACAGATGTGTGAAGGTGGCGCTGTGTGCCTATCACTCCACCCACACAAATTACATGATTATGATTTCCATTGGCTGAAAAACAGCCAATGGAAATACTGTTACCATGCAAGGCAGTTATTTATTTTATTTATTTCCACTACTACAACGTGCCTTGCATGGTAACAGTATTTCCATAGGCTGTTTGTCAGCCAATGGAAATCGTAATGTGTGTGGACTACAATTCCTACCCTGAAACTGCAGCCACAACGCTTGCTGCGTATAAAATAAATACAAAACGTACAAAAGTAAGCCTAATGCTTTGTCTGTGCTCTTGGGCTTCGAGGGCCACATAAAATGGCTTGGAGGGCCGCATTGCGGCCCTCGGGCCTCATGTTGGACAACCCTGATGTAAAGCTACACCTTTGTTGCCTGACTCTGCTCTGGAAATTGGCAAATGCCCCAGATGATACATTGATGAGTTTATTATATGAAGTAATCTTATCCAGAGCTAAAACCATGCCATCAAGCAACATAGTGGAAATATGGTTATCTGCAGCTAAATAGCTTCCCATGGCACCTGAGTGTGCCTTGAGCTTGCCGTTTAATACATTTAAAAAATACATGAAAGATATACTAGTTGAGCAGAGCAAGGAACAACTAATTGTTAATTTGGCCACAAAAAACAATGCAGCGCCATATGTGGAATACATACAGGCGTGGGAAGCAACACTGAGATATATTCAAATCTTTGTGGTAAATAGTTTGGCTTGGGACTATCTAAAATTAAAATGTAATATCGTAAAGACTAGAGACATAGTGGGGGCTTGGACTAATACACCAAGGGGGAGTAGCCAGTGTCGATCATTTGGGGAAGAGTGTTCGGAGTCAATCAGACGCCTCTTGACCAGTTGCCTTCCTCTTCAGCACTTACAGTTGAATGAATGCTCTAAAAGCAGCAGGTCTTTCGGCACGTGCTATGTGAGCTACGTTTATGAGGGGAGATCGGGAAGCGTATATTGTATTTTTCACCATGTTTTGATAGAAGATTGCGTTCATATTGGACATGCTACCAGGAGGAGATGGTGTAACAGATCATGTTTAAACTATCCTGCACATGTATAGTGACCCATGTTTGACATTGCATGTCGTGTAACCACGGTTTATTTTCATTGATATGTTATATGTGGATTTTATTCTGGAATTGGGTTTTATGTTTATGATTTTGATGTGTTGTGTTACGAGTTGGCTTTTGCCAACTGTATATAATATGGCAATAAATAAAATACATTTTCGTTAGTGTATTGAAAATAAAATTGTTTGAAATATTATAAACATACCTCTAATATTAAATAATGTTGTTGTAATTGATTTGTTGACTCTTTGACCTTAATTTTATAACTCCTGTAACCTGCAATTAATTATGTCAAAGTTTTGTCCTCAATATTTAAAATATTTTGCTATTCTGATGACACACCTTACTTGTGTATATTAATTGGGCGACTAGTCTGTTTCTGATTATTTTCTTTATCAGTCCTTTAATTTTGTGTAGTCACAGTTTTTCCCAAGCATTCATCTATAAATTAAAAATGCATCTGTTTATGCTCACCCTAAAAAAATATAATTCACACCAAATGTATTTTAGACACAAAAACGCCTCGTGAGCTTCATTTACTTAAGTGCAATGACAAGGGGTTTCTTTTTTAGGCTGTGCTAGGCATGATAACCGCGCGTGCAACCGGCGTTCACCTTTGGGGCGGTTGCCATTTTGTCCATACTATATTTACATTTACTTTAAATACAGAAAGAGGACCCCCGTTTCTATTCAGGCTCCCGTTTTCATGGGCGCCATCGCGGGTTGTGGCGTGTGTCTATCAGATTGTGGGTGACTTATAGATATGTATAGAATATTGTTCTCTTTGTGATGTAACTAAGCACTGTTTCTACAATTCGACATTGGCTTGTAAGCCCTATTATTCATATACTTTAGACTTGCCGTTCAACAAATAGGTGAACTGAGAAAAGTACATCAAATATTCAAAGAACATGTCAAACATTTTAAACAGACTTGGCGTTCAAACTAGTGGCAGTCACACCATTTTTGTACAAAACATATCTTAATGTATTCCAGTATCAACAAATGACTAATGTGTATGTTAAAAGATGTTTTTTTGGGGTTCCATCTTAAACTGTTGAATACTATATGTAAATTCATGCTCTGTAAGAGTTGGCTATCCATTGTAAGCACATCTAGTGGTCAGTTAACCACAAGATTCCTTATAGTAGTTATTATTAATTCTTTGGTATTTTTTTTTAGTTTAATAGATATATATATATGATTTAAAAAATATTTACCCCTGCAGGAATTAATATTAAATGGTGTTTAAACAAACTATGTTAGGCCTGTAATTGTGATTTTAGCCACACTTTGAATTCAGCTTCTGTTTTGTGCCACCAGCCTGCATCTCTTTCCACAGGGTCCGTGCCATAGGCTTCCCTTTTCTCTCCACAGGAATTAGGTGCTGCTGCACTCAACTCTCATTACACCCCCCTACACAAGCCTACACAGTACATCACATAATAGATCCTCCCACACTTCACACAACCATACATGCCAACCCTCCCGATTTAGGCGGGAGACTCCCGATTTTTCAGCGAAAAATCGGGCTATTTTTCACTGTCTCCCGCCTGAAATAGCTGTAGCCCCCATTCCTATGGGGAAATGTTGGTCTCCCGATTTCCCTTTGGAAATCTCCCTCCCAGCTGTGTCTGAATGTTGGCATGTATGCACAACTAGCGTGGACGTCACATTCGATTAAGGATGATCATCTGCCCCTGCATCCTCCCACGCCACAGGGCTGAGGCAGCGGATCTTCCACCATGCCAAGCAGCTCCAAAGTTAGAGGGGTACTCTGATGCTCCAGAATCCTGACCACCCCCTCACCCAGACCCCACACATACTCACCTCCGCTCCCACCTCATCCTGGCCTCTCAGGGAGAGCATACCCACCCACAGCATTCCGAAACCCACCTCGTCACCCCACCTACACAGGCCAACCACCTAACACCCCCAGTCCACTCACACCCAACCTGCCTGCCCTCTCCACACCCCCTCTACAGACCTTGTTTCCCCCTCCCCTCTTCCACCCAGCCATGACCAACCCTTTGCATCCCTAAATGCTGTCCGGGCTATCCTTGCAATTACCCCTCAATCCGCTGCCTCTCCTACCCTCAAATACACACACACACACACCTCTGGCAACCCAGAATCCCTTAAAACACAGACAGTGCACTTCTCAGGCCCTAACATCTCTGCACACCTCACCCTATCTCTCCTCCAGACCCATGACACCCCTTCTCTCTTACACCGCCACAGCCTCCCCCAACTCACTTAACTCAGTAAAGTCTCTCTTCAGCCCATCTTACAACTCTCTGGGCATGACGCCAGACACTCCCCATCCTGCTTCCCCAGAAGTCAGCACCCTGATTCTGTATCTGCCCTTAGAAGACACCCCCTGACCTCTTCCCTACAAGATGAATCCCACATGACCGCCCCAGTCGCCACCCTGCACCGCTTCCTTCCCCCTCCCCATCCCAGCATCCACCCCCTACACACCTCAAAACAGGGACTCCATCCCGCTACCCTCTCACAAACACCCTTCCACTGTCACACCTGCCAACTCCCTAAGGACCCTCACCTCACACGCCCTCTTCGCACACACACCTAGAATACATGCAGCATCCCTCACCATTCCACGGAACAGAGCCATTGGACCCTCCCATAGTAACCTCCCAACAACCACCATACCCCCTCCCTCCCTGTCATCCCCTCCAAACTATCCTCCACCTTTACCCATTGGGCCCCACCTCACTGGGGGGAACTCAGCCCCAGCCTTCACCCACCCTCTCACTCAACCCACCTCTGGACTCCCTTCCCGTGGGCAACCACCTCGGTCTCCCACTCAATCCTCCTCCCCTCAAAGCAAACGCCCATCCTGGCATCAGACTGTCATGCATCCTAATTGACGCCAGATCTGTGGCCACTAATCACCACCACATATACGACTTAATATCTTATGAAGGCCTTAACCTCCTTTTCATCACAGAAACCTGGTTCTCCCAGGATGTTACGCTCACCTGGTGTCCACGGGTGCGTTGATCTGGACCGGCCTGATGTTACTTCTTCCAGTGATACACGGAGCGCCGAGATGACGGAGTGGACCGGGCCACCCAGCTTGGTCTGTGCGGCTCGTATGAATACTCTTCTGTAATGCAGAAAGGGGGAATTAACCACCTGTGAGGTTTAAGCTTAACCCCACCTTCTCCCCATGAATTACTTTGGGACTCCTTTAGATTCTCACCTGATAATCTGGAAAGATGAACTCTCCATCCTGCTTTAAGTGCAGGGGCGCATAGATGACCAGTTGCCTCACTGGTGTGGGAAGTTGGCGAGTTGCAGACGGTGTTGACTCCGTAGAGGTAATAGTTATAAAGAGTTCAAAACGTCTGGAATTCACTCTGTCCAATTCCCCAAGGTTGCCCTTATGGATCTGGAAAGAGTTCACGTGGCAACCAGAGATGCGCAGGTAAGTGTTTATAAAAGCTGTTTTGGAATAAAGAGGGAAGCTTGCTCTAACCTGTGGTCTTTTCCTTTTCAGGCATCCATTCGGAGGAAGATCCGTGGATTGAAGCGTTTACCGCAACCGGGTAAGTCTGTAGCGGAATGTTTCCCCATAGGGGCCGGGGTGCGGCGGAGATGCGGAGGAGGTCGCGCCGACCCGAGATTAGGTGAGTATCCCCGGTGATCTCAAGTAAGTCTTAATATTTGCCTTTGTTGTCTTAGATAACTCTCTGTTGCTCACCTTATTGCTATTATGTCCATAGGTGATGAAGAGCGGCCACAAACTGAAGATGCGCGTGAAGGAATGCTGCAAATGGCAACAGGTGAGTTCAGCGCGGCGTTGCAGGAGGCGCGGCAAGAGCGTTTAATGGATTCTTTCTTCCAGGTCCAAGTCGGCAAGATGCAGGATTCAGGTGAGTGTGAATAAAACTCTTGCTCTAACCTTTCCTTCTGCTTTCCTTGCAGGGTTCAGGAGCTCCAGAGTGTAGACGGGCGTGGCTGAAGTCTGGAAGCTGCTGCAGGCACGGTGAGCGTTATGCTGCTACTGCAGAATAACGCGAAGCACGTGTGGCTGTCCGGGCGTGGCTTAAATAGCTTTGGAAGAAGTCCCAGGTAAGTATTCTTCCACTGCCCCACCCAGGTAAGAAAATAGTCCCTGCATTAAAATAGTCCCTCCTAAGCCTCATTTGGCTTAGGTCTTCATGCAGCATGGTCTGCATCAGGTGAGTAAGCGGCATGGTCTGCTTTAGGTAAGTTATCATTAATGAGCCTGGCGCCTATGGCGCCAGGACTGACTTTGTCCTTATGAGCCTGGCGCCAAAGGCGCCAGGACTGCATCCAAACAGCCCCTAACTGGGGCTTTTGGGCATGCGCCAAATGGCGTGTTGCCTGCTTCCAGGGCTGCTGGGCCTGGTCTGGTTTCCCGGGGGCAGGCATCATGACACAGGACTTCCGACCCATTGTGCACAAGGCCTTCCTTCCGGGCTACACGCTTATCGTACAAAACAGAACCAGCAGGGCAGGCGGAATAGCCATCCTCTACAAATCCCGCATAACCATTTCACATTCAGAGGAACAAACCTGCAACCTAGACTGTGAATCTCTCCTTCTGAAGTTTCTCATCACCCCCACTCTGACTCCTATACAGACCCCCAGTCTACAATAGACATTTTGCTGAATCCCTCAGTGACTCCTTCACGGCCATCCTGGTTACTCACCCGTCCCTCACCATGCCAGGGAGATCTCAATATATGGTTCAGTGTCGCTCATAACACAACCATTCCTGGACAACCTGGAAGCCCTCCACCTGAGCCAACTGGTATCAGGCCCCACTCACTCCGCAGGACACACCCTAAATGCAATCTTCAGTTCTTCTGAACTGATCTCTACGCTTCCCCGTCCCTGACCACTCATCAAGACAGACCGCACTGTCATCTTCACGCTCTCGACAGCATACCCTGCTTCTCCCCGGACTAACCAAGGACTGTCCACCCACTTCCCACTATGGAACAAGGTCAAAATAACTCTGGACTTGGCAGACACCCTGCTTGCCGCCGTACCCTCCCTCCTACCCCAGACGGGTCCGTTCTCCATCAGTCATATGGACCAATGGCTCTCCAAAACTCTGGGACCTCTCACCCCTATCATATCCTCTTCTAAAAGACTAGGCCCCTTCCTCAAATGGTTACCCTAACCCTCAACTCCCTCAAAACCACAACCTGGATCGCAGATGGCAGGCTCACTCGTCCCCTCAGAATAGAAATGCGTACTCCCAACAGATCAAAGCCTACAGTGCAGAAATTTGGAAGGCCAAAAGTCCTTCTACTGGAACAGAATCTCCAATGCCCCTAATACCAGCAAAGAACTCCACAGGATCATCTCAGAATTCAAGGTCCCCCCCTTTGCTCGTCCTGCTACCCCCACCCTACACCTAAGCACTCTGTGATGCTCTCTCTGACCACTTCCACAACATAGCTGTGGAAAGAAACCACACCATTGACTCTAAATCGGCAGTGCTCCAACCCGGCTTCATTGCACCCACAACCGGTTTCTGAGACCCTCCCTTTTCTCTACTTTCTCTCCCATCTCCCAGCCTGAATTCCTTAAGCTACTTGCCAGTAGACGTCCCTCAGGATCTCCTGGAGATCCCTGCTCTCCTAAAAGATAGCCTTTCCTCCACCTGTGCTGGCAGCATTGCAATATCCATCATTAACACATCCCTCACTTCAGGCACGTTCCCAGCAATTTTCAAGACATCCCACATCAGACCCATGCTCAAAAACCCTTCTTTGAGCCCCTTCTACCGGTCAACTGCAGACCAATCTCAAACAACCACTTCATAGCCAAATGAGTTGACCGAACAGCCTAGTCGAGCTATGTCTTTTCGCTGAATCTTACCTCCTCCTCGACTGTTAGACCTTGATCGTTGTGCAGATATGTGAAACCTCCGTCCCCAACTGTCACACAGGGAGATATAATTCTACTCCCTGTAGAACCCTTGAGGCCACAGGTGGAGACGTCCGACGCCGCCGAGTGCTGGAAACCCCAAGGAAGCTGAAAAGAAACGTAGGTTAAATACCAGGCAAGCAGGAATAACTTGTGCAAAGGTAGGTAAAACAAGAGACCTTACCAAGTGTTGTCAGAAGCACTGAGGGAAACCTAGGGGTGCGGAAGGGTTCCAGGACTCATGCGGACAGGTTCAAGATGCCACGGAAGCAGCAGGAGAGCCAACTGTAGATCCAAGAAACCCCACCTGGGCTCGTTCCTGCAGCGGGTTACTTAGTACTTGGCAAGAGCATGTGATAGCAGGAGAGTCCGTAGAATTCCGAGTCAGTAGGACGAAGGCCAGGGGCAATCCAAAAGCAAGTCCATAAAACAGTCCGAGGTCGGCAGGCAAGTAACAATTTCGAAGTTCCAATTTCAAAGCCAAGGGTAATCCAAACACAATCCGTGAGACGAAGCTGGGTACAGGTTTCAAGAGTAGACACAGGAAGCACAAGAGCCAAACAGAGTTTCCGAAAGAAAAAACAGCTGTGAAGCGCGGTACGAAAGCGAATTACGGCCTTTGTACTGAACGCTTCCTGGTCACGTGACGTGAGAACGTGTCACGTGACCGAGACTCTGGGTCACGTGCATGGATGGAAACGGCAACTCGACGAGGATGCGTTCCTCGAAGCGTGCTGCTTCCTAGTCTCCAGGGCAACTGCCAATGAAGAAAAGGTCGTAGGCGTGAATGCAGGGTGCAAACCTTGCGCCGATGTTGCGCTTGTCCGCGGGCTAAACCGGATTGCCAACGTGAGCCCTGGAAACCGTGAGAGTTGCGTGAAGTGAGTTGTGGGGGTTGTGGGGTCAGTCGGGCTGAAGGAGAACTGGGTTCACTAGTGGAATAAGCAGAGGGTATGACAGAGCCCCCCCAAAGGCCCACGACCACGTGGGCAGGAAGGATGTTCCCGATGGAATCGGGCCACTAAACGGGGGGCTTGGACGTCTGCAGCGGAAACCCAGGACCTCTCTTCAGGACCATAACCCTTCCAGTCCACTAAATACTGCAAGCCACCCCAAAGGAGACGGGAACCCAGGATATCAGAAACCTCAAAAACATCAGGGGAAGCTAGGGACACCAGGGCAGGAGAGGAACGAAGATGGGAAGTGTCCGGGCAAGGCTTGAGCAGGGATGTGTGAAAGACGGGATGTATGCGCCAAGAGGACGGGAGCACCAAACGGTAAGTCACTGGATTGATGACCCGGGAAACCACGTAGGGACCAATGAAACGGGGCAGCAGCTTCCGACAACCCGCCAAGCGAAGGTGACGGGTGGACAACCATACCTGGGACCCCACAGAATATACCGGGGCTGGGTCGCGTTTAGCGTCTGCCTGGGACTTCATTGATGCCTGCGCCTCTCTGAGGTGAGTGATGGTTTGCGCATGAATAGAGGACATATCCCGAATGCAGGCAGCAGCGGCCGGATTGACCGCCGAAGAGATATCGGGGACGGGATAAACACGTGGATTCTGGTCATACAAAGCATAAAAGGGTGAAGAACCGGTGGATGCATGGACAGCATTGTTGTAGGCAAACTCTGCAAACCGGAGGGCCTGCAACCAGTTTGTCTGTAGTCGCAGAGTCAAACAACGCAGGTACTGTTCCATTGACTGATTCGTCCTTTCGGTCTGACCATCGGTTTCTGGGTGATAGGCAGAGGAGTAGCGTGTGTCAATACCCAGAAGGCCGGTCAGGGCACGCCAAAAACGGGACGTAAACTGGGAACCCCTATCCGAAATGAGTACCGATGGCAAACCAAAAAAAACAAAAAACTGCCTCAAAAAACAGGTTCGCTAATTAAGGGGCTGATGGAATGCTCTGGCAGGGAAGAAAACGGGCCATTTTAGTGAAGGTATCAACCACCACCCAGATAGTGTCGAATCCCCGGACCCTAGGAAGGTCAGTCACAAAATCCATGGTGAGAGTGTGCCAAGGTCTCGGTGGAATGGGTAGCGGTCGTAGGAGGCCCACCGGTCGGCCCCTGCGGTGTTTACACTGGGCACACACTGAGCATGTCTGTACGTACTGTACCACGTCCCGCTTCATGGAGGGCCACCAGAACCAGCATTTCAAGAGGTCCAGAGTACGGTCCTGACCCGGGTGGCCGTTGACAGGGGAGTCGTGGGACCACTCCAGGGCTATATTTCTGGTTTCGCTGGTGGGTAGGACTAGACGGTTTTGTACATGAGGTAATCCATCATAATATACAGGGTCCCATTCTGATGCCTGATTGGGGTGCTGCAGTACCCAAGTACGGATCGTGTCAAGTAGCGCCAGTGGGGGTGTACAGGTACAGATAACGTTTCCTTGGTGTAGGAGAATCTCGGGGAAGACAGGTAGTGCAGGCCCCCCAGGGGAACGAGACAGCGTGTCAGCCTTGCCGTGAGCCATGCCAGATCGATGCCTGATTTGGAAATCGAAGGCTGCAAAAAACTGATACCACCTGACCTGTCTGCTATTCACAAACTTAAGGGAGGCTAGGTCTTGCAGATTCTGATGGTCGGTAAACACAGTGGTTTTATGCTTCGCCCCCAGGAGGTGGTGTCGCCAAACCCGAAAGGCATCCATGACCACCAGGAGCTCCTTCTCGGTGACGGTGTAATGGGCCTCCGTGGAGCTAAACGTACGGGAGTGGTAGGCCACGGGATGCAAGCGACCAGTGGAGGCACAGGTTTGTGACAGAACTGCCCCTAGAGCAAATGAGGAGGCGTCTGCCTCGACAATGAATGGACGTTCGGAATCGGGATATTGCAATACGGGAGCGGTAGTAAAGGCCGTTTTTAGATCCTCAAAGGCCTTTTGGTGTACCTCTGTCCAGACGAAAGGGGTGTGAGGGCTCATAAGAGACGTAAGCGGTGACACTATGGAAGAGAACCCAGAGATAAAGCAGCGATAGAAGTTGGAGAAACCTAAGAAAGATTGTAGGGCCTTTAGGGTCTTCGGAGTTGGCCATTCTAAGACCGCTCGTACCTTGGAATAGTTAATCGCCAGGCCACCAGGTGTGATGTTGAACCCTAGGAATTCAATGTTATCTACATGAAACTGGCATTTCTCGGGTTTAGCGAATAAGGAGTGTTTCCTCAAGCGAGAGAGCACTTCTCGGACGTGTTGTATGTGTTCTTCCAGACTACGCGAAAAGATGAGTATATCATCTAAATATACTACCACGAACACGTCCAGTATATCACAAAAAACGTCATTCATGAAACGCTGGAACGTGGCCGGGGCATTGCAGAGCCCGAAAGGCATGACAGTGTATTCGTAAAGACCATATCGTGTACAGAAGGCGGTTTTCCACTTGTCCCCTTTGCGCATTCGGACGAGGTTATACGGCCCCCGTAGATCCAGTTTGGAGAAAACAGAAGCATTGGTTAGGCGGTCCAATAAGGGAGAGATAAGCGGTATGGGATACCGATTCTTAACCGTAATGGCATTGAGACGTCGGTAGTCCACACAGGGACGAAGATCACCCTCCTTCTTCAGGACGAAGAAGATTGGACTGGCAGCTGATGATTTGGAGGGTCTAATATGGCCCAAATGTAGGGATTTCGTAATATAGTCCTTAAGGGCTTGATCCTTGGATGGGGACAGAGAATAGATACGAGCCACAGGTACTGGGATCCCAGGGGTTAGATCAATGGGACAATCATAGGGGCGATGTGGGGGAAGTACCTCGGAAGAACCCTGGTCAAAGACTTCAGCATAATCATGGTATACCGCGGGGACATTAGTGGCAACCATGCCCACTATATGTGGAGACTCAAGGTCGTCTGACAACCTGAGATGGGCGATAGCCCCCGACACTGACGCAGGTGTTCCTTCTTCTCTGACCATAGGGAGGCAGTAGTTCTGGCATAGCTCCGACTCGAAGTGCACCTGACCCGTTCCCCAATTGATATGAGGGTTATAATCCCGTAACCAGGGTATCCCTAGTATCAGCCCGAACTGGGGCATGGCGATCAAATTGAAATGAATGGTTTCATTGTACACGGACTGGATTGTTAACATGAGTGGTGCTGTTTGTTGTTTGATGGGACCGGAGGTCAATGCAGTTCCATCGACTGCTTGTACAGGTTTTGGTCAGATTTTGTTAACTAAAGGTAGGTTCAGTGTTCAGGCTAGGGTGATATCAATGTAATTCCCCGTGGCTCCTGAATCGATAATGATAGTGACTGGATGGATGGTGCCAGGGTGGATGGTGCCAGGGGTAGGCTGAAGGGTGGCCTGTACCTGAATGGGCCTAACACGGCCAAACGCGGGAACAGAGTCTGGGGTCTGACAGAGAGCGCTCGATCCAGGCCCCAATTCTAGGGTCGAGCTGTGCGAAAAACCTGAGTCCTTGGTTTAGGTCGATGGGGACATTCTTTAACGAAGTGGCCGTTCAAGCCACAATAGAAACAGACATTATCTGTTCTCCTCCTCTCTCTTTCCCTTGAAGTAATAGGGGACCTAACCCCTCCGATCTGCATGGGTTCCCCGGAGGCATCAGAAGAGGACGCGGGTGTGGGTGTACCTGAGGGGAAGGGAGACCCAGCCTGGACCCTCCGTTCAGAACGTCAGGCGTCCACTTGGAGAGCCAAATCAACAAGATCAGGAAATTGGGTAGGCAAGGATGGGACCACTGATAGGGCGTCTTTCATCGGATTACTTAAACCCCGGTAGAAGACCACTGATTTCTTATTTTCCGGCCATGATGTTTCCGCCACTAGTTGATTAAATCGAGTGATGTATTCGATAAGGGACCCTCTGCCTTGAGTGAGTTCTAATAGTTCTAAGTCATGAGACTGCGCCTTGTGTCTGGTATCGAACACACGTGACATTTCAGTTATCAAGAGATCGAAATCATAGAGGGCGGGGTGGTCGGTTTCTAACAGAGGGTTAGCCCATGTAGCAGCTATGCCGGACAAGTGTGAAAGGCTAAATGCCGCCTTTGTAGTGGGATCGGGGAAAGCAAGGGGTCTACATAGGAAGTGCAACTTACATTGATTAAGGAACGTTCTGAACTTCCCAGGGTCTCCCTGGAACCTTCCGGGGGCTGCCAGGGGAAAGGGGGAAGGTAGCACTACAGGAACGGGATTCGGGATGTTTGGGTTTGGGACTACGGGCAGTGGGGGTAGCGGCGCAGCGTCCCCGAGCTCCGGATCAGAGGGCAGGGGATGCTGGGCACTTTGTAACAGAACAAGACGTTGGTGGATTGCTGTATTAGCAGCAACCATGTCTGCCCGAAGTACCGTGATTGCCTGGATTACAGCAGCCATGGGGTCCTCTGTGGCACCCTCCATATCCGGCACGACAATGGCTTCACAGTCTGTTAGACCTTGATCGTCGTGCAGATATGTGAGACCTCCGTCCCCAACTGTCACACAGGGAGATGTAATTCTACTCCCTTTATAACCCTTGAGGCCACAGGTGGAGAAGTCCGACGCCGCTGAGTGCTGGAAACCCCAAGGAAGCTGAAAAGAAACGTAGGTTAAATACCAGGCAAGCAGGAATAACTCGTGCAACAGTAGGTAAAACAAGAGACCTTACCAAGTGTTGTCAGAAGCACTGAGGGAAACCTAGGGGTGTGGAAGGGTTCCAGGACTCACGCAAACAGGTTCAAGATGCCACGGAAGCAGCAGGAGAGCCAACGGTAGATCCAAGAAACCCCACCTGGGCTTGTTCCTGGAGCGGGTTACTTAGTACTTGGCAAGAGCACGTGATAGCAGGAGAGTCCGTAGAATTCCGAGTCAGTAGGACGAAGGCCAGAGGCAATCCAAAAGCAAGTCCATAAAACGGTCCGAGGTCGGCAGGCAAGTAACAATTTCGAAGTTCCAATTTCAAAGCCAAGGGTAATCCAAACACAATCCGTGAGACGAAGCCGGGTACAGGTTCCAAGAGTAGACACAGGAAGCACAAGAGCCAAACAGAGTTTCCGAAAGAAAAAACAGCTGTGAAGCACGGTACGAAAGCGAATTACGGCCTTTGTACTGAACGCTTCCTGGTCACGTGACGTGAGAACGTGTCACGTGACCGAGACTCTGGGTCACGTGCATGGATGGAAACGGCAACGCGACGAGGATGCGTTCCTCGAAGCGTGCTGCTTCCTAGTCTCCAGGGCAACTGCCAATGAAGAAAAGGTCGTAGGCGTGAATGCAGGGTGCAAACCTTGGGCCGATGTCTCGCCCGTCCGCAGGCTAAACCGGATTGCCAACGTGAGCCCTGGAAATCGTGAGAGTTGCATGAAGTGAGTTGTGGGGGTTGTGGGGTCAGTCGGGCTGAAGGGGAACTGGGTTCACTAGTGGAATAAGCAGAGGGTATGACATCGACCCTGCTGTGAGAAACCAGAAGGGGTCTCACCCACTAGTATCTGCAAATTTCTTTCTTAGCTGGCCAGGGCACAGCCATCGCCTTTGGATCCAGACCCTGGGGGTGGACCAGTGCGGGAGGATCACCTGGGTGAGGGGTCCTCGGGGTGTGGGAGTGGGACACCGGGTGGCAAAACGCCATATCCATCACTTTCCTGTAACACTTTTACCCCATCCTATCAGATAGGATATGTAGAAACTCGATCCCCCCTCTTTTCCTGCACAAACACTTTCACATGGACAGCCCGCTCTGGGAGAAAATAGACTAACACCTGAGCAGTATACTTGACGTGTCCCAATACAATGATCAGGCGAGGTCAGGCAATTACTGACCATCACTCACACCTGAATTCCATTAAGCTTCCCCACATGGATAAAAGGCAGAGCACGAAAGCACACTCTGAACGAGGCAAAGCACAGCACACGAGGAAACAGCAGATTCGAGAGGGCAGCTGAACAAGAGAAGAAAGACGGCAGAACAGGAGGGGAACGCAAGGTGGGAAGTTCTCATGAGCTTTCTGACAAGAAACTATTATTTTCAGGAGCCCTCGAGATTAGAAAGCATAAGACCAGGAAACCAGGCTGAAGAATCCTGTATTGTGTGTCGGAGATACCTGGGGCCCTCCCGCATCACTAATTAAGGTGGGTAGAAACAGCAGCCACTGTAGTACCGTCCTTGGCTTCAAGAACAATGCGGCATCAGTGAAGTCACCACAGCCGGTGAGTTGGGGAGACCGATACAAGACCGGTCTGTGTTGAAGCCAAGGTTGCAAGCAGCAACATTGTATGGCGTGCGCTGGAATGAACATTGTTACAACCTGTGTGATAAAAGGCGTAAGTAAAGTTGAACTGCTGATGAGTGTTTGAACTTTGAAGAGACTTTGATACGATGCCTTTGACAGTGGTCGGAAGCACATGGGTGCTCAATCGAAGGTCTCTGTAAGGTGTCAAGCTGAGAAGTGGCAGAAGTGAAACATAAAACGGACATATTAAGAAATGAACAAAGAAATATGAGTCGAAGTGGTCCTGCGACGTGTGAAGAAAAATCCTGCGCACAGCCGAAAGTCTTTGATTTTGATATAGTAAAGAAAGTTTGGAAAATAAGATGAATTTGGTCCGAACCCGTCGAGGGAGATCAATTGAACGTTTTGTGTTAGTGGGTCTGAGCCCGGTGGAGAGGGACCCGGGGGTGAAACAGTGAGTCACCTGAGAAGTTGTGCATAGCGGAATCTTGAAGAGAAAGAAACTTTGAATGTTTGTCGCATCAGGCCCTCTGAAATAAGAGACTTTGAATGGCAAAGAGACTTTGGCACACAAGGTCCTGATACTGAGATTTTGAACTGCATCCTCATGCTAGAAAAGCCAGAGTATGTGCTAAACTCGAGTGTGCCGCCTTGTCCCATGCTGAAAACGTGGGGAAGGGAAGCTAACGCCTCAACTATCCTGACATATCATTTCTTGAATACCTTTTTCTTTTGTATAACATTGTTTCCCACACCATTTGTATTTAGAAGTATGGATTGGCAATAGGTCTATTAGTATAGTCCCTTTTATTTTGACTAGACTCTACTAGGACTGCGTTCTTCATTATTTAATGGTCATAGCTTGCTCCCATCTTTAGATTTAGGATTAGATAGGCATTTTTAAAACCCAATTGAAGTTCAATAAACACCCTTGAACTGTGATCACTTGTGTCTGTCTTCACTGTTTGATACCATGCCTTCCTTACATGTGGTGTCAGGAGTGTGTTGGTGATGTGAAGCTTAGTCACAGAGCCTCAGATCCCTCTATCGCCATGCAAGAACCCATAGGCTTTGATATCTTTAGTAGCAGAGAAGCTACTATTCCTCCAGCAGAAAGAGGGCTGATTCCCACAGACTTAGTCCTAATACCCCCGACGGGGTGTTATATACGATTGGCCCCAAAATCTGTCCTGGCCTGGAAGTTAGGTCTGGATGCCCTAGCTGGTGTCATAGATCCGGACTTCCGGGGAGATATAAAGGTTCTCTTACAGAACCATGGCGAAACTCCATTTCAAGTACATTGTGGGGATACAATTGCACAGGGAATTCTCGAAAGGGCTCTATTTGTCATGCACCGACCAACCCGGCGCCTTTGCAATACATGGCGGCTCCGCTGCCATTAGAATGTTCCATCACGTTGTGGGCGCACATTCTTGGCCGGACTAGTCTTTTCTCCCTCACTTTCCTTTGGGTTCTTAACCCTGCCTCTTCCTTCAGTCCTTGCGTTGCAACCCTATCGCTAAGTTTTGCTTTTGGGCTACACGCTAGTGTTTTTCCTCTTTTCAGCCATACCGGCTGCTTTTTCTGCTCTCTCCTTTTCTCTTCAGTTCCCTCGGGGCTGCCTTGCAGTTTCAGAGATCCTGCTTCCCGCATTTTCCCGGCTCTCAGGCCGCCTCCTTCCTCTCAGTGCCTTCCTCGCGGTTCTCTGTACCGTGCTTCTCTTTACCTTTCCTTTCCATTTCTTTTCCCTCCAGCGGCTCTCCACCGCTTCCATTTGTTTTTGTTTCGCACTCTTCGCCATTTGTTCTGGTGTCTACTGTGTCCTTACCTGTCACGGTCCTTTGGCCACTCTCCCTTCTGGTTCCTGGTGTGCTGGGAACGCTGGCTCCAATCCGGTCTATCTTGCTGTATAACGGTTCTCAAACCACGCTGCTAAATGAGACTCCTGATCTGACATACTCACCGTTTGGATGAACTTCCTTACATGATCCGCCTGACAAGAGGTTTTTCTGCTGCAAGCTTTTTCCTCTCGTACAGGTGTTCCCAGGCGGGGGTACAGTGCATACCGTTATAACCACAGTGACATTGTGGCTTCCATCTGGGGAAGGCCATACCTCTTCACAAAGAAGAAGACAGAACAGAGAAGAAAGGGAAAGAAACCAAAGTCATCCATAGAAGAATCAGGTGAGGAGGGAGGGATTTTTGAATCTCTTAGTGAATCCAAAGCTGAGATAACTGACAAGGCTGACACTATTTCCCTGTTTTGAAGAAAGTAAACCATAAGAAACTCAAAGAGGTAACTTAGGCTTTGGAGAAGCTGATGAACCATCTACCACTGAGGCAAAAAGGGAAGAAGAACCTGCCATCCTTCCCAATATAGCCTTCGCCCAGCGAAATGATCCAGCTCTCGCAGAGGTTTTATTAGAGGTGACTCCTGAAGGGGGAGGTTTAGAAAAGGGATGCCCTTTTTTCTTCTTAAAGCAATAATTAAAACTCAGTTATCCCCAAAACCCATTGGAAGATCGTACTAGAGATTGCACATTCTCATTTGACACTGGGATATTTAGGACAATCTAATACACAAGCTCACATCAGTGGGAAGTTCTACTGGCCAGGTATCCATGCCTACATAAAGAACTTCATTCAGACATGTGAAATTTGCCAGAAAACCAGTGCGCATATTCCCTTACCTGCCCCTCTGAACTACTTACCGTTTAGCTGGTAAGATAGCTCAGATGGTTGAGTGCTCGCTGCTGGGATTTATGTTTGATCTGCAGGTTGCAAGTTCCAATCACGGCAAGGCCAACTCAGCTTTTTATCCTTACAAGGTCGATAAATGAGTACCAACTTTGGTTGGGATGATAAGTGTATGTAAATATGTTCTGCGTAAAACGCTTTGGCTTAAGGCGCTATATAAATAACACATCATTATCATTTAGAAGTCCCTTTCTCCCGAATTGGGATGGATTTCATTGGACCATTGGAAACCTCTAGACGGGGTAACAAATATGTCCTCGTAATCATTCATTACGCTACCTGATACCCAGAGGTGTTCCCCATGCTGAACAACACAACACAACAAATCTTAAAGCACCTATTAGCATTTTTTTCTAGGGTCGGTTTCCCCAAGGAAGTTCTAATAGATTGAGGATCCAATTTTATGAGCAAACTCATGGCTGAAGTCAAAGAATTACTACATATTTCCACCTTAAGAACCTCAGTTTATCACCCCCAAATTGATGGATTGGTGAAGAGATTTAACAAAATCCTTAAGATGATCTTGAGAAAGTTGGTAGATAAGGATGGGAAAGACAGGGATCGCATGATCCAATGGGTCCTATTTGCAGTAAGAAAGACACCTCAGGCGTCCACCGGACTCTCTCCTTTTGAACTACTTAATGGTAGAGAACCAAGAGATGTCCTAGACATGCTCCGGGAGACCTGGGAAGAGAGAGAAGAGGCATCTATTTCCCTCTCACAAACAGATACCCGACTGCGAGAGCATATGAAACTCGTTCAAAGTCTAGTCTAAACTCACATGGAAAAAGCCCAACAAAGGTCCACCTACGACAAAAAGGTAAACTAAAGATCCTTTTCAGTAGGACAAAAGGTAGTAGTCCTCTTACCTACCTCTGAAAATAAGTGTGTCTCAAAGTGGTATGAGCCATATGAGGTACTAGGGTAAACATGGACCTGTGCCTATAAAGTAGCCCAACCTGATAGGAAGCAAAAGACCCACATTTACCACGTAAATCTCTTAAAGGAGTGGAAAGAAAATCCTTCTGCGGCCACTGCCTCATTACTGCCTTATTTGGTACGTAAATAATTTTGAGCTGATTCCCCAAGAGCTATCTAAACAAAAACAAGAAGACTTAAACGCTCTGGTCACGGCATTTCCTGATGTAGTCTGCGAGAAACCAGGGAGAGTAGACTGCACCTACCATTGAATCAGAACTCACAAGAGAAAAGTGGTCCATTTGAAACCATATAGATTCCCGGAAGTCCAAAGACAGAAGGAGGTTGAGGAAGTGAAAGAAATGTTGATGGCAAACATTATCGAACCCTCTTCAAGCTCATGGTCCTCCCCTATTGTGTTAGTCACTAAACCTGATTCCTAGAGGTTTTGCTTAGACTTCCAGCAAGTCAACGCCATCTCAGACTTCGATGCCTATCGTAACCTTGGAAATGCCACATTCCTATAACCCTAGACTTAACGAAGGGGTGTGGGCAGGTCCCAGTACAAGGACATGATAAGGAAAATACAGCCTTCTCGACTCCCCTGGGACTATTGCAGTTCAAAGTCCTCGCTTTTGGCCCACACAGGGCCCGCCACTTTCCAAAGGCTTATGAGGATATTACAGCTCTACTCCGATTTCTGTCAGGGTTATATTGATGACATAGGGCCACATTACGAGTTTGGAGGTAGCCATGGTGCTATTAGCGCCATGGCTGCCTCCAAACCCGTGTCCGGGTAGTCGGAATGGGGATTTACCGGGTCATTCCAACCTTGGAGGACCTGGTAAGTCCCCATTCTGAAAACCATTCCCCATTCCCATTCGAGCCCCCATAGGGCTCAATGGGAATGGGGAAGGAGCTAATAACGGGCCCGCAAATAGCGAGCCCGTTATTAGCTCCATGGTCCCTTAGCGGCTCCCGCTAAGGGCGGCTGGTAAAACCAGCCGGCCTTAGTGGGACCCGCTAAGGGACCTCAGAATGCGGCGGTAGGGGGTTAACGGCACCGGCATCCTTACTGGTGCCGTTAACCCCCTACCGCGATACTCGTAATGAGGCCCATAGTCATTTATAGTAAGACTTGAGAAGACCATCATTTCCATCTCTTTACTATTATGGGAGCCCTCAGAGAACTTCCAATCCATCCAAATGTGAGCTGGCTCAATCAGCCGTGAAATACCTCGGCTTCATTGTAGGGAATGGCAGTGTTCAGCCTCAACGAGAAAAAGTGAAAGACGTCCTGGATACCCCACGCCTTAGTCCAGTGGTCTTCAAACTTTTTTTGCCTGGGCCCTCCTTGAGCTAAACTTGTGCAGGCCTGCCCCCCCCCAATGCCAAATGGACTGGGCCTCATTCCGACTAGGGGGCAAAGGGATACCGGGCACCGTTAAGGACATCAGTGCCGATAAACCCTTTGCGCCCTACTACGAGGTCCCTTTGCGACCCCGTCCTTAACGCCTGCTTTTACCAGGCGTTATGGACGGGATCTGCTAAGGGACTTCACAGCTAATAACGGTACCGTAATTTATGGTACCGTTATTAGCACCCTCCCCATTCCCACTGAGCCCTATGGGGGCTCAAATGGGAATGGGGATTGACATTTTCAATGGGGACTTACCAGTCCCACAAAGGTCGGACTAGACCGGTAAGTCCCCATTGAACGAGGGCGGACACGGTACCGGTAATGGTGCTTGTCATGGCGCTAGCACCAACCTCGCGATGAGGCCCAGTATGTACAAATGGTTATGAACTATTGTGCGCTGTCACTGCACCCTACTCCCAGTATAGTCCGTGGGCTCCCCCACCTGCTCCCATCACAGTCGCTGGGCTCCCATGTCCCACTCATACCCAGTCCTGGGCTTTCCCCATCCCATCACAGACCCTGGGCTCTCCCCACCCTGCTCCCACCACTATCGCAGGGCTCCCACCCATCCTGCTCCCACCACAGTCCGTGGGCTCCCCCCACCCAGTTCCCAGCACAGTCTGAGGGCCAGTGGGAGCTGGTGCATTTTTTAAGTGGAGGGGCATAAATATTGCCCACAAAAATGCCATACCAACCGAGCGCAGCAAGGTAGCCCGAACCAATCAATGGGGGTTCGTGGGGGGTTTTCCGCCCATTAATTCTTTCTAAATAATGGTTTAAAATGTTGCATTTTAGAGCATACTTTAAAAAAATGTGTAAAAGAAAAACAGTTTCCAATTGGCACTGGGGGGCCAAGAGGGAAAGCATGGTATTTTTGACTGGACATCTATTAAAGATATCCAGTAAAATAAATACCATCCCTGTCCCCTGGGCTCCACAGCGCCTTAGAACGAGAGCTGATTTTGGCAGATGGTATGGGGATTGTGCAACAAAGGTATTTTTAAAATGACTTTGTTGTACAACCATCCTTCCTCCCTCTACCCCCACTCGCCAAAATCAGCTCAACGGACCAAAACAAACACACACACATTCACACAGCAATCACTCTATCATTTATACGGGCACCCATCACTATACAACCACATATTTAAATAAAAAATTAATGAACATAAACGTACCTTCTGCAGGGGCCTACGCGTGGGTATTGAAAGGCCCCGCTCCAGGTTGCTCTGTCCATATGTGCGAGGAGGCGCAGGAGCTCCCCCTCGCACATACAGGCATGCAGTGCCCCAGCCAGCATTTCCAATGAGCTATGCAAGACTGGAATAGCAAAACGCCCCCAGCGTTACATGGCTCAGTGAGCATGTGCGGCTGGGGAACTGAAATGTCAAAGGGAAACAGTGTTTCTCTTTGACAGTTCAGCAAGACCAGGAGCACTCCCTCAGCTGGAAAGAGCAGCTGAGGGAGGGCTCAGTGTTTCACTGGGCTGACTCCTCAGCTCCTCCATAATGGGTGAGGGGGCCACTGGGTGGACACCCCCTCACCCATTATGGATGAGTCGCCAGGCTCGGACTGGCCTATCGGGCAATAGGGCAATGCCCGTACCAAAAATGCAAAATGCTAGTGTAGGCCAGTCAAAATGGGCCACTTTTTTGGCCAATGTGGGCCAGTTTGATGAGTTACTTCACTATGCAGCTAGTAGTTTTGACCATTGTTGCTGAATAAATATTCTTTAAATATCACAAGTCGCTTACATCTTAACAAAAGACACCCCCTTGGGTACTATTCAAACAGTCTGTGACTAAAGGAATGAATACGCATTTGCAACTGCGGGCAACTTTTCCATTGGTGCTTGAGACAGTTTTATGGTCCAGTCTGTCCATGCGAGCCGGCCCAGCCCATTTCCTCCAATCTAAAAAAAAGTTTGAAGACCTCAGAGTATTCTTAGAATTAATTGTTTTTTACCATAGGTTTATTCCTAATTTCTCTGACAGAACAGCTAGGTTGACAGATAAAATAAAGAACGCTGAACCCCAGAAGATTCATTGGACTAATGAGGACGATATATGTTACAACAACTTAAAACAAACCTCTTGACAGAACCAGATCCTAAAGGTGGTAGACATTTCGAAAGAGTTTGTGTTACATCTCACAGGGTTAGGAGCAGTTTTGTCACAAATGTTTGATGGATTAGAACACCCTATCCTATTCACTAGTCGAAAACTCTTCCCATGTGAAAACAATTACTGTGTTGGAATTTGAGGGCCTTGCCATCAAATGGGCCATCTCCTAGGATGGAAGTTCACACTTGTGACAGTATGGATAAGCCAACGAAAGGACTCTAACCCTCGAGTCTTGCAATGGTTCTTAGACCTGCAACCCGACTGTTTTACTGTGGAGCACCAAAAAGGTAGAGACCAGGGGAACGTCGATTTCCTTTCTCGGTTTCCCTGTGAAACTGATGCGGCTACATCGCATAGGGGAAGGATATGTGAGCAGCCAGAAGGTGTCTCACCCACTTGTCCCCATGGATCTCTCTCTCAGGTGGCCAGGGCACGGCCATCGTCTTTGGATCCAGACCCTGGGTCTGGACCAGTGCGGGAGGATCACCTGAGTGAGGGGTCCTCCGGCAGTGGGAGTGTGACACCGGATGGCGAGATGCAGTATCCTTCACTTTCCTGCAACACCTTTACCTCATATTATCAATTAGGATACGAAGGAACTCCCCACACCCCTCTTTTCCTGCACAAACACTTTCACATGGACAGCCTGTTCTGGGAGAAAACAGACTAACACCCGAGCAGTATACCCGATGTGTCCCAATACAATGGTCAGGCATGGTCAGGCAATTACTGACCATCACTCACACCTGACTTGCATTAAGCTTCCCCACACAGATAAAAGGCAGAGCATGAAAGCACACTCTGAGCGAGGCAAAGCACACAAGGCAACAGTTGTTTCGAGGCAGAAGCTGAACGAGAGAAGAAAGACGGCAAAGCAGGAGGGGATTGCAAGGAGGGAAATTCCCATGAGCTTTCGGACAAGAAACCGTTACTTTCAAGAGCACGCAAGATTTGATAGCATAAGACCAGGAAACTAGGCCGAAGAATCCTGTATTGTGTGTCGGAAATAGCTGGGCCCTTAAGCGTCACTAATCAAGGTGTGGAGAAGCAGCAGCCACTGTGGTACCGTCCTGGGCTTCAAGAACAAAGCAGCGTCAGTGAAATCCACATGAATTTGAACCCATGCTTGCCTCTGAGGGGTCAAGGTTGGACCTGACCTCTTCCGAGGATATGGCTAATTCTATTCTTGCATAGTATTGAATCGGTGGCTGATACGCTTGCACCGTTAACGAGGAAATTATACAAACAGAACATTAAACAAAACTCATGGTTCTCCCAAGAGCTAAAATCCCTCAAGAGTACCACCTTGAAACTCTTTTACATATGGAAAGCTAATCTAACTGGGCCTACATTAGCTGCATATAGGATGGCAGCTAGATCATATAAAGCAGCCATTTTGGAAGCAGCTAAAAATAACTTTTTTAATAACAGGATCAGGAACGGCCAGTCTGAGACTAGGGAGTTATTTAAAATTTTGAAAGAAAATGAGACAACTAAAACGGCGGAATCTGAACCACTGGTTAAGGACAAGATATGGTGCTCAGGAATTCAGCAGGCTATGCATGCGAAACTGAGCAGGATTCGGGCAGAGATTGACCTGAAACAATCTACTCTATCTGGTGCCGACAATCCGAGTGTAGACTGGGTCTTTGAGAGATGCCCTTCTATTCCCACCTTTAATTTTAATACCATTTCAATTGAGGAACTGGAATTGATCATAAATCTATTAAAGGCCACTAAAGCAAGAATGATATGTCAGCGACCATGATCATCAAAACCTGCTCTCCTACTATACTGGCATCTATTTGCACATTTCTTAATATTTCCCCGGAAACAGGAATTGTCCCGCAAATTCTAAAAAAGGCTTGGGTTACAACAATTGTGAAAAAAACAGGTCTGGCTACTGATACCCCTAGCAATTTTAGGCCTATTACGAACACGCTGTTCCTCTTAAAAATGTTGGATCAGGTGGCTTGCCGACAGATTTCGAAGCATGTGAAGGAACACCCCATTCTTAATGACCTCCAATCAGGCTTTAGGGACAGATTTGGCACAGTGTCAGCCCTTCTAGAACTCTACATTACTTCACCGTATAAATAATGGGGAGGCCTCCCTTTTAATGCTGTTGGACCTGACAGCAGCATTCGTCCTGGTGGATCATCACATCTTAGCCACCAGGTTGGGTACGCTGGCAAACTTTTCCCCCCGAGGCGACTCAGTGGATGATGTCTTTCCTTAGTAACCGTGCGAGCTGTGTATTCGGCCCAGAGGTCAAGGCTGATCCCACTATTGTCAGCTTTGGGGTGCCTCGGGGCTCTTGCACCTCGCACTGTCTATATAACCTCTTCAATATCCAATTTTTTGCGATGTTAGCACATGAGGGGGTTATATTTACGAACTATGTGGATGATACTCAGTGTATCATCCCTCTCTCTGGGAGCCATGATCTTGATGAAATTTTGATTAACAAAACTTACCAGCTTATTGAGTCATGGATGGTACACAACAAATTAGCCCTGAATAGAGGGAAGTGGGAGCTTCTAGTTGTTGGCTCACTTAATATGCTACGGAAAATGGAACAGCATATGAATGCTTCCATTTGGGAGATGTAGAAATCTGTCCTCTTAAGAAAATAAAGACGTTGGGGGTGGTGATAGACCAAAGTCTTACCATGAAGCCTCACGTCTCCAACATTGTCTCATCCTCTGCCTACTATATTAGACTTTTGGCTCAGTTTAGGCCATTGATCTCAGAGACTAATGCAGAGGCGATTGCAAGGGCAATAATAGGAGCCAAAATCGATTACTGCTCTAGTCTTCTGATCGGTATTAATAAGGTTACCTGTAAGAAATTGCAGGTAATCCAAAATGGAGCAGTAAGGGTGGTTTTAGGACTCTCTCGCAGAAAGCATATAACCACTGCAAGACGCTCACTTCACTGGCTCCCAGTGGAATCCAGAATTTGGTTCAGAGTCCTTGTTATAATCCAAAAGTGCTGGCAGTGTAAGATGGCGGCCTATCTGCAAACCCTACTCAATCAAAAAAGCCATGGCAGAGTGCTAAGGTCAAATAATCAGGATGTCTTATTGAATGCTAGATGCAGAACTGAGAAGGCCCTAAAGGGAGCATTCTATGCGATCGCTCCCAAGCTGTGGAACGATCTGCCCAGTGATGTGAGAAGCATTGAGTCTACAGACATGTTCAGAAAGAGGCTTAAGACTCTATTGTTTGTTTAGATCCCATTCTTGGACTTTGATCACGGCACTGCTCCCTTCCATTCCCCTCTCTGAATTAGCACCTTTATGTGTTTTTGTTGTGAGTCAATCTGCGCCCTAAAGCCCATGGGTCTATGTGAGCGTGCTACAAATTAATAAAAGAAAAGTAAAGTAAAGTAAAGTAAAGTAAAAGCCGGTGAGGTGGGGTGACCGATACAAGGCCGGTAAGTGTTGAAGCCAAGGTTGCAAGCAGCAACATTGTTTGGCGAGTGATACAATGAACATTGTTAAATTGCGTGTGATAAAAGAAGAAAGTAAAGTTGAACTGCTGATGAGTGTATTTAGAAGTAAGGATTGGCAATAGGTTTATTAGTATAGGCGCTTTTATTTTTACCAGACTCTACTAGGACTTTATTCTTTATTATTTCATGGTTGTAGCTTGCTCCCATCTTTAGATTTAGGATTAGATGGGCGTTTTTAAAACCCAATTGAAGTTCAATAAACACCCTTGAACTGTGATCACTTGTCCATGTGGGGAAGTGTAATGGAAGTCAGGTGTGTGTGATGGTCACTAATTGCCTGACCATCGTGTTGGGACATGTCAGGTATACAGCTCGGGGGTTAGTCTGTTTTCTCTCATAGCGGCTGTCTGTGAGAAAGTGTTTGTCTGGTTTCTCACATGCTCTTCACCTATGTGATGTAGCCGCATCTGCTTCACAGGGAAACCGAGAAAGAAAATTGGCGTTCCCCTGGCCTATACGTTTTCGGTGCTCCACAGTGAAACAGTAGGATTGCAGGTCTAGGAACCATCACACTAATGAAGAATGATCTGTGACGAGTGTGAACCTCCTTCCTAGGCGATAGTATGTTAGATGGGAGATGGCCCATTTGATGGCAAGGGCCTCTAATTCTAACACAGTTGCTTATTTCACGTGGGAAGAGTTTTCAACTAGTGAATAGGATAGGGTCTTCCCACGTCTTACTATAAATGACTGTCATCAATATAAGTCTCACAGAAATCGGGTTAGGGCTGTAATAGCCTGTACATAAACCGTTGGAAAGTGGCGGTGGCCCAGTGTAGGCCAAAAGGGAGGACTTTGAACTGGAATAGTCTAGGGTTGATAAAAAGGTGGCATTTCCAAGTTTATCAATCAGTTCGTGAATGTGTAGCATGGGATAGGCATTGAAATCGGAGATGGCGTTGACCTGTCGGAAGTCTATACAAAACCTCCAGGAATTATCAGGTTTTGTGACCAGTACAATAGGGAAGGACCATTGGCTTGAAGAAGGTTCAATAATATTTGCCCTATACATTTTGTTCACTTCCTCAACCACTATCTGTCTACAGGCTTCCGGGAGTCTATATGGTCTCAAATGGACCACTTTTCCTTTTGGAGTTCTGATATAATAAGTGCCCTGCATGCTCCCTGGTTTCTCCCAGGATACATCGGGAATGTTGTGACAAAATCTTTTAAGTCTTCTTGTTGTTGACTAGATAGCTCTGGTAGAATTAATTAAAAATTATCTATTTCCCTTGGTACCAAACAAGACAGCATCGTGGCAGTGGCTGCGGAAGGATTTTCTTTCCACTCTTTTAAGAGATTTACAGGGTAGAGGTGGGTCTTTTGTTTCCTGTCAGGTTGGGCTATTTAATAGGTACAGGTCCCTGTTTGCTCTAATACTTCATATGGCCCATGCCATTTTTGACAAGTTTATTTTCAGAGGTAGTTAAGAGGACTAATTACCTTTGTCCTACTGAAAAAGACTTACGTTTCCCTTTCTGTCATAGGCGGGCTTTTGTTGTGCTTGGGCTTTTTCCATGTGAGTAAAGACTAGATTCGGAACAAGTTTCATATGCTCTCGCAATCGGGTAGCTGTTTGTGAGAGGGGAATATGTGCCTCTTCTCTTTTTTCCGAGGTCTCTCAGAGCATGTCTAGGACATATCTTGGTTCTCTACCATAAAGTAGATCAAAAGGAGAGAATCCAATGGACGCCTCAGGGGTCTTTTTTACTGCAAATGGAGCCCAGGAAATCATGCAATCCCAGTCCTTCCCATTCTTGTCTACCAACTTCCTTAGGATCATCTTAAGTGTTTTGTTAAATCTTTTTACCAATCCATTCGTTTGGGGGTGGTAAACTGAGGTTCTAAAGATGGCAATATGGCAATACCTTGACTTGACCCAGGCGTTTGCTTATAAAATTGGATCCCTGATAGGTTAGAATTTCCTCAGGAAAACCAACCCTTGACAAATATGGCAATAGATGTTTTAAAATCTGTTGTGTTGTATTGTGTTGTTACACATGGGGCATGCCTCTGGGTATCGGGTAGTATAATCAACGATTACGAGGACATATTTGTTACCCAGTCTATTGATTTCCAACGGTCCAATGGTATCCATCCCAATCCGGGAGAAGAGGACTTCTATTATTGGTAAAGGGTTCAGAGGAGCAGGCAAGGGAATATGCGTACTGGCTTTCTGACTTATTTCACATGTCTGAATGAAGTTCTTTATATCAGCATTGATACCTGGGCAGTAACACTTCCCACTGTTGTGCACCTGGATCTTATTTTGTCCTAAGTGTCCCCCTATCAAATGAGAATGTGCAGTCTCTAGCACGATCTTCAGATGGGTTTTGGGAATTTCTGCGTTTTAGTTGGGCCTTCTGTGGCGGTTACCTTTCTGTACAGACATCCTTGTCTTAGGAAGAAAAAAGGACTTCCCTTCTCTAATCCTTGCCCTTCAGGAATCTGCAAGAAAGCCTCTGTGAGTGCCGGGTCATTTTGCTGGGCAAAGGCTAAGTAGGGAAGGATGGTAGGTTCTTCTTCCCTTTTTGCCTCTGTGGTAGATGGTTCATCAGCTTCCCGAAAGCCTAAGGTACCTCTCGCAGTTTCCTCTGGTTCACTCTCTATAAAACAAGGATATAGAGCCCTTTCAAGAATTCTGTGTGCAATTTTGTCCCCATGATGTACATCAAATGGAATTTCGCCATGGTTCTTTAGGAGAAACTTTATGTCTCCCCGGATGTCAGGATCTACGACGCCCGCTAGGACATCTAGTCCGAACTGCCAGGTCCGATTTTGGAGCCAATCTTATATAACACCCAGGAGGGGGTATTAAGACTAAGTCTGTGGGAATCATTCCTCTTTTCTCTGGAGGGATAGCTTCTCTGCTGCTACAGATATCAAAGTCTTTGTATTCTTTCAGGCCAATAGAGGGATCTGAGGCTCTATGACTAAGCTTCTGGAATTTTAAGGTTCCCCAATTTGTCTCAATAGAGTCACCTCCCACTTCTGACACCACATTTAAGGCAGGCATGGTATCAAACAGTAAGACAGACACAAGTGATCACAGTTCAAGGGTGTTTATTGAACTTCAATTGGGTTGAAAAAATGCCTATCTAATCCTAAATCTAAATATGGGAGCAAGCTACGACCATCAAATAATAATAACGCAATGCTAGACGAATTTGTCAAAATAAAAGGGTCTATACTAATAAACCTATTGCCAATCCTTACTTCTAAATACAAATAGTGTGTGAAACAATATTATGCAAAAGAAAAGTGTTACAAGAAATTATATGTCAGGATATTCAAGCCTTTGGCTTCCCTTCCCCATGTTTTCAGCACGGGATAAGGCGGCACACTCGAGCTTGGCACACTCTCTGGCTTCTCTAGCACGATGATGCATTTTAAAGCTTCCAAATCTGTGCCTTCTGTGCCAAAGTCTCTTTCCCATTCAAAGTCACTTATTTCAGAGGGTCAGATGCAACATAACAAAACATTTAAGTTCCTTCTCAGGATTTTCATTTATTCAACTTCTCAGGTGATTTACTGTTCACCCCGGGTCTCACTCTGCTGGGCGGACACCCATTTTAACACAAAAGCTTCAATTGGTCTCTCTATGCCGGGCTTGGACCAAATTCATATACTTTTCCAAACTTTCTCTACTTCATCAATATCGAAGACTTTTGACTGTGTGTAGGATTTTGCTTGATCCGTAGCAGGACCACTTCGATTTACACTTATTCTTTCTTTTCAAATTGGTCTCCTTCTGCCGGGCTTGAAGCAAATGTATTTACTTATGTCGCATCTCAGCTCGGTACATTACATAGACCTTCGATTGAGCACACATATGGTGCCGGACCACTCTGTCAAAAGTATTGTAGCTTGCTTTAAAGTTCAATCACTCATCAGCAGTTCAACTTCGCTTGCGTCTCTTATCACATGTGTTTTAACAATGTTCGTTCCAGGGCTTGCCATACATTGTTGCTGCTTGCAAACTTGGCTTCAACACAGACCAATCTTGTATCAGTCTCCCCAACTCACCTGCTGTGTTGATTTCACTGAAGCTGGTTTGTTCTTGGAGCCAAGGACGGTACCAAGGCGGCTGGTGATTCTCACTGCCTTGATTATTGACGCTGGAGTGCCCTGGGTATTTCCGACACACAGTGCAGGATTCTTCAGACTGGTTCCCTGGTCTTATGCTTTCTTTTCTCGAGGTCTCTGGAAAGTAACGGTTCCTTGTCGAAAAGGTCAAGGGATATTCCCTCCTTGCAATCTCCTTCGGTTTTGCCGTCTTTTTTTCTCTTGCTCAGCTACAGTCTCGAAACTACTCTTTCCCCGTGTGCTTTGCCTCGCTCAGAGTGTACTCTCATGGTAGGCCTTTTATTTGTGTGGGGAAGTGTAATGGAAGTCAGATGTATGTGATGGTCAGTAATTGCCTGACCATTGTAATTGGACATGTCAGTTATACTGCTCGGGTGTTAGTCTGTTTTCTCTCATAGCGGGCTTTCCGTGAGAATGTTTTTGTGTTGTAAGGGGGGGAGGGTCGCAGGGGTAGAGTTTCTAAATATCCTACCTCGTAGGATGGGGTAAAGGTGTTACAAGGAAGGGGATACCACATCTCACCATCTGTGTCCCACTGCCAAAGACCCCTCACCCAGGTGATCCTCCCGCACTGGTCTGCCCCCAGGAACTGGATCCAACAGTGATGGCTGTGTCCTGACCACCTGGATGACAGATCCCCAGGGACTAGTGGGTGAGACACCTTCTGGTTTCTCACACAGCTAACCACCGACTTCTCAACCCCAGAAAAAACTGAAATCATGATCTGCAGGAAGACTGCCCTATTTCCCCCAATCCACCCCATGGCTCTCCTCCCAAGGCCCTCCATCCCCACATCTCCGACACATTAAAGAACCTTGGATGCACCATGGATGCAGATCTGACCCTATCACATCAACTCTTTATCGAAAACATGCTATCTTCACCTAAGCATTCCGATGCATCTTTACCTTCCTCACCTACCCTCACAGAGAGGCTGCAATCACGACCATCATCCAGTTTGGCCTCAACTATGCCAATTCCCTATATCTGGGTGCCCCTCCATCTCAATTCAGAAAATTAGTTCAAAACACTGAAGCCAGGCTCCTCCTGGCCCTAGGCCCCAGAGAGCACATCACACCCGGCCTTTGTGTCCATCACTGGCTCAGTGTAGGACGACGGTTCACCTTCAAGGCTATGTGCATCACCCACTGTGCCCTGCACAACACAGGCCCAGCTCTCCTCTTGGTCATCTCTTCTGTCAAATTGACCTGAATATGGGGATCCTCCTCTGTGCAAGCACACACAATATGGAACTCTATCCCTTTTAGCATCCGCCGCATAGAAGATCACCTCATCTTCCGGAAGGCACTGAAGACCTGGCTCTTCCCACCTGCATCTTGAATTACCTAATCCGCCTCTCGGGTGAACTGCACCCCCAGACAGGTAGGCAGGGGGATCGATGAGTCACACAAGGAGAGTCCAAGAAAGTATCGAGCACAGACAGAAAGGATTCCCGTAGACCCGCTTGAAAGGACCTGCACCGGCAAAAAAACAAGAAATTAGCCATGATGGAAGACAGCCGTATCCCTCCCTAGGCACAGACACTCACCCGCACACATCTGCAATCACCCGCTACTTGATCTCACATCACCTCTGCCACTAGAATGCAGCTAAGTCCCACAGTAAATATTCGGTCTAGCTGAACACAAACTCAGTCTCCCTGACTCGCATACTTTCCCTACAGCATTCACAGCACCCAACCACAAGCCAGTTTTACATGGGTCGCTAGCAGAGACTTAGCCACCCCACCCCCCTTTGTACTGGCTAAAATGCGCATACACATTCTAAATTCCTCTGACCAATCTCTCATACCTCGGTCTTTGGTCCTGCAAGGGCATTCACCTACAGCACTTTGAGGCCATACCAATGGCACTAAGCGCTATATAAATGCCATATTACATTACAAAAAGTATCTAACCCTCCAAGGATTAACACTAAACAGTGCATTAATAGACTATGGGCTTCATTATGACCCTGGCGTTAACCATGGCGCTATTAGCGCCATGGTTGATGCCGGTATTTTACCAACTCCACCATGGTGAGTGGCGGAATTACCGCCCCATTCCAAGGTTGGTGGGGCGGTATTTCCCCATTCACCATTGGCCTTTCCCCATTCCCATTTTTGCCCCCATAGGGCTCAATGGGAATGGGGAAGGCGGTAATTACGGTACCGCAAACTGCGGTACCGTAATTACCTTCAAAGTCCCTTTGCGGGTTCCTTCCTTAACGGCTGGTAAAACCAGCCGTTAAGGTGGGGACCCGCAAAGGGACCTCGTAATTAGGCGGTAAGGGTTTAACGGCCTGACACCTTTTACGGCGCTGTTAACCCCTTACCGCCTGGGTCGTAATAAGGCCCTATGTTAGCGTTTAACGGCATGCAACCATAATTGGATTATACTATTCCTCAAAATGTTTTCGGGGCACAAGATGCAACTCTTTAGAAATAATTCTCCTACACCACGCATTGTTGGCATATACAATATCAAATACAGGGAGACCTATGTTTTACCAATACCATTTATAAACATAAATTGAGATCATGTTAAGTCCTTTGTCAGCGCTTCTGAAGTGAAACATTAGTTCTGCTTCTTTTTCATGCAAAATCCTTGCTAGTTCTCCTCTTGCGATACTTTTATTTTACACTGGTTCAACAACCACAATCAAAAGGACCACAAGATAAACACCAACAACCAAACCGGAAACATAAAGAAAATATCAGCAAACCACCAAATTGTGAGGGCCTACAATCCCTGGTTCAACAACCACAATAACGCAAACCCCCTAAACTAATAGATTCCAAAGAACCACAATCTGCCACGACACAGAATGGGACGATGCGAGAGAAAATTGGAAGAAAGAATAAATCAAATGGAACTGCACCATAGCACCCGCCAATAAACAGACACACCAACGGAACACGCACACACGAGCATGACAAAAAACAGAACAAACTCCAAGAGAAGGGAAACATCTTTATACTCCTTTGGTGAGAGAGCCACACCGAGAAGCGACCCCAGCAGACTAAACCACAAGTGACACATCTCGCATGAACACTCATTCTTCCAAGGCAGCCAGTGACCAGAATCAACCCCAACGTGAAAGAAGAAAGCAAACCAAATTCACAGACTTCATCATAGGACCAAGCTTTTCCAACAAAGGGAGGTGTGTGAGGACCGAACACGTGAGATCTCGCGGAGGTGAGATCTCGCAAGACCACACACGGGAAGCGTGCAATGAGACAGAAACGGCCGAGACGGGGAGCGAGGGACCAGGAGGACTCCTCCTTGGAAGCTGGGAATCAGCTTCTGAACTGCAGCCTGCAGTACAAGCAGGTTCCTCTACTTGCAGAGTGTAATTCCATGGCTGAGAATAAGTCTTGTGGGAGCTCTAGCAAGTAAAGATTGTAAATAGCATTGACTGCATTACCAGTGCAGTGACACCAACTGCACTGCTACAATAGGACTGAACTTTCAGTGCTGGGCACAGCAAGAGTGGACTACAGCATTGTGCTAGTCGAGCGCAATGTGGGAAATGTAGTGTGAGAGAGAGTAGCAGTGGCAAGGCGCGGGCAGCGCAGTGTCCAGTGCACACCCCTAAATTGTTGTGGAGCGCAGGCATGCGACTTACAGTTTTTAAAGAAATATACAACATGCAAACAGAATGTGATTGCAACCTAAACCAATTGTGCCATTTCCTCAGAGAGATGTAAAAGGCTTTTGATGAGGATTGACTCCGAACCCGGGAGAGCTAGCATTCAAGGCAGGGCCGACAGCTGGGGGCCTCTCTATAAAGACAGTGTTTGCCACTAAGTTTTTTTACAAGACTGGCAGAGTCAGGGGCCTCTTTTACAGTTGTTTTCAGTAGGACAGGAGGCCCCAAACCAACTGGGCAGACTATCATTACTGGTAGTCCAAAAATGCAGCTACATTGATCCTATCTAGGGGAGGAGGAGTATAGAATAGAACCTGGAGAAGAACGGCAAGGCAGAAACAAGAGACCTCACATCGGTTTCAGTTGCAGAATTCCCTGCCTACGTGGGGCCGGGGGTTGAAATGTGCTTTGGGCTGCAAATTGGGAAACGTTATCCGTGGATGCTTGGGTCAGGAACCTGGAGTTCTTTGCAGACACAAGCGCCAGAGAGGATGAGGTTTGCTCAGGAAGAGGAGTGTCTACTAAACGAGGAAGTGACAAGCTTGGCGCAGAAAGGGATGATGATGCCAGCAGACAAGCATCCCAATTAGTTCTTGAGCAACCTCTTTCTCGTAGAGTGAAAAGGAAAGGTATGACCAGTGATCAGTTTACGGCTCGTCAACAATTGTATGTCTACATGCCCTTCAAAATGGAAGTCGTGCATATGATCTGGGACATCCTCCTCTAGAGTGACTGGATGGTCGGACTGGGTCAGAGAGACACTTGTCCATTCCGATCTTCGAGCCGCACAAGCGATTTTATGCAATTCGAGTGGAGAGGCCAATGCTGGGATTTTGAAATCCTTCCCTTTGGCTTTTATCTGCCCCCTGGTGCTTCACGAAAGTAAAGAAGCCTGTAGCAGTAGTCTTCAGGGAGTGGGGAGTGTGCATGATAAAATCTACGTGATCCTCATGTCTCAGGGCAAGGAGGGGGTTCTGCTCAGGTGTACATTGCTGTGAACCTACTGCTGGATCTGGGCTTTTTGGTGAATTGGGAGTAGTCTGAGGCGACACCAGTTTAGGTAATAGATTTTCTCGGCTTCCAGATAGATTCTGTCAGAGCCATGCTCAAGCTCCTGCCAGAGAAGGTGAGAGCCATTAGGACGGAAATCTAGGCCCTTTTGCAGAAGGAATGTTTTTCACTCGGGGAGCTAGCCAGAATTATAGGCCTGCTATCGTCATCCATTCAGGCTATATTTCCCGGTGCGCTTCACTACAGGGCCCCACAGAGATTGAAGAACAGGCTCCTCTGCAAGGGGATGTCATACTTACAAAAAGTCTCCCTCTCATCGGAAGCCAAAGTAGAACTGCAGTGGTGGCTTGCCCACATGGAAGCCTGGAACGGCGGGGCCATTTTTGGGGCAACCGCAGACTTGATTATCGAGTCGGATGCCAGCAGGTCAGGCTGGGGAGGTTTATGCAGAAACTTGTCCATGGGCAGCAACTCTGCATGCATATCAACTGCTTACAGCTCCTGGTGGGTTCTTTCGCCATTCGCTCATTAGCCAAGGACAGAGTGAACTGCTGCATCCTTCTGAGGATGGACAATGGGCTTCATTCCGAGTCTGGCGGGGGTTGCTGCCGGACTTGGAATAATTTACAGGCGCTTGACCTCCCGGTGCCACCGGCTCATTGCGAGTCTGGCGGCCGGGAAGTCAGGCCCCAGTATTTTTGTTAATACCCATTCCACTCTATGGGAGTGGGGACACGGGAGCACCAACATCGTTAGCAGCGGTACCGGTGCTCCCGTGAAGAGTCTGCCTACCACAACCGCAGGTTCAGAACAGTCGGGCACAGCGGACACGGCAGGCAGACTCGTAGTTTGCCGGTCTGGAAAAAAGGGTGCCGGTGAGCTTACTGGCACCCTTGTTTCCGAACCGGCAAATGTATAATGAGGCCCAATGTGTTGGTGGTCCGATACATCAACCACCTAGGTGGAACATGGTCCAAGCTATTAGCCGATCTGATGAAATATTTCTGGCATTGCTGCCTTTAGAGGCAGATTACAGAAGCTGCATAGTACTTTCCTGGCATGTCCAATGAAGAGGCAGATTGGAATTCCAGAAATCTCATGGTCCGCAGAAGTTAGAAACTGAACGTGGAGATTTTTCAGAAAATTGCTAACCTTATCAGAGATAGCTGTGCCCCCTGCACTCTTAATCATTACAGAACGGCATGGAAGGCCTGGAGAAGCTGGTGTTTGGAAGGGGGAAGCAATCCTGTTTCAGCCTCGCTAGCTATTAGTAGAGCACAGAAGTGCGTACAGGACAATCACTGCTTACCCCAGTTATTTCAGCGGGGCACATGCAAGTGGACGGAACGCCTATAGGAGAACATTCCTTAGTCTACAGGCTATTTAGAGGAGTTAGGATGATGGTCCTTTCTGGACCAAAATATTCGTCTTTGTGGGACGTGAATATGGTTCTGAATCTTTTACTAGGCTGGCCAGATAATGAGAGCCTATCAAGAATGGCATTTTTGGGTAAGCTGATTACCCTGCTCTGCTTGATATCCGGCAAGGGGTATTGGACGCATAAGCCCTGGACCTGGGCAGAAGATCATAATCCCCAGATCAGGTTATTTTCCTAATTTCTAGGAGAACGAAGTGTCGCTCTAGGTCAATCACATATCCCAGCTTTCCTAAACTGTGCATGGCGACATGTTTTACGGCTAATGAGGAAGCTACCACTGAGTTTAGAAGGGATGTAGGGGGTTCTGCTGGCTTTTGACACAAGCGGGAATCGACATGTCACTCTTCAGAGCACATTCAGCTTTAGAAACAATGGTATTGAATGCCTTCCAAGTGGGAGCAAGTCTTGAGGACATTATGAAACCAGTCGACTGGTCCGGGGAGTACACATTCAGCGACTTCTGTCTAAGACCAATCGAGCAGCTGGCGTAGTTGGTGGTAAGTAAGCTTTGAACAAGCATAATGTTTGCCTCCGGTCTTGACATAGAATGAAGATTTTCAAGATAAACTTGTAGAAAAGTCTTTATTTTCTTAAAGATACAGAGGCGAGCATTATCCTACCCTTTTTCGGTGGACTCAGCCTGGAGGGCCACGCAAGATAGCATATAAGATTGGTAGCACGAAATGATGCAGTTGTTACTACGTATACGATTTGTCTGTTTGTGCTATTTGTCAATTGCTGTGAAAATAGTGGTGGTTCTCATGAATTCCCGAATGTACAGAGATGTAAAATTCTTCATACAAACACTACATGATCCTCCCTGATAGTTTGCGGTTTATTCTCTCGTAGGAGTCGAGGTAAAGCCCTCATGAAAGAGGCTCTCCAGGGCAACAATGCCAGAAGGGAAGAAGATGTGAATTATTTTCCATCGCCCTGATCAGCAATGCTAGAATACGCAGAAAGAGGGCGAAGGAATGGAGGTCACACAATTTCAGGACTGAAAAGGATACTCTGATTGGAGTTTAAAGTCACAACTTCTGCTGAGACTACATGTTTCTAGGCAGTTTGGGAAATGTAGTTTGTTTTATTTTTGGGATGTTTTCAGCGGTTTATGTAGCTACATGGCTAAAAAAATAGAAGGAGAAGCATAATGCTTGGCTCTGTGTCTTTAATAGAATCAAGACTTTCTTGGAAAATCTTAATATTTATAAATGGTATTGGTAATGAATAGCTCTCCCTGTATTTGATATTCTATCTGCCAACAATGCGTGGTCTATGAGAATGATTTCTAAAAAGTTGAATCTTCTGCCCCAAAAACATTTTGGGGAATAGCGTAATCCAATATGGTTGCATGCACTTAAACCCTAACATAGTTTGTTTAAACACCATTTAGTGTTAATCCCTGGAGAGGTAAATACTTTGGTTATCATACATATATAGCTATTTAGCTTAAATGAACTTGCAGAGAATTAATAATAACTACTATAAGGAATCATGTGGTTAACTGACCACTAGATGTGCTTACATTGGGTAGTTAATTTACAGAGAGTAGGAATTTACATATAGTATTTAACAGTTTAAGAAGGTACCCCAAAATAACAGGCAGAGAACTGACACGATATTCCTTTGTCGATAAAGGAATACATTAAGAGACGTTTTGCAAAATAATGGCGACTGACACTTATTTAAACGCCTCATCTAAAGTATATGAATAAATAGGCCTTCAAGTCAATTTTGAATTGTAGAAATGGTTCCATGTGTTAAAATCGCAGCAAAAATGGCTGTGAACACAAAATATTGTAGCAAGAATGCAGTGGTTTTGACGCTGTAATCAATGTAAAGGATGCGGGGGACACCCCTGCAACCCCGGACCGATTATACCATTTAAGAGGAGCGGGGGACACCCCTGCAACTCCCGGTCCCCTTAAATGCTGTAATCGGGTATACCTTTAATGGGTTGTGCCGTGATTTTTTTTACAGGCAATATTTTTGCCACGATTTTATCACTGCATACCGTAGTGATTAGTTATATCACAAAGAGAATCTATAGATATGTATATGTCACACACAATCTGATATGCAAATAAGAAGGGGGGTCCTGGGAGTCCCTCTGCCACACTTTAGTCCTGGTTATGAGAGCCTTAACCAGAGTCTTTAGACTCTGGGTGAGACTCTAACCCGGGATATAGGCCGGTAGTAGAGAAACTCCCAGAACCCCCCTTGTTTGTACACACGATCTGATATACACATGCCACTATCCAGGGTGATTCCCATGAAAATGGGAGCCTGAATAGAAACAGGAGCCCTCTTTCTGTGTTTAAAGTAAATGTAAATATGGTGTGAACAAAATGGCAACCGTCATGGACGCGAACGCCAGTTGCACACGCGGTTATCATGCCATTGGCACAGCATAAAAAAGAAACCCTTTCACATTAAAAGACTAAGGTAAATGAAGCTCACAAGCTGTTTTTGTATCTAAAACATATTATTTGGTGTGAATTATATATTTTTAGGCTGAGTATAGACTAAACAGATGCATTTTTAATTCATAGATGCATGTCTGGAAACAGCTCTGATCACACAAAATTAAAGAACTGATCAGGAAAATAATTAGAAACTGACTAGACGCATAATTAGTATACACAAGTAAGTATGTGTTGTAATCAGATTAGCAACACATTTAAAATATTATTGCGAACACAACTTTGACACGATTAATTGTAGGTTACGGGAATTATTATAAAATTAAGGAGTCAACTAATCAATTACAACAGTATCATTTAAGAGTATAAGTGTACAGGAATGTTTTTAATACTTCATCCTATTAATTCACAGTTTTTATTTAGGAAGCAGTTAAAACGTATCTTTTTATATAAAGGTTTTCCTATACTTCTGTAAGCCCATGATATAGACCTATGCAGTTCATTTGAAATGGTACTTTTTACATCAGCGCCTAGATGCAGTCTATGCTTGGTCCCTATGGCGTATGCGCGTTACCAGTATATACATCTAATCAAACAATCTAATTTTAAATGCGCTAATACAAATTGAAGATGCAGTGTACTTATGCTTCACAAAATTGTATCTTTTCATAAAATAAAAGGTATACCTAAGTTTTTCTATTTTTCTGCTTTGTTTTGTTTTCGGATTTTAAAAAAAGTTGTTCTTTGTTGGTGTGATGCTGGAAATGCTTTGAAGGGACAGGCCCCCCTCATTCTTGTCCCCCTACTTCACCGTTGGTGTTTTTATGTGTGGTTTTCTGCCACAAAAGTCCAATCGGGACCTCGGGCCGTGCAGTTCTTCATCTTTATTTTTGGTGAACAATACCCATGGGCTACCCCTACGGCATCCATGGGTAGGGGTACCCCTAGTATGTGTTTCTGGGCACCTGGTGTTGCCCCACAGAACAGGGATTTAGCTGGTGGCAGCTACATGCTGACTTGTGTTGGGAAGGAGATAACCTATCCTGGCCCCATAGGCGCTTCAGGGTGAGGCGAATACCATGAAGAAACCCGTGATGTGCCAGTGAGGATTGGGGGCATGCTAGGAGACCATGCACAAGCACAATATTATGCAAATTGTAGATGTTTAGGCGCATATAAACAGATGCCATTTTGTAGCTATGGTAGAAACATAGGGCCTGCATGGCAGCGCGGTAGACACAGCCCGCAAACCTGATGAGAGAAAGGTCCGCACTGTTACGTTCCACAGAAACCTTCCATTGTTCTAAAATTGTTGCCAATACGTTGATCCGAATAAATAATGTATCTTGCAAGGCCATGAGATGGTGCTAGGCGCCTCGCTGCACATGTTATCACAACTAGGCCAGAGCAAACCTCAGACCCCCTGCCAGCCAACTACAAGTTATGGCCCCTACAACTGTCCGAGCCCCAAGACCCCTGAATTCCAAGATGCCAACTGATCCCAGGCCACCGACCATAAACCAGACAACCATAAAAGGTCTAAAAGAATAGTCCCCCTATCTGTGCTTCACAATGGCATGATTTGTAATGCGAAGTGCAGGGAGGGATAAATTATAGATCAAAAGCGAGGGTGAAAGCCTTGGATGCCGGACGACTTCGCTGGGATGAGTGAATTGTGTTTGGGTCACAGTGACCTCGAGCCTCCCCCTGTACCAGCCCATGATCATGCCAGGTGCCCTGTATAGTAATTATGTAGCATTTTTATAGTAACACATTTAATTGTATTTTTGACCTTGGTTCCATGGAGACAATTAGCCCAGCTGACCCCGCGTGATGGAAGACAGACAGGGCTGGGGCTCATGGCCTGGCATCCCCTATGGAGTAGGCTGACCATGCATAGGGTCGCACCAACCAGCCACACAGGTTTTTACTGTATATTGATGATGATGTGCCCCTTGTTAAGCTCTTGCTTGCACCTTTTTTGCTCAGAACGTTCCTGAGCAGCAGAGTTCTTTGCTGGCACACCTATTTTTGTATCATTAAAACTTGTTATCCTTGCAAGAATCTCTTGGCCTTTTTTCCCTAGCGGGTTGTATTTTTTCTGGTGTGAGCATTTAGGGGCGTGCCTTCAATTGGGAACCCAATGTGATCCCAGCTCCCCCTGTACCTGCAGAGGTGTCCAGGCAGCTTCTCCGAAGGGGCCGCACCCACCTACAGTGACGAGTCCCAAAAACGTGTATTCCTCAGTGGCCGTGCAGGAGCCGTCTTTGCAGAATTCCTGTCTGCTCTTTGTAGTGGGACGCGCCTCGGAGGAGGGTTTGGGTGAACACACACACGTGAGTATAGCCTTGCAAGTGATAACAAGTAGGGGACAGATGTATAGTAGTGTCACGCCGCCCGTCCTGGGGTCTCCTTACCCGCTACGGCGCTCCCCGTCCTGGAGGCTGTATCCTCGTTTTCGGCTTCGGGGTCCGGGGGCGTCCTGGGTCCCGGGCGCTTCCGGGTCTCCTACGCGCACTACATTGCGCATGCGCGGGCGCCCGCTCTCTGCTCTTCGCGCATGCGCAGTGCGCAGGATGCTCGATTCCGGAGGGTATGCGGCTCAAGCCTCGTTGTGGGGTGCCCGATGCCTGGGAGACGGCACGGCTTGCGTTGCAAGCCTCCCAGGTACTGGCGGGCTTATTTAAGGAGCCCTGATCCTTTTCCAAACCGCGTCTCAACGCGGTTTGTTCGGATCGTGTCTTTGCTGCCTTGCATTGCATTCCCGTTGCCTGTTGCCTCCCACCTTCCTTTCTTCCTCCTTCCCCGTCTTCCTCAGTCCTTCCTGCTCCAGTGGTTCCGCTCTCCCTCCTTGGTTCTGGTCCCCGCTCTGTCCTTCCTGGTCTCCTTACGCTCTGAGTCCTTCCCACTGTTCCGTGCTCCTCTCCTTACCAGCCTGCTCTTGTTGCTTCCTTGTCATCGTCCCCGGAGGGACCGTGCTGCTTCCAGTCCCCGGACCTGCCTTCCATCGGAATCCCACTAAGGATCCGGACTATCTGCGCAGAGGCTCCCCCTGCCAGTGCTTGCACTGTCCTGACGCCACTCAATCAGGGGTGAGCCAACCCGTGGCGTTGGGAGCCGGCTCACCTCCAATCCGGTTCTATTTGGGCTGGTGTTGGGCTGGTTCCCCGCGCCATCTATCACGTCTATCCGGATCATCTGACAGCCTGGCCTCGTCATCAAGGAACCCAACCGGACGAACAGGTACGCAGCGTTCTCGTGACGCTATTTACAACAAGTAGAGTGTGAAGAGCGTGAGTGTGCAGAGAGTAAAATTGTTGGTGTGTTGTGGGTGTGACTTGTTTTATTTTTTGGTATTATTAACTTTTTAAGGAGAATATTAAGGAAAGGAAAATGGAATGGTATGGTGCCTCCCCGAGAGAAAGTAGAAGGTGGTACCACAAGCATCATATAACAGAGGAAAAAGGAAATGAATAGGAGCCCTGTATAATTAGAGGGCTCGGGAATAGTAGCTGTTCTTATTTTAGCTTGTTTTGTTTGTGTTTTATTGTGTAGGAAGGAGGGCCGCGGACGGGCGGTTTTTGTGATTATTGATGTGAGGAGAGTGTTTGGAGTGTGAGAGAAGGAGGTAGGTGGGAGAAATTGTTTTTTGGGGGGTGACTGACTTACTTTTTTGAAGAGCAGCAGCGTGCGCTGCGCGTTAACATAGGAATAGAGACAGTGAGGCTTACAGTATATTACAATGGGTACAATTACAATACACTCATAGAGTATATGTGTAAGGCTCTGCCATTGTATTGGGACAAAATTGAAAAATACCACAAACAGTGGGTGACAGAGACAATAGGAGGGGGGATGCCCCACTCCTGGCTAGAGCAGGGGTCCCATAACAAGGGAATATTAGAAAATATGTCTACATTTTTGACAGCTAAGCATAAGGGGAAGCAATTACAAAAAAGGAAGGAAATACTAGATCTTTGGAAAATGTTCAAAGACACAAAAGAGTGTAAGGGAGAGGATGGACAGGACAGTGGCAAGGGCAATTGCCCAGGAGGAGAGGGCAGGGCAGCGATATAGCGCGGAGTGATATACCCACTGACAGCCCACCCGCAGTGGGCTATACTAACCCAACATATGTATTAACAGCAGCAACAGCCCCACTGCTCCCATATGTGTCCCCTCCAAAGGCCCCAGCACATGCCGATGTCAATACTGTTAATGTTAAAGGTATTTGTACCGCACACCATCACCACCGGAGTGGTGCCCAGGTGCTCTGGCGGGTCTGAAAAGGAGGGAGGGAAAAGTAAGGGAGGGCTGGGGGAGTTACTACAGTGTAGCAGGAATAGGAAATTGAGAGTTGTGATGTCCTGTTGGCGGCTTCAGTTCGGTTTGCACCGTTTGCTGAGCTTAAGTGCAGTTTTCGGGTTAGTGCAAATTCCCATGTGTTGTTGTGCCGGGTTATGTGTTGTTAGTCTGTTGTTGCAATGTGCTGAAGTATGTGCGGGTTTATGTGCAGAGAAGTGGTTGTGTGAGTTTCTGTTTGAGAAGTGTATGGAGAAAGTTTAGGTTTTCGAGTTGGGTTAGCAGGTTTTCCTTACCTCTGTGTCTTTGATAGTGGGAGGAGAGGCCTAGCTTTCTCAAATGGTAGACAGTGAGAAAACACACCTAGATTTGAGAATTCTTAGATAGTGGGAGAAAGGCCTAGGTTTCACAGAATGGTATAGAATGAGAAAACACACCTAGATTTGAGAATTCCTAGATAGTGGGAGAAAGGCCTTGGTTTCACAGAATGGAATACAATGAGAAAACACACCTAGATTTGGGGTTTATAGATGTTATGTTATGTTAAGGACATCCACACGGTGCACCATCACCACCGGAGTGGTCTCCGGCGCTCTGGCGGATTCGAAAAGCAAGAGAGCAGGGTGAGCCAATAGGGCTGAGCAAGAAGGAAGCGCAAGGGAGCCATGATGTGCTGCTGGCAGCCCCAGCTCGGCCCACACCGCTCACTGAGCTCAAGTGTACACTACGGTTGGTAGCCATCTAGCCGCTATCTGCTGCTGTGTGAGGCTATGGGTCTCATTACACGGTAGGCGGTGAGCCATGGCACTAGTAGCGCCATGGCTCATGCCGGTAAAATACCGGCACTGCCTTGGCGGAAAGGGGATTTACCGCCCCATTCCAAGGTTGGAGGGGCGGTAAATCCCCCTTCCGCCATTGCCCTTCCCCATTCCCATTTCTGTCCCATAGGGCTCTATGGGAATGGGGAAGGCGCTAATTACGGCACCGCAATTTTGTGGTGCCGTAATTAGCTCCGAGGTCCCTTAGCGGGTTGGATTTTAACGCCTGCAAAAAGCAGGCGTTAAATCCCCCAACCCGCAAAGGGACCTCGTAGTAAGGCGGTAAGGATTTACCGGTACCAGTATTTTACCGGTACCGGTAAATCCCTACCGCCATCCGTGTAATGAGGCCCTATGTGTGGTATGTTTTGTTTCTGCATTAAAGTGCACACCCCTGGTGTGCCATAGAGGTATGGTTGTGCTTGGTTATAGTTTGAGAGGTGTATGCAGAGGGGACAATTGTAGTAGGGTTGGTTGGTGGCATCACTGTCTGGAAGTGGTACATGCTAATCTTCACAGTTCTGTCAGGATGTGACACAAGGCTGGCTTCACAATACTACCTAGAAGAGGTTGGTTACAAGATGGTTAAACTTGTGTAAGTGAGGTGAATGCTGGCCATGGCTGATAGGTGAAGGTAGGCTAAAAGCCTGAGGAGGAAAGGAAGGAAATGTTATTGTAGTTACAGAGTTATTCAGGATAGCTAGTTAACATAACGCACAATGCAATACTAATACATAACGCCATACTACTGTGGATAACCATGTATATATGTAATGAGAGAGAAGTGTCAGTTTGACTGGGTGCAGTGATTGCTGTCACTCCCCGACCGCACCCCACTTATCTTGTTGGTTGCTGCTGGTTGATGGCTGCGGGCTTCCCCTGCTGACACCTGCAGACACAATGCTTCAGAGAGGGGCTGTCCTTTGCCTCGGGGTCCTTCACGACAGGGGCTTCAACGGGCAGTGGGTTTCCCTAGCACAGTGATTGTTATGGGAGCTATGGACCAATCAGGGTTGTGGGTTGGATTATACCATGGCAACCACCAAAACGGGTTCAGGTGAGGAGCAGCAGAGGGTGGGGGGCAAGGGGCCTGCACGCAGTCCAAACCGGTGCAGGGGGAGAGGAAAAGAGGGCCAAGGTCTCAAAGCACCACTCACCTTTGCCAGGGTAGCTAAAATGGTGAGGTGAGGGGCTGTACATGAGGGTCTAACCCTTGCTGGTGTGGGAGGTGGAAACCAGCCAATTGGGGCTTGGGGGAGGGTTGAGAGGTGGGAAGGGGTTTTACTCTGGAAAAATGGGCTCAGGTGAGGGGTGGCCGAAGGTGGGGACAAGGTGCCTGCACACAGTTTAAACCAGTGCAGGGGTAATGGAAAAGGGGGCCAGGGTCTCAAAGCACTACTCACCTGCGCCAGGAGTGCTAAAATGGTGAGGTGAGGGGCTACACACAAGGATCTTACCCCTTGGTGTTGTAGGAGATGGAAACCAGCCAATCAGGGCTTGGGGGAGGGTTGGCCGAAGGTGGGGCCAAGGGGCCTGCACACACTCTAAACCGGTGCAGGGGAGAGGAAAAGGGGGCCGGGTTCTCAAGCACCACTCACCTGCGCAAGAGAAGCTAAAATAAGAGAGATTTAGAGGTGGCATTGGCCTCAGCAAGAGCAGACTCCTTGGGTGGAAAGCTTATGGGATGAGAGCTTAAGGAGCAGGTTTGGCTAGATGGTGGTAGCAAGGTAAAAGGGAAGTGGGAAGCAGCCTGAGGGGTAAAAGGTACGAATGCAAATGTCTCTCATACGTAAAAGGGCGGGCAGGCCTCATTATGTGCGATGGGCACAGATGGACAAAAACAACCTAATTAAAGTGCTCCCGGCCATTACGGCGGGCGCGGATAATTAGATCTATATGTTGGAGAAACAGACAGCTTATTGGTAGCTACTATATTGGTAGCTACTATCGGAAATCAGGCTGCCGATGTGTGGGTAAAAATAGGGTACCCGGGAGTAACTATGGGAAACATATACCTATAGACATGGACATGTTTATCTACGGCATAACAGTACTCTTCGAGGTAGTGCCACAAATCGCCAAGGACTGTTGGAGAGTTTCAACAGATTTCATTTTTTGCCCTGTAGTTTCCCTAGAATTAGTAGAGGGTACAATATTATCTCTCGACCTGCAAAAAGAGTGGTTGTACTAGGAACAGACAGACAAGTGTGTGAATGGCGTACTGTGCTTTGCATCAATCCCACCGTGCCACTCAAGGAGGTAACTGATTCAGAGCTTCTTGAGAACAATGACAGAGATGGAGGGATAATATTAGAGATTTGTATTCCCTGTGAGATCATGTGCCATACAGGAAGGTACAGTGCCCCATGATGGCTTTTGTGTCGGCTCCTCCCTTCAGTGAGGCAGACCTGGAGTGTGTGTCCGCACAGCTGTGGACCACCAATCCACATGATGTTGGGCTTTTAAAAGAAGTAACCCCAATACATATTACACTGAAGGCTGGCCCTGGCTTAAACAGTACCCACTATCAAGAGAGGCAGAAGATGGAATAAAGGGCACGATACAGGCCCTGCTTAATCAAGGGACAATAGTGCTGTCCACCTCACTGTGCAATACGGCAATCTACCCTGTCAAGAAGGCCACAAGGGCAATTTGAGGATGATCCAGGATTTATGCACCCTAAATGATGTGGTACAGAAATAATTTCCTGTGGTTCCAAACCTGCCCACCATTTTGTGTAGTGTCCCCCCCAAAGAAGCGACCCACTTCACAGTGGTAGATTTAAAGAACGCCTTCTTTTCAATACCCTTACACCCTGACTCACAGTACCTCACCGCCTTTACCCATGGTGGGGAGCGCTACTACACACTTGTTTATTCCAAGGGTACTGCGAAAGCCCAAGCATCTTCAACAGAGTACTACACGGTGACCTAGGTAACATCCAAGGGCCCAGCATGGTCATCCAGTACGTGGACGACTTGCTTGTGTGTATCGACAGTGAGCAGGACTGCCAAAGAGACTCCATTACTCTTCTACAACTTTTGGCCCGTAAGGGGTACAAGGTTGTAAGGGCCAAACTCCAGTATTGCCAGCAGGAAGTTCTGCACTTTGGCCAATTAATATCAGCAAACAGCAAAAGAATAATACCAGACAGATCAGCATCCGTACATGCCACGCCCAGACCTGTGACAGTGAAGAACATGCAAAAATGTCTAGGGGTGTGCAATTACTGCAGAGCATGGATTCCAGACTATGCAGCGTACACAAGGCTGCTCCTGCAGGGCCTCAAAGTACCACAGAAAGGCAATCACAAACTCAAATGCACAGCAGACATGACACAAAATTTCAATGATTTAAAGGAAGTAATATCCACGACCCCAGTTCTTGCCACCCCACACTACACCAAGGAATTGTACATATTCTCACATTCCCACAGCAAATTTATGACCACTGTGTTAACCCAGAAGAGTACAATGGGTCACAAGCCCTGATCTATTACAGTGGTACACTCGACTCAGTTATGCAAGGCCAAATCGGGTGCGACTGTCAAGACGAAGGAGGCCATACAACCCTTCCCGAACCACTGAAGCAGAATGGAGTACGACCCTCCCACCGTGGTTGGCACAGGTACCTGATGTGAGTATAACAGGACACCACGTGGCAACCAAGGGGGGAAAGGTTTGAGAGAGGTGGTGGATAGGTAAGCGGAAGGTAGGAACACCGGTAAGAGGGTTAGGATACAACTGTGGATAGGACGGGGGAATTCGGGAAGGCACAAACGTCATACAACATACATGAGCATTCACCTTGTACTTCCTATCTCGCATGACCTGACTAACCTAGTGTACATTTCGTATATTAAATACATATCTAACCTGCCAGCTGACATACACACAATGTAGCACATAAATGAAAGCATGAAGGGTGCAACACAGTGACCACAGTAAGCAATATGAGCAACATGAACACAGTAGGCCAATATCCACAACCCATTTTCTTTTCCACAGAATGAGAGACTGACTGCCTTCTACAGTCTCCTTATATTTCCCAGTGTCCTGCGCAGGGTCTCCTATGCGCCAGACCTGTTACTTCACAAGTATTCAACCTCTTAGGCAATGAATGTTGGATTACCCAGTCCCTGATAGTCTGTAGCATAATCAAGAACGAGAGTGCCTAAATAATCCACTGCCAAGTCTTAAACTCTCAACACTAGCAAGCTGATTTTTCTGCTGTGCTCGCTAATAGTTTTCAAAATACTTCTGGCCCCAAGTACTTATCTTTGGCTCGGGGTACTGGCACGACCCCGAGGAGTCGGTTGTAGGCAGTAACTGGTGGAAGCCCACCCGACTCTCCAAACAGCCGGAGAACAGGAAGCCTCCTTCGCACTGACTGCATGTAAGCCTGCTGGCTGTAGTTCCCGTCACCTCCGCTGCCCGGGAGCTCAATAAAGTACCCAGAGAAATCACTGCTGTGGCACAGGAACCCTCAACGCCATCTGCCGCACACCATCCTGCCCGTGCCTCATCACCATAATTAGCAGCACCTGGCACGGCAGGATGGCTTCCTTATGAAGCCAGTATGTGCGTATGCTGCGTGCACATGCCTTCCTGCACTGCCTCATGGGAACTGTAGTTCCTTACAGAAAAGATGGTCTGGAACCCCAGCGCAAGGCACCTACAGTGCTTGTTAGACCACCCTTGGTGGCTCTGGCCACACAGGCCTTTAGACGTGGCCCCAAGTCCCCCCATTCCCAGGGGCAGTCCCAGTACCTCCGTTCCCAGGGGCCCTCCCAGGACTTGGCTTCTCTGGATGTGCAAGACAAAATCGTCTTACCAATCTAGATGCATGTACCGCTTCAGCTAGCTCCCAAGGACACTCTTCCGGCCCTAACCCGACCCAGCCCACCAAATACCATAGCTGTCCATTTTGTCTCCTTGAGTCCAGAATACGTCACACCTCAAACCCTTCTGAACAATCAGGCATGATGACTGGTGTTTTCTTGACCTTTGCACAGTTTGCTGCAGGTTTAACCAAAGATACATGGTGAATTTTCATGGTATCAGGCAAACATAATCTAACCGCAGTTTTAGATACATATTTATCAATAACATAAGGTCCAATAAAACGGGGCAAGAATTTATATACACCCACCAACTGCATATTTTGCATGGATAACCAGACTCTATGCGCAACCCCATATTGATGAGCTTCCTGTCTGTTTCGATCCGCAGTTCTCTTATACTTTGCCTTAGCTCTTTTCAAGTTCTGGTGTGCTTTTTGGCGAATGCCTAGAAGCATCTGTTTCCGTTCTGCAACTGCCAGCAAGTTTTAACTGTGGGTGACCTTTCAGGGATCATATTCTGGTCCAGCCCATACAAACACATGTTTTGAGTCATACACAAAGAGACATGTTCCAAGTTGTTATAAATGAACTCCACCAGACATAGCACCTTCACCCAGGACTCCATTCCTTCTGCCAATAGACTACGTATATATTGCTCAATAGTCTGGTTTACCTGCTCTGGCTGACCGTCCGTCTGAGGATGGTAACGGGTAGACAGAGCACAGCTGATTCCCAGCATTGCGAAAAAAGCACATCAGAAACGGGAAGTAAACTGCGATCCCCGATCTGACACAATAGATGTTGGTAGACCATGGAGTATGACTATTTGCTGTAGAAATAAATTGGCTAGTTTCCCCGTACTGGGCACCCCAGTGCAGGGAATAAAATGAGCCTGTTTAGAAAAATAGTAGACAACCACCATGATGGTGTCATACACATTGTTGTTGGGTAAATCAGTTGCAAAACCCATCGAAATGACCCTCCAGGGCTCATTCGGTGTAGGTAAAGGTTGCAAGAGACCAGCTTTCCTGATGTGATCTGATTTCTTTATCATGCATATCTCACAATCTTGTATGTACGTGTGTATGTTCTTGTCCATGTTTGGCCACCAGAAATAACGTTGCACCATGTGCCTGGTCTTACGCCCCCCAGGATGCCCTGCTAAAGGCAAAGTGTGGCACCAGAACAATGCCTTCTTCGTGAGGACCTCTGATGCCAAAAATAACTTGTCTTTATGGTACGGTAACCCATCCTGTAACTGTCTCCCAGGATTCCCTGCCACCCACTCTTGGGCCTCGGGGGTCGAAAACTCTCTTCGAACCTCCTCAAGGAAGTCCTTTGAAATTGCACCCGCAATTCGCTCAGCAGGGATAATATTGCGTTCCTCCTGTACCCCAACTTCCAAATTCTCTTGCCTTGTTAGAGCATCCTCCTTGCAATTCTTCCTGCCTGGTCTATAGGTAACCACGAAATCGAATTCCGCAAAATACTGGGACCACCTCAACTGCTGAGGACTCAATGTCTTGGTGGATTTTAAATACTATAAGTTCTTGTGATCAGTGATGACCACTACCTGCTGACGAACACCCATTAGGCAGTGTCGCCCTTCTTAAAAATACTGCCTTCATGGCCAGCAACTCCTTGTCTGTTATTGAGTAATTTTGTTCACAACTGGTAACTTTTCGAGATAAATACGCTATTGGATGAAGGACTGCTTCTGCGTCCCTTTGTGAAAGAATGGCCCCAATAGCTAAATTAGAAACATCTGTTTCTACCTGAAAAGCTTTAGTAAAATCTGGATGTTGTAAGATAGGTGCTGCAGTAAAGGCCATTTTTAACCTACAGAATGCATTTTCTGCTTCCTCATCCCAAGATAAGTGGGTGGCCTTACGTAACAACCTGGTGATGGGAGCTATAATTTGCAAAAAGTTGTCAATGAACCGTCAATGGAAATTGATAAAGCCTAAGGATCATTGCACATCTTTTACACAGTGAGGGGATGGTCATTCGGCCACGGCCTGCACTTTCTTGTAATCCATGGACACCCCAGCAGGGCTCAAAATGAATCTGAAAAATTCCACTCTAGTACTGTGAAACATACATTTCTCCATCTTAACAAACAACTTATAGTCTAAGAGATGTCTCATAATAGCTTTTACATGTTGCACATGTTGTTCTCCAGTTTCTGAATAAATGAGGATGTCGTCAATGTATACTATGACAAACTGGTCTAAATATTATCTCAAAACCTCCTGAATGAAATGTTGGAATGCTGCTGGAGCGTTTCATAGACCGAATGACATCACCAGATATTCGAATAACCCAAACTTGGTTGGGAATGCTGTCTTCCACTCATCCCCTTCCTTGACTCGGATCAGGTGATAGGCACCTCTTAAATCCAATTTCGTATGAATTACTGCTGTCTTCACCTGTTCCAGTAGGACTGAGATGAGCGGAACTGGAAACCGATTCCTAACAGTCACATTATTCAGTGCTCTGTAATCAATACAGGTACACAATGTGCCTTCTTAGGTCCGAAAAACAGAGGAAAAGAGATTGGTCATTTGGAATGCCTGATAAACCCACTTGTCAGCCTGCTGTCTAGATACCTCCTAAAATGTTGGTTCTCCTGTTCGGACAAAGCATAAATCTGGCTATATAGTAACTTTGCTTGTGGTTCTAGGTCAATGACACAATTGTACACTCTGTGGGGTGGCAAAGTCTCAGCCTTTCCCTTGTCAAACACCCCCGCAAACTCTCTATTCACCTCCGGCAACTCTGTTGCCACCGCCCCAATACATGCTTGTGACATAGCTCCTTCCACTAAAAAGGTAGATGGCCCCACACTAAATCATGTAAATGAGCCTCGCAATGTTTTGAACCAAAGTTCAGCGTGCATTCCACCCAATCAATAATCAGGCTATGCTTCACCAACCGGGGCATTCCAGGTATGACCCCAAACTGTGGGGCAGCGATCAGATTAAAAGTCAAAGGGCCTCATTACACATTATGCGGTAAGGGATTACCGGCACCGGTATGGCACCGGTGCCGGTAATCCCTTACCGCCCTACTACGAGGTCCTTCAGCGGGTCCCATCCTTAACGTGCGGTCAGACCACACGTTAAGGACGGGACCCGCCGAGGGACTTCAGAGCAAACAACGGTACCGCTAATAGCGGTACCGTTATTTGCTCCTTCCCCATTCCCATTGAGCCCTATGGGGGCTCAAATGGGAATGGGGAATGGTAATTGGCATGGGGATTTACCGGATCCTCAATGGTCGGAATGACCCGGTAAATCCCCATGCCGCCTACCCGGACCCAGAAGGCGGTAGGGGGTAGCCATGGCGCTAATAGCGGCCCAAAGTCTCCTTGTGACCAGGTAAACACAACACGCGTATGGTACAAGTCTGTGTAGTAATTGGACCTGAGATTAAACAAGATCCATCCACTGAGTCCACTGGTTCACTCACTGCCTTGCCCTGTGTTGGAACCCCTAACGTGTGGGCTAATGCAATGTCCAAGAAATTGCCTGTGGCCCCAGAGTCAACCATAGCGGATACTGGGCCTCATTACGAGTATGACAGTAGGGGGTTAACAGCACCGGTAAGGATGCCGGTGCCGTTAACCCCCTACCGCTGCATTCCGAGGTCCCTTAGCGGGTCCCACTAAGGCCGGCTGGATTTACCAGCCACCCTTAGCACGAGCCGCTAAGGGACCAGGGAGCTAATAACGGGCCCGCTATTTGCGGGCCCGTTATAAGCTCCTTCCCCATTCCCATTGAGCCCTATGCAGGCTCTAATGGGAATGGGGAATGGTTTTCAGAATGGGGACCTCCAAGGTTGGAATGACCCGGTAAATCCCCATTCCGACTACCCGGACACGGGTTTGGAGGCAGCCATGGTGCTAATAGCACCATGGCTACCTCCAAACTCTTAATGAGGCCAACTGTCTCCTTTCGGTTAGAAAAACATAATGTCATCAGTACATACACATGGGGTATCTTATTTTGTATTGTGTTGGCAATGGAATTTGGAAGCTGCAGTGCGGATGGGCTTGACCAGATAGCTTCCTCTGTCGAACCATCTCTTTTCCCGCCTCCCCCCTTCGCTTTCAGAATTACGTATAGGCGTGTTGGGAAAGTTGGGAATGTAATGCCCTGCCTTTGCACAATATAGACAGAGGTTATTCTTGTGGCATTTTTCTCTTTCCTCTACTGACAAAGTACCCCTTACGCTACCAATCTGCATAGGTTCACTTTCGCCCAATCAAGCACTTGCCTCTCGCCCCTTGTCCAGACGAGCAAAAGGAGGTATCTCGGGTCTATTCTTTTCACCACTTCGCTTGCTTGTTCTTTGATCTAGGCGCAGAGCTAAATCAATCAGGGCACTACAAGAGTCGGGTTGTGGTTCACATGCGCTATTGCGTTTTTCAAATCTTCCCTCAGACCCTGATAGAAAATGACTGCTTGCTTAGGCTTCGGCCAAGCCGTCTCCATCACTAGCCTATTAAATTGGGTCACATAAGTCACCAAATCCTTTGTACCTTGTTTTAGTGCTAACAATTCCTATCCTGCACAAGAGTGACGGTCCGGCGATCAACAATCCTGCCAAACCCCTTAGTAAAGTGATCCCAATTATACAACAATGGGTCATCTTTCTGCACCAAAGGTATGGCTTAGGCCGCGGCACCCTCTGACAAATATGAAATGACATATGCAGTTCTAGCCTACATTGCCTCAAATGCTATTGGCTTGCAGAGAAAATGTAACTGACATTGGGTTAATAAGGTAGTGTATTTCCAGGGGTTACCTGAGAATCTCTATGGTGTAGCTAAAGGCACTGTCAGTGGTTGTTGTACCACCACCGTGGGAGTGTAGGGAGCCGACCCGGAGGGAGCTCCCACGTAATCCCCCTGTAATGGTGTACCCTGTGCAATTAACCCGTTCACCTGTGTCTTAAGAGCACTAGTCTCCTGTCTGGCGTGCACCAATTCTCTCTCAAATTCCTGCAACGCCTTCAGCACCTCGGCTAAAGGCAGGAAGGTGGACTCCATTTGGCTTAGGTGGTTGCTTTAACCCTTGTAGTGGGCTGGTAATTCTGTCAAGACGAAGGAAGGTCAAACAACCCCTCCCGAACCACGGAAGCAGAATGGAGTTTGGCCCTCCCACTGTGGTTGGCACGGATACCTGATGTGAGTATAACTGGACACCACGTGGCATTCAATGGGGGAAGGAGAGGTTGACGATAGGTAAGGGGGAGGTAGGAACACCGGTAAGAGGGTTAGGATACAACTGTGGATAGAACAGGGGAATTTGGGAAGACGCAAACTACATACAACAGACATGAGCATTCACCTGGTCCTTCCTATCTCGCATGACCTGACTAACCTAGTGTGAATATCCTGCATTAGATACATATCCAACCTGCAAGCTGACAAACACACAATGTAGCACATACATGAAAGCATGAAAAGTGGAACACAGTGACCACAGTAAGCAATTTGAACAACATGAATACAGTAGACAAATATCCACAACACGCTTTCTTTTCTACAGAATGAGAGACTGACTGCCTTCTACAGTCTCCTTATATTTCCCAGTGTCCTGTGCAGGCTCTCCTACATGCCATACCTATTATTTCACAAGTATTCAACCTCACAGGCAGTGAAAGTTGGATACCCAGCCCCGGATTAGAGTCAGTAGCTTAATCAAGAACGAGAGTGCCTCAAAATCGCACTGCCAAGTCTTAAACAGTCAACACTAGCGAGCCGATTTACTGCTGTGCTTGCTAATAGTTATGAACATACTTCTGGCCCCAAATACTTATCTTTGGCTGGGGGTGAAGGCCGCGACCCCGAGCTGTTGGTTGTAGGCAGTAACTGCGGAAACCCACCTGATTCTCCAAACAGCCGGAGAACGGGAAGCCTCCTTCACGCCGACTGCGCGTATGCCTGCTGGCTGCAGTTCCCATCAAAGTACCCGGAGAAATCACTGCTGTTGCCCGGAAACCCTCAACGCCATCTGCTGCACGCCATCGTGCCTGTGCCTCATCACCATAATTACCAGCACCTGGCACGGCAGGACTGCTTCCTTATGAAGCCAGTATGCTTGCGTGCTGTGTGCGCATGCCTACCTGCAATGCCACATGGGAACTGTAGTTCCTTACAGAAAAGATGGTCCCGGGCCCCAGCGCAAGGCACCTCCAGGGCTTGTTAGCCTGCGCTTGGTGGCTGCAGCCACACAGGCCCTTAGACATGGCGCCAAGTCCCCCCCATTCCCCTGACAGCAAACAAGCACTAGCTGGGGTTGCGTTCGCAATAGACAAGAGTTCCACCATTGTAATGGGATGCTCAGTGTTTTTTTTACGTGGAGCATTCAGTATTTGCCATTTTAGAAAGATCGAAATCTACCCTGACAGCACAGAGAGCACCCTCTCAAGCCCAAACATTCATGTTGTGCGATGCAAAATGGTAAACCCTGCCACTTTTCTGACAGAAGTAAGTACAGATCAATATTTAGAGAGACATGACTGTGCCACTTATGACAGGGAGGAGGGTGACATTCCTAAAGCAAGGGATAGCATATTGGAGGAGGAGGAGGTGCTTTTCATTGATGGATCAGCGACAATTGACCAAGAGATATGACAAAGGCATACAGGTGCGGCAATAGTTTGCTTCGAACGTGGTGAATATGAAACACTAGTGATGAAAAGTCTACCCATGAATTACTCAGTGCACGCAGTAGAGCCTGTGGTGCTCATCGAAGCGCTAGATGCATCACAAGAGTGCCACGTGACCATCTATTCAGACTCAGCATAAGTCACTACACCAGTGCATGCCGGGTTGTCATGATGGAAGAGGAGGGTTTTCTGGAGGGCAGACAGTTCCCCAGTACTAGACACATTTCTAGACACATTGATTTTCACATTGTCACAACCCTCTGTGGTGGCGGTCGTGAAATGCGCCGCTCACACCAATAACACAGACAAACTGTCATTGGGAGACGCCACTGCGGATGCTGTGGCCAAAATGGCGGGCTATCTTCCTGTCCCAGTAATTTCCAAGTATGTCCTGACGACACCAACACACGATCATCAAGACATACCATAATCAGTATTGCCTGTTGCACAGCTCATTGAGCTGCAAAGCAAAGTGCCAAATGAAGAAAAGGAAATATGGTCCAAAAGAGGGTGTAAACAATCCCCGACAGACTTGTCATGGTGCCAGGAATGCTCTGGTAAAGCAGTAATGCCATATGAGTTGCTAGCAATAGCTTTTGACCAACTTCATCACCCTGCCCACAGCTCGAAACAACACATCAAAGCAGACATACTGGAGGATTGGTTTGTCCCCAATCTTCAGGAGCTCCTCACAAACATGATCGTACATTGCACCACGTGTCAAAGTTTTTAGCACAGGCATGACACTCCGGACCTTGTGAGGCACTTTGCCCCACCCTATTGGGCCATTCTGCAAGCTACACATAGATAATGCTGACATGGGAGAAAGATGCATTGGGTTTGCCACTTCTCAGGGTGGGTCGAGGCAGGTTTTTGTGCACACCCGGGTGGCAAATGTGCTTCTAAATTCCCTCTCCATGAAGTTTGCCCCCGATGGGGTGTGTGCAATGTGTTAAGGCCCGATAACGGTGCACATTTTTTCAACAAACTCTTTAAAGAGATCACAGCACTACTTGGCATTAACAACCAGATGTGTTCAATTTACCACTCCCAAGCCAACAGCTTTGTCGTGGGCATCAACGGTTTGCTCAAAGGCAAACTGTCTAAACTCTGCACCACATTGAAAATTAACTGGGTGCACTGCTTGCCCTTGCCCCTTTTCAGTATGCACACACAACCTAGCAAAGACCACCATCTATCACCCCTTGAGGTTGTAACTCGTCAGCGCATAAACACTCCCATCACACCTGTCAGGAGAGCTTCAGATACCCACAAGACAGCAGCCATCCTAGGTGAGGAATTTAAAGGGTATCTGACAACCCTAACACTTGCCATTAAATCCATCTCACAACAAATTGAACTGCGCCAGACAGAAGACACAACAAGTACCACACACACAGCAGTGGCAACCTCCCAGCCCATCAAACCACTCCTGCTTGGAGAAATGATCTACGTGCATAGTTTCATCCAGAAGTAGAACAACCCTAGATTCCATGGCCCATACAAGGTCATTTTCTCAACCCCTCTTGCTGTAAAAATAAAGGGGCTCCTCTATTGGATACATCTTTCAGATGTACGTAGGACATCCCCAACCAGCACACAACCGCCTTGAGGACGCCCCCCATCTCTGCTCGCCCACCTCAGTTCCATTTATCAATTCAGCCAGCTCCTATAGTAAAGTAAACAACTGCTAAATATTGTCAAACATATAATATAGATAAAATAACACAAGCCTGTTATTAAATACAGCGTCTATAAAATTACTCTCTGTCTCCCCACCCCTTCCCTCACCTCTGTTCCACCCTTTTGTGTGCATTTTTTTTTCCTTTCAGGAAGAAGACAATGGAACCAACATCATCTAATACATCTATTCACACAAGGCAAATCATTAGTTGTCAAACTGCCCCTAGATGTTCCCATTCATATACATGTGGATTGCATTTTAGTGCAACACTGTTTGCTGTTTTAATGTTTGCACTAGTAATTTACAGGGGAGTTGTTTTATATGGGGGCTCATATAAAAGAGGGGGGGCACATTTGTGGAAAACACTGTTACAGACATCACCAATAGAACTGCAAATATGTATAGCACCAGTAAAGAGCAGCATAATAACAACTATAACAAATCAATAAGTGCACCTGTATATATTAGTGAGCAGATTAACATGATATTAGTACACCTCTTTCCATTTATTTTTAAAACTGGTTTGCATATCATAAGCATTTATGATGACATTAGTGGCAACAGTGGAAGTATTGGTAGAAAGTCCTTAGATTTACGTAAATAAAGGAAACGGCAATCATGAAGGGTGAAATACGACACCTAACACAGGCTTGGCCTCGATGCCATTGAGGATGTACGAAATACGGAAATGTCAAACAGCTGGTACACCAACATGAGTGTGGTAGGGAGGCAAACAGCAAATGGGAGTTGCTATGTTTTTTCACTAATCCCACATGCGTCAGGGGCAACTAAGGTATTAGTATCACAGGAAGTACCAATTATAGAGGCACAGTGCCTGGTTCATCTTGTGCTGTGTAGAATTAGAGGCACCTTCCAGGCACACAGAGTATGACTAGAGCTTGTAGATTCAGATCCTTTGCAATGTAACGACAACCCGAGAGACTTTAAATGCCTCCAGCAGCCGCACCTAGTAATTGAAGGGCTAAAATATACAAATGGCAAGTGGCAAGAAACCACACTTACTTGTTTGGCAGAATGACTATTAGGATACGAGGAGGAACTCCTGGCCCGAGTGTATTCAACCTGCACACAAATTTGGACAGAGAATATTGCAAAACGGACAGGGATTGTAGCAATAGAGAAACCAGTCAAAGTGCATTGAGAAGAGACATATGAACTTTGCTTCCACAGTGAAGGTACTATCTTCATCGGTTCGAATGAGAAGTGCAACAGGACCCTCCTGATCCCAGACCTGAAGAAGGGCACAGTGTCCAGTTAAAGTACCGAATACAAAAGGATTGAATGCCAAAGGTTCGACTCAATTTGACCTAAAACAAAAGCGTCAAATGTATTTATTTTTAAATAAAAAAAAAAATGTTTTGGGGTTTCCGTTTTGGAAAAAAAAATGTTTTTAACACAAAAAAGGGGGGTTGGGGAGCCCCCCCCCAAAAATTAAAAAAAAGAATTAAAAAAAACTACTAAAAATTAGACTCTTTGGTTTTCGGTCCTTTTGATTCGACCCTTTGGTCATTCGATCCTATGCATTCGAAACTTTGACCTAGAACCGAAGGGCACGGCAGCTGTGATGGATTACTACTGAGTCTGTGGCAAACAAGCGTACTGGCACCTCCCACCATCATGAAGGGGCTATTGTTTGTTAGCCCCGCTGCACTTAGCGCTACTACTAATCGCAGAAGAACACTTGAAAGGGGGGCCAATACGTGACCCAGCCCCAACAGTTTCCCCGGCGTTAGAGGAACAGAACACACTGCCGCCACCAGAATTTTGCATCCTCCGTTGGAAAAGCCCGTATGAGAAACTGCATAGGAAAAAGAGAGAATCAAACTATCTATCAAAAGACTAAGCCACATTGCTTGTGGAAATACCTGAAGAATACTGATTGTTCAGCCCAGCTGAAACTTTTTTCACCTCGTTCTTGCTACCCGGCTTTCAGGCAGCAGCTAATGCAAAAAGTATGCTGGGAACTGGTCCAGTTGGTGAATGACAACGAGCATTGGTTCAATATTATAAAGGTCAAGCTGCATGCTCTACGGTTGATGACGATGCAGAACCGCCACGTCCTTGATATGGTGACTGCAATGGAAGGAGGCGTGTGGTGAAAAATCCTGGATTCATGTTGCACTTTCGTGCCTCCCAAAGATGCAGAAAAGAGATTGTTGTCTTACATAATAGTGGCGGTACAGAGTCTGGGAGTGTGCATGAAAAAAGAAGCTGGTATCCAAGGGAAAGATTGGTTTGACATCACCTTTGATTGGGCTCCATCCTGGCTAGGAGCCATTGTGAAGATACTGGTACCTGTCATCATGTTCATCTTGGTCATCTTCTGCACCTGCCAAATGGGACTCCGGTGTTGTTCCCAAGCAGTGCCTAGTAGCGCAATGATGATGATTTCAATTGGGGCTCCAAAAGCACCTCGCAATACAAAGGATACTGAAAAACAAATAGATCATGCCATTCCTCGAATTATTTCTATCCCCTTTGGAGACAAAGTAGACCGTTTATACCACACCATCATTGTTCGACCCCCTGACCCTGAAAATTATGAGGAAGTATGGGTTGTTCTAGCAGGAGATGGAGATGCATTTATGTGACATGCACACCTGAAGAATATGCGCAAACAGGAGAAAGTTTGCAGTAAGTATGTAGGGCCTGGATTCCAATAAAGGGAAGTCCCTTACCAACTGTATGAGGTTGCAGTGAGAAGAGAGAATGATCGCATGCGTATGGGGTAGTTTGTTACTGTAGGAGTAATGAAAGGGGGGAATGTTGGGAAGGAGATGTACCTATCGCACCCCCCTAGGTGCTTTAGGGTGAGGCGAATACCATGAAGAAACCTGTGATGTGCCGGGGGGGAGAGTGCGTGCTAAGAGACCCTGCACAAACATTGTAGATGTTTAGACGTAGTGTGCGCATATAAACAGGCACCATTTTGTAGCTATGGTAGAAACATAGGGCCTGCATGGCAGGGGGGTAGACACAGGCCGCAAACCTGATGAAGACCTGAGTAGGCACAAGCGCTGATGAGAGAAAGGCCTGCACTGTTAAGTTCCACAGAAACCCTCCTTTGTTCTAAAATTGTTGCCAATGCGTTTATCCTGAGAAAGAATGTATCCTGCAAGGCCATGAGACAGTGATAGGCATCATGCTACATGTGTTATCACAACCAGGCCAGAGCAAATCTCCAACCCCCACCCAGCCAACTACAAGTTATGGCCCCCACAACTATCTCTCTGACTACAACTGGCTGAGCCCCAAGACCCCTGAATTCCAAGATACCAATTGACCCCAGGCCACCGATCATAAACCAGACAACCATAAAATATCTAAAAGAATGGTCCCACTATCTGTACAACACAATGGCATGATTTGTACTGCAAGGTGTGGGGAGGGACACATTATAGTTAAAAGGTGAGGGTGGAAGCCTTGGATGCCGGACGACACAGCTGGGATGAGTGAAATGTGTGCGGGTCACAGTGATCTCAAGCCTTCCCTTGTACCAGCCCATGATCATGCCAAATGCCCTGTGTAGTAATCGAGTAGCATTTTTATAATAACACATTTAATTGTATTATCGATCTTGGTTCCCTGGAGATGATGAGCCCAGCTGACCCCACGTGATGGAAGATGGAAAGACGGGGCTGGGGCCAATAGCCTGGCATCCCCAATGGAGTAGGCTGACCATGCATAGGGTCACACCAACCAGTCATGCAGGTTTCTACTGTATACTGATGATGCTGTGCCCCTTGTTAAACTCTTGCTTGCACCTTCTTTGCTCAGAATGTTCCTGAGCAGCAGAGTTCTTTGCTGGCACACCTATTTTTTGTATCATTAAAACTTGTTATCCTTGCAAGAATCTCTTGGCCTTTTTTCCGTAGTGGGTTGTATTTTTTCTGGTTTGAGCGTTTAAGGGCGTGCCTTCACTTGGCAGGGGCTCTGGATCTCCCCCATTTTGGGATATCTAGGCCCTGCCATAGGAATCGGTGGGCCTCATTACAGGTCGGGCGGTCCGGAAATAACAGTGGCGGTAAAGCCGCCGCCACTGTTAAATTCCAGACCGCCCGATCCTAACTCCTGCAGGCGGGAGGTGATGTTCCCGCCATGTCTGACCTGGCGGGTTTAACACCGCCCGCCTGCAGGCGGACGTGGAAACACCAGCACCATCACGAGATGGTGCCGGTGTTTCCACTTCCCCATTCCCATTTGGGAATGGGGATTTACGAATTCCGCCTCCGGAATTCCCAGGACACCAGGGTCGTAATGCCCTGGTATTCCCGGGAGTCACGGAGGCGGAATGGTAATACGAGTCCGGCGGTAACCAGGCGGTTTTACTGCCTCGGTTACCGCCGGACTCGTGATGAGGCCCAGTGGATTCCTGAAAAAAGGCAAGCTGGCCACTGAAAGCCTCATGGCTTCCTGCCTTTCCCTTCCTGCTTCTTAAAGTCATGAGAAACCTTGGATCTGTCTTCCTTCCCCTGATTGGCTGTTGGGCGGAAGGACCATATATGGCTCTGGGGCTGACCCTGCTAGTCTGGTAGGAGACTTCACAGGGACTGCTTGTTTTGAGTACATACTAGGGTTTGGTCTGAATGAATGGAAAGGGGAGCCAATTCACATTGTGTTGTGGGTGTCTGGTATTGGTTGTGTGTTCACAATGTCTGTGGTCTGCCTGAGCCAGCTGTGTCTGAAACTGGATTGAATGCAGAGTGTGCTCTGAATGGCTGGGAGATGCCCCCAATACACATCCATTGGTATGAGTGTCTGGTTTTGGGTGAATGCCTGTGAACCTGAATGGAGGATGCATGATGAATGCACTAGTGTGTGATTGGCTGACTGAGCCTAGTTCAGCCTGGATGAATGGGGGTATTTGTGTATATCAGAAGACCCCCCCACTTACCTCTGTGTCAGAAGCTTGTAATCCTCCTGTGGTAGAAGCCTGGAGTTTCCTGGAGGTGTATCCTGAATCCAGCTGAAGGAAGAGGTTCTGCTGCTGCACCTCTTCAAAAGATCCAAAGGCTGCTATGCTGATTCAAGGAATGATCAAGAGAGAACCTGGACAAGAAACCTCTTCCTGTAGCTATGTGCAACTGCTGTTCTTCACCCGAAGTGTCCTGCAGGTCAGTCCTGTGTGCCTGCTGTCCTGCAGAGGTATCGTCGTGGGTCCAGAAAAAGTGTGTCTGGATATCTTGTGCCCAAGAAGTCCACCAGTGTCGTCCTTTGTCAGTAGGCTCTCCATGACCAGAAGAAAGCCAGACTGTCGTGTATCGCCCAGAAGAGGGGGTACCCAGGCATAGTGCTGATCAACACCCAGAGCTTGCCAAGTTCCAACCAACTGAAGAAATCTTTCAGTGGCACTGCAGCCACAACATCAGTCCAGTGTTGCTGCCTGCAGAGAAGTGCCTGCCGGTGCGTTTCCCACCATTCTGAATTGAATAAAGAGTCCCAAGGGTCCAAACTTGGTGGTGGCCCGCAGAGAAGTCCAGTGCTCAAGTCCAAGTCGCCATAAGCCGTCCTGTCGTACATGCTGCGGCTGTAGCACCAAAGAACCGAACAGTGGCCAACCGCAAAATACCAAAATCCGACACCTACTTCTGTCACTGCACCCGGCGCCACCGAAGGTCATCAACGAAACCCAAAGGACTCATCCTCATCTCCCAAGCCTTGTCGAGATCCACGGTGAGTTTCATCTTCGTGGGACTTCTACATCTGAGAGGCGCCACCACTTCGTCTTCCAAGGCCGCCAAGGTACTATAAGGAGGAGGAAGAGAGTCTTCCTCCCTCAGGGTCCATCCTAGATTCATCTTGTGACCGGCTCTCCTGTTGCTTCCTAAGGTACTTTGGAGGTGGGAGGGTGGGGTCAGTCGAAAAAAAAGCAGGCAATTAATGAACACATAAAGACTGGGCATTAACACAAAGGCAAAGTATAACTTTTCTTACAGTTTGCCTAGTTAAGGATCTTCACACACAATTGCATTTTTCCCCTCAAAAGTATTCTGCCAGTGTTCTAAAATATTATCTGCATTTCTACATTTATGTCTGTGGGGTTAAACAGTGTTTCGTAATTGTAATGCTTTTTAATAACTGTTACAGTTGGTGCATTATTGCTGAACTAAGTAGAACTGTGGTACCCCATAGTACTGTTTATATTAATTTAGTTTAGTTTAGTTCATTCATTTGTATTGCGCACCAGACCCGAGGGTATGAGGGCGCATGAGCAGCATAGTTATTCAAAGCTTGGTTACAAGTTGCTTATACATTGCAGTATTACAGTATGACAATGGCAGAAAGAGTTGCATGTTTACAAAAGGCAGATATTTACAAATTTACAAATAAACATACTTTACATGGACTGCAGCAGTGTGGTGGGTTAGAGGTATTAGTGGTCTTTGTTCTTAAGCCACTATATATAGTTACGTCTAAAATGTGTGTAGGTTTAGGGTGTCCTGAGGGAGGGTGGTAGGGCATTCCAGTGTTGGGATGCTTTCACCTGGAAGCTGTTGCCACCCATTTTGGTGCGTTTGAACCTGGGAACTATGAGCAGGTTTGCGTTGGAGGTTCTGGTAGGTCTGTTGGGGGTGTATTTGCAGATTCTGTCTACTAGGTAGCGTGGGGCAGCATTGTTCAGGCATTTGTGAGTTAGAGAGGCTACTTTAAGCAGGATTTTGTCGTAGGTGTTGGGCCAGTTATGGGATTTCCTGATGTTGGAGATGTGTTCTCTCTTGGGGATGCTGAGCGCTGCTCTGAGAGCGTTGTTTTGTAACGTCTGAATTTTATTGGTGACTTGCTTGCTGGCTCCTACGTAGAGGGCATTACAGTAGTCCAGTTTAGATAATACAAGTGTAATGCAGCTCTGGGGGGATAGGAAGGGTTTGGCTGCTCTTATAAGCTTACATGTGTAAGCCGTGGAGGAAGCCATAGAGCAGACCTGTTTGTGGAAGGTTAGGGCGGAGTCGATGTATATTCCTAAAGTTTTCACTTCTTTGGCTACCTTGATCGGGTTCCCGTCTATGATGAAGTTGGTGTAATTGTGGTCTAGTTTGGTTAGGTTTGTGGTGGAGCCAAGGATGATGAGTTCCGTCTTGTCATCATTCAGGCATAGACTGTGCGAAGCCATCCATGCCTGAATGATAAGGTACACCTTGTTCACCAAGGCCAAATCCTGGTTGTAATCTCCTGTCAGCGGGATGAGGATCTGTGTATCATCCGCGTAGTTGGTGTAGGTGATACCCAGGCCATCTAGATCATCAAACAGGGGCTTCGTGAACACGTTGTGCAGGGTAGGGGAAACGCAGGAGCCCTGTGGGACTCCGCATGTGATGGGGATAGGGTCGGCGGCGGCAGAGGTGGAGAAGACACGCATGGATCTGTTGCTGAGGAATGACTCGATCCAGCCGATGGCTTCTTGGGAGAAGTGGGCAGCTGAGTCTAAATGATTACATAGGATTTTGTGGTCAACTAGATCAAATGCCGCGGAGAGGTCTAGTAAAAGTAGTAATGCAGTTTTCCCATTGTCTCTGAGGGTGTCAATTTGGGCTTTCAGATCAATGAGGGCCGTTTCAGACCCATGTTGGGGTCTGAAGCCTGATTGTCGAATACCTAGGAGGTGGTTTGTTTCAAGGTATTTTTGGATTTGTTGGTATGCTGTTTTGTCTAGTATCTTGATCAGGAATGGGACGGTGGTGATGGGTCTGTAATTGGTGGGAATGGATGGGTCAAGGGAGGGTTTTTTAAGGAGAGGGAGGACCCAAGATTCTTTGAGGTTACTGGGGACTGTTCCTGAAGAGAAGGAGGCGTTGATGAGTCTGGTGATGAAAGGCGAGAGGTCTCTTGCCGCGTCTTTAATGATTTGTGGGGGGCAGAGGTTGCCCTTACAGTTGGATGGTTTAAGGCTGAGAATGATTTTTTCCACTTCGAAAGTAGTGACTTTGGAGAAGCTGAAGCAGGCGGTGTTAGGTGTGAGGTGTGGGGGGCTCGGGAAGGTGTTGGTTGGGTTGGTGTGTTTGGTAAGGGAGTCTTTTTTGTTTTTAATTTTAGTTTGAAGGCCTGTGACTTTGTTGTTTAGTGCATTTTGGACACTAGTGCAACATTGTTTGTCCTTCACACAGGTATCTGGAATTAGCACCAGTGTTTCCAGTTCTTTGATGATTGTAAACAACTCTTTGGTACTGGAGTTGGATTGTGCAATTCTCTGGTTATAGGATTCTTGTTTGGCAGCTATGATTTCTTTTTTGTAATTGGATGTTGTTTTATTGAGCATTGACTTGTTGTAGTCTGTGGGAGACTGTCTCCAGACTTGTTCCAATTTACGTTTTTCCAATCGAAGCGCTTTAAGATGGCTGGAGAACCATTGGTTGAGGTGCTTTTTTGGTTTGCATTTTCTTAATTTTAGAGGTGCAATGGCGTCTAAGGCTGTGCGCATGGTATTGTTATAGCCTTCTACGAGGTTGTAGGGGTTGGAAGCAGGGAGTTGGTTAAGCGTTGGGAGGATAAGGGGGATATTGTTTTAACTATTTGAGTAGAATTTCATAGTACAAAGTGAGTCTTATTTATTTCTATAAATCCACATAACTTCTGTGTTACTTAATAAAAGAACTGTGTTAGCACATAACATAGTGTGTGGACATTCCATTTTGTGCGGCTTGGGGATTCACTGTACCTAAGAACAGTGCTTTAAGTGGGCCGGGGCCTGCCGGGGCTGGGCCCCGGCAGTCTCCAAAAAGTGAGGCTGAGCCGGGGCCCTGCCGGGGCCCCCCAGCCCCACCACGCCATGGCAGGACACATTATCCCGCCGCGGCCGCAGCCGCAACGAGAGATGCGCCCGCCAGTTAAACGTCAGGCAAGCTGACAGAAGTGCCAGCCAGCCACAGCGTCGCTGTGACTGGCTGGCACTTCCGTCAGTCTCTGTAACTTTCTCTGATGACCCCTCATCTGAGGGGCCATCAGAGGAAGCTACAGTCCCTTAGTTCCCCTCGCCAGGTCACTGACCCTCAGCGAACCCGCGGGCTCCATGATCTAATATGTAGATTAGATCACGGAGCCCGCGGGTTCGCAGAGAGTGAAAGACGCCTCGGGGTCAGTGCTCTGAGCAGAGATCACTGAGCCCGAGGCGCCTTTCTCCTTTGGCAAGGCTTTATAAAAGATGCCTTCAACTGTGTACGTTTAAGCCATCTTTTATAAACGTAGACATATTTCTATGTTTATAACAGACGGCTTGAATCGTACACAATTCAAAGCAACTTTTATAAAGCTTTGTCGACGGACAAAGCCACCTTGGGTTTTGTCCGTCCTCAACGCTTTATAAAAGATGCCTACGTTTCAAGACGTCTTTTATAAACATAGACATATGTTACAAATGTCTATGTTTATAAAAGGCAGCTTGAATAGTACACAAACCATAGTAAGGTAATCACACAAGTGTGCGTAACTTACTATGGTGTGTGCACTTTCAAGCCACCTTTTATAAACATAGAAATATGTAACATTGCTACGTTTATAAAAGAAGGCTTGAAAAATACACAAACCATAGTAGTACGCAAACAAATATATAAATGCTCAAATACATTTATATATTTGTTTACGCACCTTACTATGATTTGTGCACTTTTAGGCCATGCCCACAATGGAGGCCACGCCTCCAAACGAGGGCCCCCCCTCAATTTCTTACCCCACTTAAAGCACTGCCTAAGAACCAGCCTTTTGAGAGACTTTGCTGGGTTGTCTATGTGCCTTTACCCCAACCATATTGTGGGTAATAGTGCATAGACCCCCTCCAGTCTTTACAGTTGGATATATGGATCTTAATTGTTTCTTTTTAAAAAAAAATCATTTTATTGTGTTTTGTTTAACAATGCATATAACCACAAACCACTTTTCAGGTGCCGGTTTGGGATCTGAATTTAGTCTTAAAATTCATGACGTGTGCACTGTTTGAACCTTTGCAATCTTGTCCTTTGAGACTGTTCACCTTCAAGACAGTTTTCTTGATTGCAGTTACATCTGCTTGCAGGGTGAGCGAGTTGCAGGCACTTTCATCTAAGCCACCTTTTAATGTGTTCCACAAGGATAGGGTTGTACTGAGGGTACGTCCGTCCCTCCTACCTAAGGTAGTGTCTGAGTTTCATTTGAGCCAGAAGGTGGTACTTCCTGCTTTTGATCCTCCTCCTCATCCTGGTAAAGAAGAAGAGAGACCCCATAGGTTGGACCCTAGGAGAGCGTTGAGCTTTTATATTTCTAGGATGCCCAGGGTCAGATTGGACGACCAACATTTTGTGGGGTACACTGGAAACTGATTGGGCCGGGCTGTTACCAAAAAGACCTTGTCCAGGTGGATTATCCTCACCATTGCTAAATGTTGCAGATTGGCTGGCAAGGACCTCCTGAGGGCTTGCGAGCTCACTCCACCAGGGGCATGGCTACATCCACAGCCCTGCAAAGGGGAGTGAGTTCCTGTTATGAACATTTGTGATGCTGCAACGTGGTCTTCTATCCACACCTTTATCAAGCATTACTCCCTGGATACTTTCCATGGTCAAGATATGGCCTTTGGTAAAGCAGTGCTTTATCCGCTATCTGATTGGGCATATCTAAATTCTTCTCCCTCCTCTAATCACTGATACTGCTTTGGGAGTCTGTCAACAATGTGGAATACGTTGGAGGACACAATCCATTTGAAGAACAAGTTACTTACCAACTGGTAACGTTCTTTTGACTGGATGTTCCTCCAACGTTTTCCTCACCGCCCTCCCAGCCTGCCCCTCTAAAGAATTTCCTGCGCTATTGCAGCTTGCGTTCCCACAAGGTTATGTTCAGTCAAGAAGGAATTGTGTGCGGTTATGTCAAACGTTGTGGAGGGAAAAAACATGAACTGAGTCTATGGGCACTGTGCGTGCTACTTATAACATTCGATGACGTCACCCTCGACGGAGGCCTTTGAGGGACATCGACCCGACGCCATCGACGCAGGACGCCCTCTGACGAAATATTTCCGAAGCAGCACAGCTGTGGCCCATTACATGTCAAAGATGTGCAATACGTTGGGGGAACATCCAGTCGAAATAACGCTAACAGTTGGTATGTAACTTGTTTTTTGTGCTCGCTGAGTCGTATTTTAATTTTTCGTTCATTTTTGCCTATATATAACTTCCGGCAGGGGCCCCAGATAGCATAGACTACCCCACTCGTATTGCAATTCGTGAAGGAATTTTGTTGCCATACCTTCGGTAGGCCAATATCTACACCGATAGATCTTCAAGTCTGTGGCAACACCTGCACATGCCACATGGGCCATGTCCTTCTGTTTTTTTTTAACCCCCATTGTTCAGTAATCGTGGGTTGTTGGATTGGAACACATTAGTCATTAGTTATCATTAGTTGTTAACAGTTCCTTCAAATTCTTTCCACTTTTGAAGGCACATCTCATGATTGGAACTATATTCGTACTCTTTGAGAGGAGATGCCAATTTCTCTTGACAATCTTATTTATTTTTTTGGATAGAGGATTATACGTCCTCACAAAAACTAGAGTCTCTGCTCCATTCGTGGGCAACTTCCTCTTATATTCTAACAGTGCTCTGTGATGGTTATTTGAAGCCCGTTTTAGCTAGACAGTTAATATAGTCACTAATCTTTCACCTGCACTTTTCACTTTTTTCATTGTCATGTGCTTGACTTATGTAGTAGTAGGATTTTGATATGTTACATTTTATGTTTTGTGCATTTTTATGTTAGTTATACACTGAAGGTTTTTTTGGTATGTTCACCGCTGATGAATTAATGTGGTGACAAATTGAATGCAAATAGTTTAATTTGTATCCGTCTTGATTTTTGATTTTTCCATTTATACTCTTTGTATTATTGTATCATTATTAATGCATAATGTTTAATCTCTATATTGATGATTTGCTTAGTAGTACATTGATGGCGTTTATAGTATAATAAAATTGTTTGAATATGATGAGTTGGATGTGAATTGAATTCTTTCATGTCCTATAATAAGAGGTCCAAGCTCTTTTGAATGAAATTAAAGTTGTAACACTGTTATTAGTTGCGCTCACTTACATTCCCTATGTAGATGCACTTCCACTCCGGCCTTTCTTTTTGTGTCTTGTTGATTGAAATTAACCAGGTGTGACTGGAGTGTAAGATACCTGGTGTCCCCTTGAGGTTTTTTTTTAATTACAAAACCTAAGCCTTGTCCAATAATTAGGTGTATTGTGACATGTGAGGTATGCGTAGGTATAGTTTTCTCACAAGTTGCCATGATATTAAATGATAAGGGGTGAGACAAACGTTTTTCTTTCCCTGACCTAATGAGGATTTCCCTACCTGACAAACTAAGGCTAAAGGAAAATAACCTAATGTCCAAAATTATCTGTCCCTCGCACTACTACATACAACAAAATCATACAGTAATTATTTGGCTGTTTAAACTTCACAAAATAACATATACATCAAAACATAACGATTATAAACAGGAATCCTTGTGACCAGGGTTGGGTCCAATTCCTCTGGATCAATTCAGGATGCTTCAACCCAAAGTTTTCACTAGCCAAGTTCCACTCAAGGTAGGATACAAAGTTATTTTCATTGAATATGCCTTGTCCAATAATTAGCAAAGTGACTATCTTAGTTACTCCAGGTTTCTCTCATTTAAAGACAATTGTTAAAATTTCCACAACCTTCTGCTTGGCAAACCAAAAAGGCTTTGTCTTAACCTTAGTCATGATGGTTAATTCAAAAGCAACAGTTTAGTCAGGATGGTTATGCAACAGTTCATCAAAACACAATAGTGGCATTTCCACTTCTTTTCCACCACAACCATATAGCACATTCACAGTACTTCAGATTATCTTCTTCCTGGTCCACTCGCCTGCCAGGACCAACTACTATTTGTCCCTTTCCAGGTTCACTCGCATGCCAGGATAAAACTCCTACTACTACAACATGTACTCTGGGGTAAGGCTTGTTCCAAACTTTCCACACTTAAATCCTCAATGGGGAGAGATGAATCAACAACTGCTTCTGGGGTTAGTCTATTGACTTTCAACAAAATTGGCTTACAGCTTCTTCTACAAGTATACACTGCACTAAAGGACAATAATTCTCACATTGATCTGTTTTCCATAGGCAATGCAGGTTACAGTTCTCTCCCCCTTGATCCTTTTAACAAGGAAGGCTTTTCTCCTGCAGTCTCTGATTTCTATGTACACAATCTATTGGCTACATGCAATGTAGTTTACAACTTTCTCCCACTGGGTATCTTGTTCTGGGACTATTATACTCAAACTGCAATGGTGTCGCTCTCATCTTTCTTTGGCTTTGTCAAAGTAGGTTATAATGTCCCTCTATTGGATATCCCTCTTTATGAAAGTTGGGTCCTCTTTGATTTGCTATTGCCTTTCTTTGCGGTTGGCAATGTAGGTTACAATATTCCTTTATTGAGTATCCCTTTTAAATCAAGTTATATTCACTTTGCTTTATTATTGCCCCTTTTTGGCTTTGCCAATGCGGATTACAATATTCTCCCATTCAACATCCCTTAATAGGAGATGTGCCCAATTTGCTTTAATTTAAATGTTCGATATTCAAAATGTGCATTACCATACAGCGGTCTGCCTCGGAGCACTCTGGGGTCACCTGTAACCAGCCAACTCACCGGTGTTTCCTGGCATCTCCTTCTGACTCACTGGTTCTACTTCTTTGCAGGGACGTCATTTCACCAAAATGCCAGGGGTAGCGGAAGTGACATCACATGACCCTTGACCCCTGATGACATCACAGGAAGTGATGTCATTTGACCCCCCCCTGAAGTGATATCGCGGGAAGCAGTGGAACACGACCTTTCACCCATTGCCAAACAGGAAGTGACATCACATAGCATTGTACACTACGAAAAATATGGTTACGATATCACTATAATGTGATGTACATTTCATGCAAGAATGGATCGCCATGTGTAGCGTTAAGATCAGTGTGTATAGGCCCATATTATAAAATTACTGTGAATGCAAGCAGACATCCATGACCAAATGATAATGATGTTTTATTATATAGCACTTACGCTTAAGCGCTTTATATAGAAAAAATATACACCCGATATCATCCAACCTGTGTCGGTACTCATTTAACGACCTCAGAAGGATGAAAGGCTGAGTTGAGGCATTTAAGAACAGACTAAATCAGTGACTCACCCTCTGAAGTGTGCCTGAATTAAACCTTTAATGAGTCCAGCAATTATTGTACAGAATTCTAGAAAGACACATTATTTGGTTTCCTATTCTTTCTTATTTAGGGTCAGTGCTGAAAGTGTTAGACTTGTGGCACACCTGTTCTTATTTTTCTTATTTTTTTAATGGCCTGAACATGAAAGCCACCCACTCCAGGAGCTTGCATTACAAAAAACAAAAACAAAAAAAAATATATATTTTTTTACAGAGGTCGCAAGGGAGACCACAGAGGTCGCAAGGGAGACCTCAGAGGTCGCAGTTGCGACCTCTGGCGACCCCCAAATGACGTCCCTGCTTCTTTGTCCTCCGGGCCTCCCTCAGCGTTTGACAGTTCCAGTCAGTCTGCTGCTGCTCGCGCTGACTGTCAATGGCACTTTCACAGATCTGTACTCGCTCTGGTGGAAACCTTACACCGTAGCGGGATACAGTACACAGAGAGCTTCTCTCTCCCTCAAGACAGTGTGAAGAATCATGCAGATCCCTCACTGAAAGAATGCCTAACGTCTAATGTCAGGTGGCCAGAGAAAGGCAGACACTTCCTGATCCTGACTTTGGGTGGTGTACTGCGGGCGTGTCAGGCTTCAAGCTTCCAGGCACAGGGGTGGTACGAAGCAACCACCGCGACTGTGGTCTTGGTACCTGCAAGACTGGGCTTACAAATGCGTCCGTGACCCCGGTAGGGAAGGAGGGTTAGGCACACGTTGGTTGTATAGGTACAGGTGATGAGGGTAACATGAAAGAGTGTTAGGAGAGGCTGGAGGACGGGTTGAGGGACATAGGATAAGGATAACTACTGTACATCTGTCTTGAAAAGGGGAAAATCTTCCTCGGGACCAGCCCTTGAGAGCAAAAATTACCCAATTCAGCCCAAAATACAGGTTCTATCGTGTTAAGCAGTGAACTCATGCTAGTGACAAATGACACTTTCAAAATGTTTACCATTTATTAGACAAAAAGCATAAACAGTAAAATTAGCAGCACTTTGGAATTCCAGTTAGTGAAGATTACAAAGTATAGAGAAAACTACACAACTTAGAGAAAATACAAAATATAGAGAAACATAGAGAAACACAGTCTTACGCCCCGTCAACCAGCGCTGGGAGACCCTGGCCCTCATAAGCTAGCTGTTGCCAGCCCTGCTCAGATGACAGCGCTGCAGGGTGCAGACAGAGCATCAGGTCCCGGACACTCGATCTTGCTCGAACCAAGTCCACGGATCGATCTCCCACCTGATTCATGTGGGCATGCATTTTTGTAATCTCGTGCTGTCAGTCACCATAACACACAGTTCCAGAACTTTCCCTGTGCAAAATATAGGCTTGCTCATGGAAAAACCCAACTCTCTCTGAGATGCTCCCTGCTCGCTCCTACTCCTCCCTTGGAGCCCTCTCTGGGAAAGCACTGGAATGTCCTTATCAGCATGTGGGCAAGGCCGTACCAGGCCTTCTCAGGGAAACAGGATTTGTTTACGAAGCCATGCAGGGCTACAGTTAGAAAGGCAGAATATTCTAAGAGAAGCCGAGATGAATGAACCCCATGTGAGCAAGCTCTAAAAGGCATGCACTCATAGCTTAGTGCCTATAGTGCTTCAAAGATCCAAGCGCTATATAGGTGCTATAATGCTCCAAACCCTCCAATAATGTCTCTATTAGCTACAGAACTGGGGCCTTCGCCCTGCCTGTCTATCTACAATGTATAATGTGACCTACCACCCCTACTAGGCATGCATATTCCTTGTAGCTCACTAGTGCATAATGGAGGCGCTACTTTCAGCATTTAGCATTACTTTTAGCATTTACTTTCAGCATTACGTTCCGCATTTAGCACATACTTTGAATAAACTATTGGCTTTCAGCGGCTAATGCTGTCATCTAAAGCCCCGATTGGCAAATTGGCACTTTGTATATCACGACAACATCATACACATGCATCCACATGCATAAATGAGGGTGGTGGACGGGTTGGGGGACATAGGATAAGACATAGGATAAGGTTAACTACTGTACAGCAAACACATGCACCCACATGCCGTTGGGGTGATCTCCCGGGGGTCGGCGGAGCCGTCCGCGGACATCCGGGGCTGGGGAAGCCCCAACTCCTCCTGCGTCCCAAAAGGAGTATGAGGCACACACAAGAGCAAAGTAATTACTGCTGTTTATTATAGTAACGGCAGGGATTGTTTTCCGCCCGTATGCATCCGGGGAGACCCTCTCACTCTTAGTGGGGCTCACAGGCCCTTTTTACCATAGTATGACGCACTACTCGCGTCACTTGGGAAAATCATCACAAAACTTATCGCCACTTTGGGTTGGCTCCCCGAGTGGTAGGGTTAGTATAGCTGCCTATATGAAGGAATATTAGTGGATAAGGACGGGCCAGGTGGCACACTTGGGATGTCCCTAACACTTGCTACAATAAATTGGTTACATGGGGACCCTTGGTGATTGGTTAGCAGAAATGGCGTCAGTGAAGAGTCCCTCGTACTCTGATTGGTTCCCTCTGGAGCCCCCAAGCCTGGGACCATTGCTGTTCTCAGCTCACGAGGTACCTGGTGTTGGCAACATTGTGCAACTATGTGTTAGTGGTGGACAATGGACAGGTCTTTGCTAGTGGCTGATGATCACACCTTTCCCATCGGCGCAGGTGTCCAACTTGTTGCTTCGTTGTTGCAGCCTGTGTCCCAGACGTGGAACCCCGGTGACTTTCTGTCTCATGAGCTTGGCATTTTGTCAGTTCGGCTTGGTCACGTGCGGAGAGACCGTAGCTGGAGCAGAATTATGAGCATTTAATTTGTATTTCGGCCCAGAGGGGCGCTTGGCGGTGGCAGGTATAACCTTGGCACTGAGAGCAAAGCGCGTGGGTTGCAACATTGCGGCCTTGGCTGTGGGCTCTCGCTGGGACTCATTCTGCACGGTCAGCGCATTGCTTTTCGTCTCAAGAGGGTTTTCGTTTTAGAGGCTCCTGCTTGGGGACTCTTGCTTGCGGCCTACTCAGTCCTAGTTTCCGGGAGGCAGTATATCATCGATAACATGGGTGTCGCGGGATGACAGAGTGTCATAAGCATCAGTAGATATGTAGGATGGCGTCTCTATGAGGATGGGGTAGCATGAAGCGTCTGCAAGCGTATGTACGAGCTCTTCAGGCATCTTGCGTTTCTGCAGTGCTGTAGGAGACCTATGTGAAAAATAACAACGATGCATGTCCGTGGGTGTGTCAGTCCGCTACGTCATATTACTGAGTATGTTCTTCGTGTGGGTTGGTGTGTGAGTGACCAGTGTGCATGGTGGCACGTGTGTTCTTGTCTGTTGGCTATGTCGTCATGGTATCTCTAACGATGTTGATACTTTGTGGCTGTGGTTTTAGTCGAGTTGATCCATATCGCAGGTGTCGGCTTGACCGGGGCATGGTAGTGGGCATGCTCCTCGTGCATGTGTGCCACGAACACATGGTACCTTGTCGTCTGGTAAGGAGGTGAGCGCATCAAACTCCTCTCGCGGGGGGTGCTTGGGCCATGATCCTCTTGGCCATGGTCTGGATGAGAATGGGGGAAGGGTGTTTTCCCATTTTCCCACTTCAGTCCCCCCTGTGGTCGACTTGTCGACGACAAAATTATCTGCTCTGTTGTCCCTATGTGTTCTCCATACTTTAGTTATTCCTCCTAAGTGTCCATACTGGTTCACATGATCTTCAAACGACCAGTACATATACACACACCCACCACCGGGTTTACAGTAGACCCACTTTCCAACATAGCTCTTCGGGTTTCTTGGGTTTTCTACCTTCACGGGTGGTGGGTGCAAGTTTGTTTCCAATATTTGCTTGCACAATCTCTCCCGTTCCTTTATTATAATATCTGTGTGTTCGTCGACTTCTGCTGGCATCACGGCGTGCATGCCGATCATTTCCATCATTTCATCAGTAGTCTGCGCTGTTCATGCTCTCCACAACTTCAATCCTAACAGGGCAGCCATTCCCAATATTATACACCCAGCTATTATTTTGAGACCATTTGACAGCCATGATGGCATCCATGACCAAAAGTATGGGAACCAGCTGCCATCTTTCTTCAGTCCCTTTGCTTCATCTTCCATCTTGGCGTGCATCCTGGCAAGTTGTGATACTGCCTCAGTAAGCGTGCCGTTGTCTGCATCATTGGCAGGGGTGAACGTGCAGCATGATTTTCCTATTTTTGCACAAACTCCACCTTCCATTGCGGTAAGGAGATCCAGCACGTACCTAGTCTGGAGTGCTACCATTCGTACTGCCCTCAACTCTTCTTTTATTGCGTTGAATCCATTCACTGTTGAATTTATTGTCATCATTAGCTCCCATCTTGTTATTTGGAGCCACTTCGCATTTGTATAAGCCTGCAGTCCTGGATGTATTATAGAAGAGAAGAACATTGCTGCTCTGCTGAATAGTCTGTGTTCTGGTGGAATGTTACTGAGAGCTGTTTCTGATCTTCCCCACAGGTTGTTTCCCGTCAGTGGTTCTCCTTGCCTTTTCACTCTTGACAATGTATTAGTGCCGTTCTCTTCTTTTCCCCCTCTAATGTTCACTGATCTCTTCTTTCTTTTATTCCCTTCGTCCATTTTAGGGAAGTTTCACAAGTTGACATGTTTCTATGGTACCACTAGGGACGGTACGTTTATGTGTACCATTGTGCATAGTCCATTCCAAGATGGCGCAGGCTGTGATATGCCTTGTCCCCGCAGGCCCAATAGTGGTCCATTAAAACTGCTGTACCAGCACCCTCCTCATTTATCATCACTATTCTTTTGCAGTTACTGTTCCTTCCAATGTGAATGTCTCTGTTATGCTGATAACATAGTGTAGGTGCAGTTAGTGGGAGTATTGTTACTGGATCCTCATCCTTCTCCAGCCATGTTACCAACCCTGCGCTCTTTATCCATCCGTTATAACACTTACTGTTTTCTTCATTCATTTTCGCCATAGATGCTTTTGTTAACGTTGCCATATTACTCCCCACAACTCCGTCTCTCCATCCTTCCCCTCTATACACTTTTCTATATATTACCAGCAGTGGCCTTTCCCAGCACCCCATTACTCCAGCAACTTCACTTGCGCGCCATTCACATGGTAGGTAATTCAATGTTACTTCCTTTGTTTCTCCTTTGTCTGGCCCTTCCGTCACGTACTGGAGCCCTTGTGTTAGTTGCCAGTAGTGATTGTACATGGGTAGTGTCTTGATGAAGTTATTTTCATACGGGTATGTGTCCCTCGTCTTCCACTGCATTATTGCCATTCTCCCTTGGAAACGTCCTTTTGTCTGGAACAGGGCCAAGTATATCAGGTACTCTACTGATGTTGCTGGTACTTCAGTAGCCACAAATGTTCTGGAGGCGCTCTTGGCGTATGGGATCAATGGGCACACATAGCGGTTGTCCTTTGTTGTCCCCTTACCAATTTTGGACATGTGCTGACACCACATGTTGTTTGAGACGTGTGCGGACTCTGTAAGATATGTGTCAACCCCATTACTGTCAACAGATGTGCTACGTTTAACCCTCTTGCCGTTTACTCTTGTACCACCTGACACTGTACCTGTTGCAGCCGTGGTGGGGGGTTCATTAGTAGGAGGTGCAGCCATAACATAAGAAGCATAGTGTGTCTGCCAGACAGTGGCAGCAAGTAGACCAGTGATAAACAACAATCCTATAATTTTTATTACAATAGCTAATATCACTGGCATTTTCCTCTTACCTTTGCCGCGGTCCTGCAGCTTATTACTTTTTATCATATAAATGCCCGCCTGAATATTTCTAAAAATAAGCATTAATTTTGTTCGTTTTGTTTATTCAAGCTCTCCCTATCAAGTAATCGTTTAATGCCCAAGCGAAAAGCTGTTCCCACGCGTATTTTAGCGACCTATCTCTCAGGGCTGGTAAGGGCTCGTGGAGATGTGGTAATGATTGCTCTATGGCTAAAATGAACGTGTTGTAATACACACGTATTTTTTGCTTCTTTAAATAATTTGGTCTTTTTATAGCGTATACAAATTGGTGTGACAGTGCTTCAGGGGTGTCGTCCGTGGGCAGCATTTACCCTTGTGCAAAACGCAGCGTTAGTTACTTTTCTTTTCCTTATACGTAAACAGTTGTACGCGGTACCTGCATGTGCGAGACAAAAAGAGAAGGAGAACATGCACGTGTCTACAAGTGTGGTACAATATGGCAGTTTGTTAAACAATGGCCCTCATTACAAGGTGGGTGCAAAGGGATACCGGGCACCGGTAATGACACTGGTGCCGGTAATCCCTTTGTGCCCTACTACGTGGTCCCTTTGCGGGTCCCGTTAAGGCCGCCTGGTTTTACCAGGCGGCCAAGCGGGAGCCGCAAAGGGACCAGGGAGCAAATAACGGTACCACAAATTGCGGTACCGTTATTGGCACCTTCCCCATTCCCATTGAGCGCTATTGGGGCTCAAATGGGGAATGGGGAATGGGTCTGGTGAATGGGGAATTACCGGTCCCGCCGACCTCGGACTGGATCGATAATTACTCCCTTCACCAGGCCGGAGTTGGACCGATTTTGGAGGTAGCCATGGCGCTAATAGCGCCATGGCTACCTCCAAACTCGGAATGAGGCCCAGTGTCCTTTATTTGGGTAGTGGTAGGGGCGGGGCTTGTCGGGGCTGTGGCCGGCGGGGAGTGGGCAGTGTCTTTCTTACTCTGGAATCTCGTGACCATGGGGTGGGTTATGGGCGATTGTCCATTTGTGTCCTTGAAGTTGTTTAGGGCTTGGGAGGGGTCAGGGGCTGTGTTGCCATTGTTGTTTGTTGCTGTTGCTGCTGCGTTGGCCCTGTCGTCAATGCAAGGGTGGGTCTGATCTTTGTAGGGCTTGATGTCATGCAGGTGAGTCCATATCTTTTTATCCCGGAGCTTTACTGCTCTGGGAGCTACTTTCTCGATCTGGTGGGGCCCAGTAAACCTTTGGCTATTCCACCTTCTATTAAAGTTACGGAGGAGGACGTGATCCCCCTCGCTTACTGTCCACTGTGCTGCTTGCTCCTGTTCTTCAATTGCTCTTTCTGCTTGTTGGATGTTCTTCGACCTGCCCCGCGTCCTCTCGAGCTGTTGAGAGATAAAGGCGACACTAGTAATCAAGGAAGAGATGTATTCATACATTTCATCACCAAAAACAGTTTGAACTGAGTGGCAATCTGTTATAGCCCTTGATGGTGGTGTCAGTGGGAGGTGCATTTGACGTCCGGTCACCACCTCGGGTGTCAGGTGGTGATACGATCCTGGCCTGTTCCTTAACTCAAATAGGGCTAAGGGGAGACAGTAGAGCCAGCTCTTCTTGGTTGATTGCTGTATTTTTGCTATCTCTTCTTTTAGGAGGCCGTTGAGGCGTTCACACACGCCATTCGCCTGTGTTGGAACATTTAATTGGCAAAGTGTGGGCCATTGTCTGACTGCAACACTTCGCACACCCCCCACCTTGGGAACACCTCCCTCACCAGGAACTTTGCTGCTCTAAAGGCATCTGCATGGGCGCATGGACTGGCTTCGATCCACCTTGAAAATGGGCATACTACCACAATCATGTATCTGTAACCTTGACATACGTTGATCATGTCAACGTAGTCAATGTGGAGGTGCAGGAAGGGTCCTTCCGGCCGGGGTATAATACCTTTGAACACTTGCAGCGTGTGACCAGAAATAAATTGTTGGCAAGTGAGACAATTGCTAATGAAATTTGCAACATGTGAATTTAGCTCGGGACAGAACCATCCCTCTTTTATGGGTGCTGCAATAACCTCTTTTCCTGTGTGTGCGGGATGATGTAGTTGGGCCAGGGCTATTTTTAATAGGGCCAGGGGCATCACTATTTTGCCTGTATTGTCTTGTAGCCATAATGCGTCTGTGGGGGACATTGTGCATCCCCTTTTGACCCATAGCTCTTTCTCTGCCATAGGTGCTGCTGCCTGTAACTCCATTATTTCATTCTCAGGGATATGAGTGTACCCATCCTTCATCAGCATCTGTCTTGCCCCCGCCCTCCCCTTATCTTTTCCTTTTTCTGGGGGGATCCAAATCTCCCCCTAATACACAGCACGTTTAGCATGTGGGTCTGCTGTTTCATTACCTTTGGAAATGGGATCATCCCTGTTTGTATGGGCCTGACACTTCACCAATGCTACTTCTTAGGGATCTTCAATTACTTCACTTAGTTCAGCAAGTAGTAGGGCATGTTGCACTTGGGTGCTGTCTGCTCTTCTGAACCCTCTTTGCTGCCACTTAATTAATCCAGAATGTACAGTTGATGTGACGTATGCGCTGTCAGAATATATAGTTACTCTTTTGTCATTGCTTTCTTTTAGTGCTAAAATTAGGGCCACTAACTCTGCTGCCTGGGCAGAGTAGTGTTGTGGTAACTGAACACACCTCACTGGGACAGATGTCCAATCCTCTGTTAATCCTACCACTGCTGCTCCTTTTCTGCGTATCCCATCACTCTGGTCAATTGTTGAGGACCCATCAATGTACAGTATTTATCCCACCTCTAGGGCGTTTTCCTCAACCTTTCTTGTGCTAGAGTATGTGTCAATAGCTTGTGTGCAGTCATGAGCATGGTTGCCATCTTCTACTACCTCTGCTATAAATCTCGCTGGGTTCACGTTGCTGCACCTACAATTGTCAACTCAGGCCTCGACAAGATAACTTTGTACCCCGATTCCCTTTGAGTGGTCAGTGTTGATTTTGGTTTGTTCAGTATTGCAAAACGGGCATGCTCCACGTACAGTGTTGTTGGGCAGCCCATTGTTATTGAGGATGAATTTTCTACCGCAAAGGCTGTGGCAGCCAAGCTCTGTTCACACAGGAAGTGGCCTAACATTACGGGGTTCAGGTGCCCGCTGTAGAAAGCTACTGGTTTGTGCCCCATGCTCGTTTTTTGTGTCAGTACTGCTCTCATCACTGCTGAGCTGCAATGTGAAAAGATGAAAAATTGTGCTTCATAGTTTGGGGTGGCTAGTATTGGTGCTGTGGATATGGCATGTTTTAGTTCCTGGAATGCCTCTGTCATTTCTGTGGTCCATTTCAGCTTCTTTTCCCCTCTCTGTGCTTCTTTTAGTGCCTCAAGTAGTGGTTCTGTGTATGAGCTGTAATCAAAAACCCAAGCCCTGCAGTAATTGCATAGGCCCCAGAACTGCTGTAGTTCTCTCACTGTCTGTAGCTGTGGCGCGTTGGCTATGGCCTGCGCCCTTTGTGGTGCAATGTTCCTACCATTTTGTGAAATGAGCTGGCCTATGTAGAGCACTTGTTCTTGGCAGTACTGTAGCTTTTCCTTGTCCACCTTGTACCCCTTTTCTGCTAACACTGTGAGCATTTTGACAGAGTCTCTCCTGCACTTCTCTTCTGTGGTGCTGCAGATGATTATGTCATCTACATATTGTAGCACTGTGCTTTCCATCTCAATGTTTCCCAAGTCCATTTGTATCACCCTGTTAAAGATGGATGGTGACTCGCAGCAACTTTGAGGCAATCTTGTGTGTTTCCATTTTGTGTTGTGGTATGTGAAACTTGTCAAATCTTGTGAGTCAGGGTGTAGAGGTATTGAGAAAAATGCATTTCTGAGGTCAATCACAGTAAATCGTGATGCCTCTGTTGGCATCCCACATAGTATAGTGGCTGGGTTAGCCGCTATAGGGTATTCTGCCTCTACAATGTAGTTGAGGGGTCTTAGATCCTGGATGAAACACCAAGACCCTCCCTTAGCTTTACGCACAGGGTACACAGCAGTGTTGCATGGAGATTCTGATGGTACTAGTATACCTCTGTCTATTAGTGCTGTTATTGTTTCATATATTCCTTCATCTGCCTCTTTTGATAGTGGGTATTGCTTTACTCTCGGTAGTATGGCCCCTTTTTTCAACTTTATTTTCACCCCTCCAATGCTTTTGATGCAGCCCACGTCATATGGACTGGTGATCCATAGAGATGCAGGTACTTTCTCCAGATCCTCCTCGTAAAACGGTACAACTGTAACGGCTGGTGCCTCTAGCGCCAGTGCCACCCTTTGTGCTACGTCTCTGTATGTCACTGTCACCCAGATGTGGACGCTCATTTCAAAAACCATCTCCCCCTCACCATTATCGTCCGAGAAGAGCGCCTCATCAGATACCTGTGTTAGTCGGCACCCCTCTGCTAGAGCTATTACTGCCCTCCATGCTCTCCCTTCCCTGTCTTGGGCATGTACTGCGATGTAGTCTTGTGTTGCCACAATGCTCTCAATGCTCAGGGATACCCTTGTCCCTTCTCTCTCACTGGTTGGTGTTTCTGGTCTGAAAAGGTAAGCTGCTGGACTCCTCCAAACCTTCCCTTCAGTTCCTGGTAGCCATGCTATTGCCATGACTTTCCCATATTGGAACATTTCTCCATCTACCGGTTCTGCTCTTGCTACTGTTTTGCCGCAATAGGCCTGTCATTTTTGTCATGCTGTGAGCATGTTTATGCCTGGTGTGGAGCAAATTATTCCCTTGTCAGTAAAGGAGATGGTCATATTCAATCTGCTCATTATGTCTCTACCTAGTATGTTTACTGGTGACTTTTTTGAGTATAGCAGTGGTAGTGACATATCATGATCACCTACAGATAAGGAGATGTTATCTGTGAAGGGAAGCAACCCTCGAGCCCCAGAGAATCCTTGAGTGTTCATAGCTTCGCCTGACAGTTGAAACTTTCCCTCTCTTATGCATGACCTAGTGGCCCCTGTGTCAACTAAGAAGGAAACATTTTTGTCACCTATCGCCACCTGGATGCGTGGTTCCTCCGCAGGGTTAGGTGTTACTGATAGAATGGGACACATCAAAGACATCTGTGGGCTGTCCTATTGTGGGTACAGTGACTGTCCGTTTCCTGTGTACAGGTTGTGGCCCAGTATTGTCACCTTTCCAAGCTGTATCTGGGCTACAGGTGTGTGAGTAGATGTTAGTGCATTGTCCTGTATTTGTGTGAACTGTTGACCAGTTTGGACCTGTGGTTGCTGTTGTACACTTGGCTGTTGCTGCGCTTGTGCATGTGTTTGTATGTGTGGTTGTTGTTGCTGTTGTGGCATCTGTGTCTGTTGTTGTTATATTTGTATTTGTTGTGGTGGTAGTTGTTGCTGTATCCTTTGTTGTTGGTAAACCTGTTGTTCCCCCATAGGCCCTTGCTGTCCCTGCTCCCCCCAGGCTGCCTGTGCTGGTCTCATCCTACATGTGCGTGACATGTGCCCCACCATCCCACATATCCAGCATGTCGGTGGTTCCCGTGCTTGCCAATGGAGTCCCCCCACGTTGTCCTGATACCCCTGCTGTCCCTGTTGATTGTAACCCCAGAACCCTCTCCCTTGCTGGTAGGTAGGCGGGCCATATCCTCTCCCTCTCATTTGTCCGCCCCTTCCTCTGTAGTTTTTTGCGTATCCATTTCCCATTTGCATATAACCTCCTCCCATTTGTTGTGCGTATGGCGGGGTGGGTGCATTTGCTGTGTCACTACTTGTGCTTGCTGTGATGGTGCTACCTGTTGTTGCGTTGTGTCTTGAGTCACCGTTGCCTGTGGTTGTGCGGGTGCTGTTATCAGTGCTCCCTCCATGGCATATTTCAATAACTTCTTCTGCACCAATTTTGCTTCCTCAGCCTTCCTATCCTCCTCCTTGTGTTTCATCTTCTCCTGCCACATCCTGCAATAGTGTACTATTGTCAGTTGTATTTCTGGCCACCCTTTAGCTTCCATCCCCACTAACTTCTTTAACTGTCTCTGTACTTACTCCGGAAGGCCTTGTGTTAGTATATGGTAGAAAATTGCTAGTGTTTTGTCCCACGGTTCTCGTGTCTCCAAGCGCCACTTCTCCTGAATCTCCTGGATGTATTCAACAGGATCTTCATTCTCACGCATCTTGCGTGATGTTATTGCTCCTATGTCTGAAGTGTCTGGAAATTGTACTCTCAATGCATGCCAAAGCTCATGTCTGCAATTGGCGAATGGTGCTCCATCATGTGCCGTGTCGTGTATTGTTACCCCGGGGAATCCCGCCTTTTTCCATATGTCATCAGCAGCATCCCCCAGTATGGAAATTAGGAGGCCCTTCACGTCTCCCACTGCTAGTGTTTGTCCCGCAGTGTGTTTTTCCATCTCATATATCCATTTCCCGGCTCCTGCACTTAGTGACGGGAGCCTGCATTTTATATTTTCCTTATCTGCATGCTTCCAGGGGATATATTGGGGGCTGGCTCCTCCCCTCTCTAGTAGTGGCATTAGATTGTACCCCCTCTCCTTTCCCTTCATCCTTCCGTGTGTGGTTATGTTATTATATTCATTATCTTCCTCCATGTCTGGTAATTTTTCAATGCTGTCACTGTTACAGGAGCTTACCCTTTCACTTCCTATACCCCTCCTCCCTTTCTGGTTGCCTTCTGTACTTAACATTGGCGTGTTTGTTCTGTCTTCCTGTCTACGTCCTGGGAGGTCCCTAAGTCTGCCAACATATGGGGTGTGCACGGGGGTTGGTGTCAGTGAGCGTGGTGTTTGTGCGGGTGTGGGTGTTAGTGGGCATGGCATCTTTTTTATTGTTTCCCTGATCTTTGTTTCCCCTGCGTTTTGTTCTCCCCTTCTCTCGCATGCCCATGGTGACTCGCAATTAGTGCGCGTTATGTATAGTTTGTCTAAACTCTCCCTATTTCCATCTCTTCCACTGGTGCTCAAACCCTCCTCTTCATCTTCATCTGGAAAGGAGAGAATAACACCCTTACAGAGTTCTTTGGATGGATTAATAATCGCACAGAAGAAATCAAATTTACCATCTCCAGCAGTAATACTAGCATCAACTTTCTGGACCTTACCATCAGACCTAAGAATAATATTTTGGAATGCACCATGTTTAAGAAGGAAACAGATCGCAACACAGTGCTCCATTATAAAAGCAACCACCCGCGCAACCTGAGAAACAACTTGCCCTATGGCCAGTTTCTTAGAGTACGCAGAAACTGCACCGATACAGAAGAGTTTAAAATAAACGCAGCAGCCCTTGAAACTAAATTGAAAGCTCGAGGATACCCCAAAAAACTCCTCAGAGATACTCAAAAGAGAGCCAGATTCACACCGAGAGAAGTACTCCTCACACCTAAAATCCAGGACACCCAACAAGACATCATGGCATGTGTCACCACTTTTGGCCCCAGTACTACAAAACTTAGAGGAGCCATTAAAAAATTCTGGCCTCTTATACAACTTAGTCTACCCCAGGAACCGCTGCCTAGAATGGCACTCAAAAGATCTAAAAATTTGAGAGACATGCTCACGCATGCCAGATTAACTAAAACAAGCACCAGATCTACTCTATGGAACTTGAGAGAGATCAATGGCCACCATCCATGTGGGAACTGCACTGTGTGCAAACAGACGAAGAAAATGAACTCCTTCATGATTGGCAACAAGGAATGGAAACTCAAGCATTTTTCCAACTGTAAGACCTGCAATGTAATCTACATCATAGAATGCCCTTGCAAATTACGGTATGTGGGCCAAACATCGAAACCGGTACAAAAAAGAATTGGGAGCACCGCTCGAGAATTCGTTGTAAAACTGTAGCGGCCCCACTAGTTCCACACTTTCTTGAAATGCAACACGGCCCAGACAGCTTCTTTTGGTGGGTAGCGGATAAAGTGAACAACACCAGCAACATTACCAACTCTTTGAATTTCAAAGAAAGCTGGTGGATGTATAAACTTCAATCCATTTCTTCAGGACTCAATGAAATAGAACCCCATCGCCAATTCTAATACGTGTTCTTGGCGACATGAGGGTCCAGATGGGTATTTTCCCTATTTTTTTTTTTTCCCTCGTGTTCTGCCTTTCCGCGATTTTGCGAACACTCGGGTCCTGGGACACTATTTCCCTCACGCATGCGCAGACAACCAGTGTCTGCTGCGGTTGCGCAAAAAACCAGTGTTTGACACTCCTAGATATGCGTCATGCTTTCCATGCGCATGCGTAGGCAACTAGCGTTTGCCACGCATGCGCAGGAAACCAGTATCGGGTATTTCTGGGCATGCGCCGTACAGCACGGTGCACACAGCTTCACTCTGTGTTCCACCGAGCTGACGATTGTACGCGGACGCCGGAGCCCACCCGATTCAGGTACTTCAAGTTCCCTCCCTTGTGTCATTGCACCCGCCCAGGCGAACAGCGCTCTCCCTCTTACTCACGGGAGGCATAGCCCCTGATCACTGCGGTTGCAATCCATGTGGCAAACCTATACTGACCACGGTCTTCTCTCCTCTTTACAGCCTTTAGCTGTCTCTGCTCACCGTTGTTCTCCAGTTTCCCAAGTCGGCAATTTGGGCACCTCGCCAGTTGTATTGCTTGGTTGCCGAGACCATCACCGAGCTAACTCCAGGTAATTTTCCTGTTACACCTCCCATTTACCAACATTCTTGCCCCTATTTATAACACAGGGGTCCCACTGTTGCAAGAGCCCCAACTTCTCTTACATTTGTTTTCCAGCTCCTCTATGCTAGAAGCAGCTTCTACATTTTCCACCAGAGTTATCCATTGGAATTTGCAATTTTAGCCATCAGGCCACCACCCAGGACTCCGTCCTGGCTAAGGTCAGTACTTGACCAACAATATGAGTCTACCAGAGCTCTCCTGTTTTAATCAGTGTGTCCTTTTTGTATGAATTTTATTATATTCTGTATGTGGGGTTTTTTTGTATACCATGTCCTGACATGACATTAGGTGCGCTAACCACAGCACCTCTTCCTCTTTCACAGGGGTTTCCAAATCCTTGGCTCCAAGAAGAAGGCTGTGATCCACTGTCTAGCCGAAATGTCCTGGGACACTTCCCCCTTTGGGGTTAACAGGTCCCTTTTTCCAATTGGTTTTGATTTATGTCAGTGACGTCGATCTACTTTGGTCACCCTCCAGCCTGGCTTTTGTTAGACCTATCCAAGGTTTTGTGTTAGAGCAACAAAAAATGCTCTATTGATCTATGCATCAATGTGTTTTTGCTGTTTACATGTCTGAATATGTGAAATAATGAATATTTTGTATAATGCAATTTAATGCAATGGTTGTATCATTTACAGGTCTAAGCGACCTTTTGTTTGTTTAATAATGAAATAATGAATATTTTGTATAATGCAATTTAATGCAATGGTTGTATCATTTACAGGTCTATGCGACCTTTGTTTGTTTAATAATGAACATTTGACTGAGGAGAAAAATAATAAAGACTCCCAGTCATATATCAATTAAGTGTTTTGTGGTATACACTCTTTCTCCCTGGTACCTTTCCATCTTTCCTTTGGATTTATACGAATAAGTACCATAACAAAGGATTAGATACATAACAAATTTTATTTGCATTTCAATAACTTGCAATCAGCTTTGACTGTTTCAGCCAGGACCACCCCCCTTGTGTTTTCTTGCTAATGACAGCCCTTAGTCCTGCGCGTAGTTTGGGCTTTCCCTCCCGTATATTCTCTTTAGATATAGCTGCTTGCTATAATAGGGACCTGAAACTTCTATTTTCTCTTCCACACTTACTTATGCCTTTTTAGCTTAGGACTCCCTCTGGTCTTCTCACCCACTATTGTTGGTTAATTCTGCCCTTTTACCTCCACTGGATCCAGTTATCCATCATGGATCAAACTCTTAGCTTTACAGAAGAACAAATTCTAGAGATCATTCAAGGACCCACCCTCTTTAATATTGAGGCGCCCAACAAACTCTAGTGTCCACAGCATCAGGCGAAGACCTACTCAACCTTAAAAAACGTTGCTTCAGAACGGAAGTACATGGTCATTTCTTAAGAGAATACCTTAGAGCGAACCTAGTACCCATGGGATTGCAGGTACGGAATGAACCAGCTCTATTTCTAGAGGACAAAGACTATATGCTTGGCTTTAGCAAAATCGCAACCAAGTGTAGCAGGGACCTCATGGTCCTTACGATAACTACAGCCAGGAGAATACACCTAGACATTTCCAAAGAACTAAAAGAACAAGAGACTAAATTCTTGAATGACGAAAGTCTGGATAACGCCCGTGACAAATTGAAAGAAATAAATAAAACACTGGATACATTTATGAGCAGTACGTTAGACAAAAAACACAAAAAACTAGCTAAAGATATCAAAAACTTCCAACTTGAACTCGTATACCCATACCTATCAGTTGATTATAAGGAGAAAAAGGAAAAAGAAAGATTACATAATCAAGCAGGCCTGCCAAGGAGAAGACGCAAAACAGTTTCCTTCTGGAATACATCTAGCTCGGGTTCATCTGACGATGACCTAGCTAACCCTAATGATAGATCCAGCAACCGTGGCAACCAGCAACAACCACCGAGGTTGCCTTTTTTAGGCCTAGGGGATCCCAGGGGAGGCTACTGGGGTCCACCGCAATTTCAACCCATGCCTTCATTCAACCACCCACGCTGGAGGGCACCGAATCCCAACAGGAGATGGAGGAGATATTAGAGACTATACCTATCTTCAACCTCTCAGGATGTGTGCTCAATAAAGATGAGAAATCGTTACTATCGAAAGGATTGTCTTTTGTCCCGACCAATCAAACTGATTGGTTCAGACTGGACCAAGAACTCTCTCACTTTTACAGGACTATTAGACGCAAAGTCTTCTTTCTGGATAAAGAAAGCCTTCCAGAAATAGAAGACTCAGGATTAAGGAGAAAATCCAACTTCCTCCCCAGTGACAACGAAATGCCAGCATCTGTCCTCTCTTTCGAAAAATGCATTAAGCAAGAACTGAAAAAAGTCCAGCTCATACCTTCGCATAAAAGAAACAATCTCTCACGGGGAGAACAACAAGCCCTCAAATCACTGTCAGGAAACTCCTCCATTGTTATCAAAGCAGCGGACAAAGGAGGTGGAGTTGTGGTTCAGAGCAAAGAACAATACAAGGAAATGGTACTGTTACTACTTAATGTAGAGGATAACTACAAAAAACTCCGTAAAGATCCCACACCAGAAATCAAAATGAAAATCAAGGAGACAACTGATTTGGCCTTGTTAAATAATTGGATTTCGGACAAAGAAGAAATCTTCCTTAACAACTCTGCGGGTCGCATTCCAGCGTTCTATGCTCTACCCAAACTTCATAAAAATCAGAATACACCTCCGGGAAGACCCATTTTGTCAGGATGTGGTTCGGTGCTTGAACCTATCTGTCAATTTATTGACTATTTTTTAAAACCACTGAGTCAGAAAACTCCCACATATCTGCACGACACAATGGCAACAATAAACAAGTTCGAACAGCAACCATTTAATCCTGCAGAAGATATCTTAGTGACTATGGACATCAATAGCCTTTACACCAGCATCCCCCAAGAAGCTGCGGTTGAATGCATTAGGCATCATCTTACCCATCATATGTCACAAACAAGAGTTCCTATCAATTTTATAGTTGAACTACTGGAATTGGCTCTTACGAACAACTTCTTCCAATTTGAAGAGACTTTCTACCTGCAAATTCGGGGCACAGCCATGGGGGCAGCCTTTGCCCCGAGCATGGCAGTTATATTCATGGCTGAATATGAATACAACCATGTCCTCAACATATGTAATCCATTCCTGGACAATATAATGCTTTGGCACAGATATATTGACGACATCATCTTCATCTGGAAAGGAGAGAATAACACCCTTACAGAGTTCTTTGGATGGATTAATAATCGCACGGAAGAAATCAAATTTACCATCTCCAGCAGTAATACTAGCATCAACTTTCTGGACCTTACCATCAGACCTAAGAATAATATTTTGGAATGCACCATGTTTAAGAAGGAAACAGATCGCAACACAGTGCTCCATTATAAAAGCAACCACCCGCGCAACCTGAGAAACAACTTGCCCTATGGCCAGTTTCTTAGAGTACGCAGAAACTGCACCGATACAGAAGAGTTTAAAATAAACGCAGCAGCCCTTGAAACTAAATTGAAAGCTCGAGGATACCCCAAAAAACTCCTCAGAGATACTCAAAAGAGAGCCAGATTCACACCGAGAGAAGTACTCCTCACACCTAAAATCCAGGACACCCAACAAGACATCATGGCATGTGTCACCACTTTTGGCCCCAGTACTACAAAACTTAGAGGAGCCATTAAAAAATTCTGGCCTCTTATACAACTTAGTCTACCCCAGGAACCGCTGCCTAGAATGGCACTCAAAAGATCTAAAAATTTGAGAGACATGCTCACGCATGCCAGATTAACTAAAACAAGCACCAGATCTACTCTATGGAACTTGAGAGAGATCAATGGCCACCATCCATGTGGGAACTGCACTGTGTGCAAACAGACGAAGAAAATGAACTCCTTCATGATTGGCAACAAGGAATGGAAACTCAAGCATTTTTCCAACTGTAAGACCTGCAATGTAATCTACATCATAGAATGCCCTTGCAAATTACGGTATGTGGGCCAAACATCGAGACCGGTACAAAAAAGATTTGGGGAGCACCGCTCGAGAATTCGTTGTAAAACTGTAGCGGCCTCACTAGTTCCACACTTTCTTGAAATGCAACACGGCCCAGACAGCTTCTTTTGGTGGGTAGCGGATAAAGTGAACAACACCAGCAACATTACCAACTCTTTGAATTTCAAAGAAAGCTGGTGGATGTATAAACTTCAATCCATTTCTTCAGGACTCAATGAAATAGAACCCCATCGCCAATTCTAATACGTGTTCTTGGCGACATGAGGGTCCAGATGGGTATTTTCCCTATTTTCCCTTTTTTTTTTTTTTTCCCTCGTGTTCTGCCTTTCTGCGATTTTGCGAACACTCGGGTCCTGGGACACTATTTCCCTCACGCATGCGCAGACAACCAGTGTCTGCCGCGGTTGCGCAAAAAACCAGTGTTTGACACTCCTAGATATGCGTCATGCTTTCCATGCGCATGCGTAGGCAACTAGCGTTTGCCACGCATGCGCAGGAAACCAGTATCGGGTATTTCTGGGCATGCGCCGTACAGCACGGTGCACACAGCTTCACTCTGTGTTCCACCGAGCTGACGATTGTACGCGGACGCCGGAACCCACCCGATTCAGGTACTTCAAGTTCCCTCCCTTGTGTCATTGCACCCGCCCAGGCGAACAGCGCTCTCCCTCTTACTCACGGGAGGCATAGCCCCTGATCACTGCGGTTGCAATCCATGTGGCAAACCTATACTGACCACGGTCTTCTCTCCTCTTTACAGCCTTTAGCTGCCTCTGCTCACCGTTGTTCTCCAGTTTCCCAAGTCGGCAATTTGGGCACCTCGCCAGTTGTATTGCTTGGTTGCCGAGACCATCACCGAGCTAACTCCAGGTAATTTTCCTGTTACACCTCCCATTTACCAACATTCTTGCCCCTATTTATAACACAGGGGTCCCACTGTTGCAAGAGCCCCAACTTCTCTTACATTTGTTTTCCAGCTCCTCTATGCTAGAAGCAGCTTCTACATTTTCCACCAGAGTTATCCATTGGAATTTGCAATTTTAGCCATCAGGCCACCACCCAGGACTCCGTCCTGGCTAAGGTCAGTACTTGACCAACAATATGAGTCTACCAGAGCTCTCCTGTTTTAATCAGTGTGTCCTTTTTGTACGAATTTTATTATATTCTGTATGTGGGGTTTTTTTGTATACCATGTCCTGACATGACATTAGGTGCGCTAACCACAGCACCTCTTCCTCTTTCACAGGGGTTTCCAAATCCTTGGCTCCATGAAGAAGGCTGTGATCCACTGTCTAGCCGAAACGTCCTGGGACACTTCCCCCTTTGGGGTTAGGTCCCTTTTTCCAATTGGTTTTGATTTATGTCAGTGACGTCGATCTACTTTGGTCACCCTCCAGCCTGGCTTTTGTTAGACCTATCCAAGGTTTTGTGTTAGAGGAACAAAAAATGCTCTATTGATCTATGCATCAATGTGTTTTTGCTGTTTACATGTCTGAATATGTGAAATAATGAATATTTTGTATAATGCAATTTAATGCAATGGTTGTATCATTTACAGGTCTAAGCGACCTTTTGTTTGTTTAATAATGAAATAATGAATATTTTGTATAATGCAATTTAATGCAATGGTTGTATCATTTACAGGTCTATGCGACCTTTGTTTGTTTAATAATGAACATTTGACTGAGGAGAAAAATAATAAAGACTCCCAGTCATATATCAATTAAGTGTTTTGTGGTATACACTCTTTCTCCCTGGTACCTCTCCATCTTTCCTTTGGATTTATACGAATAAGTACCATAACAAAGGATTAGATACATAACAAATTTTATTTGCATTTCAATAACTTGCAATCAGCTTTGACTGTTTCAGCCAGGACCACCCCCCCTTGTGTTTTCAAACCCTCCTCTTCTTCACTGCAAAACCCATCAGAAAATGTCAATCCCCACTCTGTGCGTTCCCCCCCCACTGTCACTGTCTTTAAATCTATCAAATCTACATCTGTGTACTCACCTCCCTTGTCTCCAGCTACCTGTGTTGATGTTGATGCCATTTCCTTGTCCTGGCGTGTGTATTTCCTTGCTCCATGTTCCACCCTTCTATCTCCTCTCTCCTCTTCCTTCTTCTCCACTACTTCGCCTCCTATTTCAACTCGTTTTCTGTGTAGTTCTTCCAATACTTCTGCACTTACTTTTGCTAATATCCTTTCCTCTTCTTCCTTTCTCCCCTTTATTCTCCCTTCCCTCCTTAGTATGCTTTCTATTATCTTCCCTTCTTCATACTTCCGTGCGCTTTCAGCTATAATCTTCTTTTTCCACATTCCCATTTCCCTATCGTTCTCGTCCCTCTCCTCCTCCTTCCTTCTCATCTCCCTTTGTTTTGCGCATGCCATTCTTTCTGTTATTGCCCTAATGCGCTCTCCTTCCTTTTTCTGTTCTTCCACCTGCACCTTCATTCTCGCCATCTCTTCCTTATGTGTTTTCTTTTCATTCTGCCTCTTCCGTGTTTCTTCCTCGAACTGCCTAATCAAGGCGCTTTGCACGTTCCTCAATTCCACCAACCTTTCCTCCAGTATCTCTTCCTCCTCTTGTGACAGTGGCCCTTCTCTTTCTTCACTTACCTCGAGCCCTGTCTGTTTGTTTTCCTTTTCTTCCTTATTTACCTGTTTCACTGCTTCCTCCTCTTCCTTTGTTAGTGTTCCCTGGAGCTTCAGAAGCACCTGCGCTGCTACCCACTCCTCTGGCCCTATGTCTGCAAACCTCCCCAAGGCCCCCCTGTCGTTCCCCTTCCCTACCGGTGTAGTTGTTGAATCTACCGTACCTACCTCCCACATCCTTTTTTGACAATCATCTGGGGGTGTATATGGCGGGGGGCTGTACGCTGGGTTGGAGTATCCCTCAGCAGCCGTTAGTTGCTGTCGGGCGGCTTCCCTAATTTCTGTTGCTGGATACAACCCCCCTTCCTCCTTCTTTACTACCTTTGCCATCGGCATGTCTTCTGTTCCTTCTTTCTTAATCTTCGCTTCTGCTACCACAAATGATCCCTCCGCCTCCTCCTCACTTTCTTCAGGGCTGGGTGGGTTTTTTGCTTTCTTATCTCCGGCCTCTCCTTTCATCGTCTCTTCCTTTACCTGTTTTTCCTCCCTTATTCCCGTCTCCTCTTTTACCCCCTGTACTGTATACATACCTGTTTCTCCAGGTCTAGTTCCCCTTGTATGTATTGTGAATGTATGTTAACAGACTTTGTTGTGTATACATATCGTAGCTGCCGTTGGGCGGCTACGATACCCTTACTTTGTTGTCCATTCCTTGTGTCCACTCGATACTGTATTTTATTATTTTCTCCCTGTGTGGTGTCAGTGTTGTACAGATGTGCTGGAGTGGGGTGGTTAATGCGCTTCCCATGTTCCTCCACCCCTCTCCTGCCCCCGATCCATAGTACAGTGCCATGTTACAATTTTACTTTTCCCAACATCAACCTTTTACCTGGGCCCGTAAACTGGGGACTTCGACTGTCCGCTGAAAAGAACACAATTTTAGTGTTACACTATCATTCTTTTATTATTCTTTTCTTTCCAATATTGTAACTACGGCCCCCTTTGATCGTGGCACACAAAGCCCCTGCGGCGATGTGTCCCGTGCGGCGTGCCCCTAGGCTGCCCCACCTTCCTCTTCCTCCTATACTGTTTACACCTTCAACTTAACTCCTCCTCCTCCCCGTCCCCCGCTGTCTGCTCAGACCACACCCTCAGCTTATACAATCCCCTTGTCGAGCGCAGCTGGCGTTCTCCGTGCGCGGCTGCCTCTCCTGCCTTGGCAACTCCCCGTCCGAGCTCGGCCGGCGTTCTCTGTGCACGGCTGCCTTTCCCTCCTTTGGCACCTCCCCTTACCTACCCCCCCTGTCCTTGACCACTCCTGGATGGACGTGATATTGTCGCGGTGTCCTATACAAGCCCTATGGGTGACGTCACCAACCTCTACAGAACACTGTAAGTACGTACAATTTTCTAAACTTCACTAACTCACGTTATGTTTCACACTTATACCCCCCGTTAAACCCACAGCTGTCTTCCCGCTTCGTCTGGAACAGAGAAATCAATAATCAATTTACTTAATATAATCGGTCTGTGCACGCTGCGTTGCCTCGCGTGTGATACGCCCCCTCTCCAGAGGAGCTTAGCCGGCTAATTATCTTCTGCTGTACTCGGTAAACAATCTAGCTACCCCCTGCGGGAAAACGTCATCTACTTAACGAGCTTCAACACACAATTAGTAAGGAACCTCATCTATTCATTGATCTATAATGTCAACTCATAGGAAAGCTACACACCCCTCTTGCACAGGTGTCCGCGATCTTAAACCAATCCGCGCTTAACAATCACACGTGGGTGCTCGAGGCCCCACCCAGTTCACTTCATGACTCTGTAGTGGACGGCCCTCGTGCCTGTCCCGTCACACCTCACACCTCTATTGCCGTGGAATAGTCAAAAATCAATTGCCACACACTGTTACAACTACCCACCTCCCTGTTTAAAACTCCTCCCCTCTCCCGCACAACATTATGTGGCTGGTGTCATGATCTCTGCTTCCAAAAGATCAGTACTTGCCCGACTCCCTTGGAAGCAGACCCATAACCCCGGATCCGAGTACCAGCCAGTCCCAATTGGGACCTTTTGGACCCTGTCCTGGCGCCAGTGGCACCAGGCTCATAAAGATGCCCAGTCCCAGTGCTGGAAGCGCCGGGCTCATAATGCTTGGGTGGACTTACCTGCAGCAGACCATGCTGCTTACTTACCTGCCAGTTGAACCCCTGATGTTCTTCTGTTTGGGACTACTTTTCCTGTTGGGTGGGGCAGGAGCCACTCCCTAGGTTCAGAACACTGGACCTCTTCTGGAAAGCAGGAACTCTTTTCTTAGGCGTGGCTGTGGAAGGAGACACCTAAGCACTACAGGAGGCTATTTAAACCACACCCGATGGATGAATCTTGCTTTGCGTTATTCTGCATTCTCTGCAGCAGAACGCTCATCGTGTCTTCTGCTTCTGATCCTGGGCCTAAGGGAACAAAGGCTTACCATCCTGGAATCCAGTCTTCAGCAGCACCTGTAAAGACAAAGAAAGAACAGGTTAGCACTACGGTCTTCAGTGGCAGCGCATCTCTTACCTGGTCCATCGGCTGTCACCAACGCCTCGCGCTGCATTCCGGCATCTGAAAGACAAAGGCTTACCTACTCTTCGCATGCTCCGGAGGTCTTCGCACTGCATTCCGGCATCTGAAAGACAAAAGCTTACCAGCTCTTCGCACGCTCCGGAGGCCTTCAGCGCTGCATCCCGCATCTGAAAGACAAAAGAAGGTGCGTTTAAAGACATTGGGCAACTTTATTACTCACGTGCCATTACTCCTTCCCACGCCGAATCCAGTGGGTATTCCAGCACCCTTCAGCTTCTCTAAAGCTCCGAACTTGTACCTGCAAGATAAAAGGGACAGTTAGTGCGCATCGTGAAGCAGGCTACAAGCGCTTACTTACGTGCTTTCAGGCGCTTCTATTCCTCACGCGGGTTCGATCCTCAACTCTCATCAGACCGCCATCCGCCATCGCCGGAACCCTGCAAAACAAGAGATATCATTACAAAAGACTTTTAAGACATTTGAAGTGCCCAGAACTTACCGTTCGTGCAGTTAACGACGGACAGCAGTCCTCTGAGGTCAAGAGGCCTGCACCCTTATCCAGTGAAGAAACTGGTTACGGCACCCTGCCCCGAGGCAGATGGAGAGCTCGGCGTTCACTTACCTAAGGTGAGGGTGTTAACCTTTGGGGTTCTACAGGAGAAGAGAAAGGGAAGTGGAGAGAGGCACCCAATAACCCCAGTTCATTAATCCCATATTTTCTATCTGCAGACATCTTACTCTTCGAGTCAGACATACAGTGCACAGAGGTCCAGCCCAAAGAGCCAACCGTGTGTTACACATCACCTTTGAAGATACGGCATTCACCCAGTCAAGACCGGCGCCTCTGCGGGAATCAGGTGAGCGTTACAGAACGCAAAGCCTATCGCAAAACTCCCACCCAGGCGCTATGGAAACCTCGGATACCGACCAGCTAGCCCAGTTACTTGGGGAACTAAGAGCAGAAGTGCATGCAGCCCGTCAGGAAACGAATGCTCTAAGAAGGGAACTGATTATTTCCAAGGAGCGAACAGACGATCTCGCTAGACAATTGCTACAGTCACAAGCCGGACAAACTCCGTTACCCGCATCAGGGGCAAATCTTCCTTCAACATCCTCTACGAACCCAGTGCAGATCAACCTACCTGGGAATGTACCTCTGGCTCCGCCCGAACGATTTTCTGGTGACCCAAAGAGGTTTGCAGTATTTATTAATCAGTGCCGGTTGCACTTCTTATGCCGGCCAGCAGCCTTTCCAACTGATCAAGCTAAGGTAGCTTTCGTGCTTTCATACCTTAGTGGCAATGCGGCAGACTGGTCGATCCCTCTAGTTAATCAAGATGATCCGGTTCTCCATGATTTTCGAGCTTTTCAGCTCAGTATGGAAAAACTGTTTGCAAGACATTCACAGGGGCAGGCCTTGGACAATGAGCTCCTTTCATTGCGACAGGGTAATCAAGACCTTTTGGCTTATATTGCGTCTTTCAACAGACTGATAGTGGAAACTCGATGGCCTGAGGACAAAAGGATTACGCTGTTTTATAGAGGTCTACGTGGAGAGCTCAAAGATGTGTTAGCCCAAGTAGTGAATCCCCCGCAAGACTGTTCGGACTATATTGACTTAGTCGTTCAAATTGACCACAGACTGCAGAACAGGAAGGCCGATCGTTCCAAGTTTGATGCTCGAGTATTTTCCAAACCACCAACTCCTACCAAAGGAGTAGACTCCGGGGAACCCATGCAAATAGGGGGCCTGAAAGGACCACTAACACAAAAGGAGCGGGAAAGGAGAAAACAGCTGCAATTATGCCTCTATTGCGGAAACTCGGGGCACTTTCTTCGAGACTGTCTGGTGAAACCAGCCACGAAGGCAGTAGGAGCTGCAGTTACTAGGGTCACAAACTCTGAGCAGATAACGACCTCGCCCGACAAGAATAGAGGTCCTCTTGCCGAGCGTTAAAACCAGTTCCGTGACCTCGCATTTCGTGATACCTATGGTCCTCATTAGCCCTGAACATCCGGATCGATTACATGCGATTGAAGCTTACGTCGACAGCGGTGCCATCGGCAATTATGTGGATCATGAAATGGTTTTGAGGATGAATCTGACTCTTTGTCCAAAGGCTGTAAAGGACGTCATTACTACGGTGGATGGTACGGAGATAGCCTCCGGACCAGTAACGCATACCACCCAAGAAGTGACGCTAGTAAGTCAAGATGGACACCATGAGAAGATCGTGTTCGATGTGATCAAGGCCCCCCAGTTCCAGATTATTCTAGGAATTCCTTGGTTAGAGAAGCACAATCCTCAGATCGATTGGCGAGCAAGAACGGTTCAGTTTCCAGAATGTGTCTCTACTTGTCACCCTCGACCTGGTGTTGCACTGGCAGCAATTTCCTCGGAGGCTCCTCAGTTACCTCCTGAATATCTAGAATTCCAAGATGTTTTCCGGAAGGATCAGGCTAACTCTCTACCTCCTCATAGGTCTTATGACTGCCAGATAGACCTGATACCTGGATCTACTCCTCCTTGTAGTAGAATTTATGCCCTCACCGAGCCTGAGAATCTTCACCTCCGACAATACCTGGATCAATACCTAGCGAATGGGTTTATTCGTCCTTCCAAGTCCCCTGCTTCCTCAGCTTTGTTCTTCGTTCCAAAAAAAGAAGGGGACCTTAGAACTTGTATAGATTATCGCGCCCTGAACCAGATCACCGTTAAGAATAGATATCCGTTACCTTTGATCCCTGAACTCCTGGACCAAGTCAGAAAAGCATGCATATATACAAAGCTGGATCTTAGAGGAGCCTACCACTTGGTACGAGTAAAAGAGGGCGATGAATGGAAGACGGCCTTCCGCACCAAGTATGGGCTATTTGAATATCAGGTCATGCCCTTCGGACTTTGCAATGCCCCGGCCGCCTTTCAATATCTTATGAACGATGTCCTCAGAGAGCTCATAGATGTGTGTGTTGTTGTTTACATTGACGACATCCTCGTTTATTCTTCATCGGAAACTGAACATCGGAAACACGTGAAAATGGTCCTCGAGGGATTGCGTCAACACAAACTTTTCGCTAAGTTGGAAAAATGTGTTTTCAACGTGACTGAAGTTGAATTCTTGGGATTCATATTATCACCGAGCGGAGTGCGTATGGATTCAAAGAAGGTCGATGCAATTCTCAAATGGCCATCGCCATCCTCCGTAAAAGGTGTTCAAAGCATGTTAGGCTTCGCTAACTTTTACCGCAGGTTTATCCCCGAATTCTCTCGAATAGTCCAGCCCATCACCGCCTTGTTAAAGAAAAACAAACGTTTTGAATGGTCTACCGAGGCGGAACAAGCTTTCCAGAATTTGAAGACTAGATTTATCTCTGCACCGATCTTAAAACATCCTCGCCCAGAACTCCCCTACATCGTTGAAACTGATGCTTCGAGCCTTGCCATGGGGGCAGTTCTATCACAAAAGGACCCAGTAACCAATCAGTTGCATCCCGTGGCATTTTGGTCCCGCAAATTCTCGCCTCCTGAAATCAATTACACTATTACTGATAAGGAACTTCTAGCTATCAAGTCCGCCTTTAAGGCTTGGCGGCATTATCTTCTGGGGGCCCGACACACCGTTACTGTGATTACAGATCACCGAAACCTGCAATATTTGAAAACCGCAAAAGCTCAATCCTCTAGGCAACTCCGTTGGGCACTATTCTTTGCCGAGTTTGACTTCATAATTACCTATCGACCTGGTACAAAAAACGGTAAAGCTGATGCCCTTTCTCGGATGGGAGTGGAAGAACATTTGATCAATCCTAAACCTGTACCTATCATTCCCGAACAAAGAATTCTAGGTGTAATCGCCACACAATCCATAGAGGAAGTTAAGGATAAAGCCAGGCTACTGGTAACTCCAGCAGACATACAGAATTGGCATCTGCAGGGAAAGGACTTTACGGTGAAGGACAACCTATTATATTTCCAAGAACGGTTATACCTGCCCAGCACAGATTTACAGAAAAAGGTAATCTCTTGTTATCACGATTCTTTAATGGAAGGACATCCCGGTATGACCAAGACCTCGGAAAAGATCAAGCGCTACTTCTGGTGGCCGTCTTGGAAAAAAGATATCAGAGACTTTATAATGTCCTGTGGAGTATGCGCCCAAAACAAGAGTCAAAAGGAAAAACCAGCCGGCCTCTTACGCCCTATTGACATCCCGCCTCGCCCTTGGCATACGCTTTCTATGGACTTCATCACCGATCTACCTCCATGCTCCGGATACAATACGATCCTAGTAATCGTGGACCTATTCTCCAAGATGGCGCATTTCATTCCACTCAAAGGCTTACCAACAGCAGCAACTCTGCCCCGAGAATTTCTCGAAAACATCGTCCGACTGCACGGTTTTCCTTCAGTTCTAATTTCGGATCGAGGTAGTCAATTTATTTCTCATTTTTGGCGAAGTTGCTGTCGGTCGGCTCAAATTGATGTGAGACTTTCGACCAGCCACCACCCTCAAACCGACGGACAAACCGAGAGGACCAATCAAACTCTGGAACAGTATTTGCGCTGCATGCTACAACAAACTGAAAAAACTTGGAAAGATATCCTTTGGATAGCCGAATATGCCTACAATAACTCTGTCCACTCGGGAACTGGGAAGACCCCGTTTTTTCTTTTATACGGTAGTCACCCTCGAACCTCGGAGTTGGATCCACTCCAAGATCTTGGAACACCAGCAGTAGACCACCTGCAATCTACAATCACCCAAGCCTTTAAGGAAGCCGTTTCTCACCTTCAAAGGGCTAAAGAACAATACAAGAAAGGAGCAGACCAACATCGGAAGGAAGCCCCCCAATATCAAGTAGGAGATCAAGTCTGGTTATCCACCAAATATCTACCTCTAAAAGGACCACGCACATTCAACCCAAGATACCTTGGTCCCTATTCCATCACTACCATAGTAAATCCAGTAGCGGTCAAGTTGGACTTGCCCCCTCACATGAAGATACATCCGGTCTTCCACGTCTCTCTATTAAAACCCGTGCAACCTCAAACCCGACTAACTACATCTCCAAAACCTATTCTAGTTGATGGAGAACTCGAGTTTGAAGTCAAAAGCATCCTGGATTCCAAGATCTCCAAATTTAAACTATTTTACCTGATTGACTGGAAAGGCTACGGTCCCCAAGAAAGATCCTGGGAACCTGCAGAATATGTCCACGCGCCTCGTCTAATCAAAAGATTTCATCGAACATTTCCTAACAAGCCCAAACCCCCGGAGAAGCCCGGTTTGGGAGGGGCCTTGAGGGGGGGTGCTGTCATGATCTCTGCTTCCAAAAGATCAGGACTTGCCCGACTCCCTTGGAAGCAGACCCATAACCCCGGTTCGGGGTGCCAGCCAGTCCCAATTGGGACCTTTTGGACCCTGTCCTGGCGCCAGTGGCACCAGGCTCATAAAGATGCCCAGTCCCAGCGCTGGAAGCGCCGGGCTCATAATGCTTGGGTGGACTTACCTGCAGCAGACCATGTTGCTTACTTACCTGCCAGTTGAACCCCTGATCCTCTTCTGTTTGGGACTACTTTTCCTGTTGGGTGGGGCAGGAGCCACTCCCTAGGTTCAGAACACTGGAACTCTTCTGGAAAGCAGGAACTCTTTTCTTAGGCGTGGCTGTGGAAGGAGACACCTAAGCACTACAGGAGGCTATTTAAACCACACCCGATGGATGAATCTTGCTTTGCGTTATTCTGCATTCTCTGCAGCAGAACGCTCATCGTGTCTTCTGCTTCTGATCCTGGGCCTAAGGGAACAAAGGCTTACCATCCTGGAATCCAGTCTTCAGCAGCACCTGTAAAGACAAAGAAAGAACAGGTTAGCACTACGGTCTTCAGTGGCAGCGCATCTCTTACCTGGTCCATCGGCTGTCACCAACGCCTCGCGCTGCATTCCGGCATCTGAAAGACAAAGGCTTACCTACTCTTCGCATGCTCCGGAGGTCTTCGCACTGCATTCCGGCATCTGAAAGACAAAAGCTTACCAGCTCTTCGCACGCTCCGGAGGCCTTCAGCGCTGCATCCCGCATCTGAAAGACAAAAGAAGGTGCGTTTAAAGACATTGGGCAACTTTATTACTCACGTGCCATTACTCCTTCCCACGCCGAATCCAGTGGGTATTCCAGCACCCTTCAGCTTCTCTAAAGCTCCGAACTTGTACCTGCAAGATAAAAGGGACAGTTAGTGCGCATCGTGAAGCAGGCTACAAGCGCTTACTTACGTGCTTCCAGGCGCTTCTATTCCTCACGCGGGTTCGATCCTCAACTCTCATCAGCCCGCCATCCGCCATCGCCAGAACCCTGCAAAACAAGAGATATCATTACAAAAGACTTTTAAGACATTTGAAGTGCCCAGAACTTACCGTTCGTGCAGTTAACGACGGACAGCAGTCCTCTGAGGTCAAGAGGCCTGCACCCTTATCCAGTGAAGAAACTGGTTATGGCACCCTGCCCCGAGGCAGATGGAGAGCTCGGCGTTCACTTACCTAAGGTGAGGGTGTTAACCTTTGGGGTTCTACAGGAGAAGAGAAAGGGAAGAGGAGAGAGGCACCCAATAACCCCAGTTCATGAATCCCATATTTTCTATCTGCAGACATCTTACTCTTCGAGTCAGACATACAGTGCACAGAGGTCCAGCCCAAAGAGCCAACCGTGTGTTACACATCACCTTTGAAGATACGGCATTCACCCAGTCAAGACCGGCGCTTCTGCGGGAATCAGGTGAGCGTTACAGCTGGTTGGGTGTGCCATACTCACCAAGTCCTCGTGAGCCGGGGCCACTCGACCGCGGGCACCCCTCCAAAGCGGCTCGCCACCGCCCCTCTTCTGGACCACATCTGGACACTCGCCAACCGCGGGCGGGATACTTCTCAAGTCGGCTCCCGAGGGCCAATGTCCGGATTGCGCTGTCCGATCTTCTTGCAGTTCCGCGATGGTCCTGTAGTCCTCAAAAGGGAGCAACACCAGAGGGGGCCGCGCTGATAGGTTGCTGCGCTGCAGGAGGCCTGGTAGTGATACTCTTAGGGCAGGTTAGGTGGACCTCAAACAGATCTCAGCAGTGCCTCCAACTTGTTGGGGTGACCTCCCGGGGGTCGGCGGAGCTGTCCGCGGACATCCGGGGCTGAGGAGGCTCCAACTCCTCCCGCGTCCCAAAAGGAGAATGAGGTACACACAAGAGCAAAGTAATTACTGCTGTTTATTATAGTAACGGCAGGGATTGTTCTCTGCCCGTATGCATCCGGGGAGACGCTCTCACTCTTAGTGGGGCTCGCAGGCCCTTTTTACCGTAGTATGATGCGCTACTCGCATCACCTGGGAAAATCGTCGCAAAACCTATCGCCATTTCGGGTTGGCTCCCCGAGTGGTAGGGTTAGTATAGCTGTACAAAGTGTCGGTGGGCACCACAGTAATTGATACTTAAATAACGGAAATGTTCATTGTCATTTATTCTTACGGAAATATTTTGACCTGGAGCTATCAGTCTGTGAAAGATCCTATGGCATCCGGATCTCGTTAAACATATAAGAAGAAAAAGTAAGGTGTAAATACCCTACTTAAGACTGGTGGTCTCAGTTGAGCCTTGGCAGGGTTACACAATTCGATTCAACTCTTTCTTGAAGTGCTTATATCATCAAAAATTGCAAAAAGACGGTACATAATTTCCCCAAAGAAATGTTTAATTCACATTTCTAGGTTTCATGTCACTTAATTAATTCACTTCTAATGAGGCAACTCGAAAAAAATAGGTCGATTTATCAAAAAAGCACATATGCCAATGCATTTCGGTCCGAGACCATCTTCAGGGCCGTACTTAAGTGAATTAAACTGTTACAGTGTAAACATCAATTATATATCCATGAAAACATAAATGCAAATAATTGTTGAAAATAAATTCAAAGCACATACCCCAGGAGGATCCGAATCAATGGAGCAAATGGGAGACATATAAAAGAAAGTATGTCAAAATCGCCATGCCACTCTATGTGTTAAATTATGTGGCACCCTTATATTCAGAACTCTGTACCTGCTTAGTTTGAGTGGTCCTCTCCTGTGTATACTCTTGGATATAAATTCCAATGTTCCTGTTGAACAACAGTTGGGGAATATGTAAGTACTTCTGTCTCTAGAACGGGTAGCACCATTGTATGCAACATAATCCCAGAACTCTTACCTGCATTTGTGGTACTTGTGTGCAGGACCGATCGCGTTCGCCAGGAAAGCGAAAGTGAAATGCGTGCAAGCACCAATGCTTACTTAAATCGCCATGGGAACATGGGCAGGGCGTCGGGCAGCAGCATGCGCGCTGCTGTACGTACGCCTCTGGCTTCACCGCCCTGCGGTGTCGCAGGGGGGCGGGATTGTTGTCATGGCGATCCGTATAAATGCGTGTCATAAGCTCCAGTGATGAGCTATGCAAAAGGTGGGAATGTGCATCTGTGTCTGCACGGGGGTAGCTCCTGCTATAGTAAGAGTAGTCTCAATTACTTACAATATGGTTTTTGCTACGTAAATCAGCAAGCAAACAATAATAACAGTGTCCACTGCAATCGGAAGTCTGATTTGGAAGAGAAAATCGCGCGTATGATCTTCAAGAAAACAACATCAACAAATTAGAATGAACAATCCGTACATGTAGTTAGATTATATAAAGAGAATGAAAAAACTCATGTCTTATGCATGTTCGCAACAGTATTGAAATAAAGTATACCACGTCTCATAAAGGAAAAACCTCATTCAAGGAAAAAACACATTAAAGCAAACAATGTGATTTTGACTATGTTAGAGGAAACACATATAATTGATCTCTTCATTTATTCCCTTTGGAGTAAGAGAACTTAGTCTGTCAATCCAAAATGTTTCACGTTAATCAATTCTTTTTTGTAGATCTTCGTGTTTCTCCCTTCTTTGGACTCTTTCCAAAATTACAAATTTTATTTGGGCCAAGTTATGTTGTTTATTCTGCCAGTGTCTTGCCACCGCGGAGATTGCAGTCTTGTTCCTGATGCAAGACCTATGTTCATTCCACCTGATTTTCGCTGTGCGTTTGGCCAACATAATACAAACCACATGGGCATTTAATCCCATAAATGATTCCTGCTGTATCACATGTGGCATAGCATTTAAGTTTGATTTTTACTCCGGTGTAGGTATGATTTATTGTTTGTCCTTTCATAATATAACCACAGTTGCTGCAGTTCAAGCACGGAAATGTGCCTATGCGGTCTGTGCTTCTCTTCTTCTGTGGGGGTCTGGTATGAATTAGTCTGTCTTTCAGGTTGGAACTTCTTTGGTAGGCAAATGTAGGAGTTTCCTTAAATAGGTGTTCTACCCTTTTGTCACATGTTACAGTGTTCCAATTTTTCTTTATGATTGCCTTGATTCGATTGCTTTGGCATGAGTACTTGGACACAAAAACGAATGGAGGTAAGGTATCCTGTTTAGTTACTCTAGGTTTAAGTAGTTCTTCTCTATCTTGTGTGGCTGTGCGTGTTTCTGCTGATGTAATTTCTTCTTCTAAATAACCTTGTGCAAGAAATGTGTTGCCCATTTCTTTTACTGCTGCTTCGTATTCGCTCTGGTTGCTGACAATCCTTTTTACTCTGAGCATTTGGCAATAGGGTAAATTTCTGATCAAGCTTGGTTCATGGAAACTCAGTCTTTGCAACAGACTAATCCTGTCTGTACTTTTCCGATATATCGTTGTCTGGTATCCTGTTTCTGTGACATTGATCTCCACATCTAGAAAGTGGATGGATTTGCATGAATATTCATATGTGAACTGTATCCGAGGATCTATGCTGTTGATGTAATCAAAAAATTCTAGGAGGTGAGATTCCGAGTTTTTCCAAATGCCAAAAATATCATCTATGTAACGGATCCAAATTATAAGGTCTTGATTCCACAGCTGCACGAAAAGAATTCATTATGGGACTTTTGGAATTCATCAGTAACAACTCGTACTTCCAGTTTAAGGACTCATATTATTTACAAGTTGCAGGCACTGCCATGGGGGTTACCATGGCTCCTTCATACGCAAATACGTTTATGCACAAATTTGAAACGGAGCATGTCCTTACGAACAATCTGTGGAATCAAGACCTTATAATTTGGATCTGTTACATAGACGATATTTTTGGCATTTGGAAAAACTCGGAATCTCACCTCCTAGAATTGTTTGATTACATCAACAGCATAGATCCTCAGATACAGTTCACATATGAATATTCACGCAAATCCATCCACTTTCTAGATGTGGAGATCAATGTCACAGAAATAGGATACCAGACAACGATATATCGGAAAAGTACAGACAGGAATAGTCTGTCGCAAAGACTGAGTTTCCATCAATAAGCTTGATCAAAATGTACCCTATAGCCAAATGCTCAGAGTAAAAAGGATTGTCAGCAACCAGAGCGAATATGAAGCAGCAGTAAAATAAATGGGCAACAAATTTCTTGCACAAGGTTATTCAGAAGAAGAAATCACATCGGCAGAAACACACACAGCCACACAAGATAGAGAAGAACTATTTAAACCTAGAGTAACTAAACAGGATACCTTACCTCCATTAGTTTTTGTGTCCAAGTACTCACGCCAAAGCAATCGAATCAAGGCAATCATAAAGATAAATTGAAACACTGTAACATGTGACAAAAGGGTAGAACACCTATTTAAGGAAACTCCTACATTTGCCTAACAAAGAAGTTCCAACCTGAAAGACACACTTATTCATACCAGACCCCCACAGAAGAAGAGAAGCACAGACCGCATAGGCACATTTCCGTGCTTGAACTGCAGCAACTGTGGTTATATTATGAAAGGACAAACAATAAATCATCCCTACAACGGAGAAAAAATCAAACTTAAATGCTATTCCACATGTGATACAGCAGGAATCATTTATGGGATTAAATGCCCATGTGGTTTGTATTATGTTGGCCAAACACAGACCGAAATGTATTGGCATATGTGCTTTTTTGATAAATCGACCTATTTTTTTCGAGTTGCCTCAATAGAAGTGAATTAATTAAGAGACATGAAACATAGAAATGGGAATTAAACATTTCTTTTGAAAAATTATGTACTGTCTTTTTGCAATTTTTGATGATATAAGCACTTCAAGAAAGAGTTGAATTGAATTGTGTAACCCTGCCAAGGGTCAATTGAGAGCACCAGTCTTAAGTAGGGTATTTACACCTTACTTTTTCTTCTTATAGGGTTAGTATAGCTGCCTACATGAAGGAATATTAGTGGATAAGGAAGGGTCAGGTGGCACACTTGGGATGTTCCTAACACTTGCTACAGTAAATTGGTTACATGGGGACCCTTGGTGATTGGTTAGCAGAAATGGCGTCAGTGAAGAGCCCCTCGTACTCTGATTGGTTCTCTCTCGAGCCCCCAAGCCTGGGACCATTGCTGTTCCCAGCTCGCGAGGTACCTGGTGTTGGCAACATTGTGCAACTATGTGTTAGTGGTGGACAATGGACAGGTCTTTGCTAGTGGCTGATGATCACGCCTTTCCCATCAGCGCAACTTGTCGCCTCGTTGTTGCAACCTGTGTCCCAGACGTGGGACCCCGGCGACTTTCTGTCTCATGAGCTTGGCATTTTGTCAGTTCGGCTTGGTCACGTGCAGAGAGACCGTAGCTGGGGCAGAAGTATGAGCATTTAATTTGTATTTCAGCCCAGAGGGACGCTTGGCGGTGGCAGGTATAACCTTGGCACTGAGAGCAAAGCGCGTGGGTTCCAACATTGCGGCCTTGGCTGTGGGCTCTCGCTGGGACTCGTTCTGCATGGTCAGCGCATTGCTTTTCGTCTCAAGAGGGTATTCGTTTTAGAGGCTTCTGCCTGGGGGCTCTTGCTTGCGGCCTACTCGGGCCTAGTTTCTGGGAGGCAGTATATCATTGATAACATGGGTGTCGCGGGACGACAGAGTGTCATAAGCATCAGTAGATATGTAGGATGTCGTCTCTATGGAGATGGGGTAGCATAAAGCGTCTGCAAGCGTATACACAAGCTCTTCAGGCATCTTGCGTTTCTGCGGTGCTGTAGGAGACCTATGTGAAAAATAACAACGATGCATGTCCGTAGGTGTGTCAGTCCGCTACGTCATATTACTGAGTATGTTCTTCGTGTGGGTTGGTGTGTGAGTGACCAGTGTGCATGGTGGCAAGTGTGTTCTTGTCTGTTGGCTATGTCGTCATGGCATCTCTAATGATGTTGATACTTTGTGGCTGTGGGTTTAGTCGAGCTGATCCATATCGCAGGTGTCGGCTTGACCGTGGTATGGTAGTGGGCATGCTCCTCGTGCATGTGGGCCATGAACACATGGCACCTTGTTGCCTGGTAAGGAGGTGAGCGGGTCAAACTCCTCTCGCGGGGGGTGCTTGGGCCTTGATCCTCTAGGCCAGGGTCTGGATGAGAATGAGGGAGGGTGTTTTCCCATTTTCCCACTTCAGTGCGTACATTCCCCACTGTATTCAACAGCATGCGACACAAGATAACCAGTATGGCACTTAGCTCTGGTTGTGAGTGCTGGCCTCCAGTCAAATGGTGCAAAGAGAGCTTGTATTAGTCATTGCACGGTAGGCTGCACATGGCTCACAAGGTACATACAGCTGTGCATGCAGCAATGACTGGTGACACCCCCCAGGGCAAGGTTCATGCAGATTCATACAATACGAGTGTCAAAGACCTCTGCAAGCTTTAGTAAGTGTCTATGTACAGCATGCTAGCTTGCAAAGGTGAATGCACGTGTTGTTTCACATGCAGGTCTGTCCTGGCCGTAGGTGGCTAACACATGCAGCAATAATGATCCGCTGCATGTGGCTGAAGGTATGCAACTCCTAACATGGCTGCACTTTGTAGAACCTGTGGTGGCTCAAAAGTGTTGCGATTCGTGTTCTATGCGCTGTAAATAGCGGGCCGCCCGTGGCTATGATTCTCGCATGCAGGGCAATGCTCGCCGGATGCAGAGACTGTCTAATGGGTTGCCGGTGAGCGTTTCATGCTTAGAGCGTGATTGCTGTAAGCAACAACCTGCGCAGCACATTTAGCTTTTATGAGAGCAGGGGGAAGTGGTCTGTTTGGGCTGTGTACCCCTGCACGTGCTCCCGTGGTGCTGCACCTGTTTCTCTGGTGCTCTGCTCCCCTCCCTTTGCCTCAGTGTTACTTATCCTTTGCAAGCGAGGGGCCGGAATGAAGTTTCCTTGGGGTGTGGCCCCTCACTCTGATCCCCTTGGCCGGACCTCTTGCTGATGCGACTGCTGCGGTCGAGTCCTCAAGCACAAGCCCCTTGCTTCTGCTTCTGAGAATGCGCGTGCAACGTGGCTGGAAATCTGTAGCTCCTGGCCCAGAGGCTGCTGGGAAACGTAGTTTGCAGGTCTTATTTCCTGCAATGAGGTCAAAGAAGCCTTCTGTAAAGATGGAATGCTTTTCCTGGCTTTTGTTGTGTCTGTTTCCCTGGCTGCCCTTGCCTGGGGCCTTTGTGTTGGCTCCTTGAACCCACTCCCACACCCAACCCACACGCACTCACACTCTGTGCCCCTGACAGTGCGGATCATCTGGGAGGAGATCAGCCCCAGGGTGGTGAGGAGATCCTGTGGTATGTGACACAGTATTTGTCTTCTGAAAAGAAGTACCTTTCTGGGTTACCAAAACAGGTGATGTCATATTGTCATTATAATGTCCCTGACTCACACATAAGATCTGTGACTCTGGGTACAAGTTTTGTCAAATCTGAACAAAGCATCTTAAACAGAAAGATGTTCTAAGACATTTAAGGATAAACACCCTCCTTACTCCCAATGGTATAAAATGAAAGGATCTGGCAAAAATGCCTTAAGTGAAATGTCTTCCTCTATAACCCCAAATTCTAAGTGTCCATCTTTAAATGACTATACGGGGAATAAATCTACCCTTAAAATCATTTCAATACTTAAAAGAAATAACTTTGTTGAAGGGGACTACAAGGACTACAAGTCCCATAATCCTATGAGTACTGGGATGAGGAAGAGGGCTGAAGAGGCATGTGTCACAACGACCAGTGGAAGATATGGCCAGCCTGGCGGCACCACCATTAATGTTATATCACGTTCGGAACCGTTAGTTCTTGCCACTGTCTTGTCTTCCTTTCCAACATGACGCTGCCTGATGGAATAACTACAGTCCACACTTGCTCGGCGGCGCATTGCAATCCTGTTATTCTCTGTCGGGTAAGACGCTAGTGATTTCCTTTCATCCCCCTCCTCCTCTGCCTATCTAGCCCTGTGCTACTTCTCCTGCTCACGCACTCCTAGTTTTCTCTTGCTTATCGGTGCATGCTGATCCTCTGCTGGCTTCCTTCTCCATGCTTGTCCCCCTCCCAGCTATTCCATTGCTCGCTGCTTACCTGCCTTTGCAAGGCTTCCTATGTGCTTGCACTTTGAAGACCGTCAGTGCTTATATTGTTGACTTGTGTACATCAGAGAAAGATCTACCATGTCCCATCAGACCTGGGGGTTGTTTTTATGCCGGCTGGATTGTTCCCCATTTAGGGCTGCACCCGGTGAGCAACTTGGTCTTGCTGGTCCATCCAGGCAGACAGAGTGGCTTCCAGGGGCAGGCCTTACCTTTTTGAGGGTCGGTGTTCTTTGAGGAAGAAGCAGCCTTCTATTCAGCCAACAAGGAGCTCATAGGACACTGAATCTGAGACATCAGGTGACGAAGAGAAGGTAGTTCCTGAGAGCATGCTGTAGCAATAGTCAGGCAATTAAGCCTAATAGGTCACACATGAAGGAACATGGGAGGCATAAAAGGCCCCCTTAGGTACAGGCAATTGGGTGGAGCTAGAACTGTGACTGGAGTGCGAGCTGTAGTAATAGATGCAAGAAGAAGAAGGCACGAAGCTGGAAAACCAAGTAGAAGTGGGAGAACAAGAGGGACACTGGAACGTGGATACAGCAGTGTTCACCTGCTTGCTATGAGACCTGTTCCCCCAAACTCTTAAATGCAGAAGCTGTGCAGCAGAACGTGTGCAGTGAGGCTGTCTTTCCCCCATGTGAGCTTGATTGCCATGGTTGCCGTGCAGTGAATGTGTTGGAGCCGAGGCCAGGAGCAGTTGTCAAGCTGTGGGTCTCAGGAGCGAGAAGGTCTCCTTAAACGTGTGGCCGGATTGGAGATACCTTCAGAGAGGAAGGGTGTGGGTCCCTACAAAGCCAGAAGCAGTGGAAGTTGTGGCACAAGTCGTGGAAGTGGTGCGACCCACAGAGCTAGTGTTAAAGAAGCCGGTAAGTGAAGCCTGGCATTCTACTAGCTTACACAAGCATTGCTGGCAACAGTATCCAGTTCCCTATTCACTCGCGTATGGTTTAAAGCGAGCCGAAGCTGTTTCTTGAAGCTGTAATAAAATGGAAAAGAAGCACTCACGTATATTAGGAAAGTCCTTTTACCTGCGTGAAAATCATACGCTGCTTTAAACTCATTGTTAAAAACTTAAAAAACGGTATATCCGTTAGGAGTGGTCGCGTGTCACTTATTGATAAGAGCAAAAATTGCAAAGGCCATTACTGAATAACTGTCCTTGATAAAACAATTGTTGAAGCCTTTAATCTGTGAAAGCTACATCAAAGAGTGGTCACGTGGGCCTAATTGTGATTCTCAAAGGCAGACTGAACTCTATCCTTTACTTTAACGCAGCATACCTTTTCATCTACAAGAAGTTTAATACTTAAACAGTGTATCTATCATTGAAGTGGTGAGCAAGAATTGCCCAAGCCAAGAGTCTCCCCATATTAAGAGTAAAACCAGCATTCCTCAGAGCTAATAGGCAATCTAATTGTTACTGTGAAGCTAACAACAGTTCAACCTGGCCTAAGATAACAGTGTGCAAACATTACCTGAAGCTAAGAGAGTGGCATTAAGGCATTATTTTGAAGTTGACAGAACCTGTTTTGCCTAATACTGTGGAAGACAGAGAAAAGTCGGTCGTAGAGGCAAATCCACCTGGGTGTTATTGTGGCAGACAGACAAGAAAGTCAAAGAGGCAGCCCCGTTTGAAAAGAGATGTTCAGAGCAAGAGTGCCTAGCCTACTTGAAGGTGTTGAAGTACTTTAAAGTGGGTCTTGTTGAAGCCTATCTAGAAGTACAAATCACTGAAGTTGTGGTAGTTGTCCAACATGCTGAAGCTGCGGTGGTATATCTGGTTGTCAGTAGATGCAACATTGTAGTAGCCTAAACAAAGTGGAGTAGTGTGAGACAAAAGTGACTGTACTCATGGTGAATCAAGTAGAAGTGAAGTTGTTGAAGTGGAAGCAGCAGCAGTGTAAAGTCATTCTGACAAATATACCATTGCGAACTCTAAATACTAAAACATTAAATGCTAACTGTTACCCAAGAACAGTGTCTCACTGAAAGCAGTAGAGATTGCATTTTCGTATGAACTGTGGCAAGACTTCCTGAAGTGGTATTGTATTGTATTTGGTTATTTATTTGGCGCTCTTTCCCCATTTGTATGGCCTCAATGCGTTTTGTAGTTGAAACGCCCTTGGTGACCGTATCAATATGTTGGAGGTTCTAAGAGTTTTAGATTAGAAGATGCATGTTTGCATTCTCACCAGACTAGGACTTAGGAGGCTGGCTAGGCTCGACTAAGCAGCCCAAAAAGGTCAGGCACATGGGTGGGTGCTGTTGGTGGTTTGCAATAGAGGGCTATTGTTGAGAAAGTCAATGTGTGGCTAGCTATACCGAGTTCCTTTCGGTTGGTAGTCGCTGTAAGCTAGTGGCAGAGGTGTTGAGGTACATCAGGTTTTTCAGTTTGGACGCCTATATGCAATGCTAGACCAGAAGAGCGTAGCCATAGCAGCATTCTACAGTGCATGGATGCTTGGCCGTGCCTGCAGCCTGTGTCCACAGAGGTGGTTTGAGATATACATACCGTAGGCTTCAAATTGTTCGGCTGGAGCTATCTTTGTCCAGTGCAGCAGAGATGATGGCATGGTCTCATTAATCATGCATGGTCTCTCTGGTGCAAGGGGCTGGGCGAAGAGGGCGGGTGAGGTTGTTGCAGTGTGCCACTGTGAAGCCTGGTGATTAGGTAAGGAATGTTGTTGTGCATCAGGTGAGCCGCAGCGAATGCTGACGGCCTCTGTGTTGTAGTTGGTGTAGGGGAATGTTGGGTTCGGTAGAGTGGTTTCAGGAGAGTGGGGTTCACAGGGATATTATGGGAAGAGCCAGGATTTTAGGGCCTTTCTGAATTTCAGGTGGTTTTCAGTATTGCGAATATGTAGAAATAGGGAGTTCCAGATGATTGGTGCTAGGACAGAGAAGGACGATACGCCCAGCCTGGAGGAGTTGTGAGGTGGGACCACTAGGCAAGATGCTGTGCGGGATCTGAGATTCCTTGAGGGCTGGTAGGGAACTATTTTGTCTCGAAGGAATTCCAGTCCGGGGTCGTGGACGGCGCTATGGGTGATGCACATGGCTTTGATCGGTCGACACATGGTAATGCGTCGACCGATCAGGAGCCAATGCAGGACTATTAGTGTGGGGCTGATGTGTTCTCTGGTGGGTATGTTAATGAGCAGGCATGCTGCCGCATTTTGGATTCTTTTGAGTTTCTTTAGTTGAGATGCCGGAGCACCTAAGTAGAGGCATTTTGCGAATCTAGGCGGGACAGGATGATGGAGTTGGTGGCAGAATAGCAGTGTGGATAGGGATAGGTGAGCTAAGGGAAGATACGCCTGAGAATCCGTAGATGGAAGAAGCAGGTTTTAGATATGGTGGTGGTGTGTTGGTTGAGGGATAGGGCTGAGTCCAGTGTGCATCCTAGCTTTTTTACTACGTCAGAGATTGCCAGTGCTTGTCTGAGGGTTGAGGCCACTGAATTGGTTGGGGGAGGATTTCAGTTTTCCTGCAAACTAGGATTTCAGTTTTCCCAGGGTTGAGGATGAGGTCCGGACTGCCCTCGGTTTGAGATTCTGGGAGTTTGAGGATGATCTGGCTGTCTGCGTAGTTGTAGCAGGTAAGATTCCATGATTGGGGCAGAGGTTTTAGATAGAAGTTGAATATTAGGGGGGATAGGGATGCTCATTGTGGGACATATTTCTTTACTGGTCGTGAAATGGATGTGAAATGGTGGAGGTGCATGATTTGTGATCGATTGGAGATGAAAGAGGAGATCCATGAGAGGGCTGCGTTTCGGATTCATAGTGTTTGAAGCCTGTTTAGTAGGATGGTGTGATTGATGGTGTCGAAGGCTGCAGAGAGGTCCAGCACGATGAGTACAATACAGTCTTCTGCGTCGGCTGTTCTATTTAGGTCGTCCCAGGTGGATTCTATGGAATATTCAGTACCCCTGAGTGGCCTGAAGCCTGATTGTGCAGTGTCTAGGAGGCTGTTGGCTTCGGCAAAATGGCAGTCCATGAATTTGGGGATGAAACGCGTGTTGGAGCTAGGGTGGTAGTTCTGGGGGAGGAGTGGGTCGAGTGTCCGTTTTTTGAGGATGGGTTTGATGTAGGATGTTTTTAGGGCTTTCGGGAATGATCCTGATGTGAGTGAGTGGTTGAGGATTGTGCCTGCAACACTACCTGCGCAGGTGGAGGCTAGGATGGTTTTGAGGAGTGAGGGTGGGCAAGGGTCCTCAGGGGAGCCTGCAGGGTGACTATCTGCTACGTGCGAGAGGAATTCTTGGTGTGTGATAGGAAAGAGTCAAAGATTTGTAGCAGGGTGGGGGTTGTTGAAGGTAGGTCGTTGGGCGCGGGGTGGTGGGGGTAATTGTTTTAATTTAGCGATGATGTCGGAGTGTCTGTCATTGGCGGCATTTGGGAAATGCAGTGCTAATGTGTCATATAGGGCTTGGGAGATTGGTGGGGGCCGGCTCGAGCATGCAGGGTAAATGAATTCGGCTATGATTCTATGTAGTTCCTTACTCGGGTTTTGAGCATTTAGGATTCTGTTCCCATAGAATGTTTTCTTATTTTTTTTTATTTCCAATCTGTGTGTTCTAGGTGTTCTCGCTAGGGCGGTTCTGTTCTGGGCTGAAGGGTCGGCTCTCCAGGTCTGTTCCACACAGTGCTTGAGAGTTTTGAGTGTTTTGAGATTGGCGATGAACCCCTTGGGTGTTGGTCCTGATCTCTGCAAGGTCTGTTGGTGACAAAGCATTGTGTCTGGGATTACCATTGGTGCTATTTTGAGGAAGTGGAAAGTTGATATTTCACTAAGGAGAAAAGATTTACCATCACTGGAACTTTGGTTACCAAACTTTTACTTTGACTTTGAAACATCAACAACTGATTTGAGACGGTCTTAACCTACAAAGACTTTCTTATTTCTTTTGTTGGTTGAACATTAGCAGAACTGACCTTGAATCCTGTGGAAGGGAATTTACTCAGGAAAATAGAAGCTTATTAAGAAACTGTGAATGTTGTTTATGATGTTCATGTTATGTTGGATTGCTGTATATTTTCTTTGTGTATTTGTTGCTTAGTGTGAGGACCAGATATCCTGTGTTGGAGTATTTCCCTTTAGCTTTGGTTAGGCAGGGAAGTCCCCAGCAGAGTAGGGATAGTGAGGCATTTTACTTCATATGTTTTGGTAATAAAATGGCATGTTTTTGATCAATCATCAGTTGTCCGCCTCGCATTACTGACCCCTCACAACAGCTGGCTTTAATACCACTTTCTACTGCGCGTCATCTGCATACAAAAGGTGTCCCAACATCAATCACGGTTTTTGCATGGTGTTCCGCTGTCAGCATAGCAGTACAACAGCACAACAGTACAGCAGCGACTCCAACATCTGCTTCTTCCTGCTGCTCTCCCTTGGTTCGCACCTGGAAGGCCTGTAAATGTTTAAAGATCCCCCTCAGGTGTGGATCATTACAACAACTAGATCTCTCCTTAAAGTTTGGTAACTCTGGATCACTCTTCCTCGTCTCAGTACTAAGAGCATTATGGGACTTGAAGTCCATAATGTTCTCATTTGTTTTTCCATTATTTAATCCACAATTTTTAGGGGATTTTGTTTAGGGGATTTACAGGATGTATATTTAGAGGAAGATTTCAAAGGGAGTACACAATGTAGAATCATAGCTACTAGAAGTAGTAGCATTAACTCCCAGGGCCTGATCACGAGTTTGGCGGTAGCCCTTAAATGCAGCATTTAAAGGTCCGTCCAATCTTGAGTCTGGCGTGTTTACCCCCAGCTCAGAGGTGGTAAACACACTGGAAAAATGCCCATTTTCGGCACAATTACCGCTGGCGGTATTACCCCAACGGACCCAATGTGGAATGGGGACTAACAATTAGTGCTCAACCTGTTATCTGGCGGTAATACCGCCAGACAGGCGGGTGCTAACGCTAATAAAGTTGGGCTGTATCCCTCTAGGAATACAGCCCAACACGTGATCAGGCCCCCTGACTCTTATATACATCATTTTCATGTTTACAAAAGGATTCTCATACTTGGGTCCTTGGGAAAGTCTGGGAGGGGAAGTCCTACTGTGACAACATGTCATTAAATATTCAGGCACTAGGGAAACCTCATCCTAAGAAGAGGATGAATACTGTCTCTCTCCTGACAGAGTCACCACATTCCCTGACAGCCTTCCCCTCCCATGTGATACTCCCTCCTAATGTCACCCCCAGGGTTAGGATCAGGTAGCAGCTGCCTTTCTCTCGCCACATGGGAGGAGGCTTTAGGCTGGGATTCTGTGATGACTCTGCAGGATTCATCACAGACCCCACCCGGGTGTTGTCAGATTTTAAACTCTCAGAAGAGCAAGAATGGAGTTCGAGATAGAACTGATAGTAAGACGATAGGCATTGATTGGAAGAATGAGGAGAAAAGAGGGAAGGGGCAAGTGGAAAACATATACATAGGGGAAGTGCATAGAGGGAAGAGGGTGGAGGTATATGCTTGTAGATTATATGGGTGCGTGCGAAGGCTGTGTGTAGTTAGATTTATGGTGATGGCATAATCTAGGGCAGTTCAATCTGGTTAGTGATTGGTTTATTGATGTATTTGTACATTTGTATAGCGCGCCTAACACTGGGGAATCTGGGCGCAGTTCTTGACAGGTAGGAAAAGGTTACAGAAAGCAGTCGTCTGGATTAAAAAAACAGTTACAGAGAGAGTAATGTGATAGTCAAGTTGAAATGAAAGCACATGCAGTTGTAGATTAGTTTACAGTACAGTCTGACTAACCAAATGAGTATCGGCAGGTTGGGTTGGGCCGTTACCGTGGGTGTAAGTTGCAGAAAGTCGTTACTGTGCATTTGTTGTGTGATGGACCTGAGAGGCGCTCCAGCGGGCCGTAGTATTGGGGGGGCTGTCACCAGGTCAGTTGATAGTAACTGGCCGCAATGCCAGAGGACTGCTGGTTTTGCCAAGCCAGCTGAATAAGTAGTCAGCGCCAAGTGTTGAACGTGTTATAGATTAATGTGTTTGAAAAACAAAAGGCGAGCAGGGGAGTGGTCCAGGTTATGAGATACAGTTCTGTTTGGTTTCATAATATTTCCACCTCTCTCTGAGTTAAAGATTTGATAGGTAGTGGCACTTTGGGAATGTGTTTAATCAATAAAATAAAATGGTCAGGAAGCAGTCGTTGGTACAGAAACCTGGGGGGATGGAGATGCAGGGAGCCACATCTCCATGTGCTAATTGTGGCTCTCAGTCTATGCTAAGGATTAGTATAGGGTGTCTGATGCACTTGATATCAGTAGTCTGTGCCCACTATGTGTGTTAATGGCAGCCTTAGATTTTGTGTGAGTAACTTGTGATTTAAAGATACCCATTGGTATAAACATTACGGTGCTCACATATAGGTTAAGAAGAAACCATGTTCAAAGTCTATTAGATATGTGTAGGTCTCATTCAGTTATCAGAAGAAAAGTGAAACTTGATAGAAAAAGTGAATGCTCGAGCTGAGTAGTAGATGTGGGTTTAACCCCCAAAGAGACAAAAAACAAGATTTGTTTAGAAGAGTTGGAATATTTTATTATTTGTTAGCCAAAATAGTTCCCACTATAACATATGGAGTCAAAGTTATGCCACTTTTGCCCAATACGCTTTGGAAGAAATTAGAAGGTCGGTTTTGGAGGCGTGTTTTGAACCTGCCCCAATCGGCGCCAATGGCACTAACACGTAGAGAACTGGGCACATCATCTATTAAGGCAATTGTAGAAAGGAATGGACTCATGCTTTATAGGAAAATTCCTGTTCAACATCATTAACATCGAAATGGAGGAAAAAAACAATAAAATGCTCATTGAATGGAAACAAAATAACAGGACCATTCTCGAACGGATAAACAGCTCGGAAGAAGAGCTAATCCAGAATCCTCAAAAGGTTAACAAAAAATTACTTGAAATGGACTGGATAGAAACTCTGGACAAGGCTGCAGGTTACAAGATCACTAAAGACATTCCCTCAAGAACTGGAAAACTCAATGAAATTCCATCTTATCTATTGAAATGCCCAAATCCACGTTTCAGCAAAATTTCTTGAGGATCACATTGAACTTGATGAACTCCAACGAGATTCGAGCCATAAGAGGGCTCTCGAAGTCACCTTTCCCGCTTCTGTGAGACCACTACCCTGGTGGAAACCACCAAACATCTCTTGTCATCGTGCCTGGGCCTAAACAGAGAATGACACCTTTGGTTAAGTCACCGTAAGGAAGATGCCTATACTTACGAGGAACAAGACTGGTGGTATCGCTTGATTGGAGGTGAAAAAACTAACTGGGTGATAGCAGTCGTCGGCTTCTTCAAACAGATAGGCTTGATAGAGAATAAAATACAGCAACTTTTGCCCTAGGGGAAGCCTAGTGGAGAACTGGAGAAAACAGAGATTTTTCGCATAGGGATGGAGTAACTTTGTAAAAATTGTCTTTTTGTTTAGACAATTAAATCAAATAAATTAAAAAATATATATATATATTATTTGTATTTGTATTTTATTTATTTATATTGCATGCCTGGCCCAAAGGCATCTGTCCGCATTTCTTAAAGATCACAAGTTGCAGAGTAAGCAGATCACATTAACATAGTGCATAAAACGTCTACTTACAGGATATGTAAAAGTAAATTACAGGTGTGAGGACAAATCAAAAACAGTACATTTACAGTGTATTTATACAGGGTATTTATACAATAAATTACAAGGTAAGGGTCAGGTCCACCCACCAAGTCAAGCATCTGGCAAGCAGTGTTTGGTAATGCAGGCTGTGGGACAGATATGGGCTTTGGGAATCCTGTGCATATAGTCATGATTTGGCTTTACTCTTGAAAGAGTGATAAGAAGGTTCAGATCTGAGTGGGTTGGGAAGTGAATTCCACAATTTAGCGGTGAGGACTGGAAAGCTTGATCCCCCTGCTTTCTGGAGCTTAAACCTCGGCAGAGAGAGAGTGTGCTTGGGCTGATCTCAGAGGGCGGATGGAAGTATGAGGTGTGAAACGGTTCGCCAGGTATTCAGGGGCCTGGTTAGCCTGGCATTTATGCGTGAGTGCTAGAGTTTTTAGGGAGATTCTTTGGGAAACTAGAAGCCTGTGTAGACTGCGTCTGGTGTCGGAGATGTGCTGTTTCCTAGGAATATTTACGGCTGCCCTAATGGCATTGTTCTGGGTTACCTGTAACTTGTTAAGGTTCCTTTGACTAGTTCCTAAATATAGGGCATTACAGTAGTCCATTTTTGACATGATGAGGGTTCTGGGAAGGATGATGCAGTTAGAGGGGGTAAGGAATGGTCGGCATGCTGTGATAAGTTTGCATGTGTAGGCTGATGCCGAAACAACAGCATTGGTTTGTCTCGTGAGAGACAGGGTGGAATCCAGATAAATCCCTAGAGTTTTCGTGTCATTGGATACCTTGATGGTATTGCCATCAATAACAAATTATTTGAAGGCTGGATCCAGTCTATTTAGTCTGTAATGGGAGCCGAGGATGAGTAGCTCTGTCTTCTCGTCATTAAGACAGAGCCCTTGTTGGGCCATCCAAGCCTGGATGAACTGATAGACATCGTTTAAGGCTTTGGAGTCGACTGCATGGTCACCAGTGATAGGAATGCGTATTTGGGTGTCATCTGCATAGTTAGAATAGATGACACCCAAATAGTCAAGAATATCAAAGAGTGGCTTTGTGAACATGTTATAAAGTGTCAGTGAAATGCAGGAACCTTGTGGGACCCTGCACAAGACTGGTGACGGTTCAGTAGAGGCTGATGGGGAGAAGACTCTCATGAATCTGTTAGCCAGGAAGGATCTAATCCAGGAGGTGGCTTCTTCAGAGAAGTGGGCAGCAGATTTGAGGTGCTGGCATAGAATTTTATGGTTAACCAAATCAAATGCTGCTGATAGATCAAGCAAAAGTAAGAGGGCCATCTTGCCATTGTCTTTTAGGTCTTTTATTTGAATTTTAAGTTCGATGAGGGCAGTTTCTGTTCCGTGCCTAGGTCGGAAGCCAGATTGTCTGAGGCCGAGGAGTTTATTAGAGTCTAGATATTCCTGGATTTGTATAAAGGCAGCTCAGTCCAGGATTTTAAGTAAAAAGAGTACAGTGGTAATAGGCCTGTAGTTAGAGGGGTTGCTTGGGTCTGAGGTCGGTTTTTTGATAAGGGGGATAACCCACGCATCCTTAAGGTTGTCAGGGACAGTACCTGAGTTGAAAGAGGCATTTATTAGGGCGGTGATGAACGGTGCTAATTTATGGGCAGCCTCCTTAATGACTGGGACTGGGCACGAGTCACCCTGGCAATTAGAAGGTTTAAGTTTACTGATGATGTTTTCCACCTCCATGATGGAGAGAGGTGAGATGCTAAATGGTTTGAATGAGTGTGCGAACGGGAAGGTTTTGACAGGAAGAGTGTTGTGCTTTGAGTGAGTAAGTAGACTGCATTTTTTGCCATTGATTTTAGTTTGTAGAGTGGAGATTTTGTCAAGGAGCGCTTTTTGGATGTTAGTACACCATGTGCTATCATTATTACAGTTGTCAGGGGTGGGGCTACTGGTGATTCTAGTTCTTTAAGTATCTTAAAGAGCTCTTTGGTATTGGATTTGGCCTGTAGGATGTGCTTGTTATAGGTGTCTTTTTTGGCTTGGAGTATCGCCTGTTTGTATTTAAGGGGGGCTGTGATAAGGGTGTTTTTGTTGGCATCAGAGGGAACACTTTTCCAGCGGGCCTCTGCATTTCTCTTTTCATTATATAATGCTCTCAGGTGTGGTGTGAACCACGAGTTGAGGTGAGCACGAGGTTTGGGTTTCTGCAGTTTCAGTGGGGCTATGATATTCATGGCTTTCAGAATGGTTTGATTGAAAGTGTTGACCAAGACTGTGGGGTCTGTGCATGACACCGAAGCGTTATTTAGAATGGGAAGGATTAAGGTGAGCAATTTCTCTTTTGTTATGTCCTTCTTATTTCTAGTGCAGATGGAGGGTGCAATGTTTTGTTTAGGGCATTGATTATTGGCTTTGATATTGAAAATTATCTTATGATGATCTGACCAAGCGCAAGATGTGTTTGACACAATGTTAATGCTACAGTTCAAATCGGCCAGCCAATCAAGGGTTCTTCCTTTGATGTGAGTGGGTCCCTGGATGCGATGAGCAAATCCCATATCCGTTAGTGTGCTGGTAAGGTCAAGAGCTTTGAGGTCATTCGGGTCTTGGAAACCCAGATTAAGATCCCCTAATAGGATAATTTGTGAATTGGGCTTGGTGTTTGCTGCAAAGAGGGATGTAATGTCATCAGCAAAAGTGGAGATAGGTTCTGGTGGCCTATAGATAAGGTGAAACATGGCGGTTTGATTAGGTGAGATAGGCAGTTTGACGGATAGTAACTCTGCAGAGGGGATCTGCTGGTAAGGGATGAGTCTAAGTTCAAGGGAGCTTCTGAAGATGAAGGCAAGGCCTCCAATTTTGGATTGGTTGGAGTTATGGTCACATCTGATGATTGAATAGCCATTAGGGATAGCCAAGGAGAGTATAGGTCCTGCTGCTGCGTGTAACCAAGTTTCTGTGATGGCTAGGAAGTCAAGGTCTTGAGTTAAGATTAAATCTGCAATATCAAGTGCGTGAGCAAGGAGGGACCTTGCATTAACAAGGGCCCCTTTAATCAGGGTATCTTTGGCCAAAATGGAATTACTGTTATTTAGGTTCAGAGCGTCTTTGGGATTGCCATTAATGACTAAAGATTCACGTTTAGTTGTGAGGTTGCCATGAGGAGCACGGATCTTTGTAATGGTGGGATGGTGTGGGCGTTGAGCTCTCAGACGAAATCTGGAACCTAATATAAAGTTCCTAAAATGTAGCGCGCATGGTTGGTTAGGGGTAGGTTTAGTTGTAAAGTGTTACAGCCATAAGGCAGGGGAATTTAAATAGGGGTTGGGGGGGTGACATAGAGTCAGAGGACTTAGTGTTGATAGTGCGAATGGGGTATGCAGATAGTAGGGTGGCGGGGTGGGGGCTCAATAGCAGTGACGGATTGGTGCTAGAGGTTTGTGGTGAGCATCACATGGTGTGCAGAGGCTTCAGCGTGATGGGGCTGGAGGGGGGTGCTAGAATTAAAGGTGGAGCTAGCTAGGGATATTATTGTGTGTAGTAGCAGAAATATGCAGCATGACAGGTAATGCGAGTACATAGTGAGAAAAGAGCTTAGTCTGTAGGCAAGGTACCAATGCAGGTGGTATAAAGGTTCAGAAAGTGGAAATACAAGAGGGCCTGGTATGAAATCTTAAAGTAGGCAATTATACAGAAGCGATGTATACATCAATATGAATACATGCGATAGCGTCAATCCATTTAGCAGTAATGTCAGCAATTTGTGTTTCAACGGCATGGACAACATTAAGTGGATAGCAATGAGGATTACTAACAAGTGTTGACCAGGTATGGCAAGACCAAGACAGCACAGGCAGGATTATACATTGGGTACAGAATTTGGTTGGCAAACAATATGCAATATAAGACTTCATTGGAGAAGCCAGAGACCGCTGATCCAAGCTTATTGTGAGGTAAGACCAGGTAATAATGAATGTTTATGAGGGTAATGGGGAGGTAGAGGTGTCACCATCCAAAGTTTGTGGTCGGAGTTGTCAGTTAATGAGGGTTGTCCTTGAAAGGTTTCTAAAGTGGCTTGTTTCAGGCGAGATCCCTATGTGTGTGCTGAGTAAGCGAAGAGCCAAGTTTTGATTTCTTTTCTGAATCCTTTGTATGTAGGTATGGTCCTGATGTTGAGAGGGGAAGAGTTCCATGGTTTGGTGACTAGGACTGAAAAGGCCGATCCACAACATTTTTTGAGAAACAGGGAACTACAGGTGAGAGTTGTGATAATGATTGAAGGGTGCATCTGGGCATGTTTATTTTATGTTTATATTTTAGGAATTCAGGTCTAGTTCCGTAAGTTGCCTTAAAGACTATGCAAAGAGTTTTGAAGGCAATTCTTCTTCCAACTGGGAGCCAGTGAAGTGAGGTAAGGACTGGGGATATGTGGTCCCTGAATCTGACGTGTAGAAGCATTTGTGCGCATGCGTTCTGGGCTCTTTGAAGCCTGACTAATAGTTATGAGGGAGGACACAAAAACAGACTGTTAGCAAAGTCCAGCCTTGAAATGATGATTGCAATGATGGCAGTATATTTCTGCGGGAAAGCCAGAGAAGCGAAGCTTTCCTTCAATATTTCGACATGCCCAAACACTTGTCTAGCTACTGCAGTTCTTTTTGGGGCGAGGCTGAGCGCTGAATCCATAATGACTCCTAAATTCTTGACCTGCGAAGTTGGGGAAAGGGTGACAGCTGTGTTTGGAACGTTGCCCCTAAGATTAGGGAATAATGCTGAACTGCCTAATAGGTGGATTTCCGTTTTGTAGGGGATTCTGATCCATCCTTTAATCCATTTTTAAATGCAACTTAATATGTCAATGGGGGCAGATGCATTATTTATAATTTTTAGGATGAGTTAGGTGTCGTCCGCACAGTTGTGAAGCGACAGATTGAGTTGTGAAGGCCAGTAGAGGAGAAATGTAAAGGTTAAAGAGCAGAAGTGAAAGAGCTGCCCCTTGGGGAACTCCAAAGAGACCGTTTTGTAAATTCGAGTGGAAGGGTTCGATTGCAATGCAGTGGCACCTGCCAGTGAGGAAGTACATTACCTAATTGAGGTCAATGTCCCTGATCCCAAGGCTCAATAAGCATGTTTTCAGGATGTTGTGGCCTACCAGGTTCAATGCTGCCTATGGGTCTAATAGGATCAGAGCCCATCTGCGCCTTCTTGGTCTGTTATCGATTTGATGTTGTCCCATATTGATAACAGAACGGATTCTATGCTGTGTCCTGGTCTGAAGCCAGCTTGTGCTATGTCTAAAAGTTTATTTGCCTCAGAGAAATTCATGAGCTGGGAACATGCGGCTTTGTCTTCTAGTTTAGCAATGAATATACAGTTTGAAATAGCCCTGAAGTTGTTTAAGTCATTTTGGTTTAAGCCTGTTTTTTTCAGGAGAGGTTTGCAAAAGGCTTCTTTGAAATCCGGCAGAACCACTCCAGATTCGAATTAGGCGTTGGTCATGGTTCTGACTGCCTCAGAAACAGTCAGGTGTCCCAAAAGCGAGTTAAAGATGGCTGGAGGACAGGGATCAGTAGGAGAGCCTGCTAAAGAATGGAATACTTCCTGTGAAAGAGGGGAGAAAGAGAGGAAGAGATTTTCTGGGGGGAGGTTTTGAATGTATCTTGGGCTGGGAGTGGAGAATCAGTGAGCTTGGAGAGGATTTGCCTTCAGTTTTTAGTTGTTTAGATGAAAAGTGTGATGAGAGGTCATTGCACAGTTCTTGCGAGGGGTTGATGACTGATGATATGCCTGAGGGATTCCGGAATTCCCCAGTGATTTTGAATGCCTCTCTCAGTGGATTAGTTACTTCAAGATCGCAGCCTGTCGCCTTGGAGACAGATGTTCTCGACTTCACAACAAACCAACTTTCAGTCAGGTGTAAGGCATGCCCCAGAAAACCCATCTCCCAGATAGCTCGCACCTGGAGACGTGGCCTATGTTTGGCACTCAAACGCACCATTTCACTAGTGGTGCCATGCACAGCACTACCCGACTTTCACAAATAGATTCTCCACTCGGACGCCATTTTTTCCACTGCTGCTCCAGATCGTTCTTCTTATTTGACAGCCGTGCTCATACAGACGGCTTCTCTTATGATGCCATGTCCTTAATCTCCATGTAAGCCCACTGCTTTCCATTTTCACAGTTCTTTGGGTTTCATGTTCTGTAAAAACTTCCATTGCCAGTTGCATGTTTTAAGGTGCTAAATTCGCTGGTTGCATCAAAACAAATCCATTCCAATAATGTTTTCTGGGAATAGTTATCCTTTCTTTGTCTAACGGTGATAGTTCGTCTATGTGTTGCATCTCCTCCCAACCCCCAACCGCGGTCACGAGTAATGCCCAGGTTAGTATTGCACTGGATGTGTTAAAGCATATTTTTAAACTCCGTGAAAAACTGCCTTTAGCTTATGATATTGGACTGCAGTTTGATCCACAAATGCACATTCAGGTTTGATTCCTACCTCCATACCATGAAGTGACTCCTCCCATTGTCCACATTAGGAGTATTAGTAGATGTGAGCAACAAGTGGGTTGTTTGTATGCTTTTGCAAATCACAGTAGGGCAGGGGGTAAACATTTCAAGTAAGAAGATACTTGCCAGCCATAAAGTCACTCGCCACCTCAATAAGGGATGACTAAACTGGAGTGGACACGGACTGCTCCCAGAACCGACTGGGAAGCTCCCACAGCACCTGGACGGGTGACGCCGGGTAGAGTGGAACACAGGCGACACCCATGGAGACGGAGTCAACAACCCCACCCTAATCCCACCCAACACCCGCACTCGCCCCTTAGTTGCCACCAGGTACCACAGTGTGGTGGAATTGTCGGGATATTGGCAATCACCACACAAGCTGAGTTGTGCAAATAGGCAGGTGCACTGGCCGTATGAGTGGGAAGGGAAGACAGGTAGAGCTGTGAGGGAGGCTGGTGGAGGAGGGGGCCAGGTGGGGACAAGATGTGAAAGGGACCTTAATGGCCGGACGGACCCAGATCAGGACAGAGGCGCAGGGGTGTTCCCGAACCCCATCTGGGGAGATTACACAAGCCCAGCGCCTCAATTCAGAATAAGGGATTCCAACTAACCAATTGCACTAACAATTTCCCCCTCTGCATACACCTTTCAAACTCCAAACCAAACACAAACACAACCACAAACCTACAGCACTACAAACCGCACAAACTTGCAACAACAAAACAAAAACACACATAGACTCGCACAACAGTACACAACGACTACTGTCCGCAAACACCCTGTATGGGAGGATTGGTCCAAGAGACCCCCCTCCCCTGCATCCTCTCCCCCGGTGAAGTCCATGGCTCGTCAGGGGTCCTCCCTGCCACCAGGGCCCCGGTGGTGGGTGGGCCACTGGCTAAAGACATTGACCAAACCTGCTGAATTTAGCTAGGCCCTGGAAACCATTTTGTGAAATAAAGATGGTTCGAGCCCAGTGCAACCCAGCGCCGCCCCCATCCTTGGAGAGTTTCAATTATCCCTGTGGCCGCAGCTCTCTGGCAGATCCGCTGAGAGCCCGTTCCCACGACCAGACGGACATGAGCTAGTGTTAGATACCAACACTGTAACATTTCACCTTCCGCAGTGTATTGCTGGTTCCAGCATGACCTGGCCAGCAGGGCCTGGGTGGAAAAGAACTGTAAAACGGTTTGTCCCCTGACAAAAGCAGAGTCCCCAAATACTAATGCGCAAACCACCTGTGGTGAAACTTTTCCCTCCACGGCCCCTCTGACTAAAAACCTGTAAACTCCATAAAAATGGCAGAACGTGTGCTTATACGACATTAGGGATGAAGCACCCACATCCCTGTAGCTATGCGCAAATAGTAAAAGTGTCCCGGGGGTTTTTCGTGTTATGTGTTTCATCAAGAAGACTGCACCCCATGGTCCCGCGCCATAAATGAACTAATGCTGCTAGAGTGCAAAGGAAGACAAATGGAACCATATTGAGAGCTCACGTAAGGGGTGCACGAAAATGCACCACATGTATGTCCAAGCTCACCATGTGCCACTGCCGCCAGTCTCATTGGCGGGTTGTTCCTGCGTGCTCCACCAACCTTACTACTACCTCACTTACCGCACATGTATAGACATGTAACAAAATGTTGTAGTTGTTAAAAACTTAGCGTATGAGTAATATGTTCGAATTGGCCATATGGATGGCATGAGCAATGTCAAAAACGTGAGCGTTGAAAAGACTCGATGAGTATTGTATATTATATGAATGTTTATGTCTCTTCCACCTAAATCTGCAACACATGAGGAAAATACCTTTGTGAGCACATGCAAGGTCATCCCCCCCCCCCCAGTGAAGCCTGCCAGACGAAAAAGCAGAGGCCTGTGCTGCCCTGCTCCACCTCCCCCAATTCTGCTGGAGCCGCTTCAAACATTCACATTACCCCGCAGCACCCAAGGCCACGGCCTGCTACCTGAATTATTTACAACACAGCAGTAAACCCCGGCCTTAAAACACAGATCCAAAGGCGCCCTTTCTTAGGCTCCACGACCCACCGGCCCACCTTAGGTTAATGGCCCCTGTAAAATTAGGACACCCAATATTATGGCAACACTACAGGAACACATCCATAATGACTTCTAACGAGACATGATAACGCGGACCGCCTGTCCCATGCCTTGAGACCCAACCCCGCGACCTATGATACCCGGTCAACAAGACGATGGTAACCATGTATTGATGTATCGCCACAAGACCCCCCTCTAGGTACATTCCTCCTGTGTTGCATTAACCTGTAGAATAACCTATTGGAAGATTTACCAGGGAAGATAATATTGCAATGTTGAATGACTACGGTGTGCGTGGCCCTAGGACAGAAAGTCAGGAAGGACATTCATCTCTGACACTGGTCACGGTTGGCACAACAACACCGTCCGGACGAGCCCAGCTGACCTGCCAGGCCCAGCCCAACCCACGAGGGTACCCAGTGACGTCCTCCAGCCACGGCAAACCACATCGCAGCAGCACCTATAGCTAGTCGTCACCACCCAATCCCCACGAACTTATGCCCCCTATAGCATGTAGGTTCTTATGACGCTTTTTGTAAATATATACGCCTGTCATTGCTATTGTCAGACAGAGCGCTCTCGGAGTTTGCAGAGTTCTTTGCATGCCCTATTCTGATTGATAAACTCCCCTTTAAGCTCACCCGCACTTTGTCCTGGCTTTATTCCCATCCTGGGAGAGTCCATTATTGTCTCTCATTGTGGGGAGGATCGTGCTATCTGGGGACGCTCGCCTTCAACCCCAACGGACCCACCGGGCTGCGGCCGCCAACAGCACATCACTGCTTTCTTGCACTTTTCCAGCTTCCTCCCACTAACCACCCCTCCCTTCCTCTTTCAGAGCCGCCAGAGCGCCAGGGGTCCACTCCGGTGCTGATAGCGTGCAGTAAAAATGTCCTTTAACATTAACATTAACATATTGAAGTAAAAGAGTGTTTTGCATTTAAGGATTTCAGAATGGTTATGCTTCTGCAATTTTGTCTTTCAATATGTGTTGTTTCGTCCAATTGTGTGTGAGCTTTCTGTTAGTGGCTTGAAATGTCTTCAGCTTTTCTAAAAACCATCTGAGTTTGTGTGCTTGTTTTTTTGTGTCTTGGATTGTTTAAGTGGGGCAATCTGATTAAGTGCGTCCAACACCCACTGGTCAACGTCCTTCACTGCATGCAGAGGGTTAGAACGTGTAGTCATTTTCGTTGAGTCTGTTCATGAGTGGTCGAATAAGATCATCTGAGATATTCATTTTTTCCAAGCCCTCAATGGTAGTTTTGGCTCAGGCTGCACAGAGGAAAGTTGAGTTGTGGTTAGGGTGGAAAAGATTTAGAGCTGAGTGGTCCGCCCAAGGTAAGCTAAGAGTGGGTAAGGCTCTAAGAAGATTTGGGGAGCTGAAAACCCTGTCCAGGGTATGACCAGCTAGCTGCCGAGTAAGAGTATTTCTGATGCTTGTAGATCTGCTTAGAATCACATGCTGTGCATATAGTCTGACATCTAGTGGTAATCGCAGAGTATTGCATCTTTTTTTCAAAGATTGAAAGGGACGTCAACATGGGCATGATTGTAAAACTATCCCTAATGTGAAGTTTAGTGTACGCAAAATCTTTCACGCGTCAAGGTCCCACCAGATTGTTTTTTTCCGCCAACCTAGTTGGTCACTTATGCAGAGCTCGTAAGAGTTTCATATTTCTTTGTTGTCGATAATCCCACTGTTTGCGGTAGTTTCGATCGCCCTCGACTATCATCTCGACGGCTGTATCGTTTGGTTCTTCCTGTCGGCTTTTCCATCACACGACTGCTCGGTGACTGTTGCTTCATGGCTCGGCCCTCTGACCCGGCCTTCACAGTAGGGAGAGTGGGGCTCTATTTCATCTTCTCTCTGAGAATGCCTGTCTTTTACCCCTCCTCCTTCTTTCCTGTCTGGCTGCCGCCACCCTCTGCTATGGACAGGACTCACTTTAAATTCTGTCCGTCGCTTAACAGCAAATTTCCATCGGTGAACACCCATCCCGGTGTAATAGGTGTCTTCCTCCTGACCACGACGAGCACTCGTGTAAGGCCTGTGAACTCTTTCAGCCTAAAGAGAGGCAAACTAAGCAGTGGGCAGTCTATGCTATGCAGGCCAAAAACCTCTCTCCCGCCGGCACAGTCGCTTCGGACGAGGAATCCGTCGGCAACCAATGCTCAGATTTGGAGGCAGTTGACCTTTCTGTGGAGCCCTCGTGCTCCCACGTGTCCGTCCCTGTCCCGACAAGCATGCCGCCGGCAGTGCCATGGGAAAGTAACACCCGGGTGACAAGGACACCCACACACCACGTGCTTCTAAACAACCAACCCACAAGCACTCTTTGGGGTATCGTTGAAGAAGGCCTCAACGCCCGCAGGTCTATTAAAAGATTTGACAGGGCCTTCAGAACCTCACAGTTCGGCCCCCTCCATGCAACCGCTGGTGTGGTATTCGCATGGGCATACAACTCCTTCTGGAGCGGGCGGCCCCTCTAAACTTTCCACTCCCGACCCCTTACCGTCGAAAGGCACATGGGTCCCGAAAGACTCGGTAGCGCCGTCGACCACAGCAGCGCCTACAGATGTGCCAAAACACCTTCTGATGGAGATAATGCTCCTGAGAATTTGTGAGAAACTTTCTGACACCGTTTCGACTGCCCTAGACCCCAGGGGAGCTTCCTCTTCCTTGAGAGAGTATTCCTGGGCCTCCCAGACTCTTTTTAGAGCTCTACATCAGGATTCAATACCTCCTGTGCAGCCTTTTCCTCCTCCTGACCCATCAGCTACCTCAGAATGGACCAGGGAGAAATGTGAGGCCTGCATGGCCAAGAGGGCCGAGTTGATCAACTTCTCAGGCCAATATGATGGTATTGTGAAAAGACATAGGGATGTAGACACATGCCCCATCCCCTCTAAGTCCCAGAGCCTCCTCTCCCCCGGTGTTCAGCTTCCCTCTTTAGGGGAACCCCACCAGGAAACCCCAGTAAAAGTCTTTGGGGGTGACCCAATGATCGGGGACAGGACATTTTCTATTAAGGTGTTGACCAGGATCCTGCCTACAAGGACCCAGACTGGAACCCGGTGGATGACCAGGGCATGTGATGCACTCTGCCACATGACACTGACCCAGACGTCATTTTTCTGGAGGTGTCTACTACTCCTCTACCTAGAGACTCGTCACCCATTGATGCCCAAATGTTGTTTAACTCCATTCTAAAGAAGGTAGCTGACTATTTTAAGATTGTTACACACAAAGCTGCCCCTGACTCTGACTTCATGGAGGATATTCTGAAGGAGAAAGCACCTGTCAGCCAAGCCATCCCTCTGTTGATTTCAATCAAAAAGCACCTGGCTCCTTTCTTGCTCTCTCCATCCCTTACACATGCGGTTACGCCCCGTGTGGAAAAGATGTTTTGCCCGGGCCCCTCAAACCCCCTCTACATCAGAGGCCACGCTACACCAGACTCCCTGGTTGTAACCACTATTCGCAAGGTGGCAAGTGTACTGCTATCTTTGGCAGAATCCCCTACGGACAAGGATTGTATAATACTTTATGTCTTTGGAAAGCGTGTCACAACTTCTGCGGCATATTCCACCAGATTTGCCAACAACACCACGCTCCTTACGAGCTGTAGTGATATTCAGTAGGACCTAGTCCAAGGCGGCCTTCAGGAGGTCCTGGAGCCTACCTGATCACGCCTACTGGCAGTCATGGCAGAAGGCAAACAGTTTACCCAGAATATACAGAAGAACACTCTGGATGCTGCCAAAACTGTGGGGCGCACCCTTGCACAGGGGACACTACTCAAGCAACACGCCTGGCTAAAAAATGCAGGTTTCAAGCCTGCAACTTGGGCCTCTTTAATCAACAAGCCTTTGGATCCCGTTGCTTTTCATTTCTCCTGTGTGCTTCTCCTCCATTTATTACTCGAGACTCACCTAATCTGTCTCCTGATGGCTAAGGTTCTCGTATCTGACATACATACTAGATTCTTTCTTCTGGGTCCCTAACAGGTACGTCCTTTGGATCTACACCACACTGCAATACTCCAGGGTTTTTCGCCTTCTTTGGCTTTTTCCCAGCCCGGCTGCACCGGGGAAGGGGACCCCAGTCCGCCTGTTCTTCCAGGCAGACATAGTGGCTTCCCTCCGTTACAGACCATATCTCATTAAGGAAAGAAAAACATCAAAAAAGAAGAAGGGTCGGGTGAGGAGCAAGGGAACCTTTCAGACACTCTTGACAGTTTGCAAAGCCAAGAAAAAGACATGGCCACTGCAGATCAAGTACAGGGGCTAGTTGCTGCAGTCCATTGTCTCACTCTCGAGGTCCAGATCCTAAAAGCCAACAACACTGTGTTAAGGCAACTGGTTACAGCTAGAGAGCACCATCCTTCTGATCTCCCTACCATGGGACTGGCCTCTGGAAAATATGATGGCTCCCCAAAGAAGCTTAAGGAATTTATTGAAGCTTGCATGGTTCACTTCACTTTTCGTTCTGGAACCTATGCTTCAGACCACGCTTGAGTTGGGTTTATAGTAACCAACATGATTGGTAATGCCCTGTCTTGGGTGACTCCCCTGGTTACTTCTGCCAATCCCGTCCTACAGGACTATGGGGGCTTTTGTGAATTTACTCAAACAAACCTTTGAAAGACCAGAAGTGGTCTACTACGCCTGCGAAGATTTGTTGGAAATACGTCTAGGGGCTTCTGATCTTTTATCCTACATTGCAACCTTCAAACGCACTGCTGCTGATGCTGGATGGCCCGAGTCTGGTCAGTACACCATATTCAGATGGGGTCTTCATAAAGAGATCAAGGATGAATTAGCCTGTACACTCTGTCCGAATTCATTTGTCAACTTTCTCTCCCTGGTCCTGCAAATAGACTACCGCCTGACAGAAAGACGAGCAGAAAGAAGAAAGGGTAGAGGAACTTCCCTGATGTCTCCAGAATCCATGTCTATAGGGGGTGCCAACCCCTCCTACCTCAACTGAGTATAGATAACATGATAGACAGATTAGATGGTTCTATTATTGTATTGCAGAAATCACTATTATAGTGCCTTTATTTAAGGTAAAAAGTGCACATGGCACTGCACATATTTGGGTTAGAGTGACCCAAGAAGTGAAGGGTGCTTTAAATATCCCACACATACCATAAGTGTATAAAGATACATTATGAATAAGGGATACAAAGTGAGAGATGCTTAAATAAATAAATAATAGCTCCCTGAAGAATTAATACAGTGGCAGACAAGCATATATTTCAAAATGGATAACTCATGTACACAATGATGTCCACTTCTGAGCCAGGTGTGAAAAACTATGACTCATGCCAAGAGTTTTCAGACAAGCAACGGAGGCTGATACATTAGAAATAGGGCCTCATTACGACCCTTGTGCTGACGGAATGAACGGGGCCGGTATGAGACCAGCCCCCTTCATTCCGTCAGGGCTGATTACGAGGTTCCCTTTGCGGGGCCCGGATCAGACGTCTGGTAAAACCAGACGTCTTTTCGGGGTCCCGCGAAGGGAAGAGGGAGGCAACAACGGGACACTTGTAATGTGCCTGTTGTTCAATGACCTTGGCCGTGAAGCCAGCGGCGCGGGCTGCACTCCTATAGCCACTAGTAAGTGGAGTCTTTAAACTTCAGGTACGTAATCTTTCAAAAAGACAAACAAAAAGAATCTCTTTTCAAGTGTGGCTGTATTTTATTCTTAACTCTCACGAGATCTTAGGTCTCTTATTCCTGCAGATGCCTATGCGGGTGGCCAATGCATTTCGGAATAAATTCCTTCATCAGGGCCTGGTAAAAATCAATGCAACACCCATTTAAGTTGAAAAATCACCAAAGAGTTAAAGAGAACCCCCATTTTAGACCCAATGTTGTGTATCCATTATGCACCAGATTGAAAAGAACCCCATACATTTCACATATAAGAGCACAGTTCAGAAATGCGCGTGTGTATATATATCATTAGATAAAGCATTCCATAGAAATTACATTATATCAGCATGTAAATACAAAAGAAAAGTACATACGGTTAACGATGGAAGTGTGTAAAGGCAGCCCAGCGATTTGGAAACAATAAGCAAGATCAGAAAAAACAAAACAAAAGGAAATCAAGAGTTAGCAATCACTCTTTACATTAAACGCTATCTGTGTTTATCTTCCGTTCTAGCACAAGGAAAATTAAATCTGACCTGGTTTCCTTGTGAACTTGTATGTCAGCGTTTGTTTCGCTAGTCGTGTAATCACTCAGCTTAATCTGGTCTGTGAGTACGTGGTAGACTCGTGCTCGTCACAAATCCTATAGAAGACATAAGAACGAGTATCTTTAGCCTAGATTCTTTTTGTTTGTCTTTTTGAAAGATTACGTACCTGAAGTTTAAAGACTCCACTTACTAGTGGCTATAGGAGTGCAGCCCGCGCCGCTGGCTTCACGGCCAAGGTCATTGAACACAGTCTCCCACAGTGCCATTCCACGGAGGCACTCCTCTCAGCGGGTTTGCACCCTGAATTTAGTAAAAGTTGATGATCAAGAAGATCAATCTACCAACAACAGGTAGTGCGCACTCACCTTAGAACAATCCAATTTTCTATTCTCCATCCGTGGATTAATTTTGGGTAGCAGCACACCTCAATTAAGAATGTCCTATGAAGATATTGAACATTTAACAGACAAAAGAGCAAAAACATTAGGCTTCACGGCCGACGAAGCAGATGCCATATTGGGACTAATCAAAGATACAGCACGCACCAAAACAACCAACGACCCGATAAGTAAGATCAAGCAACTCGAATATTCAATCAGAAAGTTGATAAATAGGAAATTACATGCTGTGACATTGAGCAGATACTACAAAGTACAAATAATCCCGAGAGGGTTGAGGATACCCTTACGTCCAACTTTGTGTAAAAAGAGTAATGGATACACAACATTGGGTCTAAAATGGGGGTTCTCTTTAACTCTTTGGTGATTTTTCAACTTAAATGGGTGTTGCATTGATTTTTACCAGGCCCTGATGAAGGAATTTATTCCGAAATGCATTGGCCACCCGTATAGGCATCTGCAGGAATAAGAGACCTAAGATCTCGTGAGAGTTAAGAATAAAATACAGCCACACTTGAAAAGAGATTCTTTTTGTTTGTCTTTTTGAAAGATTACGTACCTGAAGTTTAAAGACTCCACTTACTAGTGGCTATAGGAGTGCAGCCCGCGCCGCTGGCTTCACGGCCAAGGTCATTGAACACAGTCTCCCACAGTGCCATTCCACGGAGGCACTCCTCTCAGCGGTTTTGCACCCTGAATTTAGTAAAAGTAAGTTGATGATCAAGAAGATCAATCTACCAACAACAGGTAGTGCGCACTCACCTTAGAACAATCCAATGTGCCTGTTGTTACCTCCCTCCCCATTCCCATTGAGCCCTATGGGGGCTCAAATGAGAATGGGGAATGGTTCCTGCAAGGAGGCTTTACCGGGTCTTCCTATGTCGGAGTGACCCGGTAAGTCCCCATTGCAGGAACCCGGTAATGGAGCCCGGTTTGGAGGGAGCCGTGGAGCTAATAGCTCTATGGCTACCTCCTAACTCGTAATGAGGCCCATAGTCTTTGGCAGCATCTTGCAGTGAGATAATTGGCTTTGGTAGGTTACAAATGGAACTTGGCAGGAAATGCAGACAAGATTAATGATGAAGCCAGATAAAAGAAAGGGAATCTTGGATACATTTATCTATATTCTTAATGAGAAGAGCACAATGTGCTTCATGCAGACCATTATGAGAGATCAGCTGTACTGCTTGCCACCATATAATAGACTTTATCTATTTCTCCACAGTACAAGGCACTCACTAACTTGGCAGGACCTCGAAAATCAGATAAGGAGTAGATAATGATGTGATGAAGGCGTTTTGGCAGAAGTTGAGAACTGTCATAGATGTGTCCAGTCAAGTCTAAAATAAGCTTATCAGTTTTGTGCGTCAGAGAAAATTGTGGATGCCAGCTGCGCTAATGTGGGTTTGGTGTGCACCAGATAAGCTATCCAATAATATTAAACAGATGTTTTTTTCTCTGACTAAGCAGACCTATCAGACGCATACTCTGACCTAGGTAGTCATTTGCATAAGGATGTTGCATCATCCAAATAGCCTATCTAAGCAGGTTGAAGGCAAAATGTTTTTGAGTGTTTTTCAGAGATTGTTTGTAACTACAATTAATGAAGAGTGCTGAGAAAACTCCCGGCCGCCTGATTTACTCTTGTCTCTGTCTCTGAGGGATGTTTCATGGATGCCTGGTGTTTAATGGAGGATGGGTACCAGGGCCTTCAATTCAAGTGGTGCCCAAACGTGGGGCCCTAAGGTCGTTTCATAAGATTCAGGGACAAGGACCCAGGCTTCATGGTGATGTGGTGGCAGACAGGGGAAGATGCCTGAAAAAGATAAGGTTAGTGACAAAACAGTATGCAGTATGGTCTTATTTCTGTCAGCGGTGTCTCCTCATGACTGCCAGCATGGCACACCTGGCATCTGTGGATTATGGTATGTATTATGAGAGACAGAGGCAACAGAAAATGGATAAAAACATGTTCATGTACATATTAAGGGGATTGTGATAATTTTTGAGTAACAGCAAATATTGTGTGAAGTGGGAGATAGCGCCTAGAGATTCCTAGCTCAAGGGAGCTCAGAAGAAGGCATCTTAAACGCCAGTGGGGGTAGAGTGAAAAATATGATGCATGAACAGGTTCATGTAAGGTGACGTCTTAAACCCTGTAGAGGGTACTTTGGTAAAGGCTAAAAGAATAAGGTGATCACAGGGTGTTTATTGATGTGTAAAGTCGACTAGTCTGTATATTGTGTATTGAGTAAAAGGTTGTGAAGAGATTGAGAAAGTTTGAGGAGCTATAGTGACCCTAGCAAAATGGTTGGTATCAATCCAAAGGTAGAGAAAGCTAACTGAGAAATTAGAGGCTTGAGCGGTGATTGGTGGTGCACGCTCATATTTGTTGTTTTAAAATATTAAAAGTATTGACTTAAGTTTAAAAGGTGGAGGCTTTATTTAAGGATCTGGTCAAAATAGGCAGTCAATTGTGACTCTCTTCTACACTTTTTAAACAAGCGAGTGAAATCAAGTGAAGGGTTACAGAGAAATAAAAATGATATATGTGCAAAAATAAAGCTCCCCACAGATTAAAATACTTTGAACGGTAGAAATTCGATTAGCGGTACACATGAACGGAGGAATAGATAAGACATGTGGGAGATTTTGCAAGCATTTCTTCCTGGCTAAACAAGTGTTAAAATGTGTGCAGTTGAACGCATTCCTTAAAGCTGGGTTGTGAGCTAAACCGACAAGTGATTTCATTTTTTGTTTGAACAAATAATACAGTAGATGGCATGCTCTAAAAGTAAAATAGAAGATAGAAATGTATTCATTTTAAAAAGCACAATGTGCATGGTTGATAGAATCCACACACAGACAGTATGTAGAGTGAGATTTATGTTTCAAAACCGCAGTGCCCTTGGAGTAAATCAAGGCTCCTTTTTCAAAGCTAAGAAGGGCTGACATGGAGCCAGGAAGTGATTAATAGGTGTAGAAGAACAGAGCTGTACAAATGTATGTATGTGTATTAATATCGAAACGGAAAATAAATAAAAGTTCATGAAAATATGATCAGACGAATAGTGTAAGTGATTTCAATCCGACACACACCCAAGTCAAAGCTCAGCAGGTAGTGCACAACTGAAATCCTTATTTATTTATGTCTAAAAGTTCAATATTCTGAACGATATACCACTCATTCAAAAGAAAACTCCAAAGCACTTTTTGGCATGCGCTCCAATGTGGGTTTATTGGTTATTACAATAGACAGTTATCCTCTATTGGTTATTACAATAGACAGTTATCCTCTACACGTGTTTCACCACTTTTAGATGCAGTGGCTCATCAGGAGGTGTGCACAATTCGATCTCTGATTTTACTCAGACTTTTTAAGTGAACAAGAAGAAAAAAAGAAAGAGGAAAGAAAGAAACAAAAAGACATTTTTAGCTATGTACTTTTTGTTTTCAACATAGAAAAATGGTGCATATTTATATCAAGAAAACCTACATTAGACATTAGTAGAGTCCCTTTCCCTTTCCTGACTTAGAGTGGCCCTCTATGCAGCCAGGTCGGCCCTCTGTTTTCTAAGGGCACCAGCTTTCTGCGCTCCTCATCAAACTCTGTTTGGGATTCTAGGTCTTTGATAATCAATTTATTGTTTCCCTCTTTTAATTTGTCTATCTGGTCCTGTATGATGACTGCCTGTTCTGCACAAACTCTGTTAAATGTTAATTGTTGCACCAGTTTTTGTTGGCTCTGTTTTAAAGAGTCTAACCTTTCTTGACACTCTTTTTGCAGTTTCAGTACCTGGGCATCTTGCTCTGCATTCATTTGCAGTAAGAGCATCAGTTCTTCTTGCGGTTTGGTGGAATACTGCCTAGCCTCTGTTTCAGCTTCAGCTTCAGCTTCTTGGCTACTCTGGAGCCTTTGCTCTGCAGAGTCCAGATTAGTCTGGATTTTCTGCAGTGCTTTGCCTTGCCTCTTTGTGAAGTCTACATGGTCTGCATACTTTTACTGTATGACTCCTATGTGGAGGTACAGGTAGGCTGCTATTTGGCAATTTTGCATTGTTCCTCTTTTATTTTACGGGTCATGTACAACTCACTCAGTGCTTGATGTAATGGCCCCTTGTCCTGCCATATATTAAGGTTGGTTTCAGTGACTTCTTGTGTTATTCCCTGCAGCCATACCTGTTCGTCCTGTTCTACCCATTCACCCCTGACAAACAATGTGCGCAGTAGGTGTTCCCTTGCAATATTGATTTCCACTGGGGTCGCCATTCCGGAAATATTAATTTCCTTCTGGCTTATCTCAGGGTTACTTTACTTTTGCAAACAGGCCCAACTCCTTTGAGTATTTCTTTTGAAGGGTGTTTTTACAGTGTAGCACAGTATGGTAACCCAACAAGGTGTATGTACCCCGTCAGCTAGCACGCTGTGTTAGACTGTCACAAGTGGTATGTCTAATTCACGATATCGTGATGAGCCCCCAAGCTGTAAGTGATTTAAATCCTGCACACACCCAAGTCAATGCTCAACATGTAGTGCACAACTGAAATCCTTATTTATTTTTGTCTAAATTTTCAAATTCTGAGCGATATACCACTCATATCACACCCTTCTCCTAGAACCCCCCTGGTCACACTCAACCAGGAATCAAGCTGGTTTGCAAAGGTAAATATTTATTTATGTATTTAAAATGTAATCACAATATGTTTTGATAGATATACAACCATCACCAATGGGGTGACAGAACACTGAATAATATCATTAGTACAATAGGGATAGGTAATAAGCAAAAAACAAATGTAGCACAGAAAATAATACTTTTGTAATGGTTCAGATCAGATAGCACTGTGGTTAGCAGTTCCCCCTGTAACACCCCTCAACCCCCCATTAGGCAATGTGAAGAGATAGGAGGAGAGAGCAGGTATTCAGGAATGGCACAAATCAAACAGAATGTCAGTCCCACTTTCCCCCTTTCAAACACAAGAGAAAATGGAATTGACTTACAGCTGTCAGAATGGCTTTTAAGATTGGCTTTAGAATGGACTGTGCAAAAACACCAAATATGTTCCAAAATACTGAAATTGTTATAAATTCCTATGGGAGCCTCTTTGAACAGTTGCACACAAGCACAAGCAATGATCTGGTCATCAGAAAACAATGGAAATCTTAAGGTCCAAGTCGGATGCAGTTTAGAACTATTTTACACGTGTAAACTTTTCAGATTTTTAAAATAGCGGCAAACTTTTCTTTGTGCGATATTCACGATAAAGGGAGATTCGCATTGATATGAAATGGGTTCTAGGGATAGCTGTGGATGTTGGCTACAAGTAGAAATTGAAATTTCATTTCTATCACAAAAATCGAGGGAGTTATGTAGTTTTAGTAAAGGTCGTTTTTGTAAAATAGGCACGAGAATTGAAAACGGAAATGCACTTTTAAAAATGACAAATGGGTTTCCTTACACTAGGGGATGACTATGGAGAAGCGAATACCACACAGGAATTTTACAGCCACTGGATCAGGGTGACCCACCTGATAAGGAAACTCGACTTCTCCAGAGAGAAAAGGATCCGCGCAAAGATAGTTCTAACAATACTGGTTCGGAATGAAAGATAGGATGGGTTGCTAATAGGGATAAGACAAGGCAAAGATACTCCTAATAATACTAGTTCTAAATGACAGATAGGATGGATTGGAAATAGGGATAAGACTATGCAAAATACATATACTATGTGACACAATTCTTCCTATTTATACTCACTGGATACGTTTTTAAATGGGACCGTCAGCTCTGGTCAGGATTGGATCTGGTCTAGGAAAAACAGCAGACCAGGCACAGGACTGGATCCTCTAGGCCGGTCGCAGGATTGGCACAGGGACTGCTCTCCCAGTCTGTGGGTATTTGGATCAGCTGGATGGCGAGTTCCTCAGGCAAGTCTAGTGGTGGCAAGCCAGAGAATTTCTGGATACTGGTTCAAAATGGCCTTCTCACACCAGACAGCGCTTTACTGAGTGGGGAGAATAAAATTGAGGATTGGGGCCTTGCTGGAAATCAGTAGTCTCTATTACTGGCAAGAGATTTGGCAGCTGGATGTGGAAGAATATTTAAAGCTGGATGTAGGAAGCTGGATCAGAGTGCTTCGCCGGAATCAGGAAGGCGGCTGGATGAATGAGTCCTTATGTGCTCTCAGCTGTCTCTATTTGTGCCTTAAAAATTACATCACAAAAGGGGTGTATGGGCCGGTTTAGCTAAGCTTGCCCCTGTGAACAGTGATTGGGTCAGAGTCTACTCTCTGCCTTGATAGGAGGAGAGAAACAGAGTGTCATCTTTATGGTGTAATTTTATGATGCTGAGAATCCACCCCTAGCCACTGGAACACATTCTCATTTTGGCAAAATACATATTTACACATGTGCAACCTCTATAAGAATCACATATACAGATTGCATCTTGTATGGAGTATCTGCTCATCAAAATCTTGCTGCTGTAGGATCTAGTATCAACTTACTACAGAATTTTGTCCTTTTCGCTATATACACACTGTCCAATTTTTAAGCGAATTTCCACAAATGTGCGTGTTTAACATAGGGATATGCGTGTACATTTTTACAATTCTAACAGTAATACATTTTGCGTAAAATCACATATCTTGCCATTCCTGTCCAGAACATGTCACATCGTTCTGCCGCCTCTTCACACGAGCAGCCGGAAATTAAATTAACAACTCTATCATTTTTATATTTTTTACCATTTTGAATAGCAAGTTATAAGTCTTTTAAAAAGTGTTCTTTGTTCATGTTCAGCAACAGATGGTCGCTTGGCTCCGCCTCGTTTTGTTTCCCTGCAGTCCAGGAGCATGCTCCTCCTTGTTTGTTCCTTCCAGAGGTCATTTATGACCCTCTTCACACTTCTAGTTTCCTGAGCTGCAGCTCGTCATTGTTCCTTTGCTCTCTGTAGACCGGATTCTGTCCTACCGTACAATTAACACCTCCCCGTGAGTTTCTGCTAAGGGGGAAGGCCCTCCTTCTGGGAAAAACCTGCTTTCCCAGTTTTTTTCAACTTAGGCCAAGCTAATTACTTCTTAAACTTAACCAAACCCACATTTGTTGCATCACATACAAATACATTTCTTCCTTGGCCTTAAAATCTGTGGAATCAAAAACAGAACTACAATCAGTATTCCTTTTTGGCAACAATCCTGTTTATGTTTGCTAATTCAGCAGACTTTTGAGTTTTAGGTCCTTTTAAAGCTGCTTTAGTACTCCTCTGACAGCTGTCATTCAGGAACCGGGTATTGCACCCAGATGTTGGCATAGAGGCGGTCAGTTTCCAGATTTTGTGTGTTTCACAATGTTTCATTTGATACACGGATTTTAGCACCAGGCAAGATTTTGAATGTTGAAAGGGTTGTGTTATAGGCATTTTGGAGCTTTTTGGCAACAAAGCCAATGACAATTGTAGGCACATTTTTGGGTTTCATTTGCAAAGTGCTGCTTTTCTCTCTGCACTCTGCTTGCTGGCCCTGGGACCCACTGGCACATTTCTGCAGGGTGTGCTCCATTCCTCTGCACATGCACCATGGGTGGCAGGTTGTGCATCCCTCTTTTTGGGTGCTGAAGCACACGGTTTTTGTGGGTTTTTGTAGGTTTTGGCGTGCACAAGGGTTTTGCCGCCATTGTTGCTGTTTCTTTCCCCACAACTGAAAGGGTGATGCCGCATAGCATAGCGGAGTGGGTCAATACATCCCACAGAGCCCCCCTCCCGACTTGAGTTTGACCACCCATCAAGGGGAAGTCGGGAGTTTGGGATGTTCTTTTCTTTTGTCCATGTGGAGAAATTCAGCTGCTTCTCCCGTCAGTGATGAAGGGACACGCTCTCCTCGCCGGTTCTGGTCAGGAGTATTGCACATTCTGGTTGGGAGCATGGAACGGCACTCGGGGCTCCTTGGGTCTTTCCTTCCGGTCCCTGAGTGGTCCTCCTTGGTACTTCTTTGGATAATTCTTAGTCCCGATGCTAGAAGATAGAATAGAGGATGGCTATGGATATTTTCCCACTACTGTGTCCACATGTCATTTGGGGATGTCAGCAGTGGGAAGGACACATACATTGGTTCTAATTGGCACTATTCCCCATCTGGGTTTCCAGTTGGTTCCTCTGTGTGCCGCAAAGTAAGCCTGGGATGGCAACTCTTTAGCTGGTTGATGTGGACCCACTTGTCTTCCCCTTCTGCCAAACTGCCCTTCGGGATGCGGATTCTGTAGGCGACTGGTGAGATTCTGTCTACAATTTCAAAAGGGCCTGCCAAGTTGGGAGGAATTTGCACTGTTTGGCTTGGTTCCTTTGGAAATTGTAGACCTGGTCTCCTACTTGGTATTCTTTTTTAGTTGTCTTAAGATCATAGTGGGTCTTCATACTGTCTGCAGATCTCTCTAGATTCCGCTGAGCATAGGCAAAAGCATGTTGAAGGTGTTTTCTCAGATTCTTAACATACTCATGAGTTGTGGAGGCATTTATCAAGGTCTGCTCTTGGGTTTTGTAGAGCAGATGCTGGGGTAGCACCATCCTTCGTCCAGTCATCAGCTCAAATGGGGAAATTTTTGTTGCAGAAGAAGTGGTAGATCGGATGGCCCAACTTGGCCCAGAATCTGCCACAAAGTTTTTTAATATGCTCACAATAGTTTTGTTGTACCTCTCAACCCCACCACTAGAAGACCACCGGTAGGCAATGTGTAGTTTTCTTTTGACCCCAAGTATCTCCCACATCTTTGTCATCACCTCGCTAGTGAAGTGACTACCTCGGTCTGACTCAATCCTTTGGGGTAGTCCAAAACGCGAGAAGATGTGATTGATCATCAGGGCAGCTGCTGTTCCTGCCTTGCAATTTGGGGCCGGGAGACATTCCACCCATTTAGTGAACAAGCATGTTACAGTCAACATGTACTTGTTCCCTCTAGAGGAGCGAATCAGGGGTCCGATAAAATTGACTTGCAAATCTGACCAAGCCAGTGTCATCTCCCTCTTTTGAAGGGGATCATGATGTGTGAGTGATGTTGACTGAAATTGTGCACACACAAGACACCCCTTCAAGTATTGGTCGAGGTCCTGCCCCATGTGTGGCTAGTATCCAACCTCTCGCAAGATTTCTAATGTCGTATGAAACCCCCGATGACCGGCTATGGCCACATCATGGGCGTGACTTAGCATCAGGCTTCGGAATGAGGTAGGGACCACCCACTGGTTATGGCCAGATATGGATCTCCATACCAGCAAACCGTCTTGGATTTGGAACATTTTTGGACATCTCATCAACACTCTGAGGTCCTCTTTCCCAATGTAATCGGTATCCGTCCAGGGAAAGTTCTCAGGGTCCTCAATGTGTTGATAAAACGTACTAATTATTGGATCCCCTTTTTGAGCCGTAATCAAATCAGCATCTGGGGTCTCCTTACTCTATTGTGCAG